>NC_090440.1:504779274-505404274 GCF_031143425.1 Pleurodeles waltl
CCCTTCTCGTACAAATGCTTAAATGGCATGAAAGAGGTCATTCTTAGTGGTAGTGAATGCGAGATCTCAGTCAGCCATTCGATGATTTGTAAACAGTTGTCCTTGCACGGGGCGTGTAACGCCTCGGCTGCAAACTTGGCATGTTATCTTAAGGGAGTTCCAGTCCCCTTGATTAGACCTACGTTCCAGGCAGCTACGTCCTTCTCAATAGTGAAGACTGTCGTGGCATGCGAGCCGGAATAATTTACGTTGTTTCGGTCTCTAAGGTTGTTACATGTTGTGGGAACGTATTGTTTCCCCTCACTAAACTGAAGGAGGTAGCCGATATCTGGCCTCGCATTGCTACTTCAAACGTGAATTTTCACAAGTTAAGTAGACTCAAGGCTTTATTGTTTCAAAGGCATGTGGCCCTTACATCTACACGCAAGACCTATGCACTTCAAATGGCAAGGTCATCAGCAGAAATACAGTCCCTGTTAAATCCGAACTTTCCGAGACACTTTGGTGAACTCGTGGGACGAATATTTAATGCGTCCAGCACGACTGGATTAGCAAATTTTTCAAAGCTGTCGTTTCTGGTTTTGTTCACAACTTCTCCTCCATATTCAGTTTGATACCTTCAGCTATCCACTCAATTTTGAGGGGTATTTTTTGGGGATTTCCGATAACTTTGGCTTTATTAGCCGGCATCCTGCTGTTGCTGTTTTTTATGCGCAATGGCTGTCCCGCCGCAACAAGGACAAATGATGAAGCTCCCATTAGCGCAGCTGTGTCATGAACGTATGATGCAGCATTTTGGAGCAACACTCCTGGAACATTTGGAGTGTGACTGGTCTTTGTCATTCAGACGGGTATTGTAATGTGTGCAGCCCGTGTTTCGGTGCTTTTGGTGCTCTTTTAAATATGCACTGGAAGTTTGTCTTTCACAGCAGCGCCCCCAGCAATAGATGCTGATCTGTTGATGCTCTCGTTGAGGGTTCATTACCAGACATGCGCACTGAGGCTGCGTTTGCTACGTGAAGCTAATTATGAGCTACCCTTCCTGGAGGAAGTTGCCATCAACTCATCAATGGGCACTGCACGGGATGCTGCCTTGGTTGATACTGGGGCTATGGAACACACCTGCTCCTTGGTCGTTTTTGGCGTGGACTTTCCGGTTTTGTCATCTGCCGAAGTGGAAGATCTCTTGCTTTCCATGACTCGTGCTTGATTCGGAACTATTCTAAATTGACATTTTTCATTGAATTCAGTTCTAAGCCGCATGCTCATTTTTAAATTGCCAAGTAGTATGCCTGTGTGTCCTTTTAACTTCCCAAAATTAAGTAGGGTTTTAGGCATATCTTAGGTTGGGATATTTTAGTTTTTTAGCTTGAACCACTTTCGACCGACAAGGGGACGGTGTTGTGTAGCCATTTTAGTTATAGCTCCATGCACGTTAGTTTAATACACTAGGCCACTGTGCACCTTGACCTACATATATTTTATTCAGCTTCGCATTGTTATTTTTACAATAACCAGTTTTGCGGTCTTGTTTTAATTTCTTCTATCTAACTGTTTTGCTTAGTTCAGCATTGTGTTCTCAAACAACGCATTCTTGATCACTCTGTGCTTCAGTCAAGGCTACAGTCTGGTACATTGTCAGTAAACGTGGTAGAAGTTTAGTCTCCAACATTCGTAGAAAATACACAACCTTACGTAGGAACATTTTCTTAGAACATCTGCTGTGTTAATTATAAAAACACTTTCTAGTCCCATTACATGTCAAGAGGGAGATTCCAGCCAGGGAACCACAACTGTATGCTGAATGCTTTGCTGCAGATGCTGACGCAGATTACAGGCCTTTGCTCAGGTATGAGGGTTGATGTCATCCCAAGGGAACCTGAAAGGCAGGATTAGAGCTTAACATGCAGTGCTCAAAATATGATTTAGATAGGAAATAGTCCATCGATTCTAGTGGCAATATGATAGCATTATTCTTATTCTTCACTCTCATCATCACCATTTTAATTTTGTTGTGTTGTGTTGCTCTGGTTATTGCAGCTCACGCTTTGCGAAATACAGTTTTTTTATTAAACCAATCTTTAAAATTTATACTGCTTTTATTGTCATTTATATATGAGACCGAATTGTGAGAGAACCGGATGTGACCTGAGTGACCACGACTTCCCTGAGAAGTATGATATGTCATGCGCTCGGCTGCCCAATCATCCCTACCTTTCTGGAGAGATGAGGCACTGCTAGTTAGCCGGAGCAAAGCCCGGATTTAGAGCGACAAGTGTCGCCCACTGTGGGTCAGACTCAGTCCCCCACACTGTGGACGATCTTGCTGCTCAAAATCCAGTAGTCTCATTAGAATAATGAGAGCCTACGTGACAACCTCACAGTACATAAACAGTGGTCATCCATGCCCCGTACAGACTCATTGAGGAATTGTGATTATGTTCGAAATGACATATATTTTAAATTGTAAGGAGTGCACCAAATAGCCTCTTCAACCTGTGGCATAATGACATGTGAGTGCCCTCCCCTGCAACATGAATGGAGGGTGGCCTCACAGTTTGGAGTCAGTAATGGCTTCACAGGCCAGGTGACAACATTCCCTGCACAGTGCAGGATGGGTCCTCAAGCACCTCTGGGGTTTATCTGTACCACATGATCAGTATGGTCTAGTGATAGGCCACTGTGAACATACCTCTGTGGCATGGTTCTTTTTGTTATCAGACTTAGCCTGTAGCATGGCACACTAACTGAAAAACATATATGACCCTTCCATTCATAAAAGCAATAACATATTTTTGCTAAGGTGACACAGTTACACCCTCATGGTACAGATGCACTTACCATCAGGTTCATCAAGTTCCAAGCCAAGATGATCAAAGAGACCTTCCTCCCAGCTGATCACATATACCCATCTGTGCTTCAGCTGATGGACTGTCCTTTCAATGACAAAGACACAGCTCAAAAGTCTTTTTAACTTCATCCACTGTTTCTTCCTCTCTCGGGAAGGGTAGACCTGGCTCAGCCTACCCTCTATGGCAATCATATTTGAAAGGGAGTGGACTAGGAGCCAAAGAAAGCCACCAATCCCCTCCTCTGCCAGATACTTGAACCTGCCCCTCCCTGACATACCCCTCAGCAAACAAAACACCCTTACCTACTACTAAACTTGACCTAAAACTTCCCCATTTCCCTAAAACTACAAACCTGTATAAAGACAAACACCCCACATACAGTGTACAATACAATATCAAATACAATCACAATCCACAAATAACACTTTTGGGACACAACAGAGACAGCAGAGACACCATTAAGACCAAAAACCATCACCAATCTCTCTAGCAAACACCTCCACCAGCCAGAACAGACAAAAATACTGTAAGTGAAAGTGAACATAACTTCACACTTCCTGGTTTGCAGCCTGGCAGTGCCATTGAATCATCATTTCCTGGGTGGATGAGTCTTGTTTTCTACAAATGTGTTGATTTTTTGACCCATTGTTCGAAAATTAGGCAATGTATGATTTTTTGCACAATGCATGCCAATTATCATTGCATTATTTTAGACTCATTGGTGTGGCTGCGTGGCTTCTGAACCATGCGCCGGGTTCACTGAATCATGCAAAAGGCTAATGTGTATGTTTTCATGGACACAAGTAGCTTATTGTGTGTGGTACAGTGTAGTGTATTGTGCAATGCAGGTAAACACTCCCAGGGATAAGTTATTTAGGTAAAAATGTAAAAGCTGAGATGCTTGACAACTTGCAAAATGTTGCACGTATAAATTGACAGTACACATATGTGTGACTCTTAGCATTAATGGTGCAGATACTGGGACACACAATGTATCACTGTGAAATATGCTGACATATGGCGTCATTCCAACCCTGGCGGTCGGTGTTAAAGCGGCGGCTAACCCGCCAACAGGCTGGCGGTAAAAAAAATGGAATTCCGACCCTGGCGGAAACCGCCAACAGAGACCGCCACTTCAACACACCGCCTGCCACGGTGGGACAAACAAACAGCGCGCCGGTCACCGCCAACAGACAGGCGGGAGTCAATGTACCACCCACCCTATCACAACCCCCCAATCCGCCACCTTTTCCGGGGAGGTAGCCCCGCCGAGAAAAACACGGCGGAAACAGCCATTTCAAACGGAAAACGCTCACCTCCATACACCCCACGAGGAATCTGGACAGCATGGAACCCAAACTCCACATCCTCCCAGCGATTGTCTTCCTGCTCCTCTACCAGGAGCACGAACGCCAGCGCAGAAGACAACGGTGAGTACTGCACCTACGACACAGGGGAGGGGGGAGGGAAAAATTACGGGGACACACATACGCGACACACCCACCCCCACCCTCACCCACTACAACACACACATCAATGCATAGCAACAACTCAGAGTGACACCCCCAAACCTCCTGGAAGAATGCAAAGACAAAAAGGAAATGATTCGAAACATTGGAATATATTGTATCACTGGCTTAAAAATATATCACACATCTAAAACCTTTATATACATTAATTTCAAAGTCCGGTAATTGTAGCAGGCATTGTCCGTGGACCACTGGGCCCAAATCACATGGGCAAAGCCCACACAGGATACCTGACACCAACGGAGAGAACACTGCAGAGGCATCAGATAGGAAAACTACAGGCACCTCAGGGGGAAGGGAAGGGGGGGCACCTCATCCAGATGAGTTCACTACGCCAGATCCACGAGGGGCCTCCATGGCCACTGTGCCATCCTGGGGACTGCAAAGCCACAGTCTCTCAAGTCTCTACAGTGGGTGGGTTGCCCACTGTACCATCCTGGGGAGCGCAAAGCCACAGTCTCTCAAGTCTCTACAGAGGGTGGGTTGCCCACTGTTACATCCTGGGGAGCGCAAAGCCACAGTCTCTCAGGTCTCTACAGTGGGTGGCTTGCCCACTGTACCATCCTGGGGAGTGCAAAGCCACAGTCTCTCAAGCCTCTACAGTGGGTGGGTTGCCCACTGTTACATCCTGGGGAGTGCAAAGCCACAGTCTCTCAAGTCTCTACAGTGGGTGGCTTGCCCACTGTACCATCCTGGGGAGTGCAAAGCCACAGTCTCTCAAGTGGATAACAGTCTCCACTGGTTCTGGAGGGTGACTGGTGCCCAGAGTGCTTCGTGCAGCCCTGCCCGACACAGATGCGGGCCTGCCCCTTCTGCCAATGTGCCAGCGGTGCTTGAGACGGCGGTGCCCTGTTCAGCGGTGCTTGAGAGGAAGGGCCCAGTGCAGCGGTGCTTGAGACGGCGGTGCCCTGTTTAGCGGTGCTTGAGAGGAAGGGCCCAGTGCAGTGGTGCTTGAGAGGAAGGGCCCAGTGCAGCGGTGCTTGAGACGGCGGTGCCCTGTTCAGCGGTGCTTGAGAGGAAGGGCCCAGTGCAGCGGTGCTTGAGACGGCGGTGCCCTGTTCAGTGGTGCTTGAGAGGAAGGGCCCAGTGCAGCGGTGCTTGAGATGAAGGGCCCAGTGCAGCGGTGCTTGAGACGGCGGTGCCCTGTTCAGCGGTGCTTGAGAGGAAGGGCCCAGTGCAGCGGTGCTTGAGAGGAAGGGCCCAGTGCAGCGGTGCTTGAGACGGCGGTGCCCTGTTCATCGGTGCATGAGAGGAAGGGCCCAGTGCAGCGGTGCTTGAGACGGCGGTGCCCTGTTCAGCGGTGCTTGAGAGGAAGGGCCCAGTGCAGCGGTGCTAGAGATGAAGGGCCCAGTGCAGCGGTGCTTGAGACGGTGGTGCCCTGTTCAGCGGTGCTTAAGAGGAAGGGCCCAGTGCAGCGGTGCTTGAGATGAAGGGCCCAGTGCAGCGGGACTTGAGACGGCGGTGCCCTGTTCAGCGGTGCTTGAGAGGAAGGGCCCAGTGCAGCGGTGCTTGAGACGGCGGTGCCCTGTTCAGCGGTGCTTGAGAGGAAGGGCTCAGTGCAGCGGTGCTTGAGACGGCGGTGCCCTGTTCAGCGGTGCTTGAGAGGAAGGGCCCAGTGCAGCGGTGCTTGAGACGGCGGTGCCCTGTTCAGCGGTGCTTGAGAGGAAGGGCCCAGTGCAGCGGTGCTTGAGACGGCGGTGCCCTGTTCAGCGGTGCTTGAGATGAAGGGCCCAGTGCAGCGGTGCTTGAGACGGCTGTGCCCTGTTCAGCGGTGCTTGAGATGAAGGGCCCAGTGCAGCGGTGCTTGAGACGGCTGTGCCCTGTTCAGCGGTGCTTGAGAGGAAGGGCCCAGTGCAGCGGTGCTTGAGAGGAAGGGCCCAGTGCAGCGGTGCTTGAGACGGCGGTGCCCTGTTCAGCGGTGCTTAAGAGGAAGGGCCCAGTGCAGCGGTGCTTGAGACGGCGGTACCCTGTTCAGCGGTGCTTGAGAGGAAGGGCCCAGTGTAGCGGTGCTTGAGATGAAGGGCCCAGTGCAGCGGTGCTTGAGACGGCGGTGCCCTGTTTAGCAGTGCTTGAGAGGAAGGGCCCAGTGCAGCGGTGCTTGAGACGGCGGTGCCCTGTTCAGCGGTGCTTGAGAGGAAGGGCCCAGTGCAGCGGTGCTTGAGACGGCGGTGCCCTGTTCAGCGGTGCTTGAAAGGAAGGGCCCAGTGCAGCGGTGCTTGAGATGAAGGGCCCAGTGCAGCGGTGCTAGAGACGGCGGTGCCCTGTTCAGCGGTGCTTGAGAGGAAGGGCCCAGTGCAGCGGTGCTTGAGACAGCGGTGCCCTGTTCAGCGGTGCTTGAGAGGAAGGGCTCAGTGCAGCGGTGCTTGAGACGGAGGTGCCCTGTTCAGCGGTGCTTGAGAGGAAGGGCCCAGTGCAGCGGTGCTTGAGACGGCGGTGCCCTGTTCAGCGGTGCTTGAGAGGAAGGGCCCAGTGCAGCGGTGCTTGAGACGGCGGTGCCCTGTTCAGCGGTGCTTGAGAGGAAGGGCCCAGTGCAGCGGTGCTTGAGACGGCGGTGCCCTGTTCAGCGGTGCTTGAGATAAAGGGCCCAGTGCAGCGGTGCTTGAGACGGGTGTGCCCTGTTCAGCGGTGCTTGAGATGAAGGGCCCAGTGCAGCGGTGCTTGAGACGGCGGTGCCCTGTTCAGCGGTGCTTGAGAGGAAGGGCCCAGTACAGCGGTGCTTGAGAGGAAGGGCCCAGTGCAGCGGTGCTTGAGACGGCGGTGCCCTGTTCAGCGGTGCCTAAGAGGAAGGGCCCAGTGCAGCGGTGCTTGAGACGGCGGTACCCTGTTCAGCGGTGCTTGAGAGGAAGGTCCCAGTGCAGCGGTGCTTGAGATGAAGGGCCCAGTGCAGCCGTGCTTGAGACGGCGGTGCCCTGTTTAGCAGTGCTTGAGAGGAAGGGCCCAGTGCAGCGGTGCTTGAGACGGCGGTGCCCTGTTCAGCGGTGCTTGAGAGGAAGGGCCCAGTGCAGCGGTGCTTGAGACGGCGGTGCCCTGTTCAGCGGTGCTTGAAAGGAAGGGCCCAGTGCAGCGGTGCTTGAGATGAAGGGCCCAGTGCAGCGGTGCTTGAGACGGCGGTGCCCTGTTCAGCGGTGCTTGAGATGAAGGGCCCAGTGCAGCGGTGCTTGAGACGGCAGTGACCTGTTCAGCGGTGCATGAGAGGAAGGGCCCAGTGCAGAGGTGCTTGAAAGGAAGGGCCCAGTGCAGCGGTGCTTGAGATGGCGGTGCCCTGTTCAGCGGTGCTTGAGACGGTGGTGCCCTGTTCAGCGGTGCTTGAGATGAAGGGCCCAGTGCAGCGGTGCTTGAGACGGCAGTGCCCTGTTAGCGGTGCTTGAGATGAAGGGCCCAGTGCAGCGGTGCTTGAGACGGCGGTGCCCTGTTCAGCGGTGCTTGAGATGAAGGGCCCAGTGCAGCGGTGCTTGAGATGGCGGTGCCCGGTTCAGCGGTGCTTGAGAGGAAGGGTCCAGTGCAGCGGTGCTTGAAACGGCGGTGCCCTGTTCAGCGGTGCTTGAGAGGAAGGGCCCAGTGCAGCGGTGCTTGAGACGGCGGTGCCCTGTTCAGCGGTGCTTGAGAGGAAGGGCCCAGTGCAGCAGTGCTTGAGATGAAGGGCCCAGTGCAGCGGTGCTTGAGACGGCGGTGCCCTGTTCAGCGGTGCTTGAGATAAAGGGCCCAGTGCAGCGGTGCTTGAGACGGCGGTGCCCTGTTCATCAGTGCTTGAGAGGAAGGGCCCAGTGCAGCGGTGCTTGAGAGGAAGGGCCCAGTGCAGCGGTGCTTGAGACGGCGGTGCCCTGTTCAGCGGTGCTTGAGACGGCGGTGCCCTGTTCAGCGGTGCTTGAGATGAAGGGTCCAGTGCAGCGGTGCTTGAGACGGCGGTGCCCTGTTCAGCGGTGCTTGAGATGAAGGGCCCAGTTCAGCGGTGCTGGAGACAGCGGTGCCCTGTTCAGCGTGTGCTTGAGACGGCGGTGCCCTGTTCAGCGGTGCTTGAGAGGAAGGGCCCAGTGCAGCGGTGCTTGAGAGGAAGGGCCCAGTGCAGCGGTGCTTGAGACGGCGGTGCCCTGTTCAGCGGTGCTTGAGACGGCAGTGCCCTGTTCAGCAGTGCTTGAGATGAAGGGCCCAGTGCAGCGGTGCTTGAGACGGCGGTGCCCTGTTCAGCGGTGCTTGAGATGAAGGGCCCAGTGCAGCGGTGCTTGAGACGGCGGAGCCCTGTTCAGCGGTGCTTGAGAGGAAGGGCCCAGTGCAGCGGTGCCTGAGACGGCGGTGCCCTGTTCAGCAGTGCTTGAGAGGAAGGGCCCAGTGCAGCGGTGCTTGAGACGGTGGTGCCCTGTTCAGCGGTGCTTGAGAGGAAGGGCCCAGTGCAGCGGTGCCTGAGACGGCGTTGCCCTGTTCAGCAGTGCTTGAGAGGAAGGGCCCAGTGCAGCGGTGCTTGAGACGGCGGTGCCCTGTTCAGCGGTGCTTGAGAGGAAGAGCCCAGTGCAGCAGTGCTTGAGACGCCGGTGCCCTGTTCAGCAGTGCTTGAGATGAAGGGCCCAGTGCAGTGGTGCTTGAGACGGCGGTGCCCTGTTCAGCGGTGCTTGAGATGAAGGGCCCAGTGCAGCAGTGCTTGAGACGGCGGTGCCCTGTTCAGCGGTGCTTGAGAGGAAGGGCCCAGTGCAGCGGTGCTTGAGAGGAAGGGCCCAGTGCAGCGGTGCTTGAGACGGTGGTGCCCTGTTCAGCGGTGCTTGAGAGGAAGGGCCCAGTGCAGCGGTGCTTGAGACGGCGGTGCCCTGTTCAGCGGTGCTTGAGAGGAAGGGCCCAGTGCAGAGGTGCTTGAGATGAAGGGCCCAGTGCAGCGGTGGTTGAGACGGCGGTGCCCTGTTCAGCTGTGCTTGAGACGGCAGTGCCCTGTTCAGCGGTGCTTGAGATGAAGGGCCCAGTGCAGCGGTGCTTGAGAGGAAGGGCCCAGTGCAGCGGTGCTTGAGAGAAAGGGCCAAGTGCAGCAGTGCTTGAGAGAAAAGGCCCAGTGCAGCGGTGCTTGAGATGAAGGGCCCAGTGCAGCGGTGATTGAGACGGCGGTGCCCTGTTCAGCGGTGCTTGAGAGGAAGGGCCCAGTGCAGCGGTGCTTGAGACGGCGGTGCCCTGTTCAGCGGTGCTTGAGAGGAAGGGCCCAGTGCAGCGGTGCTTAAGACGGCGGTGCCCTGTTCAGCGGTACTTGAGATGAAGGGCCCAGTGCAGCGGTGCTTGAGACGGCGGTGCCCTGTTCAGCGGTGCTTGGGAGGAAGGGCCCAGTGCAGCGGTGCTTGAGAGGAAGGGCCCAGTGAACGGTGCTTGACACGGCGGTGCCCTGTTCAGCGGTGCTTGAGACGGCGGTGCCCTGTTCAGCGGTGCTTGAGATGAAGGGCCCTGTGCAGCGGTGCTTGAGACGGTGGTGCCCTGTTCAGCGGTGCTTGAGACGGCGGTGCCCTGTTCACCGGTGCTTGAGACGGCAGTGCCCTGTTCAGGATTGCTTGAGATGAAGGGTCCAGTGCAGCGGTGCTTGAGACGGCGGTGCCCTGTTCAGCGGTGCTTGAGATGAAGGGCCCAGTGCAGCGGTGCTTGAGACGGCGGTGCCCTGTTCAGCGGTGCTTGAGAGGAAGGGCCCAGTGCAGCGGTGCCTGAGACGGCGGTGCCCTGTTCAGCGGTGCTTGAGAGGAAGGGCCCAGTGCAGCGGTGCTTGAGACGCGGTGCACTGTTCAGCGGTGCTTGAGAGGAAGGGCCCAGTGCAGCGGTGCTTGAGACGGTGGTGCCCTGTTCAGGGGTGCTTGAGATGAAGGGCCCAGTGCAGCGGTGCTTGAGACGGCGGTGCCCTGTTCAGCGGTGCTTGAGATGAAGGGCCCAGTGCAGCGGTGCTTGAGACGGCGGTGCCCTGTTCAGCGGTGCTTGAGATGAAGGGCTCAGTGCAGCGGTGCTTGAGACGGCTGTGCCCTGTTCAGCGGTGCTTGAGAGGAAGGGCCCAGTGCAGCGGTGCTTGAGAGGAAGGGCCCAGTGCAGCGGTGCTTGAGACAGTGGTGCCCTGTTCAGCGGTGCTTGAGAGGAAGGGCCCAGTGCAGCGGTGCTTGAGACGGCAGTGCCCTGTTCAGCGGTGCTTGAGAGGAAGGGCCCAGTGCAGCGGTGCTTGAGATGAAGGGCCCAGTGCAGCGGTGCTTGAGACGGCGGTGCCCTGTTCAGCTGTGCTTGAGACGGCGGTGCCCTGTTCAGCGGTGCTTGAGATGAAGGGCCCAGTGCAGCGGTGCTTGAGAGGAAGGGCCCAGTGCAGCGGTGCTTGAGAGAAAGGGCCCAGTGCAGCAGTGCTTGAGAGAAAGGGCCCAGTGCAGCGGTGCTTGAGATGAAGGGCGCTGTTCAGCGGTGCATCGCATGAGTGTCCAGGTCAGCGGATCCGGCCATGGCATGGAGGTCATTCGCCACCTGACCTGTGGCTGGCGGTGCCTTCCTGCCCACCTGGGATGGGGCTTGCGGGGCCCTCCTGGGCTGCAGTACTGGGCCTGTGGGTGTCCTCCTGCCCACCTGGGATGGGGCTGGCAGGGCCCTCCTGGGATGCAGTTCTGGGCCTGTGGGTGTCCTCCTGCCCACATGGGATGGGGCTGGCGGGGCCCTCCTGGCCAGCTGGCCTGCTGGCGGACTTGTCGGGAGTGCTGCCCTTCCCACCCTTCCCTGTTCACCTGTGGCCCTTCCCCACCTTTGGCGGTGTGCCAGGTGGCACCAGACTTCCTGCCGGAGCCATGGTAGGAATTTTGGTCCCTGGTGTCTTGGGCCTCTTGCGCTGTGCACTGGCAATCTTCGGATGCTTTACCGGGGGTGGGCTGGCCGTGCCTTGGCTCCTTACAGAACTGGCTGCCCTTGAGGGTGGGGGACTCCACAGTCCATGCAAACTGTCTTTACAAGTCCCGCTTTTGTGGTGGCTGAGGTGCTGACTGGAGTCTTATGAGATGGACGGGGTGGGGGAGTTGTTGGAAAGAGGTCAAGTTTGGAAAGGAAAAGCAATTTAGGAAGAGAGGGACGGGTAGGTAAAGTGGGTATGGGAGTGGAGGAAGAGGTTGTGGTTGTAGGAGTTTTCAGTCTGGTGTCTTTGGGTGCAGGTGCTTGGGCTGGATGCTGTTGTGAGGTGGATGGCTGTTGGGTGGGTAGCTGCCTGCGTTTGTGTAGCTTGGAAGAGGGGGTCACATACACAGTGGGAGAGGACACAGGGGACGTGTAAATGGTAGTGGGGGAGGTGACTGCACGTGTGCGGGGTGTTCTGGTGGGTGTGGTGGTGATGGACGTAGTGGCTGAAGATGTTGTGCATGCAGGTGTGAGTGGAGACATCACAGGGAGGGAGGAGGGAGACGAGGTGGAGGGGGACACTGTGAGGGGGTGGGTGTTGGTATGTCTGCATGTGGATGTTGCTTGTGTGAATGCTTGTGTGATGTGTGGTGCTTATGTCTGGATGAGCTTCCCTTGGGTGTTGAGGTCTGTGCAGGCTGGTCTGATGGTGTGTCTGGGATAGGCAGAGGTACAGGGGATTGGGTATGGGTGAAGGAAGTTGGAGGGGGGAGGCTAGAGACAGGGACAATTGCTGCCATCAGTGCTGAGGCCAGAGTGTTGAACGATCGCTGATGGGCAGCCTGACCAGAATGAATGCCCTCCAGGTATGCATTACTCTGGTGCACCTCCCTTTCTACACCCTGGATGGCATTCAAAAGGGTAGACTGCCCAACAATGATCGTCCTCAGGAGGTCAATGACTTTCCTCACTGAGGGCAGCAGGGGTGACTGGGGCAGGGCCTGAGGTGCCTGGGGCGAAGGAGATGCCCACCTTCCTGGGTGAGCGGGCACGGGGCAAACGCTGAGGGGCTGGTGGGAGGGCGGTGCTGGTGCGCTGGGTGACAGCTGTACCTGTTGTTGCGGGGGGCACGGATGTTGCCGCCACCACAAGGGAGCTCCCTTCAGAGGACGAGTCGCTGTCACTAATGTCCGCACGAGTCCCCACTGTGGAGCTCCCCTCGCCCTCCGTCCCACTGGTGTATTCGGACTCCGTTGCATGGCCCTCCAGGGCCATGTGGGATGCAGCTCCCTCGTGCTCCGATGCCACTTCTCCGCCTGATGATGCTAATGCACACATGAACAGGAAGACCACAAAAAAGGGGGGAGGAGAAATAAAGACATGTTGAGTGCATGCATTGGGGACACCGTTGGCGGAGAGGACAGACACAGAAGCCCCCTGCACTACGCCGCGCACTTGGGGTCGACTACGCAATCCGTGGGACATGGCCTACAAGCCTATGGACGACAACTGCACACATAGATGACACAGGGCCATGGATACCTGTACTTGGCACCCTACAGACGTGGGGGGCGGGGGCACAGGGCCATGCCTTACGGAGGGGCCTAGCCTACAGAAATTGCCCTGGCCTAGGGATACCCACAGCCCTCCTCCCCCACCCAGACACCTCCACTGCGCGCAAAGTCACCAGGATTGGAGTGTACTCACCCCCTTGTGTCTACTGTGATGTCCTCACGCGCCCATCCAAATCGGGGTAGGCCACCGCCAGGATCCGGGACATCAGGGGGGTCAAAGTACAACTGGCACCTCTCCCACGTTGGGAGGCCATCCCCAGCTGAGCCTCCGCCGTCTTCCTGCTCCAGCGTCGGATGTCCTCCCATCTCTTCCGGCAGTGGGTGCCCCGTCTGTTGTGGACCCCCAGGGTCCGGACGTCCTTGGCGATGGCACGCCAAATATCGATTTTCTGGTGGGCGCTGACCTAAGTGACATGTACAGGGAGAGAAGTATAATCATCACCTTCTGCATGCTCCATGTGAGTGGCCCCCCATCCCCACCCTTGCCATGTGGCACATGCTCTCATCTGTCGTTTGATACATGCCTCAATCGCTCCCCTCCCCACCATCTTTCATCCACCCCACTCAACACAGGTATTGCCCACAAAGCATGGTCCCAGTGTACTTACCTGTTGGTCTGGAGGACCGTAGAGTAGCGCATACTGGGGAGGACCCCATCCACAAGTTTCTCCAACTCCTCCACAGTGCAGGCAGGGGCCCTTTCCCCAGTCGCATGAGCCATTGTCTCTTCCAGACCGAGGTCACAGCAGCACTTGCAGTGTAGGTCCTCTCCTGTGGAAGATCAGGTATCGAGTGATTAAGCTGATAGAAAATGGCGGTCACGCCCGCTGCGGTGCGTACCGCGGCGGTGTGTACCGCGACCGCCGGTGCACATCGTCATTGGCTCCTGAAACCCATAGGTTTCAATGTTAACCAATGCTGCTTTGCGCCGCGGTCTTTGTCCGCCTACCGCCACGGTGTGCAACACCAGCGCATTGACCTCACATCCCATTGTCTCACTTCACAGGTCAGGCAGCCGCCATTTCAAGGGCCCATATGGCTTACTTTCTACTGCGTCACACATATCTAGGCCTTGCATCGACACTCATACAAGCCATACAATGCATTGAGAATCGTGTTATGTGCAAGCTGTGGGAACGTACCTGTGGGTTGATTGAATCTGTGCTCGTTGTTGTCCTTCATAGGCACCGTCCGCTGGGACATGCGAGGAGATGGAGGAATCTTCCCGTTTACAGACCGCTGGTGGACCTGTCGACAATGGAGGAAAGACATGTCATACTGACATACAGGCTTGACCGAGCCACTATACAGGAACTGTGTGCCCAGCTGGAGGCAGACCTGATGCCACCCAACCCACAGGGATCCCCCCTCTAGTGCAGGTTCTGTCAGTACTCCATTTCTTTGCAAGTGGGTCTTTTCAAACAACAGTGGCCATATCATCAGGGATGTCCCAGCCCATGTTTTCCAAGGTGTTGTCCAGAGTGTTGTCTGCCCTGCTCAAACACATGCGGAGCTACATCGTGTTCCCTGAGGTGGGGGATTTGCCTACAGTGAAGGGTGATTTCTATACCCTTGGACATTTTCCCAACATCATTGGTGCCATTGATGGGACACATGTTGCTTTGGTCCCCCCCAGCAGGAGTGAACAGGTGTACAGGAACAGGAAGAGTTATCATTCCATGAATGTCCAGATGGTCTGTTTGGCTGACCAGTACATCTCCCATGTTAATGCCAAGTTCCCTGGGTCAGTGCATGACGCGTACATCATGCGGAATAGCAGCATCCCTTACGTGATGGGTCAACTCCAGAGGCACTGTGTGTGGCTAATTGGTTACTCTGGTTACCCCAACCTGTCCTGGCTACTGACCCCAGTGAGGAATCCCAGGACAAGGGCAGAGGAACGGTACAATGAGGCACATTGGCGTACTAGGAGGGTGATCGAGCGGACCTTCGGCCTCCTGAAGGCCAGGTTCAGGTGCCTCCATATGACAGGTGGATCCCTAATGTACTCACCAAAGAAGGTGTGCCAGATCATCGTGGCCTGCTGTATGCTTCACAACCTGGCTTTCCGAGGACAGGTGCCTTTTCTGCAGGAGGATGGTCCAGATGGTGGTGTTGTAGCAGCTGTGGAGCCTGTGGAGAGTGAAGAGGAGGAAGGCGAAGAGGACGACATAGAGAACAGGAACACAGTAATACAGCAGTATTTCCAATGACACACAGGTAAGAATCCACACCGGCATATTACATTTACTTAAAGACTGCTACCTCTCTACTGTCTGACCTTTTCCCCCAGTGTATGGTAACTGTGTTGTGACTTTCCCTTCCGATTTCAGAGATGTGGGCCCCACTTCGTGACATCTGCTTTGTTTCCCCATGGACTACAGCTGTGTGACAGTGGTATGTTGGCATCACAATGTAAATAAACATTTTGGCACGGTCATGTCTAATACATTTGTTCAAAATCACAGCCAGACTCCAGATTGTTTTGTGCAATAAGTGTGTTTTTTACAGTGCTCTAAATTGGTGGGTGGTTGCAAATCAGTGAGGGGTGATGGTGGAGGATTGTCCATGGCAGAGTCCAGACTATCAGTATCAAAGGTGCATTGTCCAAATGCCTGTGGAAAGTGGTGCAGGGACAGTTTAAGGTTGGACAGGGTGTCAATGTGGGACAGTGTGACAGGGACCGCTTGCGGGATGGCTCTCCTTCTGCAGGGGGTGGGGTTCTGGTGGCCTGTTGGTCTTGTGTCGAGGCCTCCTGTCCACTAGCGCCGGCGGAGGTGGTAGGCAGTTCTTGGTCCATGCTAGTGACAGGGGCCCTTTGTGGTGCCACAGTGTCCCGTAATGTGGTGACTACCTGATTCAGAGCCACTACGATGGTGCCCATGGCGGAACTGAGCCCATATACTGTTCCTCCTGCAGAAGCTGGATCTCCTGAAACCTGGCCAGGACCGTCGCCATCGTCTCCTGGGAGTGGTGGTAGGCTCCCATGATGGAGGTGAGGGCCTCGTGGAGAGTGGATTCCCTGGGCCTGTCCCCCCCCCTGTTGCACAGCAACCCTCCCAGTTCCCCTGTTTCCCTGGGCCTCTGTCCCCTGGACCGTGTGCCTACTACCACTGCCCCCAGGTCCCTGTTGTTGTTGGGGTGGTGGGTTAGCCTGGGTGCCCTGTAGTGGTGGACACACCGCTGATTGACGTGTCCTGGGGACAGAGGTATGGGCCAGCTGGGTGGGTGCTGTGCTGGTGTTCCCAGACGGGGAAGGTCTGCTGTGGCCTGTGGCTGTCTGAGGGGAACCGACTGTCCCGAGGTCCCCGATGGGCCGGGCTGGTCATCTAGATCCAGGTCGACACAGGTGCTGTCATCACTGTGGGCCTCTTCTGGGGGTGGAGTGGACATTTGTGGACCCTCCTGCGCGGTGACGTGGCGTTCGGGTCCTGCAGGGGTATAAAAGTATGGTTATTGCTTCTGTGTGTGCCATAGCGTGTAATGGTTGGGTGCCTGTGTACCCCAGTGCTGGCATTCCCTAATGGGGGCTGTTGTGACGGTGGTTTGGGGGGGGGATGGGTATGTGCAGTGGATAGGCTTTGGTGATGGGTGTCCATGCTTTGTGGACGCATGCAGGGCTTGGTGTTGGGATGGGTGGGTTGTGAGGGTGAGAAATTTGCAAGGAGTAGGTGTGATGGGGGTGAGGGTGGGGGTATGAGTTGGCATGCTGGTGGGGTGGGGGGGATGAAGTAGTGGAGATGAGACTTACCAGAGTCCATTCCTCCAGATACTCCTGCGAGGCCCTCAGGATGCAGGATTGCCAAGACCTGCTCCTCCCATGTTGTAAATTCTGGGGGTGGAGGTGGGGGTCCGCCGCCAGTCCTCTGCACTGCGATGTTGTGCCTGGATACCATGGAACGCACCTTCCCCGTAGGTCGTTCCACCGCTTCCTGATGTCATCCCGATTTCTTGGGTGCTGTCCCACAGCGTTGACCCTGTCCACTATTCTGCTCCATAGCGCAATCTTCCTGGCAATGGTGGTGTGCTGCACCTGTGTCCCGAAGAGCTGTGGCTCTACCCGTACAATTTCCTCCACCATGACCCTGGGTTCAGCCTCCGAAAACCTGGGGTGTCTTTGCGGTGCCATGGGGTGGTGTGGGGTGGATTGTGTTGTGCTAAGTGTGGTGATGTGTATTGTTGTGTTGTGTGAAGTGCGTGCTAATATTGCTGGGTGACAGTGAATTGGGCGTCTGGGTGCTCGGATCTCTTTTCTCTGTGCGTGTTCACAAATCTCTAGGAGTGGGGGTTTGTGGGTGATGTGGGTGTGTGTTTTATATTGTATTGGGTGTGTGGGAGTGTTGTTTGTATGTGTATCAGGTGTGTGTATTTTGAATTGTCCAATGTGGCTGTGTTTTGGAGGTGTGTGTGTATTTTGAGCGCGGCGGTGTGTACCGCCAATGGAATACCGCGGTTGAAAGACCGCCGCGTGGATTCGTGGGTCGTGATGGCATGGGTGTATTTCTGTTGGCGTGATGGTGGAGGTTTGGTCATCGCCAGTTTCTCGCTGACCTTTGGTGTGGCGGACTTTTGTGGATGTCTGTATTTTGGCGGTTTGCCTGTTGTGGGTCAGAATGACCTTGGCTGTTTACCGCGACCGCGGCGGTGTTATGGCGGGCTTCTGCACGGCAGTAAGCGCCTTTTACCGCCGAGGTTGGAATGACCCCCATATTGTGAATTCTTGAGAGTTTGACATTATTTATATGTCTTTTAGTTTGGATCATGCAAGTTGTGCAGTATTATTTGAAATTACATGGATATTGCAGTTCTATGCAACTGTAATACACACTGCAATACATCATTATGGGAAAACATGAGGAACATTATATCTCCCTGCTTTCCTGACCTAGGATGTGTTATGGACGCTCAGAGAATCACATACACTGGCTGTTTCTGCCAGTCTACAGTATATGTTGCATCCAGGTCGGAGATTGACTGTCTACGTAGGTAAGGTATGTGGCTAGGTCTATATGACACCTGCTAATATGTGCAAAGCAACATTTAGCATATTGAAATACCCAACAAAATGTTGGACACACAGATCTGCTGTCCGGACTTGATGTCTGAAACAATATGTGTGGCACATGCACATTGCCCATGCAGGAAGTTTTTTGCCTGAATTGTTATCCTATATTTTGGTCGTCATGAGGCCTGCTTGAGCAGCCAAAACAAGTGTGATGACTTCCAAGGAGGTATATGTTTCCCATTGCCACGCATCATATTATTTGGCAACAGAGAGGGCTTCTATGAACTTAGAATGCGGGTACGCATTCACACAGATGTTCATCTTCTCATTTTATGACATATTATGCCACTCTAACCTGGAACGCATCAGTGCATCCTACCTTGGGAAAAGTTATTTTGAATCTCTTTGTGTCCTGTTTTTACTATCACACATAGGTGGAGCTGTAGGAGTGAAAGCATTGTTTGTATCAGACTGAGACACACCAACAAGGTCAAACACATCTCTACAGGTAACAGTTGCATCCTCACCTAGTGGGGCAAGTATGCCAGCACTGGGTCTAGGTGGTCCGCCAACATTGGCACAGTTAAGGAATCCACATTTATATCTATTATTAGAGACACCACAATGATTTTGCCATGTGGTTGCAAAAATTGATATAGCGTATGGTGGCTATGCGAGTTGCACTCTCTGCCCGTGCACATAATATGTGCCTCTGTTTACAGTCATCAGACTATGGGGGTCATTCTGACCCCGGCGGTCTAAGACCGCCGGGGCCAGGGTCGGCGGGAGCACCGCCGACAGGCCGGCGGTGCTCCCAAGGGCATTCCGACCGCGGCAGTAAAGCCGCGGTCGGACCGGCAACACTGGCGGTCTCCCGCCAGTGTACCGCCGCCCTTTGGAATCCTCCAAGGCGGCGCAGCTAGCTGCGCCGCCGAGGGGATTCCGACCCCCCCTACCGCCATCCAGTTCCCGGCGGTCCGCCCGCCGGGAACCGGATGGCGGTAGGGGGGGTCGCGGGGCCCCTGGGGGCCCCTGCAGTGCCCATGCCACTGCCAGGGGCACTGCAGGGGCCCCCGTAAGAGGGCCCCTACAAGTATTTCACTGTCTGCTTGGCAGACAGTGAAATACGCGACGGGTGCAACAGCACCCGTCGCACCTTCCCACTCCGCCGGCTCGATTACGAGCCGGCATCCTCGTGGGAAGGGAGTTTTTCCCTGGGCTGGCGGGCGGTCTTTTGGCGACCGCCCGCCAGCCCAGGGAATAACTTAGAATACCCTCCGCGGTCTACTGACCGCGGTGCGGTATTTCGGAGGGGGGAACTCTGGCGGGCGGCCTCCGCCGCCCGCCAGAGTTAGAATGACCCCCTATGAGTTCACTTTACTGGTCCCACGAATATAAGGCATTAGAAATGGCTAGATGTACAACACACACATGCAGTCATTGAACACTGTTTATATTTACACTCATTGTGGATTGTGGTAGGATGTCTGATAGTCAGTACACTATAGCAGCACACATACTCACAACATGTCCACATTATCCCACATTGCTAGCTTTTTTGGTGTATGTCTTCCCCAGGCACACGCGTCTGCCACATGGTGATGATATGCACACTAACTTGGGTCAAGAGGATGTTGTGATGGGGTGAGTTTAACAGCCATCAAGATACCTTTGGAATAGGCCTTAATCTAGTTGAGGATATGTGAGAATTGTGATGCTTACAATGATTAAGATATGGAATTCGTAACACAGGTAGTATCTGAACATGTATTTTCATTTTTCAGACATTGGCCCATAAATCATAATCAAGTCCATCTGGACACAGAAAATGTATATAAAATAATTGTGTACAATGTTGTTGCGTCTCTGTGACCTGGCCATTGATTGTTCAATTACTCCTCTGTCCATTGCTTCTGGCTCCTCAGAGGGCACATCCCTTGGTACACTAGTCCTTACACATATATTGTGTAGTATGCAACATGCCAAGATTATTTTGCACACCATAGTTGAGGAGAATAGCAATCTGCCATCCGACATATCCAGGCAGCAGAAGCAAGAATTCAGAACCCTGAAAGTCCGCTCCACAATACCCCTGGTCTTGCCCAGTGAATTTTTGTAGTTGCGCTGTGCCTCTGTCTGGGGATGTGAAAATGGGGTTTTATCCTTGGTCAGCTGAAAAGAAAGGAAAATAAAAATCAATCAATGATCATGATGATTGATTGACCCACATTCAAGTACATGTCTGTTAGGTGTCATGAATGACTCATACTCATTTCTGCCACTATGGGACCTACACTGACACATGCCCTTTCATATTTGTTATTACTGACACTGTACTACACATACAAGTATACTGGCATGTGTGATACACTTACTATTTTTTTACCCTAGCATGAAAATGGTGCGTCTTTACTGATATGGAAAGGGATTACGCCATGGAGGGGACACGTATCTCACAGTTCTCTGTTGTACTAACTTGTGACTATTCTTGTCATTTCGGACCTACTACATGTATTATTTTTAATTAGTTTCCCAGTACAGATGATTTGGTCCCATTCATTCACACCGATTTAGATGTGACAGTAATAGTCACTGTTGTTAAGTAGCTACTGCCATGGATAGATTAGTGAGTGCATGTCAATGTGGGACATCATTGTCTACACATTGCAATGCATTGGGTCCACTATGTTGCCAGGACACAAAGGCCCAAATATTTAGATATGTTGCACTGTACAGTGCAATAAGTAAATTATCAGCACTGCCTCACTGAGTAAGGGTAGTGTAGGACATATTTTAGGCCATACAGCACAGTCCTGAGTTTTTATGCCGCACTGCCACACAATAGGCTATGTAGCACCAAGACAGGCACAAGTGCAACATGGTACATATGTGGTTGCATTTCCTGTGAAATGTACTTGGTGCACAAGGGAAAACATTCTTGCACATCATGAACCTTTGGAGGCCTGTATGTCTGTGTGCAACAGAATGCACCACACCTAGGTGGCAAGAGTTGTTAGGATGACTTAAGTAATTTTTGCTTGGCACATATGTTGGATACACGACATGTCCCATGACCATGTGAGTTACATTGGACACACAGACAGCAGACATGGAAGCCCTTCCTTGCACACACTGATGCAACATAGTATTTTTCCAAACAGTGCATTGCTTTGCTAGGGATGTTTCCACCGTTGAAAGGCGCACACACAGAGGCTTAGCCGGTCTTATCATGTGTGACTTGTGGGATTACATTGCACTTGGGCCATGATGTATGGGGAAAATATGAGGCACACCCCTCCTAAATATGCACTGTCCCAGTCACCAAACACAGAGATGGCTATTTTAGCATACCTTATTTACTGTTCTTAGGTATGTCATGTACATCATATGTACTTATCAACCAGTAGGCCATTCCCATATGGCCCACTCTGGGAGTGCTCCAGGGGGGAGGGGGGGTTATTTTGCCCACACATTTGCTGAACATCCCAAGATGGTCCAATATTCTCTGTGTGTTTTTTTTGTCAACATCAGGGCAGTGCGCGCTCTACGGGCGACTGGGATGCAAAAACCCAGCACTTATAAGATAACGTAATTCATGCATTATGCTGATATGCTGTTGTTTAACCTTTTGGATTGCAGAGTTTAATCCTGAAGTCTTATGTTCAAGGTGCTTATAAATACTGTTCATTTGCAATGTATTGTTGCAGGCTTTCAGAGTGTGTCGGGGGGGTCCCTTTCCAGGGCTTTCTAGAAGCTTTCCCTGCAGCATGACTGGGTGTGGTTTGTGGGCTGGAACAAGACTCTATATGAGGGAGCCAGTTCAGCTCCACATGCTCACTATTCAGAGGTCCCGGTGCAGAGCAGCAGCAACTTCTTGAGCTCCTGTTCCGGAGGCCTACTTTGATCTTCCAGGCCTTGCCCTTTCACTTTGTCTTGCCCTTTCACTTTGTTGGTCTTGATCAGGGCGGTAAGACCCCGATACCGTTCTCGAAGGCTTTCGAGTTCTTGTCGAGTTCTTTATCATGCCTAATTTGCATGATAAACAATTTTACTCTTGTGCGTGTGAAAGTGCGCTTGTTTTTTTCATGGCATTTACATGCTGATACTCGAATCGGCAAGATGAGCGATTCATTGCTTGGGGGCAACTCTTGATATTAATTGTGCGCTACCATTTTATGGCACTTACAAGGTAGCATTTGAATCGGCAAGACGCGCGATTCATTTCTTCTGCTTAATTCATGATTATTCAGCGAGCTATACCATTTCATGGCATTTACAAGGTAGCATTCGAATCGGCAAGACGCGCGGTTCATTTCTTGTGCTTAATTCATGGTATTCATTGTGTGTTACCATTTTATGGCATTTACATGGTGACATTCGAATCGGCAAGACGCGCGATTCATTTCTTGTGCTTAACTCATGTTATTCATTGTGCGCTACCATTTCATGGCCTTCACATGGTGACATTCGAATCGGCAAGACGCGTGATTCATTTCTTGTGCTTAACTCATGGTATTCATTGTGCGCTTCCATTTCATGGCCTTCACATGGTGGCATTTGAATCGTCAAGACGCGCAATTCATTTCTTGTGCTTAAGTCATGTTATTCATTGTGCGCTACCGTTTAATGGCATTCACATGGTGGCATTCGAATCGGCAAGACTCGCGATTCATTTCTTATGCTTAACTCATGTTGTTCATTGTGCGCTACCATTTCATGGCATTCACATGGTGGCATTTGAATCGGCAAGACGCGCAATGAATTTCTTGTGCTTAATTCATGATGTTTATTGTGCGCAACCATTTCATGGCATTTACATACTCCTGTGGAAATCCGCTATGTGCACCATTCATGTTTCTGCATTTTAAAAAAGACTAAGGGGGTCATTACAACATTGGCGGTAAAAGGCGCTTACCGCCGTGCAGAAGACCGCCAATACACCGCCGCGACCGTGGAATCCCGCCACAGCTATTATGAGCCACATCTCGGAATCCGCTGAAATTCAGACACCCACACAAGTCCGCCACAACAAAGGTCAGTGTTAAACTGGCGAAAACAAAACCCCCCCGCCAACAGAAACACGCCCATGCTATTACGATCCACGCGGCGGTCTTTCAGCTGCGGTATTCCATTGGCGGTACACACCGCAGCACTCAAAATACACACACATCTCCAAAACACCGCCACATTGGACAATTACAAATACATACACCTGATACACATACAAACACCACTCCCACACACCCAACACAATATAAAACACACACCCACATCACCCACAAACCCCTATGACCAAAAAATAGAGACGAAGGCCAGAGAGAGAGCACAGAATAGACAACCCCACCACACAGAGGCACACAACACCATCACCCACACAACATCCACGCACAAAACACCACACACTACTACACATCACCACACTCATCAACACATACACCACCCCACACATCACCTACACCACCCCATGTCACGCCAAAGACACCCCCGGTTTTCCGAGGAGGAGCTCAGGGTCATGGTGGAGGAAATCCTACGGGTAGAGCCACAGCTATTTGGCTCACAGGTGCAGCACACATCCATAGCCAGGAAGATGGAGCTATGGCGAAGAATCGTGGACAGGGTCAATGCTGTGGGACAGCATCTAAGAAATCGGGAGGACATCAGGAAGAGGTGGAACGACCTACGGGGGAAGGTGCGTTCAGCGGGCTCCAGGCACAACATTGCAGTTCAGCGGACTGGCGGCGGACCCCCACCTCCTCCCCCACAACTAACAACATGGGAGGAGCAAGTCTTGACCATCATGCATCCAGAGGCCCTCAGAGGAGTCGGTGGAGGAATGGACACTGGTAAGTCAAATCTTAACTATCATATCCCCCACCCTACCTGCATGCTATCACACACCCCCACCCTCACACCCGCCCCTATCACTCCAACTCCTCACTAATGTACTAATAACACAAACCACACATCCCAACACCAAGCCCTGCATGACATAACAAAGCATGGACACCCATCACCAAAGCTTGCTCACTGCACATACCCAGAACACCCCCCCCAACCATCATCACACAAGCCCACCCACAGGAATGCTTGCACTGGTGTACATGGTGAGCCACCCATTGCACACCATAACACACACACATGCAATAATCATGCACTTATTCCCCTGCAGGATCACAAAGGATCGTCACCACACCGGAGGGTTCAGACAACTTCACTCCACCCACAGAAGAGGCCCACAGTGACGATAGCAGCTCTGCCCTACTGGATCCTGATGACCAGCCCGGACCATCGTGGGCCTTGGGACAGTCGGTTCCCCTTGCACAGGCACAGTCCAACACTGACCTTCCACCCTCTGGTAACACCAGCACAGCACCCACCCAGCGGGCCCATACCTCCCTACCCAGGACACGTCAATCAGCTGTATGTCCACCACTACAGGGAACCCAGGATAACCCACCACCCCAACAACAACAGGGACCTGGGGGCAGTGGTAGTGGGCACACAGTCCAGGGGACGGAGGACCAGGAACACAGTGGAACTGAGAGGGCTGCTGTGCGACAGGGGGTGGACAGGCCAAGGGAACCCACTCTCCACGAGGCCCTATCCTCCATCATGGGAGCATACCACCACTCCCAGGAGACGATGGCGGCGATCCTGGCCAAGTTTCAGGACACCCAGCGCCTGCAGGAGGAACAGTATTTGGGGTTCAGGGAGGAGCTCAGGACCATCAGCTCCGCCCTGGGCACCATCGTAGGGGTGCTGAAGTACATACAGCAGACCTTGAGGGACACCGTGGCACTCCAAGGGGCCCCTGACACTAGCATGGACAATGAACTGCCCACCACCTCCGCAGGCGCTAGTGGACAGGACGCCCCGCCACAGGACCACCACACCAGCACCCCACCCCCTGCAGACGGACAACCACCTCGCAAGCGGTCCCTGAGATCCAGGAACAGGACAGAGCAAGATGGCAAGACCCCCGCCAGGAAATGAGACCACCCTGATTGTCCTCCCACTGTCCCACTTTGTTACCCTGACCATACTTTAACTGCCCCAGCTCCACTTCCTTTGCCCATATGGCCAGTGCACCTGTGTGACCAATGGACTGGACTCTGCCATGGACATTCCTCCACAGTCCCCCATCACCATTTTACAACCCCCCTCTATTTTTGAGCACTTCAATAAACACCCTTGAACCACAAAAAAATCTGGAGTCAGTCTGTGATTTGGTAAAATGTATTATCAATGACAGTGTCAAAATGCGTTTCTAGTTGTAAAGCCAACATACCTATGTCACTCATCACAAGTCCTTGAAGGATGCAAGCAGATAACACACGTTGGTAACCACACCTGTGAAACCGTAATGGAAAGGTACAACTCAGTTACCAAATAATGCTATGAAATTACACACAGGATAGAGGAAGACGTGTGACAGTGAATGTAATGGTAAAAATGAAAATGTTCTCACCTGTGTGTCACTAGAAATATTGCTGCATGACTGACTCCCTGTTGTCGTTGTCTTCTTCCTCAGCTTCCTCCTCATTCCTGTCCACAGGCTCCACAGGCTCCACAGCTGCCACAACACCGTCATCTGGACCATCCTCCTGCAGAAAAGGCACCTGGCGTCGCAAAGCAAGATTGAGAATAGGGAACCACCTGTCATATGGAGGCACCTGAACCTGGCCTTCAGGAGGCCGAAGGTGCGTTCGATCACCCTCCTAGTCCGCCCATGGGCCTCATTGTAGCGTTCCTCTGCCCTGGTCCTGGGATTCCTCACTGGGGTCAATAGCCAGGACAGGTTGGGGTAACCAGAGTCCCCTAATAGCCACACACGGTGCCTCTGGAGTTGACCCATCATATAAGGGACGCTGCTATTCCGCAGGATGTAGGCGTCATGCACTGAGCCAGGGAACATAGCATTTACCTGTGAGATGTACTGGTCTGCCAAACATACCATCTGTACATTCATGGAAAGATAACTCTTCCAGTTTCTGTATACCTGTTCACTCCTGTGGGGGGGACCAGAGCTACATGGGTCCCATCAATAGCACCTATGATGTTGGGGATATGTCCAAGGGCATAGAAGTCACCTTTCACTGTAGCCAAATCTTCCACCTCAGGGAAAATGATGTATCTCCTTACGTGTTTCAGCAGGTCAGCCAACACTCTGGACAACACGTTGGAAAACATAGGCTGGGACATCCCTGAAGCCATGGCCACTGTTGTCTGAAAAGACCCACTTGCAAGGAAATGGAGCACTGACAGCACCTGAACGTCAGGGGTGATTCCAGTGGGATGGCGGATTGGTGACATCAGGTCTGGCTCTAACTGGGTACATAGTTCCTGGATAGTGGCACGGTCAAACCTGTAGGTGATGGGTAAATGTCGCTCCTCCATTGTCTATAGGTCCACCAGCGGTCGGTACACCTGAGGATTCCGCCATCTTCTCAATTGTCCCAGCTGACGGTGCCTAGGAAGGACAACAGTGACCACAGAGTCAACAAATTTCCAGGTATGTACCCACAGATACACAGAACACGACAACAAACACAAAACCATTCCTGTATGTGTGTTGAGTGTAGGCCTAGCTATGTGTGACGCAGAAGTAAATGAAGCCATATGGGCCCCTGAAATGGCGGCTGCCTGACCTCTAAACTGGGATAATGGTATTGTGAGGTAACTGCGCTGGCATTGCACACCGTTGCAGTATGCGGTGGTAGACCGCAACGCAATGCAGCATTGGTTAACATTGGACCCTGTGGGTCCCAGGAGCCAATGAACAAGTGCGCCTGCGTTGATGATACGCACCGCCGCCACTGCCATTTTCAATCTATTCAATCACTCGATACCTGACCCTCGACAGGAGAGGACCTACACTGCAAGTTCTGCTGTGACCTCGGTCTGGAAGCGACAATGGATGCTGGGTCTGGGGAAAGGGCCCCTGCCTTCGCTGCTCAGGAGTTGGAGAAACTAGTAGACGGGGTCCTCCCCCAGTACACGCTACTCTACGGTCCTCCAGACCAACAGGTAAGTACACAGGGAGCACGTTGTATGGGCTAGGCCTGGGTGGAGAGGGCTGGTTGGAAGAGGGAAGGGGGCAGAGTTCAGGGAACATGAATGCATGTGAATGCATGTGCCACATGGCAACAGTAAGGAGGGGGGACACTTACATTGACGGTGCAGTTGGTAATGACTTCTCTTCTTCCCTTGTGCATGTCATGTAGGTCAGCGCCCACCAGAAGAAGGACATTTGGCGTGCCATCGCCAAGGAAGTCCGGACCCTAGGGGGCCCACCAGAGACGGGGCACCCACTGCCGGAAAAGATGGGAGGACATTCGCTGCTGTAGCAAGAAGACGGCGGAGGCTCAGCTGGGGATGGCCTCCCAACGTGGGAGGCGTGCCCGTCGCACCATGACCCCCCTGATGTTTCGGATCGTGGCGGTGGCCTACCCGGATTTGGATGGGGCTTGAGGGCATCACAGCAGACACGAGGGGGTGAGTACACTATCATTCTGGGGACTTTGCGTGCAGTTGAGGGGTCTAGGTATGGGAGGAGGGCTGTGGGTTTCCCTATGCCATGTCGACTTCCATAGGCTAGGCCCCTCCGTAATGCAGGCCATGTGGCACTCCACCCCACCGCAGTAGAGTGCCAAGTACAGGTATACATGCCCCTGTGGCATCCATGTGTGCAGATGTCCACCATAGCCATGTAGTCCAGATCCCAGGATTTGCATCTGTAGAGGCCAGGAGCACGGCATAGTGCAGGGGGCTGCGGTGTATGTATTGTCCGCCAACGGTAGCGGTATGCCATGCACTCAACCTGTCTTTCTTCTGTCATCCCCCCTGCCTTTTTGTGCTCTCCCTGTTCTTTTGTGCATCATCATCATCAGGCGGAGGTACAGTGGCACCGGAGCACGAGGGAGCTGCATCCCACATGGCCATGGAGGGCCACACCACGGACTCAGAATGCACCAGTGGGACGGAGGGCGAGGGGAGCTTCACGTCGGCCACCGGATCACCAACCAGCGACACGGACTCGTCCGCCGATGGGAGCTCCCTTGTGGTGGCGGCACCATCTGTGCCCCCTACTTCTACAGGTACAGCCGCCACCTCCCCTACCAGCACCGCCCTCCCAGCAGCCCCTCAGCGTTCGCCCCGTGCCCGCTCACCCAGGAGGGTGGGCATCACCTTCGCCCCAGGCACCGCAGGCCCTGCCCCAGTCACCCCTGCTGCCCTCAGTGAGGAGGCCATTGACCTCCTCAGGTCACTCACTGTTGGGCAATCTACCATTGTGAATGCCATCCAGGGTGTAGAAAGGGAGATGCAACACGGTAATGCATTCCTGGAGGGCATTCATTCTGGTCAGGCTGCCCTTCAGCGAACCCTGCAATCTCTGGCCTCAGCACTGATGGCAGCCATTGTCCCTGTGTCTAGCCTCCCCCCTCCAACTTCCTCCACCCAGACCCAATCTCCTGTACCCCAGCCCATCCCAAGCACACCATCAGACCAGCATGCACACACCTCAACACACAAAAGTAGCTCAGGTAAACATAGGCACCACACATCCCTCAGGCACTCACACAAGCATCAGACACATACAGACACAGCAACATCCACTGCCTCCACTGTGTCCCCCTCCTCATTGTCTCCCTCCTCCCTCCCAGTGTCGTCTACACTCTCACCTGCATGCACTACATCTACAGGCTCTAGGACTCGCACCAGAACACCCAGCACCACACCCCGCTCACCTGCACTCACCACCCCCACTCCCATTTACATGTCCCCTGTGTCCTCTCCCAGTGTGTCTGTGACGCCCCCTCCCAAAGTACACAAACGCGGGCACACACACACCCAACATCCATCCACCTCACGACAGCCTCCAGTACCTGCACCCAAAACACCTAATGTGACACCTCCTACAACCACCTCCTCTTCCTCCACTCCCAGACCCCCTCCAGCTACCCATCCCAGTGTTCGTCAGAAACTGTCCCTCTGCAAAGTTGACCTTTTTGCCCCCCCTCCAATTCATCAGTCCCGTCGTAGCGCCTCAGCCAAAAAGCCTCCAGTACCAGTGGTGCGTGTTCAAGGTGTGTGGAGTGCACCGGCCACCAGGGCAGGCAGTGTGACACGGAGCCAAGGCACTGCCAGTCCACCCCCTGTAAAGGCTCTGAAGTTGGAAAGTGGCCGACGGGACCGGCTGAAGACTCCTGGAGGCAAAACAACTCACAGGGGTTACAGGGGGATTGCAGAGTCAGCTGTGACCCCTCCAAAGGTGGGGAACGGCCAGAAGAAGTCTGCACAGCCTGGTGTGAGCATCACGGCGGAGAAGGGCAGCATCCTTCCCGGCGGCCAGGACGCCACCGCCAGCACCGTCGTCACTGGTCAGGAGACCAGCGCCATAGGCATTGCCCAGGAGGGCCAAAGTATCGTCACTGGTCAGGAGACCACCGCCAGAGCCATTGCCCAGGAGGGCACAAGTATCGTCACTGGTCATGAGACCACCGCCAGAGTCATTGCCCAGGAGGGCACAAGTATCGTCGCTGGTCATGAGACCACCGCCAGAGTCATTGCCCAGGAGGGCACACGTATCATCACTGGTCATGAGACCATCGCCATAGTCATTGCCCAGGAGGGCCCACGTATCGTCACTGGTCAGGAGACCACCGCCAGAGTCATTGCCTAGGAGGGCCCAAGTATCGTCACTGGTCATGAGACCATCGCCAGAGTCATTGCCCAGGAGGGCACAAGTATCGTCACTGGTCACGAGACCACCGCCATAGGCATTGTGTGGAGATCTTAGTATTCATTGTAGAATCTTCCTTATGGAATTTAGAATGTGATGAGGTAGTAAGCTGAGGTCAGGAATGGAATGATGGGGGAAGAAGAATCTGGAGGGGTGAGAGGAAAGGACGTGTTATAACTGCTGAAGGTGTTATGACTTGTTACCCACAATAAAGAAAACTTGGAAAAAAAAAGAAGAGGAATTCTGTGGAGTAAACGTTACATTGGCGACGAGGGCCTGTGCAGGAGACAGGCTAAAGAACACCTTCACTCCTGGATTATTTGAACAGTCTGACCTTCAAAGAAATGTTCAAAGAAAGGTACTTAAAATAACCGTTACATTATTCAATTGCCTTGAATCGACAAACTTTTGTACTGAAATCGCGTAAAGACGCGATGCTTTAAATCATTTTGGAAATATATTTTTTTTTAACTGTGCCGGTTGAAGACTGTGCGCGTGCCTCCACGCTGATTAGTTTCAAACAGGCTTCCAAAGCGTGCCAGCCTCAACGCGTATTTGGAAACTGTACACGCGCTGCTTATTTTAAGGAAACACTCGGTTTCCAACACGCGCTGAATACTACGTGCTAGATGCGTGTGTGCTTCGTCTTCAATAAAACAAAACAAAATAAGAAGCACACGCCGAGCGTGCCTCGCGCTGCTTTATCTTAAAGCAGAACAAGCAGTTCAAATAACTGTATTACCGGCAAGGGAAATCTTACCTGAATCGTTTAACGAACTTCAAGGAAGCAGGATCCGAACACAAAGGGGAAGTGAAACCAGGAAGAAAAAAAAAGAAAAAAAAAAAAAAGAAGAAAGTGAAGAAAGACTATTTCATGCCTGGATGATGAAGGAAGTGAAATAGTGATGAAATAGAGAGGATTAAAGAGAAAAAGTGAAGAGACAATATTCCTATATCCTTTATATATATTTTTGTCAACTAAAAAATATGAAAATAAATATATAATTTACATAGACACAGACATAATTTACATCTAATAAGATGAGTGATCAAGGCATATCAGCGCCACCACCGTTCCTAGCAACGCCAGGTGATCCACCCATACCCTGGAAACAGTGGAAGAAGATTTTTAACACTTATATGTTAGCTATTGGGAGTGATCGATATGCTCCTCCCAGACGTCAAGCTATATTATTACATCACCTTGAAATTGAGGGCAGAAGAATATATGAGAATTTACCGGAGGTATCGCTGGGAATGGGGGATGGGCAACCTTCTAATGTCTTTGATATGTCTATACAGATGTTGGACATACAGTTCACCCCAAAGACGAACCTTGTGTTGCAACGTCATAAGTTTTTTTCCAGAATACAGCACAGAGATGAAGACATTGCATCCTATGTAGCAAGTCTAAGAGGTTTGGGACTATCTTGCGAATTCGATCATTTACTGGATTCTCTAATAAGGGACCAGCTTGTGAGGTGTGCAAGTGACAAAAGAATACGCGAAAAACTACTGATGAAGGATCCAAACTTGGAAGAAGCAATACTGATTGCTAAGAAAATGGAGCATGCAGCTGTCTGGCTGCAAGAAATGGATGTGAAATCTATGCAGGTTGAACAAGGAGTTGTGGCAGAAATTAAGAAGAAAGAAGAACCTCGCGGTGCAACACGATGGAATAGGTGTGATAAGAATGGTGACGATGTGAAAATAAATAAAGAGGAAAAACGTAAAACACAGGAATGGAGAGTTATAAAATGTTATCGATGTGACGCACCGGGGCATATAGCTTCCAGTAAAACATGTGCTGCCAGGAATGCTATTTGTCGCAACTGTGGGAAAAAAGGGCATTTTGCCAAAGTTTGCAGATTCAAATATGGCATGGATAACAAGATAATTCAAGAGGTAGAAGATGTATGCGAGACCATGGAGGATATAATCCTGATGGTTCATGGAGAATTGGTCTCTCACTACTGTGAGGTAATTTCACTTGAGGGAGTCAAGAAGGAGAGCACTGAAGTATTGGATAAACCGCATATCCAAGCCATGTTAGATGGTTTTCAGGTTAAGTTGTTGGTGGATTCGGGAAGCTTATTCACCCTCATCTCAAATGAAGTGTTTGATTCTGGATGGACAGATTCTTCGCGTAAGAGCCTAACAATTCCCGATATAAGAGCCGTGGGATACGCAGGGAGAAAAATAGAGATTATAGGAATGTGCTGCATGACTATTTCCTTCAAGGGAAGAATCATTCAAGGGAAGGTGTACATCACAGACTTTGGCACAAATCTCCTTGGTTGGCGCCATCAGAAGGACCTTGGAATAATTTTAAATCCAAATGCAAAGGAACCTGTGTCACTTACTGAGGAGATAGATATTGGTGTTGTGACAGAATCTATAGAACATGGATTAGTTGCAAGATATCCTGAAGTTTTTTCTCCTAAATTGGGTCTTTTAAGAGGATTTGTGCATAAGATTATAGTAAAAGAAAATACGACACCTATTGTACACAAGGTAAGAAATGTTCCAAATTTAATGAGGGAGCCATTAAAACAAGAATTGGAAAAATTATTGAAAGAAGACATCATCGAACCGATAGAATCTTCGGAATGGTTGGCTCCGGTGGTCGTTGCACCAAAGGAAGATGGTAAAATCCGTCTATGCATTGACCTTAGAGACCTCAACAAATGTATATGGGTATATTCGCGGAGTAATACCACCTTCTAAACCACTTACCTACATTTTTAAAGGGGGGCGTGGTTTAGAAGGTGGTATTACTCCGCGAATTTCCAAGTGGTTGTTGTCAGTATTGGGATACAACTTCACGGTGGAATTTGTGAAAGGTGATAAGAATGTTGTGGCAGACTACTTGTCTAGAGCGTCAGTGGATGAAGGTGAGTTTCAGGAAATGGAGTCAAAAGATGTGGTGAGTACCATTTTAGGAGAGATGGCTATAACAGCGCAAGAGTGGGAACAGGCAGAAGTTAGTGATATAACTATGCAAGTTGTGAAAGCAAGAGTAGTGAGTGGTTGGAAAAATGGTGATGAGCAGGATTGTGATTTGGTAAAGTACTTTAGAATTAGAGATCAACTAAGTATAGTTAATGAGAGGTTGTTAAGAAGGGACCAACTCGTTCCACCTGTTAATATACGTAAACACATTATTGAGATTACACATCAAGGACATCTGGGTAGGGGAACAATGAAAAGGAAGGTGAGGCAGACATTTTGGTGGCCTGAAATGGACAAGCAAGTGGAAGAAACAGTAAAGAATTGTGTGGCATGTGCCAATAGCGATAAGACCAAGGTGTTAAGGCTCCTGTGCAATTTCCTAGTGGTCCATGGGAAAAATTGGCAATAGATTTCATTGGACCTATGTCTAGTTTGGGAGTGGGGTGTAAATTTATATTGGTGTTAGCAGATTATCATTCCAAATGGTTCACTGCTAAGGTGGTTGGGTATGTGAAAACTTCAGTAGTGATAGAATTCTTTGAGGAGGTATTTATGGAGGAAGGCATCCCAAAATGTATTGTGTCCGATAATGGGGTGCAATTTACATCATCAGAAATGACTGATTATATACGAAGAGTTGGAATCAAACATGAGAGGGTAGCTCTTTTCCATCCGCAAGCCAATGGTCTGGTGGAGAGGGTAAACCGATTAATAATGGAAAACATACAGTTATCTCTGGCGAATCGACTTCCATGGAGAAAAGAGTTGAGTAAAATGATCTGGACTTATCGAACGACTCCCCATTCTACAACGGGAGTGTCACCTTTTGTATCATTAAAGGGAAGGGAACCTGGTGTGTTGGAGTGTCCGGTGTGGTTGAAGACCAATAATAATAGAGTGATAGTTGATAGAGATTCGATAAGGACAAGAGTTGTAAAAATGCAGGAAAAATGTGCCACACACTACAATAGGAGGATGGGTGTGAAGTCTTGTAATATACAAAGAGGAGATTGGGTGGCAGTAAGGAAGAAGGGTATTGTTCTTAAAGGAGAAAGCAAATATTTTCCTCCTCAACGTGTGTCAAATGTGAAAAAAAATGTGGTGGTTTTAGAAAATGGATCCACATGGGACATGGGAAATGTTTGCAAACTTAATCGTTGAAATTCTCATGGTATTTTACATTATTGTATATAGTTAATCATATTGTGTTCATTTTGATTTGTCTTGTTTTTAATGAAAGGGGGGAGGTGTGTGGAGATCTTAGTATTCATTGTAGCATCTTCCTTATGGAATTTAGAATGTGATGAGGTAGTAAGCTGAGGTCAGGAATGGAATGATGGGGGAAGAAGAATCTGGAGAGGGGAGAGGAAAAGACGTGTTATAACTGCTGAAGGTGTTATGACTTGTTACCCACAATAAAGAAAACTTGGAAAAAAAAAGAAGAGGAATTCTGTGGAGTAAACATTACACATTGCCCAGGAGGGCCCAAGTATCGTCACTGGTCATGAGACCACCGCCAGAGTCATTGCCCAGGAGGGCACAAGTATCATCACTGGTCATGAGACCACCGCCATAGGCATTGCCCAGGAGGGCCGAAGTATCGTCACTGGTCAGGAGACCACCGCCAGAGTCATTGCTCAGGAGGGCACAAGTATCGTCACTGGTCATGAGACCACCGCCAGAGTCAATGCCTAGGAGGGCCCAAGTATCGTCACTGGTCATGAGACCATCGCCATAGGCATTGCCCAGGAGGGCCCAAGTATCGTCACTGGTCATGAGACCACCGCCAGAGTCATTGCCCAGGAGGGCACAAGTATCGTCACTGGTCATGAGACCACCGCCATAGGCATTGCCCAGGAGGGCCCAAGTATTGTCACTGGTCATGAGACCACCGCCTTAGGCATTGACCAGGAGGGCCCAAGTATTGTCACTGGTCATGAGACCACTGCCAGAGTCATTGCATAGGAGGGCTCAAGTATCGTCACTGGACATGAGACCACCGCCATAGGGATTGCCCAGGAGGGCCCAAGTATCATCACTGGTCATGAGACCACCGCCAGAGTCATTGCCTAGGAGAGCACAAGTATCGTCACTGGTCATGAGACCACCGCCATAGGCATTGCCCAGGAGGGCCCCGGCAGCCACAGCCCCACTGGGCAATGAGGGACCGTCATGCCACACACCAATGCCCAGTCCAGAGCCCGCCATGGCAAAGCACCGCTGAACAGTCCAGAGACCGCCATGGCAAAGCACCGCTGAACAGTCCAGAGACCGCCATGGCAACGCACCGCTGAACAGGGCATGCACCGCTGAACAGGGCAAGCACCGCTGAACAGTCCAGAGACCACCATGGCAAAGCACCGCTGAACAGGGCATGCACCGCTGAACAGGGCAAGCACCGCTGAACAGTCCAGAGACCACCATGGCAAAGCACCGCTGAACAGTCCAGAGACCGCCATGGCAAAGCACCGCTGAACAGGGCATGCACCGCTGAACAGGGCAAGCACCGCTGAACAGTCCAGAGACCGCCATGGCAATGCATCACTGAACAGTCCAGAGACCGCCATGGCAAAGCACCGCTGAATAGTCCAGAGTCCGCCATGGCAAAGCACCGCTGAACAGGGCATGCACCACTGAACAGGGCATGCACCGCAGAAGAAGGAAAATACCGCCACATCAAGCATCGTTATCCCATGTGCAGCTGGGACTGTGACAGGACAGGAACTGTCACGGGGAGACTAATCAAGTCGGGGCACCAGTCACCCTCCAGAACCAGTGGAGAGATCCATCCACTACCTCTGTCCTTCACAGGATGAAACACTCTGGGCACCAGTCCCACTCCAGAACCAGTGGAGAGATCCATCCACTACCTCTGTCCTTCACAGGATGAAACACTCTGGGCACCAGTCCCCCTCCAGAACCAGTGGAGAGATCCATCCACTACCTCTATCCTTCACAGGATGAAGCACTCTGGGCACCTGTCCCCCTCCAGAACCAGTGGAGGCTGTTAAGTACTTGTGAGACTATGGCTTTGCACTCCCAAGGATGGAACGGTGGGCAACCCACCCACTGTAGAGACTTGTGAGACTGTGGCTTTGCACTCCCCAGGATGGAACAGTGGGCAAACCACCCACTGTAGAGGCTTGTGAGACTGTGGCTTTGCACTCCCCAGGATGGAACAGTGGGCAAACCACCCACTGTAGAGACTTGTGAGACTGTGGCTTTGCACTCCCCAGGATGGAACAGTGGGCAACTCACCCACTGTAGAGACTTGTGAGACTGTGGCTTTGCACTCCCCAGGATACATCAATGGGCATGGAGCCCCGTCGTGGATGTGGCGTGGTGCTGTAATCCGGCTGAGGTGCCCCCCCATTCCCTTCCCCCTGAGGTGCCTGTTGTTTTTCTCTCTGATGCCCCAGCAGTGTTCTCTCCGTTTGTGGACAGGTATCTTGTATGGGCCTCGCCCATGCAGTTTTGGCCTAGTGGTGCACGGACATTGAGATGTGCATATCTGCACTACTTCTCGTACTGTATATACTTTTGTATGAGTTTATATATATCTGTATATAATTGACACATGTATATTGATACATTACAATGTTTGAACTGATTTCGTTTTGTCTTTGAATTCTTCCGGGGGGGTTGGGGGTTGTTACTGTGATGTTTGTAAATGCATTGGTGTGTCTGTTGTAGTGTGCGAGGGTGGGGGTGGGGGTGTTGCGTGTGTGTCCCCCTGACTTTTGCCTTCGCCGCCGCCGCCGCTGGTCTTCGTAGATGATTAGGAAGAGAAGGGCAGGTAGGATTTGTAATTCCGGCTCCATGGTGTCCTCCTTCCCGTGGGATGTGTTAAGGTGAGCGTTTTCCCATTGCAAAAGCTGTTTCCGCCATGTTTTTATCCACGGTGAATCCGCCCCGGAAAAGGTGGCGGATTGGCGGGTTGTGATACTGTGGGCGGTACATTCTCTTCCGCCTGTCTGTTGGCGGTGACCACCACACTGCTTGTCTGTACCGCCGTGGTGGTCAGAGTGTTAAAGTGGCTGTCTTTGTTGGCGGTTTCCGCCACGGTCATAATTCCCTTTTTTTGTCCGCCGGCCTGTTTGCGGTATTACTGCACCTTTAACACCGTCCGCCAGGGTTGTAATGACCCCCAAAGTGTTAGAATTCTAGATGTTACATTATATGTTCATAATAAGTCCTTAAATACAACTCCTATGATGTTACAGAAAACATTCAGAATATTTCCTTGTCCTCATGCAAAAGACTATGCTTGATTTTGAAAACATAATTCTAGCAGGTTCTTATGTTTCTAACCCATGTGTAACATTTCATTGAGAGGTTCATTGAAAAGTTTTATTAATCCTTCTTGATTCCTTCACAGGTAACCAGACGTCTTGAGGCATAGTTATTTAGTCCATGCTTAAAGTTATTCAATGGTTACAGTATGACAATGCTTAGAATCATAGGGGGTCATTCTGACCCCGGCCGGCGGCGGAAGCCGCCAGCCTGGCTGGAACCGGCGGAATACCGCTGCGCGGTCAAAAGACCACCGCGGGTATTCTGAGTTTCCCGCTGGGCGGGCTGGCGACCGCCAGAAGGCCACTCGCCCGCCCAGCGGGAAACCCCCTTCCATGAGGATGCCGGCTCCGAATGGAGCCGGCGGAGTGGAAGGGGTGCGACGCAGGCACTGAAAATCTATGTGGGGCCCTGTTAGGGGGCCCCACGACACCCGTTCCCGCCAGCCAGGTTCTGGCGGTGAAAACCACCAGAACCAGGCTGGCGGGAAGGGGGTCGGAATCCCCATGGCGGCGCTGCTTGGAGGATTCCTTTGGGCAGGGGTAAACCGGCGGGAAACCGCCGGTTGCCCTTTTCTGACCGCGGCGGTCAGAATTGCCCATGTAGCACCGCCAGCCTGTTGGCGGTGCTACCCCCGGCCTCCACCCTGGCGGTCATAGACCGCCAGGGTCAGAATGAGGCCCATAGTCTAGCAATGATTAATATGATATAATCTTGATATTGTGTGTTTTAACCTTTTGCTTCCTACAGGTCTCCTTCCCAGCTGTTCCCTACCTAATCCCCTTTCCCCCACTTGGACTCTCTTAGACTCTGTGACATTCTAATCAGAGTATTGGAGTTGTCTTGTGGTGGACATTTGTGCGCAGACCCCAAGGATCTGGTGACTCTGAAATTTTTGGAGTAGGTGTGCTTCCTATTGCGGTACAGGTGGGATGTTGCAGCAGGAGGCACCAGTTGCACATGTTTTCAATCTATTGCCCCTAAGACATGTGGGAAGCCAGCTATGTCATAAAATCCTTGCTTGGTGTCTAGTTGTTGCTTCTTTGTCTTGGGGAACTTGATGTACTGGGGTGTCAAGCTAATGATGGCATCCAGGAAAGAAGGTAGGTAGGTAGGTAGGTAGGTAGGTAAAAGCGTATCAGCCGACCTGGTACATATGTTTTTTAAGTGCAGCAGGCTACATAAACTTTTGACTGATATTGCTAACTTTTTAACTAGGCTAATCCATCGGGAGGTGGAAATTACGCTGCAACTAGTATTACTTGGAACTGATGGAGGGGTATATCCAGAAATTCGCTGAGGTTTTTGTTTCTAGCCATGTCTGTGACCCGCTGCTGTATTGCATCTGATTGGTTGGAGGCAGCTCCACCAACTTTTAACCATTGGCTGGCTCGGATGTGCTCATTGTTTTATTTAGAGATGGGTTCTTATGCGTGTAAAGGCCGCGGGCGTTAACGGATGGGTGAAGCTATCTGGGCCCCGTTTGCACAGTGGCAAGGCAATAATTGAATCAGGCTCGTAGGAGATCTATTTATTTATTTAATCACGCTCAATTTTTGCACTTTATTTGTATTCTAAGGTTGTGAACAGGCTATCTCATGCGCCCCTTTTCAGTGGTCTTGATGTCTGCTGTAGATCGATGAAATGAATTTATGTAATGATATGTATTTATTTAATGTATTAATTGTATTTATTCAGCCTTCGTTCTGCTTTGGTAGTTGTATACTGTGCATCTTCAATAAAATATAAAAAAAAAAAAAAAGGAAAGAAGGTAGGAATGCAGAAAAAGATGGCTGTGAGATTCCTGCCACTCTGGCTGTGGATGTTTAGAATGACTCAGATGTCAAGATGTGGAAGAATGACATCAGCTTGCCCTGTGGAGGGATGTTGGTGCACCTTTGTGATGTTGGAGGCAACCTGGTTCAGGAGCTAGATGATGGGCTCCCTCCTGAGCATGTAGTAGGTAATGACTTCCTTCTTCCTGAGGTCAATAAGGGTAGGCCTTTGGTGGTATAGAAGCTCCCTTCTCCTGCGCTGCCTATGTAATGGTGGTGGAGGCGGTGGTTGTGGTGATAGTGGTCTTCATGCTGCTCCTGGCTGAAATATTAGCACCTCCGTGGCATAACTGTATTTGCCAAAGTGATTTGGGCATGTTCTTTTCATTTACCAGTGCAAGTGTGTAATTTCTTACACCTCTGTTGCCGATGCACAGGAATTTTGACACAATTGAGGCTCTGGGTGCCACTTGTCAATGATGCGTCTCTTTTCCATAAACTTTTAAATATCACTGCACAGTTCTGCATTGGATTTTACGAAGGAACGCCTACCTTGCATATATTTAAAGTTGCATGACACAGCCAGTTCAGGCACAGGAAAATTCCACCACCAGCCTTGGCAAAGTGACACATTAGGCCTAATGCATCACTCTGTAAATATGGAGGAATAATTGCACCTCCAAAGAGTCAAAAAAAATGATGCAACAGTGGTGCAACCTCCTTGTGAATACGCACCTCAGTGTTCGAAGGAGACAAGAAGGTCTGGATACCAAAATAACTTATGCCCAGGTATGTGGTGGAAGATGACATTGACAAATGGTTGTCAGGCTATGAGGTGACTGTGAGAGTACACAAAATTCCCGAGGTGCACTACGGGGGGTGGTCTGTGGAAGCATATGCCTTCAGTTGGGGAGACATTCTTCTGACCCTAGAAGTAGAGGACCAAACCATGTACAACCCAATGAAACACTTGCAACAGAGGGACTGGGAGCACTTAAAGGTCCAGCATACATGTTCATACAGTGTAATTTGAATCAAAAGACTATACAGTTCCTATGAAAGAAAGGGTCAAAAGTCATGAGCCAGATGGTGCTCAAGTAGACTCATTTGTCAGTGGGGTTGTTCAAGGAACCAGAGAGTCCTTTTGCTCAGGAGCACAAACCTTCACACACCCATCTGGGTGTCATGTTTCATCCTTGGGCTGGCTCCTCATTGGCCCGCCACTGCAATGCCCAAAGGCCCCTCAAGGATGGCACTTTGCTGTATATCCTTTAAAGAGAATGAAGATGATGGAACAGGTGCTCAAGATGTAGATTGCTGAAGGAAGTTGACTTACTGAGAGATGCCCTACAACTAATTTTAATAAGGGGGGCTCCCTTGTTATTTTTAAAAACAACTAAATAAGGCCACTAAATGATACAATGGTAAGAAGCGTGGTAAAAAATGTGCCTAAATAATCATTAATTTGTTTCTTGCCTCTATTGTTACAACGGATCAGGGCAATTCATCAGGACAAGTAAACCTAATCCATGTGAAAGTTTCAAAAAAATCAAGCAATAGTGGTGGATTATCAATTAACCAGTCATCTTTGTCCTATTCACCCTAAATCCGTCCTACATACAGAAATGGAAAGAGATCAAAATAACATCATGAACAACACTGTCACAATATGTACTGCAAGCGTCACTTGTGTTTTTCGTGAAATTCACGCCATGCAAATGCAAAATTGTTCTGGGTGGTAGTGGTTGTAAATAAGACAAATAAACAAACACAACATAAATGTATACTCCCATGGTGTCCCACAGTAAGCCCTCCAGTGAAGATGCAGCTCATCATTATGTAGTTTAAGCTTACAGATCCATCAGATAAATTATCTTTGACAATGCTCACCCCAATAAGGTCAACTGAGTCCCACCTGGATAATCACGGAGTAGTGCTGATTAGCTGCTCAGCAACTAGTGCACAAGAGTAAAAAAAACAGACTTGTGGCCATACTGTCAAAATGCTTGAGTTCTTAGAAAAGATAAAAGGAAGACAGGATCTAGTCCCATTCGTACAGGATGACAGCCACATTTCCTGCTGCAACCTACTCCTCTCAATGATGCCTAAAGACAAGGCATCAGGGAGCCGCTTATATTCATTTGATAAAATTAGGAAATTGTGCACAACTATGTCGCATTGACTCTAGGGCGCAGGCAAGCAACCTACGATCCTCAGTGTGAGTCATATAGTGGGTTCCATCTTGAGCTTTCCATGCAAGTCACCAAAATATCCTCAAGTTGTCAGGCAGCAACCTGATGACTCAGAGTGAGAGATTTGGGAGGGCCCCTAGGGCATGAAAGAATGGGATAATACTTGCAATAACTCAATGAGGCTATTTTTTGGCAATGTAATGACCATTAGGCCTTATGAAGACTGTCAAGATCAACATGTGTAGGATCCCACAGTCAGGCGATGTGGACACTGATGTAAGATCATATTCAAAGTGTACATGTACCCATACAAGGGCAGTTTGTGGCCACTAATCATCAGGTCAGTGAATACGAGGACTGTTACACTAGTGATCAAAGAAGCTAGGGTTATATCCAGGGCATACTGCAGGTTGTGGTCCCTGTTCCATAAACTCCATGGCCAAGCTGAAAAAGGAAGCCAGGTAGGTCTATTTGAACAACAATAACACCTGTGGTTCAAAGAGGCCCTAGTGTGAAGGATATCTGTTTGAAATAATCCTAGGGTGTTCCATCAACCAGACATCAGGTGTCTATTTCCCCCCCAAGGGATCTCGTCATTCAGGCCAGTTTTGTATGTCGAAAGATGGTAAATCCACCTTTGTTCACGCCAGAATTGTTGCTTAGTCATGTACTGATGGAACTCCAAAATTGTACAGTGTAGGTCTTATGCTGTGTGTCCCCATTACAGAAAGTGTGCAGTCTTTCTGGTTGTTAGCTTCTTGCACCTAATCCCTCTGTGATGCTCCATAATCGTGATCTTCACTGGTCTGGTAGCAATTCCTATGTACCTCAATTTGCAGGGGCAGGTGATCATATAGATACAGTTTTCTGTGTTGCAAGTGGTATGATTCTTTTGCACTCAAGCCATAGTGTCATCTAGTTACATTACCTATGAGGGTGCTGTGAGATCACACACACTACAGGTCAGCACGGATAGTGTCCTACTACTGGCAGACGATCCCACAGTGAATGGTGTACTGGTTTACTTTTAGGCCCTCATTATCAATACAGTGATAAACATCGCAGAGCCAGCGGTGGAGGTAACAACCGCCAACAGACTTGCAGTCCAAACCACCAAATAATGAACCAACTGAAACACAGGCATCCTGAAAACCACTCACCGCCAGCAGAGGAGTGCCGACAATGATGGCAGAGCATGCCCACAGGCCGACGGAAAGGCCCTACCGTCCATCAAATAAGGAAGCACTAGACCGCCGTCAGTTCTGGGGCAGGAACCACCGCCACGCGAAGCCAGGCGGAAACGAACCAAATATAAGGAAACACTCACCAGAGGCCCACACAACACGCTGAAGCAGACATGGAGAGAGAGTTGCAGATCATGACGGCCCTGCTCCTTGCCATATACCTCCACGGCCGAGACCGCCGACGAAGACGACAACGGTAAGTACCACAACCTACAAACAAGGGAAGAAAGGGCACAGTTACATACCCACCCACTCCACCCACCCTGCAACACTCCCACAACCACCCTTCACAGCAGCACAAGCCATACACCCCACAGCAAGAGGTACTTACCCAACACAAGGCAAATCCAACCTGCCCAAAGTACATACATGTGCCCTACACCCACAAACAATGAAACGAGAAACCACGGCTCCAGAGTGTGCCTCTAACAACACAGGCCACACATTAACCTTTATTATGCTCACTGAGCAACAGAAGTGCATAGAAGGCCAATGGCCAGTCCATAGTAAAATAAATCCAATGGGCCACAATGGCCCCAGCTTGACTCCCACAAGTGTTACGGTACTCCACCTCATAGGGGCAACAATGGGGCATCCAGGCACCTCAGGGAACAGAGGCAGGGGGAGGTGGGAGTGGGAATTTACAACAGGGGAGGGAGCTTAGATTTTCATTTGGCAGGTTGAGGGGGTCTGGTTTTGCCTTTGAAAGGTTGGGGAGTGGGCTTGGACCGGGGGGTGGCAGATGGACCTGGTTCAACACAGGGCTTCTTCCTCTCTTGTGAAGGGGCACAGGAATGTGAAGGGCGGACAGGGGCTGGCTGTGATGTAGGAGCAGTGGACAGGGCAAGGAGGTGAGCACGTTTAGGGATGAGACAGGGTGGGCCAGTGGGCTGGAATTGGTCAACACAGGAGAGGAAAAGTTTCTTAGGTGCAATTGGGGTGGGCCTGGAGGAAGGCGTGGGAGTGCAGGCAGAGGGAGTGGTCATAAGAGGTGTAGGTGTGCGTGATGTGGGTGCCAGTGTAAATGGATGTTGTCTGGGTGTCTGCAAGTCTGGTGAGTGTGCTGCATGCGTCAACTAAAGTCGGTGTGGTGAGTGCTGGTGTGGTGTCTGGGGTGCATGAATAGATGTGTGCTATTGTGGTGACTGCACGAATAGGGTCAGCAACATTGAAAGAGGGTGCAGTGCCTGTGGGTGTGCATGCACTAGGGACAGACAGGGAGGCGGAAGAGGTAAACACACTGGGGAAAGTGTATGTTGTTGTGTGTGCATGTGTATGTTGGCTGTGTGAATGCTTGTGGTGGGAGGTGTGGTGCTTGTGTTTTGAAGTGTGCTTCTTGTGTGTATAGGTGTGTGCCTGTGTGTCAGAATGTGTGCTTTGGACGGGTGAAGTGAGTTGGGTGCTGGAAGGGGAAGAGGTGGTTGAACGGAATGACCAGGGACACTGGCTGCCATCCAAGAGAAGGCCAGTGCCTGAAAAGATCTCTGTAGGCCAGACACGGCACTGTGAATGCCATCAAGATAGGCATTGGTCTGCTGCATCTCTGATGCTTGCCCCTGGATGGCATTGACGATGGTTGTCTGCCCTACAGAGATGGTTCTCAGGAGATCAATAGCCTCCTCCGTGAGTGCAGCAGGGCTGACTGGGGCAGGGGAGGAGGTGCCTGGGGCGAAGGAGACGCCCACCCTTCTGGGTGAGCGGGCACGGGCACCTCAGTGGGGAGAAACTGGGAGGGCGGTGATGGTATGGGGGTGACGGAAGATGACACAGTAGGGGTGGACCCACTAGTGTCTGCCATCGCCAGGGAGCTCCCGTCAGAGGAGATATCGGAGTCACTACCTCCAGTGGTAGTTGCCTCCCCCGTGGTACTCCCCTCACCCTCTAACCCACTGGCCCCCTTGGCGTCGGACGACTCTACCTCCGAGGATCCATGTGCCGCTGCATCCCCACTCTCCGTGCCTCAGCTCCCTCACCAGATGATGCTGATGTCCACAGACAACACAAGAGAACAGGGATGGGGAGACAAAACAGGAGAGAAATTGTAAATAGCTGAATGGAGGTACATTAGTGGTTTACACATACACCCACCCAGAAAACCCTCCAACAGGCAGCACCTAACGCTATACACATGGCTATGCTCCTGACTAGTGGCCAGAACCTTTCTCTACAGCATTCCCCAAACAACTTAAGGACCTGATATATTGTTAACTTGACCCAAACACCACTACTCCCCATGGGGGCCATTATGTAGATGGACATCAGTCATAGTCCCTGCAACTAGACAGCATAACTATGAATGCACACACACACACATCCATCAAGGGGCCCAAATATTGTATGTGTACTCACCCCCTTGTGACTGCTGTGCAGTCTTCAAGCTCCAATCCAGGTCCGGGTACGCCACCCCCAGGATGCGTTGCATAAGGGGTGTCAGTGCCCGATGGGCACCTTTACCTGTTGGGAGGACTTCCCCAGCTGGGCCTCGCAGATCTTCCTCGCCCAGCACCGCAGGTCCTCCCACCTCTTCCTGCAGTGGGTGCTCCGCCGGTTGTAGACCCCCAGGGTCCGCACTTCCTTGGCGATGGCATGCCAAAGTCCCCTCTTCTGGTGGGCGCTTACCTATAAGGGACACACAGAAAAGTAACACTGAGGTCAGACACTGGCCAATCATATACAGCTGGTTATACGTCCACTATGGGACGGACATTTCAAATCGCCGGACAGCACACACGCACGCAGCATATCAGGAACCCTGGACCATACAGTGTCACAAGTGCACACATGTATGCAGCCAACACCCACCACTACACACATTCATGGCCCCCAATCCTCCTACTCACCTGTACCTCTGGCCGACCATATAGCTTGGCGTAAAGGGGCAGGACCCCGTTCACGAGCCTCTTCAATTCCTCTTGGGTGAAGGCCAGGGCCCTTTCCCCTGCAACATGTGCCATTTCCATGACCAGAGGCAGGACACACCAGTATACTCAATGGAGTACCTCCATGCACGAAATCAGGGAGTCAAGTGAAGTTGGGGTGAGGAGTTCGCGTACGCACCGCGGCGGTGTGCGGCGTCACCGCCGGCAGAGATCATGATACGCTAAGAATCCCCATTGACAATCATGTTAACCAATGATTTTGCGCACAGCAGTAAATGCCACCTTACGCTATTACATCAACCGCTAGCGGTATGAGGTCACTTCCACCACAACACTTCTTGATTACAGGGGGCAGACATTTTTGCCTTAACTACACAGTTGTAAAACTCTCATCAGCACAATGCAGGCCCTATTGTCCACTAAAGACCCATAGGCATGTAACAATAAACATTACCTCACCTGACCAGCCCTGATATATCATTGTGGTCATGTTGCTGTAATGTCACACACACTTAGCGTTAGTCTTGTCAACAATCATGCCAGAAGTGCTGAATGTGAAACAATGGCCCATATTTATACTTTTTTAGCGCCGCATTTGCGTCATTTTTTGACGCAAAAGCGGCGCAAACTTGCAAAATACAATTGTATGATGTAAGTTTGAGCCGTTTTTGCGTCAAAACACGGTGCAAATTCGGTGCTAAAAAAGTATAAATATTGGCCAATGTGTGCAGATGTATGTGTGTTCCTCACACGTGTTTTCAACTCCTCCTAGGTACAGACCCTTCTGGCGAGGAAGGGCCCCATCGGTGTACAGACCACTTGTTGATTTGCGGACCATGGTGGAGCGTCACATCATTATCAATTACAGACACACTCGTGCAACTATTCTTGAACCTTGTGCATTACTGGATCCAGCACTGACACCAGCAAATCGTAATCAGCATGCCATCCCTACTGAAGTGCAGGTGCTCTCTGCACTCCATTTCCTGGCCACGGGCTCATTTCAAGTGACAGTGGGCAAGGGTGCAGGTTTTTCACAGCCAATGTATAGCATTATATTGTCAAGATTCCTGAATGCATTTGTACGACACCTACAGTCCTATGTGAGGTTTCCCTAAAGTGCTGACCTCCCTGCCATCAAGTCGGACTTCTATGCCTTTGCCAACATACCCCATGTGATAGGTGCCATCAATGGCACCCACATAGTTATCATCCCCCCAAGAGTCAGTGAACAGGTGTACAGAAACAGGAAGAACTTTAATTCCATGAACATTCAATTGGTGTGTACTGCAGACCAGTACATCTCAGCTGTGAATGCCATGTTCCCTGGTTCAGTCCATGATTCCTTTGTGCTGAGGAACAGTAGTGTGCCACACAAGATGGAACAACTACAAGAGGACAGAGGGTGGATCATAGATAGGTGTTTCTGGCACTTATTGCCACATAGCAGACAGCCATGCTGTCTGCCTTGGAGGTTTGTCAATGAAAGCCCTGTTTTGCACCTTTTTCTAGGTGATTCTGGCTATCCCAACTTGTGTTGGCTCCGGACACCAGTGAGGAATCCTGGATCAGATGCTGAGAGGAATTACAATGAGGCCCATGGACGTACTAGGAGGGTGATAGGGCGCACAATAGGTCTTCTGAAGGCTAGATTTTGTTGCCTACATATCTCTGGCAGTTCCCTGGCCTATGAGCTTGAAAAGGTGTGTGGAATAGTGGTAGCCTGCTGCATGCTGCACCACGTGGCTGTGAGAAATTCAATCCCCCTCTTGGAGGAGGAGGGTGCTGTATATCCAGACCAGCTTCCTCAGAGAGGGGATGAGAGTGATGGTGATGATGAGGAGGGGAAGATATAAATACCAGGACACATCTGACACAACTCTACTTCCAGTAACTTTGTGGCACAATTGGATGAGATTGGTGACTGTGCATCATGCTGTCAGTGCACCTTGTCATCTAGTGGGGTGTTGGGTCAATACTCATTGCCACTGTGACCAGGTCTGCATAGGACAGATTACAATATAGTCTAAAAGTTCAACACATCTGTAGGCACAACAACATGTAAGGCGTGTGGTGCATTTCCAGCTACTCAGATTCCAATAAAAGAGTTATCACACAGTTGCAACTTCACTTTGACAGGGGACATTGTAACAGGTGAAAAGGTGTTTTATTTGGTGCAAGTATTAAATCGTGCAGATTACAGTGATGGGAGTGGTCTACTGGTGGTTGTCCAATATGGCAACATGGTCGCAGCATTGTTGGCAGTAGTGGTAGGTCCATCCATGCTTACAAAAGTTTGTAGTACTTTTAACACTGTTTGGTGGTTGATTCAGTGGGACACTTGGAAGACAGTTTTTGGCAGAGTCACTTCTTTGAGGGGGATTGTTCTTGGCAGGTGTCCCTGTGCCATATCTGGGCATGAGGGTCGGTTTGGGCACCTGGTGTTGGCCAGTAAAGGTTGAGATGGATGTCCCCTGTGTGGCCTGAGAGGGTGGTACATGTGAAGTTGCTGCTGATGCTGTTGTTGTCCAGTCTGTATCCTGGCCTGTAGTAGGGGCTTCCTGGTATGTGTGGGCCTCAGACTGTGTTGGGATGAGCTGCAGCAGCGCACCTGTTATGCTGGCCATTGTGGCATTGTGCAGTTTCCACTGCTCCATGGCCTCTTGGTGGTGTGCTAGCTGCATCCTCTGACTCTGCTCCAGGGTGGATATTATCTGGGCCAATCTGTCCTGGGTATTGTGATATGCTCCCTGGACCTCAGAGATCATGTCATGGGCTGCAGCATCCATCCTGTGGCCTCCCCCCTGGACCACTGATGCCCTCCCACTGGGGCTAGCCCCCTGTGCCTGTGTCCCCTGCACATTCTGGCGGTACCACTTGTACTGGGGCTATCGTCTTCCTGCCTGTTTGTAGGGGGTGACAGTGGCCTCTGTACTTGTGTTCCACCAGTCTGTGGCCAGGATACACAGGTGTGGGGACGGTTGCCCTGGGCTGATGTTTTTGTCTGGGTGGTATGGGTGCCAGTGGTATCCTGGGTGGGGCTGCTGGATGGTGACAGTCCAGGACTGTGTGAGGGGCCAGGGTGATCATCAGTGTCCAGGGTTCCATCCCCAGTGTCCTGGGAGGTGCCTCTGTCTCCCTGTGGGGCACTGCCATTCCTTGTCCTGTCCGTCAGGGTGTCATGGGTGGTGGTGCCTGTTGGGAGGAATGGACATGTCTGTTACATTAGCATGATCAGATGGGGTGCACAGGCCTGGGTGTTTTTGTGCAGGATACACACTTTGGGGCCATGCAGGATGCTTTGGTGAGGCTAGCAATGCTTTTTGCTTAGGATGTGGAGGTGCATTGTGGGTGCTGTAGGCCATTGTGTTCCCTTGCAGGGGTGGGTGGCTGTGCACAGGGGGAGGGATGTGGGCCTGTTAGTGGGTTTGTGGGCACGCAGGGGGACTGGATTAAGTGCTTGTGGCCTGGGTGGGGTTGTGGTCCTGGTGGTAGTTGGAGGGGTGGGGTGGTGCATACATTGCATGTGTAATGGAAGTGGGGTAAGTGTAGATGACTTACCCAAATCCATTCCTCCAGTGAGTCCAGTGAGTCCCTCAGGGTGCAGAATGGCCAGTACCTTTTCCTCCCAGTCAGAGTAGTCGGGTGGTGTTAGTGGGGGTCTTCCCCCAGTCTTCTGGACTGCAATGTGGTGCCTGGATGCCATGGACCTGACCTTCCCACGCAGGTCGCTCCATTTCTTGTGGATGTCGTTCCTGGTGCGTGGATGGCGTCCCACTGCATTGACCCTGTTGACTATTGTCTGGCATAGCTCCATCATCCTGGCGATGGGTGTGTGCTGGATCTATGCCCCAAATAGTTGTGGCTCCACCTTCAGGATCTCATCCACCATGGTCCTCTGCTCCCTTTCTGTGAAGCGTGGGTGTTTGGGGGGTGCCATGGTGAGTGTTGTGAATGGTGTCTTGTGTGGATCTAGGTGAGGGTGCTCTTGTGTGGTTGGGTGTCAGTATTGTGGATTATGGCATTCGGTGTCTGCTTCTGGTGTTCGCTGTATTACTTGGCCTACTTTCATTGCAAACGATTGTGGGGTGTGTCTGTGAGTGTTTTATGGTGTTGTGGATGTGTGGCAGGTGTGTGGGTTTCAAACTTACCAATGTATGCATTTCTTGCTGTTGGGTCCACTTGCTGCCCGTGGCGGTCTGCATCGCCAGTGGTCATTCAGCTTCCACTGACTGCTGCGGTGATTTGTGCTTCATTGTTTGAAGGGCAGGGTGAAGCATTTCCGCCGAGAAGGTCCTTGCGGTGACTGGTAGCAGGGAGATTTTTGTCGGATTCTGATTTTTGCATCATTATATGGCGGGTTTCTGTTCACTGCCAATGGCGGTCCTCTGTTTGCCATCGCCACTGCGGTCGACGGTTTTTACTGCCATGTTCCTAATGAGGGCCTTAGTCTGAGGTCTTGTGTATTTGAAAATGTTTTTTAAGATTTTGGCTCTCTTATAGGCAAACTGTGGGTGTTGCAGATCTAAAGACCCTGTTGTCAAAATTCACCAGTGTTTGCGTATTATATTCTGAGTACAGTTGGCAGCAGGTGTAAAAGAAGTGACACAAGTAAAGATGTCATCCCAGGGCCGTGTTCTTGGTTCGAACAGGGTTGCTCTGTTATTATTTTTAGCCCTCTTTCGTGCCAATCTCACGGTGTGTGCTGAGTATCAGGAGGAAAATTCTCTCTCAGGGCTTTAGGATGATGATGCTCATAGAGTAGCAGGCTATTATGGTGTGATTTTTTTTGTGTAGTGTTGTTGTCAAGATACCCATCCTCAACATGATGAAGTGGTCCAGAAATGGAAGACCTTCTTCTGAGATGTTCTTGGTGAACGTCTAATAACGGTTGTGATCATTGATCCAGTCACAAAACTCATTGCATTTATCCAGTGTACCAAGGCAAAAAAATCAAGATGTCGTCAATTTACTGATGCCATACAAGGATATTGGTGCTATAATTGATTACTTTCACTGAACATATTATTTTGTTCAAAATGGGCCATGTATAGACTAGCCGTACTAGGGGCAAAGGCAATTCCCTTTGATGTCCCCTGTGTCTGGTAGTACAGTTGATCTTTATAATGTCAGACATTTTCCCGAAGTGCTAGCACTGCACATTGCATAATGAAGCACATTTGGGGTGGGATAAGTCCATTTGTCGGACAAGAGAGTATTTTCAGTCACCTCCACCATGTCTTCCTGGGGGATGTTAGTGTACAGGACCTCTACATCAAGTGTAACCAAGAGATCAATGTCACCGCTCCCATTAGTCTCCTCAATCAATGTTAAACCTGTCAGCTCTTGGCATGGTTTCCCCTGTCATTTAGGCTTCTGACCTGTTTTAATCCTGTGCTGAATTTCATTTTTGATAGCTTTAGGATTCTGAGGACTTTATCACTGCTGACCAGTGTTCAAGTGCTCTCTGCCTAAAATGTATTGGTGATTGGTTTATTCATGATCGGCGTATTTGATTTACCGGTAGGTCCCTGGTATAGTGCACCAGGGGTTCCCGTGGCCTGTAAATTAAAAGCTACTGGTAGGCCTGCAGTACTGATTGTCCTACCCGCAAGTTGCCCTGAAAAACATGTTTCAGACCTGCACTGCAGTGTCTGTGTATGCACTTTTAAACTGCCATTTTAACCTAGCAAGTGAACTCACTTGCCATTCCCACACCTTCCCTTTTATTACATGTATGTTACCCCTAAGGTAGACCCATGAAAAGGTTGGACATTTTCTGGTGTGTTTTACATGTCCTGATAGTGAAATACTGCTACATTTGATTTCCACTATTGCAAGGCCTATCTTTCCATAGGTTAACATGGGGATTGCCTTGAAATTTCTTTCAAGTGTAATTTCCCATTAAGAGCAGATGCTAATATGGAGTTTGGGGTCTCTGACCTCACAGCTTAAAAATACATATTTTGGTGAAGTTGGTTATTAAATTGTAAGTATGAAAATGCCACTTTCAGAAAGTGGACATTTTCTTGCTATCAATTTTGTGTCTCAGCATGGCTGTTGAATGCATGCAGTGGGGCTATTTGTGAATTCACTCTAAACAGTCACACAAAGGGAGCTGAGATTTGCCCTGCATATCCTAATGGTTCTTCCTGGCCTAGAGTGGTGGGAGGAGCTGACACTTGCACATGAATAGGGCTGTGCCTGTCCTTACACAAAGCAGTCTCCTACCCCCTTGAGTGTACGTGGGGCCAAGGCAAACAGGCAGGGCCTTGTGCACTACAAAGACTTTTCTTTGAAGTTTGCCTACTTCAAAGGCAAAAATTAGGATATGTATTAGACCTCTGAGACGACAACTTTAAAATCTTTCTGGACTGAAGGCGTTCTGCTAGGAAGAAGAGCTAGCTGTTTTAGAAGGGACTGCCACTCTACTTGTTGCTTTGCTGTGCTGGCCTGCTGCTTGCTGCTTCTGCCCTGGAACTGAATTGACTGGACTTTTGCATTCCACATCCTGCTTTCCAAGGTTCTCCAAGGGCTTGAACTGAGCTTGCTTCCTGTTAATAAGTCTCAGGCACATCAAAGACTTCACCTGCCAGTGCCTGGGCTCTTTTGCTGAGAGCAGTGGTGGCAACACCAGTCACTGGGCCCTTTGAAGTGTAAGCTGGTGCACTGAAGGAGAAAATTGATGCACCAATGTGCTGCGGCAGAAGAATCAATGCAGCGCCTGTCTCATGGCTGCAGAATCGATGCAGCACCTGTGTCCCTGTGGCTCCATCAACACAGCGTGTCTGGATTTTCCACGCATCATCCCAGTGACATCAATTTTTCATCGTCCCCACACTGCAGTAATGAACCAAGTTTGTGCTGCTGTTTGGTTCAGAAATTAGGCAAATGCTGTGTAAAAATAGTATATTTCAGGCCCAAGGTATCTACAAGATTAAACTCAATGCTGGCCACATCCCCTACAAGATAGTCATTGTGTATGTTACATTTGACTCAAACATACATGCCACACCCACACCATACAGCAGGAATGGCTGTGTAAGAGTGTTTGGCCAATAACGTCAGCAGGGAGTAGAATTTAAACCCATAGGCGTGAATTTTGTATTCTTAACCTCATAAGAAATTGACACCACTTAGTTTCTCAGGGTTCACATGAACATCAGGCTGCAGGCAGACATCCCACAGTGCCCAAGATTCCAACACAGGACCAAAAAGATGACAGCTTTAAAATCACATCTACCTGTCCAATACATGGGAACCATAGTCACCTTAAGTGGTGGGTAAAGGATGGCAGATGCATAGAGATGTAGCTTTGTTGTAGCTTCCAATGTGACAGCTCTGTTGGAAGTGGGAATTAACATGTCAAGAGTGGTATGTGGATGCAGGGCGGAACACACAGGCCAACATAAATGTGGCACTGTACAGCCATGCAAAGGCCCAGATCCCCAAGCAAATGACACATGCCATAAAGGAGTACCTAAAACTTTATTAACTATGTGTAAACGAGAACTTAAAACTATGTCACACACCTATATTAACCTAACCTATCCTAACTATATATCACTCACAACTGGCCCTAACTACCCCATGCTAAACTTACTTACTACATTTAACTAAACACTCTAAACATTTTCCCCCCACCCCCGTTATAACGTGACACATGAAGGACAACATATATTAACCTAAACATACTAACTAATACTCAACAAATATATATTTGTTTGTATTTTTTCATATTTATAATATATATATATTAATAATTATAATATATATATATTTTTTTATAGAAAACACAAAAGCACCAACATCAACCCTCAACCACAACCTAACATGTAATAATATAACTCCCTCAACCCCCAACCTACTTATTCTATCTAAACTACTAGCCTACTCTAACCTATCACTGAACCCCCTAACCCCACTAATAAACAGGATAAGGAAAGAGGAGGGAGGGAACGGAATTAGGGGTGAGGCAATGCAGGAGTTAGAGGTTTGCCCTCTTGAGAGTTTTCTTAATGGATTTTAGTCTCCGGCTATGCCTATCAATGTTCTGCTGGAGACTGTAAATTTTCCTCAGGACCTTTCACATGTCCCTCTGTAGCTGCCTGATTGCGGTCATGTCCAAAGCAGCTGATGTGATAGTCTGTGTCCCTGATGTTGTCGCTCCTGCAGGTGCCATGGTCTGAGGTGCTAGAAGTGAAGGTGCAGCAGGTGTTGTGGCTGTAGCTCCCGAGGTTGAGGGTGCAGCAGGTGGGGCTGATATACTGGTGGCCACTGTGCCACTGCCTGCAGTTGTGGCGGTGGTGGTGACACCTGTTGTGACCAATGACGGGTCCCCTTGGCTAAACGCCCGCCATGTTCCTGTGGCTCTCTCCCGACGATAGCGTCTTGCCATCATTCTAAGGCCAGACTCCACATCCAGGATATACCTGTATCTCACTGCCCCCCTTTGGAACACTTTAATCTCTGCATCATTCATGTTTTTCAGCTGTAAAAACAGGCAACCTTTAGTGTCATCAACTTCAAGGCACACAAGACCTGTGATTTGTATATGTAAGTTGCTAATTATAAGGGGTCGGTGTTGTTTGGGACACATGCATGCTTGAATTAGATGTCTGTCATCTACACTGTGAACATCACACCTACCTATATATATGTTCTCCCCCTCCCCCTGTGCCCCAGGGGGGATGGGCATGCAATATATCATCACAATAGTCAAGGACAAGCACAGAGCCATGTCCAGCTGAGTGGAACACATGTGATGAGGCCTGCCAACTAGGAGTAAGGTATCCATTGGTCAATCACATCTACATTCATGTTTCCATTTGTGGACAACCATCAACATCTGATCTGACAACACAATTCCTAAATCACCCACATTGATGCAAGCACACATCTGGCCTTGACCTGCATGCACACCTATAACATACCACATAAGTGCCACATAAATGGAGTACAACATTTGGGGCTAGATGCTGGGACAACATCACCCATACAGTCCTACATGTACATTACAGTACAGGGATGCACAATTTTGTGTGGAAAACTGATGCATCATCGTCTTGTGCAAATGAGGGTATGGCTTGATGTCAATATTCTGACACTGGACCATCTCCAAATCAAATGTGGCCCTACATGTGGCTACCACTCACCTTGTTCACCTGCTGCTGTCTATTGTGCAGCACACAAGACTCCCAAGATATGACTCTTTGCCAGTGAATGTCTAACGCTCACATGTAACACTATGTCAACCTGCAGTCAAGTAATATATCAGATCACGTGGCAGCTCATCATATCTTGCAATGAGCCCAACACACAAGAGTCAATCGCACAACAGCTGCAATCACACTACAGGACAGACATTTTCATTCATACTGGATACATCTGGGTCCTCAAATCGAGCCACTTCCCCGATAGTATAGCGGGCCGGTCCACCTGTAGGACATGGAAAGGAGATATATGCTCAATGTCTGATCACTGTACAAACGTGGGAACAACATATCACAGTGTGTGACATTTTATATGAGTGAGCTTTAGATTAGGCATGTAGACTCTCCAACAGACATACCACCGCAAACTTGCATTGACACTAACACTCCAGTGAGTGATAGACACACATATGCACACATGCACTGGCCCTAACAATCATGTGGTGCTAAACCTGTCTACAAAGTTTTGTGGCTAATCCATTTCATATAGTACTCTATGTCATGATTTGTAATTTGGTGACAATTGAAATGACACTTCTCTGGTGCACTGCAATACAAGTGGTTCATAACAGATGTGGCACAGTTGTATGTAGGTAACAAATGCCCCATTGGCAGTGTCCCCTAAGCCGTATATGTCCCCTACGCCAACATGATGGCCGAAATCACGTGTGTGTAATGATGACAATGTAGCGCTAAACATGGATTGCCCACTTTGCTGTCCCAAAACTGTGAAATATGGTATGCTGACAGTGTCTTAGCTGTCTAAGCTGACCATCATAGACAGAATGCATGGGCAAAGGTGTAATCATTGGACCTGAAATGTGTCACTCAGGTTTTTGTGATTCACACATTTCGAGACTTAGCAACTAGCAATTAGCAAGTTGGATGATCAGATGTAGAACACTCGAAATGACACTGTTTGCAATTCAGTAATGGGGTAGCAAATGACCTACTTCTTGAATAATGATGAGGTAGGTTTCATTTTGCAAACCCCTTGGGAATGGCGGCACTCACAGGGATGCTGGCCTGCTGGGCTCAGGAGATCTCCATGTCAGTGACTGCTTTCATATTGGGATCTAAATATTCATTCAATTCCAGCCTTATTTCAGCAGGGGTGAACAGAAAGTATTTTAAAAAACCTATTTCACTACTGCAAGACCTTTTTGGAAGCAGTCAATGGTCCATGGCACAACTTCCTGCTCAGAAATTATTTTTAGCCATGCATTCACATGGGGACCCCTCCACTTTTGCAAATGGGTTAGCACCAACTTGAAATGGATGGTAACTGCAATTGCTTAGTGCCAGCATTTGTACCCAAGAAAAAAACAAATAGCCACTTGCAACTAAATGATAGGATAGGAACACCTATTCCTAAATGCGACTAGAAAACCCTGTTTTGTGATTGTGCAATGTGATAGCAGAATGGCAAATTTTGGTTTGTGGATTTGAATGAATATTTGTCCTGAAAATTCAGTAAACTATGCCGTTTGTGAAAGTTATAAATAGCTTTGCACATATGGCCCTGAATAATAGTCGGACATGGTTCAACAAAACTATGGACTGCATTGTTAACATGTATAAACAGGTGTAGTACATCTCAGTACTGGTACACTAACATTTTGTTCAACTTCCATTCGACATGGCCACAAACATTTCATGCAGCACTTCGAGACATCTGCTACTGTCAATCAGGAGCATTCTACTGTACACATTTGTCAATGTGATACTCACCAACAGGCCCACCGATCATCACACCCAGGTGGTCCAGCAGGTCCTGTTCTCTGGCCACCAGGTCAGCCCAGCGATACTTCAGCTAGTGCTCGTTCCGGGAGGTGATGAAGACTCGTTTAAGGTGGAAGAGCACCTTCACCCAAAGCAGCCGGCTTGCCTCTGGGTGGATACCCCTGTATCACATGGCCCCCTGCCTCCAGCATCATTGGAAGGAAGTGGCACACCAGCCACACAAATGTCCAAAGCTCCTCCCCACCCATGTGCCCCAGGCTCGCCCTTCCCGACATGGTACGGTACAGTATTTCAACAAAAGAATTAAAAATAAAGGACAAGAAAGTAGAAAAAAGGAAATTTACAAACCCAAATTACAGACCCCAACTAATGTAACCCCCAAACAGACACCCGGCAGTACAAATACAATTCAGACAACAATAAAAGACACTAAAATACTTACACAGGTACAAAATACAATAAGGATACACCAAAAGACAAAAGATAGACCACACAAGATCCAATATACACAATCCACAAGAGAGCAACACCAACACACAGTCAAAAAAAGATCACAGACTACAAAGTGAAAGTAAAAGTGAAAGTACACCCACTGTGCCATGTCTGTAAACGGGATTTTCTATTACATCACTTCCTGTCCCCTTTGTGTCCTGTTTTCCGTCTTGAGTGTATTTTGTTTTATGCATATGTAGTTTGCGTGAATATATTTGACACATAACCTACATGTGCGGCAAAATCCCACGCATTACTGGGAAACTACTATTTTTATGGATATCCGCATGCGTGGGGTGCGCAGGTGGAATTAACACTAAGGACCCATTGATGTTTAGTATGCGTTTGCGTGTTTTTTTTATACATTTGCTTCAAAATTTCTGACAAATTGTGTTTACATGTTTTTCATTATTTAACATGCATGCAGCATGTATCTAGACGAAGATAGTATGGTATGGCCAGCAGTGTGTGTTCTAGTGTTTGCCCACATGTGGTAGACCATGCAACTGCAGCCCAAATTTCTACTATCTTTGCACAGGATTTCCCTTTTTTTTTTCTGGTGCAAAAGCAGGGCAAAGTTAGGAATTTGTAAGTTTGTGCTGATTTTGCGTCAATACATGACGGCAAGGCTGCGCTACAAAATGATAAATCATGACCTATGTGTTTTGTGTGTGAATTGACTGTTGAAACTATTTGTGTGCTTCTAATGGAACGGCATGCAACACATTTGGCGTAATGTTCATGTTTGAATTGCTCATTTGCTGTGTGCAGTTGTTTGACTTTGGTGACATTACATTTCCCACGACAAACAATACACAGGGAAGATCAAGGATGGCTGATGACGGCTGTGTTGGATATGTAACCCCTCACATGTCATTACTTTTTGGCTACGACTTCATGGTGACTTGTGTGTAAACTACCCATAAGTCAGGCATTTGAACATGTTTGGTGGGTACAGTGTTTGCGACACAGAGCCTCAATTCCAATCATAAAAGTGTTATGTACAAGTCAGTTTGAGTAATTTAAATTACCTATGTTCCTCCTGTGGCTGTGGTGGACCTGCAGCCCTGGCTGCATGTGTTCACATATTTTCAGCGGTGCATTGAACAAAAGTTTCCAGTTCAAGTGTGTGGGCACGTGTACCCTGTGTCAGAATTGGGCTCCATGGTGTTACGGTTTTGTGCAGGTCGAGTCAAGAGTCTGTTGGGGCAACCATTGAGTTCACAGAGTATCTTTCAAGGCAGATTTGTCCTAAAGCCAAAGATCAGCTAAAGGCATGCAAGGGGATAGGGCAGCTATGGTACGGCAGATAATACAGAAGAGTGAAGACAGAGCAACCTTAGTGTGGACAAATATGTAACGGGTCAGTAATGGGCAAACACGTAGGGCTCATCACTACGTTTGTACACAGGGAAGAGCTCAGAACTTCCCACAGCAACAGGGAACGTCACTGCCTCTGTGCAGATTAATCTCACAGCTAATCACCACGCAAGCCCCATCGAAAGGTGGCGGCAGAAGTGAATCTATGTCTGGACCCTCAGGGCACAAACACGGATTGTCCTTACATACACGAGACTAGCCCTCGTTTCTTGGACTGGAGACACAGTAACAAATCTAGGAATACAGTTATAGCACATAGTCACTGTTAGGCACTAATGAATACATGCAAAACTAGACAAAGGATGGGGGCTGTATTAGCCTCCTGGAAACCTTGTGCCAGTACAAATACAAAATTAAACGATTATATACAGTTGAGGACTGACAGTACACTTACCAGACACAACACCCCAAGAGCAAACAGAGGGCAAGGGAACCAACTAGAAGGCAAATGCAGGCACAGGGAACAGGCTCTGATACAAAGACTGGAACAGGTCTGGCTAACAGAAAGCAGGACCTGTCAGGAACCAACATGAACAAGGGTGAAAAACAGGGAGCAGAGTCTGACTGGAACAATCAGGCACAGCTCTGTGTAAACAGACAGCAGTTTCAGGCGTACTCAGGACTGTAACACAATCCAACAAGTGCTCTGATACACAAATGAATTGTACTCCAATGCACAATGAGTAGCTTTAGTGAATGGCAGATTCTAAGCAGTTCCAGGCAACAGTTAGGCCAGGGCAGAGTAACATTGCTGGGCGGTGGAAGAGAGCTCACAGGTGTGCAGCTTCATTCTCTCACAAGTTCTGGAGGAGAGAATCCAGTATAAGGGGACAAACGGACAGTTCCCATGGGAAGCTATGGGCAGAAGATTACCGGTCTTACTGACTACCAGGGAGTGCATTATGGGACCTGAAGTCCATGCAGGCTAATGTAGTTGTTCTATAGCATGCCATATAGAAAAGGGAAGCAAACAGGAGTCAGAATGGGAGTCTGGTTGAGTGTTAATGATGATTCCTAGGGTACAGATAGACCATTTACAGTGCCCCCTAGAGAAGGGAGGGCAGATATTTAATACATGGCAGTGGCAGGACTTATTACCAGGGATGGTCTGCGCAGGGCATGTGTTGTGACCATTGCTTGTCAAACCTGGGACACTCATGCTGTCCATTTTCAATATTGATGCACCTATTGTCACACAAGCTCCTTGCAGAGAAAGCAAATGTCCCACTTACTAATATCAGGGGTCTGTTCATACATTCCTGTTACCAATGATATTTCACATCCACTGACTCGTATGATGCATGTATTTACCTTATGACTGAAGATGTCATAGTTGTGTGTCATGTGCTACAGTAGACCGTGTTGGCAACGTGGATGTCTATCATATGCTGTGGTCCTATGAGTTCACCCTTCATGTGAAATATAAAAGATGTTTTTTTTTACAAACTGTGTGTGATGTTTGCTGTACAATCATACACATCACATGTGATGTTGCATCAGAAGTAGTCAGATTTGCCTTTGTGACATGCTTCCTGAGGTAATGCTCACATTCCTAAAGAACATGTGATGCATAAATAAGTATCCAGGGCAGGATTGAGTGCTAAAGTGAGTTGTTTAATTACATATCGTAACAATGTGTTTATAGTGACTATTGTTGAAAAAGTTTTGAACTATCTGCTGTCTGCAATGTATTCTTGCATCTGTGTTTGGATGTTCCCCTTCATTTTCCCTGGCACCATCCACCTCCTCCTCCTCCTCAGGCAGTTCTTGTTCGGGTTCATGTAGGGGCATGTTCTTCCTAACTTAAATGTTGTGGAGGATGGCACAAGTCAATATGATCTTGCAGACCATTTCTGGGGAATATAGGAGGCTGCCTCCGGTGATGTCCAGGCACCTGAATCTAGACACCAGGATGCCAAAGGTCCGTTCAACAATGGTGCGTGTCCTCCGATTATTATAGGCACGCTCTGCTGCTGTGCTTGGGTTGGGGAATGGGGTCATGATCCTTGGCTGGATCCCGTAACCCTGATCAGCTGAAAAAGAAAATAGAAGTAAGTATTTTGTTGTTGCTTGCACCAGGAATGAAATGTAAAATGGCAGTTGATATCTTGTGTTGTCTGTGACTCATGTGTTTGTGGCATATGTGTGAGATCCTGGGCTTCTGTGAGGTTCTTTCTGCATTAGGTTTGTTTGACTTGACAACTTGTGTTTGGCTCATTGACCTGATATCTATGGTTTAGTTTCCAAAATGCATTGCAGTGTGTATCTCCCATTCACTGTGTAGTGACCTACATGTTTTAGTGTGCGTTCACTGGAGGGGACATGATACTTCCACACACACAATAGATTCCAATGTGGTGGTAACATGGCTGCACTACATAGCGTGGACATCCCATCTACTTAGACATATGTAATTGCAGATGAAAACCAGAAGTGAGGCCCTTTGATTAGGCTTGGTGACAATGCCCAACACATCTCACTAAGTTGGCAGCACCGAGGTGTTCAGTATTGACAATGCACAATTGTCCCATGTGTGACTTGGATCTATGTAGACCTTTGTGGTTCCCTGGCTAAATGCCTTGTGGAGGTGGATGTATCTGTGCAGGAAGGGCCATCTCCCTGTACATCTGTTATTTTGATGGAGAATTGTCTCTTTCAGTATGTGCAGCAGCATGCAGTTTGCATTACTGGCACATCAGTATGTGTTTATAGCACAGGCCACAACCTTATTGCTAACTGGCAACATCACCCCAGGATTGATGTGTGATGTTGGGTCTGCCCTAGTATTTCCATGTCACCTACATGTGAGTCAGCATCATCATGCCATGCGTCTCATGGTGTTTGACCTGCCACAACATACATTGCACACCCCTTCCACAGTATTCATTGCTTTGGAGGGTGAGGGATTGACTATGTGGCCTTATGTAATAGCAAATGGTTCATCTTCCAAATTGTACCTTCAGTGCAGGCCATGTCATTGTCACTGTGTGCTTTGACATTGGTCCCTTGTAGCTTTAGAGTGGCATCTATTGTTATTGGCAGCCGTCATTTGTCCATAGGTGTGTATAGAATGGTGTCAGGGTGTCCAACATAACTACCTGTGTCACACCTCAGTGTCTTCCTGCCCATGTGTCAATGAAGTGGTGTATGTGTTGTGTGTCCTACAGGGTTGCTGTGCCATGTGTATATTGCTAGGTTTATGGACTTACAGACAAGAGGCCATTGCCATATCGTCCATCCTGGAAGTGCTGATTGATGGGTCTGTGGCGAAAGATAAAGGAATCATGTCCACTCCCAGGATACTTCACCAAGATGTTGGTTAACAATCCCTGGTGGTCAACTATGACCTGCACATTTATGCAGTGGGTGTGCTTTCTGTTGCGATATAGATGCTCTGTTACAGCAGGTGGTACAATCCAGACATGGGTGCAGTCAATAGCACCAGCACATGCAGGAAGCCATGTATTTGGTAAAACCCCTGTTTGGTCTCCTGCTGCTTCTGCTGTGTGCTGGGGAAGCTGATGGGGCGGGGTGTGAGGGAGATGATGGCATCAAGGACCTTGGGAAGTAAGGCGGAGAATGAAGGCTGTGATACCCCAGCAACCAGAACACCCATTGTTTAGAATGAGCCACTTGCCAACATGTGCAGAACAACTAGCATCTTGGTCACCAGTGGAGTATTGTGAGGTGTCTGCAGCCTGGCTGTTATCTGTGGCTCAATTTGGCGCAGCAGCTGCGGTATGGCTTGCCAGTTGAGTCTGTACCTCTGGATGATATCCTGTTCCCTGAGACCCAGGAGGGTTTTACTGTTCTTGAAGTCCCTCTCCTGCCTTCTGTGTTGCCTTTGGGGTCCACGTGGTGGTAGCAGCTGCTGTTGGTCCTGTGCTCTGCGTCGTCTGGCATGCAGCATGGGTAGCACCTCCATGTCGTCCCTCTTGAGCAATGATGTTGCTTGTGTGCATCTTCCTTAAGTAGTGGTGTGTTTGCCCCATTTTAACACCTGCCCTGACCCAGGCGTTAAACTTTGATGCAAATCGGGCTTTGAGTCATTTTTCTGGTCTGCCTCCCACCCATGCGTCATTTTTGCCCGGGTGGATAAATATGGCGCACAGGTGTTTGAGTCACTTTTTGGATGGGAACGCCTACCTTGCGTCCCATTGATGCAAGGCAGTTTCACACATCCAGAAAATGAGGCAAACTCAGATATTTTGACGATAGACGTGTCTAGCATCAAAATATAAATATGGAGTCAAGAATTCACGTTGTATTGAATTAGGATTCCAGTTTTTATCTTGCAAATGGATTTTCAGTGTACCTCAGCTGAACTGAACTGAGATGTATAAGTTTTTTTATCAACGTTTTCTCATCTTTTTCCCTTTGTCAACCTCTTTCTGGGTGGGGTTGGTGTGGGGATTTTCATTTAAAAAAGACGCTAATCTGGCGCAAACAGAGGATAAATATGAGCCTAAATGTCCCATGAGGGCACAGCCCCGCACCTGGGGTCAGAAAACTGGGTTGGCAATTGTAGTGCCTGGGGAAGAGGTGATCCCAGTTAGCTTTGGAGAGCTGACAGAGGTGACCCTAGTGTCCCGTGGGGATTAGGAGATCGTGCCAAAAGCCCATATTCCCGTAAATAGTTCCAAGTATAGGCAGTGGGATAGCATCAATCGGCACCACGTGGAGGCTCTGAGAGACACAGGAACCAGCATGACTACTGTAAGGTGCCAACAGATGTTCTCAGAGCAGGCCCTCCCTAACACATTTTATCAAGTCATAGTCATAGGCAACTGAGAGAGCTATACCGGTGGTTATGGCTCCCTATGATTTAGGGGGTGAGGGTCCCATGTTCTATAAAAGTAGCTGTGAACCCTGCCATGCCTGTAAACTTTCTGCTGGGCAATGAACTGGAGCATACTATCTGTAAAGAGGTAGAACTTCGGTCACACTTGGAGATGTTGGGATTGCCTTAAAGGCTCAGATAGCTGCCAAGAACATTGCAAGCAATGGAAATCAGCCCCTGAAGGTCTTCTGGTCCAGGTTGATTGGGTAGCTTAGGAGGATGGCCCTGAGCCTACAGGAAAGAACACTGATTCCCTGGGTGACCTGCCTGAGCTTACTGGGTGGCATGTTGAGGGTGGGCCTGCTAGGGAGAAATTCTGCAGGGTGCAGAAAGAGTGCCTCACTATACAGGGCTTGACGTGGCAAAACTGAGGCCCAGCAAGCAGGCGGTACCTCTGCAGAACACCTTATCTATTGGGAGAATGACCTACTACATAGTGAGTCTAAGGTTCTTGGACCTGGGGTAGCCCACATGCTGGTGGTCCACCGTTGTTATAGGACCTTTCAATTGGGTGTGGCTAATGACATGCCAGTAGCAGGACATCTGGGGTAAGACAAGACCTTCACCACGCTTTTTGTCCACTTCTATTGGCCCCAGATGAAGACAGTCTTAGATGTGATCTGTAGGTCCTGTCCCACCTGTCAGGCCAGTGAGAAGTCAGGGAAAAAGTGAAAAGCTCAAGGCTCCTGCACCCCACTACCTGTCATTGGCACTCCTTTTGAGAGGATGGGCAGCCACATTTTTGCTCCCCTGGACCCCAAGATAGCTTTAGGCAACATGTTGATCCTGGTTTTGGTGGATTATGCTACTCTCTACCCAGAGGCCAACCCCTCTCAGACTGGCAACTGCACCTGCAGTGGCCAGGGCCCTGATGGGAATTTTTACCCATGTGGTAGTGTCACTAACTTCATGTCAGTGTACATGACGTCCACGTGGAATGAGTATGGAGTAACTTATACGTTTTCCACACCCTATTACCCCCAAACAAATGGCCTTGTGGAGAGATTAAAAAAGACCATCAAAGGCATAATAATGGGTCTTTCCAAGCCCACAAGGAATAAGTGGGCCATCCTCTTGCCATGCCTTCTCTTTGCCTACAGGGATGTGCCATAGAAGGCAGATGGGTTTATCCCCTTTGAACTCCTGTATGGCTACACTGTTAGGGGATCTCTTAGCCTTGTGAGACAGGGATGTGAACAAGCTCCCAAAAACCTCCATAAGGATGTGGTCAGCTACATGTTGGCCCTCTGCAACCAGATGCATCACTTTTAGAAGAAGGTAAAAAGCAATCTCAAGACAGGTGAAGAAGTTAGGAAGCTCTGGTATGATCAGAAAGCCACACTGGTAAAGTTTTAACCTGGCCAGAAAGTGTGGAACAGGGAGCCAATGGAGACCAAAGCTCCCTAGGATCACTGGACAGGCCCATATGAGGAGAAAGAGCAGAAGTGGAAGTCCGCCCACCTGGTGAATCCCATTACCTCCAGAAACCCAGCAAGGATGCTCCATGTGACCTGCTTCAAACCACACAGTGGGTTTGTGGAGGGTCTCAAACTCTCCCCTACTTTGACCCCAAAACAGCAGAGTGGATATCACTAGCTGTTGGAGCAGTTCTGTCAGTTTCCCTTCACCCCTGGACTCACACACTCATGGATCCAAGACAACAACAGTGGAGACAGTTTGCCTGTTAAAACACATTTTACAGGCTGTCAGACAAGGTGAGGGCCAGTATCAATGACGAGGTATCCAAGATGCTGGTATTATGGGTGACAGATCCCTCCAAAAGCCCCTGGTCCCACCTTGTGGTGCTGGCATCCAAAGATGCCCCCTGGGACACCACTCCACAACTTAGGTTCTGTGTGGAGTATAGGGACTCAATTCCATCACAAAGACTGACGCACATCCCATCCCTTGAGCTGGTGAAATCATCAGCAGGCATTGGCGCTGCCACTTTTCTGAGCACCTTTGATCTCACATCAGGGTACAGGCAGACTGCTCTGACTGAGGGGGCAAAATGGAGGTCTTCATTCTTGACCCCAGAGGGCTACTTCCAATTTAGAGGGATGGCCCTTGGCCTAAAGAATGCCCCTGCAACCTTTGATTGGTTGATCAACAGGGTCCTGGTTGGAAAGGAGAAAATCTGTGCTGCCTACCTTGACGACATAGCTGTCTCCAGCTCCAGCTGGGAGGAACACCTGTACCACCTCCTGCAGGTGCCTCAGGCCCTGCAGCAGGCAGGCCTGACTATCAAGGCCAGTAAGTGCCAGACAGGGCAGGGGTCCCTAGTATATCTGGGCCACATGGTGGGCGAGGGCAAGGTGCAGCTCCCCTAGGCGAAGATAGAAACTAAGCTGGCAATCCCCTAAAACCTAAATCACAGACTGAGGTGAGGGCCGTTCTGGGTCTCACAAGATTCTATAGGGGGTTCGTTAAGGGGTCTGGCCCAACTGTTGCTCCGATAACTTAGCTGACTTCAAATAAGCAGCCCATAAAGGTGATGCGCTCAAGCAAGCCATGTGTACAGCACTTGTACTCAAGGCTCCTGACTTCTCTAAAGAGTTTATAGTGCAGAAAGATGCTTCAGACCATAGCATCACAGCTGTCTTAGCACAGTTAAATGAGGAGGGCCTAAAACAACCATTAGCAAGAGGTTATTTCCACAGAAACAGAGGTGGTGTGCAATTGAAAGGATGGCCTCTGCTGTGATCTGGGCACTTAAGAAGCCAAGACCATACTGGTTTGGGACTCACTTACGGGTTCAGACAGGCCACATGCCCTTCAGAAGGCTAATGCAAATTAGGGGTGAAAATCATAAAATGTTGATGTGGTCCATCTCTCTAAAGAGAATGGACTTTATGGTGGAGTGCTGTTCTTGTTCCTATAATGCCAATTCTGGTGGTCTATCCAGGTTCTTCCACCTCAGTAATGAGAACTCCCAAGGGATTGGGTAGTTCTTCCAACTTTCAGCTGGGTGGGGGGGGCACATGTTAGACCTGTCAGACTTAGGGTGAGCTTCTGCCAAATGTTTTGCCTTCCTCCTCCATTTTTGCTAATCTCATTAATGCTGGCCTTAGGACTCACAACACTGTACCATTGCTAACCAGTGCTAAAGTGCTTGTGTTCTCCCCATTAAACGTGGTAGAATTGGCTTAAACCCAATTGACATATTTAATTTGCTTGCACTTACCTAGTAAATTTGTACTACCTGTACCCAGGGCATGTAAATTCTAAGCTACTAGTGGGCCTGCAGCACTGATTGTGCCACCCACTTACATAGCGCTGTTAAATACATGTCAGGCCACCATTGCAGCATTTGTGTGCAGTTTTAAACTGCCATGTTGACCTGGCAAAAAACCTTTTGTAGGGCCCAAGCCTTCCTTTTTGATACATAAGCCCCCCATAGGGTAGGCCCTGCACAGCAGAGGGCAGGATGCAGTATTTTCAAAACATTGGACATGTACTTTTATGTTTTAAATGTCCTTATAGTGAAAAAGTCCTAAAGTAGTTTTTCACTACTGCAAGTCCTACCTTTCCCATCAGATAACATTGGAGTTACCTTATTACATTTAAAAAGCTGCGTTCGGAATTGAGAGCAGGAGGACAGGTCAAGGTTAGCGTCCAAAGACTAGCAATCAAAAAGCCTTTGTAATGGTCAAGTTGGATTTTCAATCACATTTCTGAAAATGCCACATTTAAAGAAGTAGTATTTTCTTGTCCTAACCACTTAGTGCCTGCATACTGATCCTCGGTCATATGACTAGGTGTAGCTGGCAGTCGGTCTATTTGTAATGCTCTCAGACAGTGAGACAAAGGTAAGCTAGGTGTTGGCAGGATTGGTTACTGTGAGTTAACAAGGGGGAGGAGCTATCATTTAGCACACTTGCACATCACAAAGGTTCTGCCTGAGCACCCTCACAAAGGGTTTGACATTGGTCTATTGCGACCCCAGACATGCTGAAGCCAGGACAGGGAGGAAGGGATGCTTGACACTTCTGAGGGAGCGGAAACCTCTAAAAGATTCCTCCACTTCAAAGTGGACACCAGGCATAAATGATAGACCACAGACCCCAAGTTTTAGTACACTTTTAGACCTGTGGAGTCTGCCAGGAAAAAAGACTGCTGTGGCGCTACTCTCCTGGACTGCTGATCTGAAGGACTGTTGACCTGCTGCCCTCTTGCTGGGGTGAGAAAGACTGGACCTGCATCTGTTCAAACCTGAACCCCATAAAGAGTCAAAGAGCAAGTTGTCTGGCTTCTTGGCTAGAGCCTCAGGTACAGAAGGCTACGACAACCTTGAACTCTACACCTGGACTCAGCCATCTGTGAGTCTTGCCCTTCCAAGCCAAGTGGTGCCATTGCAGTTATGGACCCTTGGAAGTGGGCCTGAATATATTCTGCAAGTCCATATGTTGATGGAGCAGAATCAACACATCTCCTCTGCAGTGTGGCACAACCTCAAGCAGAACTGATGTGTCACCTCTGCCGTATGAACTTTCCAGACACATCACAGCCTCATCAGAACCCCCACTGAATGAAACATCCCTGAAGCAGGCCCTCACATTGCACGCTTCTTGTTGATGGATGCAAGACTCCATTTTACAAGCCCCACAGCTTCTTTGGAACCAACCAATGCATGACAAGTGCTTGATGCAGGACTCAGCAACGCGAGCCTCATTGTTGATGGCCTTCTCAATGACTGCGCAGGACTTGGCATTGCAGACTTGCAGCCCCTCAGAACTAATGCTGTGTGATGCATCTCCAACCTGGACCATGCATTGCCTCAGCTGTGTAGCGCATCTTCAACGTGGGACTCCAAAACGCTTCTCATCCAGAATTTGGCATACTCTTGTTCAGAGGCCTAGCTTGGTCTCTGTAGTTGGCCCATTCTCCATCATGGTAAGCCTGAATTTATGACTTTGTCTCATTCTAGTGAGACCAGATATCTGCAGTAGGCCATTTGTGCTTTTTGGCACTATATTCACTGACTTTTTAAAAATTCGATATCTCCGGTTCTACTGATTGAATTTTTTGTCATTTTGGTTTTTATTTTTTAATTAATATTTACTGGATTATTTCTAAATTAGTGTAGGATTTTTCTTATAATATGTTTTCACTTTGTTACTGTTTGAAGTGCTGCATAAATACTTTACACATTGCCTCTAAGTTAGGCCTGACACCTCTGTACCAAGCTACCAGAGGACTGAGCACAGGTTTATTTGGGGGTTGATGTGTATTCACCCTGACAAGCACTGTGGTTCCTACTTGAGTAGGGTTTCTACCCCCTCAACCAGTAATCCAATTTCTTACACTAACATTTGGATAAACTGAGGTTATTTGGCAATTCTAATGCTCTAGGATCCATTGAAACAAGTGGAACACGAAGATAATTGATGCAGTTTATCTTTAACATGGTACATTATATCCTCATGGTTTCCTAATCTTCTGTTACTATGTCACACTCTTTAATGCTATGGAGGTCAGCAGGCCACCTAGCAATATATTAGTACAGTCACCAAATTGATAAAACTAGGTTCTGAAGCATATTCTGAGGGTCCTCAGATAAACTGTATGTGAAAAAGAAAATCAATAACTCTTACAATTATGAATATTCTATTATGCCTAACTTAATTGCTTGCTTTAACATGACTTTTATGAATATTTAAATAATTTGATTGCCACTTTTGAAGGAAACGAAGAGGAAATTACTAGATTGCAAGAAGCAGAGTTGTCTTGTGGTTGAACAACAAAGTGCTTGGTTACTTTACAGCCTAAATTCTGAGTGTTGTTCATTGCAGGGACATCGACACTTAAAAAGACTTGTTCTTAACAGCTGTAATCTTAGTCAAAATAGTACATGTTCTAATATCTGCTCAGAGTGTTTAGGAATCTCTTGCAATATATAAGTTTAAAATATTGGAATGCCTGGGATTGATGAAAGGAAGTGATTTTAAATAAGAAAATAAAGAAGAATACAGTTTGGTTATAAACATGGTGTAGTTTCTATGTAGAGTGTGAGACTTACCTGAAGTGTTTACACCTTTTTTCCAGTCTAAAGAACTGCTGATGTTGGTCGTTTTACTTCTTAGATCACCACTGTAGTGAGCTGACTGAGACAGAAGTGAAATGTAGACCTGGTAGTAGAGATAACTGGGTTACTGTGGACACTGTAGCATACATCAGATTATGTTAATTGTTTCAAACGTTTCATTATTACATGTAGTATTCCAGACACACAGGACAACATCCAGGCATCTTTTGGTCTCTTCCCAATAGTCATTCAATGATGTGAGGTCACTGCTTCTAGCCAGGATGCAACACATCTCTCTTTTCACAATGAAATAAACTTGCCGACCATTAATCAAATACATCTCTCAAACTAGAACAGAAAGAACACCCATTAGAGATATTTCTATGAACATGAACAGAAGCAAATACGGTAATGACATGAGTCACTTGAGAACAAATCTCTTGAGATATGCAGATTTTCTTACTTGTTTTTTTTACCTTTAAGTAACCAAATGATACATTACTATGGCCATTGCTGGACACTCTTTTTCATCAGGTGTATTTTCTATTAAGAGTATAATTTTCTTTCTCCATTAGAACACCTCCCACCAGGTGGTGCTTCCTGTCTCGCTCCCCTCTATTGAGAAATTCTGTTCATATTCCTGATTCTTCTTTCTTGACCTGATTCTTCCATCTTGCTTTTTGCAGCATTTCTAAAGAATTTCATTACTTTTGTTGGTTTGAAAAGCATAGAACTTTCTTTTTACTCTTTAGTTAATCTAACCACTGCCAAATCCTCAACTTTAAAAGAAACTCATTTCGTTTTTTTTTCATATTTGTTATGCTCTACTTTTCTAGTCCATTGTTTGAAATATATCTCCCTTCCTGTGCCCTGCAATCGCGCTCTCCCTCTTTCCAGCTATGCTGACTATTCCCACTTCTCACACTTTTTCTAACTCATCAATTCCTGGACAGACTACAGACTTCGGTTTCCGCTGTCTAGCTATATTGAAGAGGAGTCATTCTATATGCCACATTCCTTTCCTTGAGATATTCTACCCAGTTTTCCTCACCAGCTGTATTCCTTCTCTTATATTCTTCTCCATACTTCTACTCCATTAGTCTCTGATGATAAAACACACAGTTCTTGTGCCTAATGCCTCTGTCATTTTAGAATGACATCATTTCCTTTGAGGTTACCTGTTCACAATTGTCAGTAATGAATTGGGAAACCCTTTGCCTTCAAAGTTATCTCCTAATAACTTTAAGCCAGAGCTGGTAGTCATGTCTGACACACCTTAACTCTGGCCATCTGAAAACAAATCAATCAACATTAGAATATATGGTTAAATTGACTCTCCCCAACAGCATGTGGGAGCTCCTCCCTTTGATGGTAAATCTCTACACCTCATAGGGTTAGACCAGACTTTATGAATCTTGTTAGTGTTACAGTATATACTGCATTCTTTCACCGGGTTTCTTCTATCTCCAGGTCTATTCCACCAAATATCTGTTCCTCAGTTTTGACTATTCCCAAATTTCCTTTGTGAGTTAAATGTAATAATCATTTCAAAACCCTTGATGGAGGAATTAGCTTGGTATCTCTAAAAATGAAATCACCTACTTTCCACGATTCACTTCATATGAACTAAAACGGTTTACATTATTCACAAGCTGGCTATTTTTCCATTCAATATTTCTAAAGTCTTTAATAATGTTTCAGCATTGGCAACTTCATCAAGCACCTCTTCTTCTATAACTAACCCCAGGAGTCACAACCATTCAGCTCATCTTCAAAAATAATATCCTTCATTCTAACAACTCCAGTTCCTAAAACAATCTCGGCCATATACTGCTTTATTCTCATCACTAGGTATATAAACTCCACGACCCTGCAATACTGTGTCTCAGCCTTTTTTTTTTAAATAAAACCCATTTAATGGATTATGATAAGTTATAATTGGAAGCCAAGATTCCCATTAAAAAATCCTAAACTTGTTAACTGCCCAAACCACTAACCGTGCTTCTTTTTCAGTAACAGAATAATTATTTTCTGGTTGATGTAATTCTCTCAATGCAAATACTATAATCCTCTCCATTCCATTTAAAATGTGCATTAGCTTTGCTCCTAAACTTATACAAATGGCATTTATCGTATATAATACAAGGATAATAAGGATGAAACATTTGGAGAAACTGAGCATAATTGACTTCTTATTTCACTACTTCAAACGACCCAGGACACCTCTCTTTACTCACTAACTTGCTGCTTTTCTCAAATAATTTCCTCATTGCCTCACTTTTGCTTGCACACCTTTCTATATTGAAACAGTAAAATGCAATCATACCTAAAAATGATAATATTTCCTCCTTGTTTCTTTGGTTCCGGTACGTTCAAGACAGTAATCTCTATATCCTCTTCAGGCTTGACACCTTTGCTGTTTGTTATGCAATGTCCCTAACTGTCCAAACTTGCATTTTTTGTCTTTTGTGTGAACCTTTAGTCATGAAATGTGCATAAGACATCTCTTACCTTGTTGACATGTTCATCCCAGTCGTCCTGTTAATTATCTTGGAAAGAATGTACTTCCAGCAATCTCCTCAGGATATTTGAAAGTATCCCAAAACACCGATGCAGCAGATAACAAACCTAAAAGCATTCTCATATACCGATATGTACCCGCTGGTGTTATAAATGTCATAAGGGACACTGATGCAGCAGTCTGGAAACCAAAAAGCATTCTCATATAGCAATATGTACCCACTGGTTTCTTAAATTTTGTCAAATCTAGTGAGTAAGGATGTAGGCTATTCTGGTGATGTGCTGAAATAATCCACCAAAAATACCTGGCCATCATTCAACAGCATCAAGATTTCACAAATATTTGAAAGAGGGTATCTGTCTACTGCAAGACACTAGTTTAATTCCCACAAATCCCCACACAACAGAATCTTACACCCTCTTTTTGCCACCACATCAGGTAATACCTACTCTGTGGCTTCAATCTTTCACCTGCAATCTGCGTCGCTCCTGTTTTCAATGTTATTTTAAATCACTTTTTTAAACAACCTCACTCATTTTTAAATAGATCCAGAAATTCTTTACAAAACCCACCTATTCATTTTATTGAGCCCTATTGCATCAACCATAACCTTGAGTAATTTCTGTAGCAGCCAACCTAAATGATTGTCTCCCTTCAAAGATACACAAAACTACCCATTAGATAACCACTCTTTATACTCAACACATCCTAAAAATGAACCCTTTGTTTTAATTGTTCCAGCACCATATACTCCTAGATTTACATGAACTTTCAAAACAATAGACAAACATTTTCCAGTTAATCATATTCAATCTAGGCGGTAAATGAAATTAAATTTCAATGTTTTCCCCTACAGATTCACAGTATTCTTAGAAAGACCCAAATTGCTCTTGTTGATTAGATCATCCAACATCTCTGTAATCGTTTCACACCCTTGTAACATTTGTTGTTCCTACAACACTTTGAAAAGTAGCCTCTTTTCTTACAAAGACTGTATGTTTGTGTTAATGCTGAGCAGTCTTCTTTTTGTCATGGTTCTCCAGATTACTGCATTACTTACAACTTGCACCACAATTATTTCTCATGTCGTTTTTTATTTCCTTCACGAACAGTAGTGTGAATTCAACTCTCTTAATTTTCAACTCAATCGCCATCAATGGTTGACAATTATCTTTGAGCCAAAGCACTTCCTTGATGCTGTCAGCCTTAAAGTGAAGCATAAATTGAACTCCTAGGATGAATTCAATTTATGATTTGACCTACAAAATTACAAGAAGGTGCTAACTTGGGTAAATCTCGTTAACAACACCAGAACGTGCTTGGGAATGCCAGAAGATGGTGAGAAGTAGTGATTGCATTGACTATCGCACAGCAGGTGCAAGACAATTGAATACTGGTCTACAGATGCACACTTCCTGCTGAATTTACCCCGGAGAGGTACTGACACCAAAGACATAAACGCGAGAATGACAGGTTCCTGCACTAGACATTCAAACAACATCCACTGGGCCACCTACTTAGGACTTATCCAAAGAGTGGCTTGCTGTTGTGCTCCGGAGTGGTCCATCTCCCATGATGCGGTACCTTAATTTCCATGGTTGGCAGTGGTGCTGTGTAAGAACTCTGGCATCCCTAAGACACTGTGCTTACCCACCCAGACCCCGGATAACTGTCTTCCCAACCAACTCCTAAGTTTTTCAGTGCAATACATCTTGTTTCAGCTATGCACCTATAGCCATTATCCACCCTCTGGGGATGACGCAGTGTGCATCACATATAGCTGGCCTTGAAATTGTACCATAAGAACCTGGGACAACAGGATTAGGAGATCTCACCACACTCCTGGGGCCATCACCCTATCATTAAGGTGAGTGTTCTTGAGGCCACCACCCACCACAAAACACTCCACCTCACTGGACATTAGTGATCACATTCACCTTGGTTGAACATGACACTCTGACTCCCAAGGAAGTTGTGGAAACAAATCTCACAATTTCATTGTTTTACTTATGCATGCCCATTGTAAACTCAAGAAAGATACGAATAATGTTTTTCAAACATTTATTGAAACAATTGTATTATTGCATAGACAGAATGTGCTTTGATTATTAAGCAGGTGAAACAAAGAATTCTAACCAGTGTTACACACATGGTGAAAAGAATAATCTGTCCAACCATGGCAATCTTAAATCTAGATCTTGCTACCTATCACTACCTACATTCTGAGAGCATAACAGGTGTACCCTCTGCCTTTGACCAATCTATGAAGATAGCCTGAGACACACATAGGTGAAGAGCTGAGCCAGTGAGCCGGTCTAGAGTGAAGTTGGCAATCCTTCTCTTCACGATAAAAGATCAGAGTCAGCATAGTTGCATGTTTAATACAGGATTCATTCCAGGGCAGTCATGACAAGAGTGCTCCTCTGAGCCATGTAAGGCAGTGCACCATTTATATAATCCAGGCACACTGTGTTGGATGCACAGCTCTGGTGTGATGATATTTGTAGGTTTCAGGAGCTGTCTCCACAGACATTGCAAGCATCAGGATATCTTGTTTTACGTTCCTAGCATTGAACAGTGTACAGATTACAAGTCAAGAAAGGCCTACTAAAAACAAGCAGCATGTACAATGTATTCTCTGAATAATATTGTGCAAGCATAAAATTTGTAAAATGTCATTGCTAAAAGTGATGTCAACCTAAAATGTGTAAAATATAAAGTGTAAATCTAGGCTAAGTCAGAGGATGAAAGTGGCCCAGAAGGCCTCACAACACTACCTCAGCCCCTCCTGATTCAGCCTTAAAATAGCCGTGTTCTCTTCCCCTTTAAAGGAGACAAGGAAGGCGTCAGCACAATACCACATCCAAGATCACACAGTACACATAAAGTTATCTAACGGGATAATATGTACATAGTGCATAACATAGTTATCAGTGTACAACCCTCAATACGTAGCAACTTCCTGAAGCTTAGAGCAGATTAGCATGCGATTCAAGAGGCTGAAAGAGAATGAGAATGAGGAAGCTGTAGACGATGACAAAAGTGACTTGTACGTGTTTATTTATATGCTTCACTGGGTAGTAAGACATCCTTTCCATTAGACCTTAATCACATTATTACAGCGCTAGATACTACTTACATTGTACTGAGGAAGACTGGAGCTTATCCAAGGATGCAATCTTAGATAGAACTGGCCCACCAGACACAGCTCATAAAGGAAACAGGGCACCATTGTGAGATATCCTCAAAGATCACCGCCTTATAAATATTTGGAGGTTGCTTCATCTAACTGATAAGGAATATTAATTTCTCTCCCCTGTACATGATATCCAGTCCAGATTGGATACTTAATGATCTTCTAGCCATTACCTCTATTCGTTCAATGCAAAATACTGGAGGCTTTTTACTCTGATCTCCCACCTATACACATCAGAGTGGACTGGAATCTTAGCACACAGAATCCGAGGTGGCTCAAAATCACACACTACAAAATGCCCCTAAAAAGGCCCATGTCAAATCACACTTAAATGCCTACCTAAAAGACAACAAAAGTTCTGTGTAATATGTGCAGATGCTATCAGCAGCAGCAACTTAGGCTACCATTGGAGGGCAAGTTATGCGAGACTCTGAGAAGGAAGTACAATCTGGTCAGAGATCAAAGCTCTCGTAAGGAAGGACCCTGAGAATCCCTCTGAGGACACCAGATGGAAATTAGAGAAGCCCAAAATGGATCTAGATTATCTGTTTGCTTCCAAACCACAACATATGCTTTATAGATTCTGTGAAAGCTGAATTAATTAATAATAAATCTGTGTTAATTAGTAACTAAGAATTGACATGAATTATGCTAATATAAAGAAATCGAGAGTTTGGAAAATGTGCCCACCTAGGTGGCAACCATAATGTGTATGACATTAATAAAGAAAATATATTAACTGTTTTGAAATAAAATGCACATACAGAGCTAAATGTATTAGTGGACCATACTAACCTGTTAATGAAATGTATTTGCTTAATTTTACTAGTCATAGAGTAATTATAACATTTTGGGCCTAGTCGACAAGGCCTCATGTTAAACTTCATGGCATAAATAAATGTTTGTAAATGTTTTCTGTCTTAAACAGAATTTGCACTTGTTCTTTGTTCACACAGTGCTGACCAAATAGATTTGTAATGTTGCAACGTTAAAATAGTTGATGTCCAACTTTCTTGTGAGAACTGTCTGCTGTAACGCGACGTACTAGCTACAGATACATTTGTATCTTTGGTGCTTGAGAAGTTGAAGTTCTCAGGCCATGACAATGGCTTCACTGACTGGAGCTGTGATTGCAACTAAAAAGTTACCTGATGAAACTAGTGATGGGAACAAGAGAGGAGGAGCCAATCATCGACATGTGAAAGACTGTCTATATCATAGATTTAAAAATTCATGTTCATTGGTTCTACTGTGAACACACAATGTTCTGACCAATGACTGCTTGAGAGAATATTTTGTGGATTTGAGTTATCCCGACTGCACTTACCAGAAACAGCGTTGTTCCAGATTTCCTTTCTTCCTAGCTTTTGGCCTCATTCACATAGTTATTGCTATTATTGATTGTTAATGCTATTGATGCTGTTTCCTTAGCCTGATGCCCTTTCTAACTTGGTTCAGTTATCTTAGAGCCCAATCGTGGCAGAGTCAATCCCCTTCACTTTCCCTTGCCAACACTGACCAGATTGATGTCCAACTGACAAAGAAATCACAGCTTGCTGATCTATTCAGGAGAAGTATAACAAAATAAAATTGTTTCTGTTATAGACTTTTGTTTTTTTCTTTTTAGGTACCAACTGATATTTTTATGAGCCATAGCTAGATGTTTACCAAATTAACTTTTGTCTAATTGTTTTTGCATGAAAGCCAAACATGCCATTCGAACTAGAAGGTTAGTTAGTGTGTCCATGTTCAAATAAATGTTATTAACAAAGGATTGATTTTATTCACCTGTCGAGTCTAGATGTATGCCATTTCTACTGTTCAGATATTGTTGTTATTAATTTGTACAGTAACTCTTGAATGTTTAATGTTAAATGCTTTGGTTAGATTGAGATTTTTCTGCCGCTTTGTTCAGCGTGTGCTTTTCACATATGTTTAGCATTTGGTTTTAAGATTACTTCACATGATATTAGCATTGTTAATCCAGAGAAATAAACTTTCTAACTTTACCAAAAGGTGTGGGTATTCATGGTCACATGGGCCATAGTACATAAAGTTTACTGACTCAAAGTTTCTGATAATGATTTGTTGAATCAAGTTGTGTTGTTGATGATTATGTCATGAGTAAAATTTGTGTCCATGGTAGAACACTCTCACCGGAGGCAAAAGGTCCATCGAACCTCTAACGCGTCCCCTTATAAATAAATTATCAAAGACCAAATAAGGCCTGTCACACTCACAGTTTAAAGCACGACTCTACGAGCAATGAAAGAAGAAAGGATGGCTTCTGGCTGTGCAATGTACACATCGAACGGCAGTGGTATCTATATTGGTGATAGGAGAGAAAAAATGCAAGATAGTCTGATATTTGCAGGATGCAGCGTCCACATTTGCGGCATACTATAAAGACTATAAACACCTGTATTGACCAAGTGGGGGGCAAAGCCTGGGAGGAATGTGTATTTCTTCAGGGGAGTATCCCTACTGTCTCTTAGCATTAAGGGCAGGGCAACTAAAGATGAAATTGCCCAAGCAATAAGGCACCTGGGGTGGATGGAGTATGGATTCCCTGGAGAATTCTATACGTGGGTGAACACAAAGGACGCACTCTATGCGACATTTAAAGGGCCAGGAAACCTGAGTGGTTTTGCATCCTTCTCCAACAAGACATTCATGTACCAGAGAATATCCTGTTGGAATGTAGCAGCTACTGCTGCTGGATGTAGCGATATCCCACCTTAAACCACATATTAAAATACTAGTGAGCATCCTGGCCACTAGACTCAAGCAAGTAGTCGTAGCCCTTATCCATTCTATTCAAGTAGGGTTTCTGCCAGGTAGAATGTCCCATAATAATATAGTACATTCTCCTATCATTTACGGTTATCAAAGGACTCCAGAGACAATACCCTTTCCCTGTTTCTCTAAGCTGAGAAAGTGTTTGACAGGATAGAATAGGATTAAATATTCAGCTTGCCGAAAAAGCTGGAAGTAGGGAGCAATTTTGTCACTATACCCTGCGTGAGGGTGTCTCGCGACGTGCTATATGGTGCACTGCTAGTCATGTGATATACGTGTCATAGCGCAACATGATGCCATTTTGGATTGGGTAAAACTGACTATATGTGGCGATATCTTTGTTGATTTTATCTGCATAGAGATCTGAACTTGTTAACTGAATTCAGCTGTGAACAGAAGCCCATTTGTGAAGCATCATGCCACTGAAGATATTTGACAAACAGAGTTGTGGAGAGCTATGGGCAAGTTTGTTGAAGGAGGTAACAGGATCTATTATAATTTCTCCTAGACTGATAGTTCATGTATGTTGCAAAGCTAAGTTAATTTGTAGTGAAGAAGATACATTAATTGTTGGGCAGAATTTCTTGTTTGCACAGTGTGGAAGCAGTGATCCTACAGTTGACTATTGCATCATAATATATGATGGCAAGTACAAGCATGACTCAATCTCAGCAGTTCCTCTCTGAGAAGTGAGAGCCCGTCTTGCCTTGGAAGAGATGAAAGCAACTATTTGGCTTGTATCTTTTGGTATTTGGGGTGAAGGATTTTCTGCAATCAGGAAACGAGCAGTTTTACTTCATAATTGAGTGTTGGAAGGAAGAAACATTTATAAAAGTTTAGATGAGATTCCAGTTGGTAATGCGAAGGAGAATCTATGAATATATACGAGATGTCAGTTTTAATGCTTGAAAGACATTTTGGTTCTCAAATTAATATGTGTTGGAAAGGCACAAATTCTTCACAGGAGTTTAGGTAAAACTGAAATAATTGCAAGCTATGCTGCATCTCTTAAGACCTTAGCAAATGTGTGTGAATTTGACAAACTCACTGACTCACTAATAAGGGATTAATTAGTGAGGTGTACCAATAGTAAAAAGGTACAATTAAAAAAAAAATACTTGCAAGGAATCTAAATCCTAAAGAGGCAATAGCTCTTGTTAAAGGAATGGAAAACACCACTGAGTGGGTGCGAGAGATGAGAATATGCAAGGACAAAGATGTGTGTGCAGTGAATGAACTGGTGAGTGTGGGTGAGACCAAAGGTTGTTGTATTGAGGTTGTGCAACACATTAGAAAAACAAACACAAATGTGAAAAGTACAAACAATGCTGACAGTAAGGAATTTAAAAACAAGTGTTGTTGTGGAAGAGAAGGTCATTTTTCAAATAATCTTTAATGTTTTGCAAGATTCACAACTTGCTATAAGTTTTTGCAAGGGTGTGTCACAGTAGGAAATCCCAGAGTGTGAGTTGTGTGGACTATAGGGTTACATTTGTTTGGCACATGTGAGATTATAAAGATATGAAAGTGTGAAATTGTGATTGGAGAAAAAAAGGTAATGGTTCTTGTGGATTGTAGTTCACCATGCACTATAATTGGAGACAAGAACTGGGGTAGTATTTTTTTAAAAAGATAATATTCAATTGTTTCCTCCCGATACAAACCTGGTAGGTTAAGGTGGAACACAGATTGAGGTTCAGGCATACTCTGTCATGAAGATTCAGTTTTACGGGGAGAAATCTGTTGGAAAAGTGTATGTTGCTAAGCATGGAGACAATCAGTTGATGTGAAGGCACCAACATGATATGGGTATACTGTTTAACTCTAATTCAACTGAAAGTGTGTTATTGTTGTCTTCCTTTGATTCACTGAATGATATATGGTTGAAATTTCCCAAGGTATTTGCAACTGAACTTGGGCAGCTCAAGAACTTTGAGCACAAAGTTATTTTTAAAAGAACTGCTGTGTCATGTGTTCACAAAGTAAGAAAAGTTCCTATCATGATGATGGAACCCCCCCAGGAACGAATTGGAAAGGTTAATGGAACTGGGTGTAACTGAGGAGGTTGAGTCATCAGAGTAGCTTGTCCCAGTAGTTTTGGCATGTGAAGATGAGGGTAAGAAAATAAGAATGTGTGCAGACTTGCGTAGATTGAACAAACACATTTGGATGGGTCACCAACCACTGCCCAGCATTACTGAAATCCTTACCATGATCAAAGATGCCAAGTTGTTCAGTGTAATGGACCTGTCTTCTGTATACCATCAGGTTCCTTTACATAAGGATTCTAGGAACTTAACATATTTCATCACACCTATGGGAGTGCTCAGGTTTGTGCGAATGCCCTCTGGGCTGGCAACTGTGCCTGTTTCCAGAGGGTGCTAAAAAAGACACTTGATGTTTTGCCAAGAGTTCTATTTTTTCAGGATGACATTTTAGCGTATGGTAAAGACAAGGAAGAACATGATGGAACATTAAAGTTGGTTCTGGATAGGTTACAAAAGTCAGGTCTTATGCTGAAAAGGGAACATGCAGGTTCAGGCAGACTTCTGTCACTTATCCTGGACATACTATTTCTGATGAGGCTATAAGTCCACAATTGGATTTGGCTAAGAGTATTGCACAGGTACCTTCTCCTGGGAACAAGCATCAACTTCATGTGTTCTTGAGCCTTGCAGAATTTTGAGCTAAGTTTATTCCCAATTTTGGCAGTCTATCACTACCTTTAAGACCTCTGCAAAAGAAGGGTGTGAAGTTTGATTGCGCCAAGTACTGTGAGGAAGCATTTGCTGCTACAAAGAAAATATTAGGGTCATGCCCTTTGGACTGGCTTCTGAAGCTGCCTTTTTCCAGAGGGTGATAAAAAAGGTGCTTGATCCTTTGCCGAGAGTTCTATGTTTCCAGGCCAAAATTTGTAGTGTAAATACAAGAAAGAACCTCGTAGAACACTGAAGTTGGTTCTGGAAAGGTTACAAAAGTCAGGACTCACGCTATAAAAGGAAGAATGCAGGTTCAGAATGACTTCTGTCACTTACCTGGGACATACTATTTCTGATGAAGGTAAAGGTCCAAAATTGGATTTGGCTAAGAGTATTGTAGTGGCACCTTCTCCTGGGAGCAAGTATCAAGTGCACTCATTCTAGGACCTTCCTGAATTTTGTGCTAAGTTTGTTGCTAATTTTGCCTGTCTATCACTACCTTTAATGTTTCTGCTAAAGAAGAGTGTGAAGTTTGAATATGCCAAGGAAAGTGAGGAAACATTTGCTGCAACAACAAAAATATTAGGCCTGCTTTACAAGGGCGGAGGAGTATCGTCCCCCCAGCAGCGGCAGTTGCAAACCTTTGAAAGAAAAAGATGATAAACTTTGTTTACTATCTTTTTCTTTTGAAGGGTTGGGGCTACGGGGGTGACGAGCAGCAAGGGGGAGTGCTCAGCACTCCCCCTCTAAATGCATGTATGTTTGACCGGCCGTCACGGGCCAGCCAAACATACATGTGCAGAAGGCTGTCTCCAACCCGGCAACACAGTTTCCGGGCTGGAGAAAGCCTGCACAGGCTCCCAGTCTGCCTGAGAGCACCCTGTCTGGGACCTCCCAGCCAGGCCTGATGCTGCTTTGAGCAGCATCAGGATTGGCCGCAGGGCAGGCTGGAAGCCTGTGCCTGCAGCAGCAAAACAGGTGAAGAGCAGCGCGGGCGCGGCGAGGATCGAGGTAAGTGTTTTTTTCTTTACATTTATTTTAATGTTTATTTCTCACGCCCACCTCCCCCCACACCCCACCCCTGCGTGCCATCCCGCCCCCTCTAAGCACCGCAAGCCACTCCTGCTGCTTTAGGTCAATTTGATGCATGTAGATAGACCGTTTTGTCCACTGATGCAAGTCTTGGTGGTTTGGAGACAGTGTTGACACAAGTGATAGATGGAGAGGAAAAGGTAATAGCATTTGCTTCTCATGCTGTGAGAGGTGCTAAAGAATGTTGTTCAGACATTGAAAGAGAGGCTTTGGCTGATTTTTGGGCTATTTATCATTTTAAGTTCTTTTTGTGGGGCAAACCTTTCACTGTGAGGTCTGATCAACCGCCTTTGTCACAGGTTTTTTCATGTAGACTTCAAATGGTAATGGTTCCAGACCTGTTGATGGCAGTGTTACAGGGAAAAGTATGCTGAAACTGATGGAAATAATCCTGTGTGGCAAAAAGATTTTATAATGTATTGAGTTTAGTTATGGTTTAGCAGGGTTGCATGGGATTCAGAATGTATAACGTTTATATTATGTTCTTTAGTGATTCAATGTGATTATGTAGTTTATGCTTTTTTTAAATGTTTTAATTATGAATTCATTGTTGTCAATAAATTACCATATAAGTTTCCTTTATTTTCATTGTTAGCTTTATTAATATAATAGGAGGAAGATATGTTATGATTTGTATTTTATTTATGTTTAATTGTGTTGACGGGGTCTGGAATGGTAAGTATATGAGCTAGTTCCAAGTTTCTGTTGAAGCAGAAAAATGGCAGTTACACTGAGGGAGCAGGCAGTGCTTTTGTTGGTTCCTGCAAACTGAATTACACAGTAAAGACTTGTTTAAGACTTACCTGTTGTGGACGTTTCCATTTATGCTACACTGATGTTCATATAATGTAAAAAATCGGGGCCACACACAGAGTGTACATGAAAACTGAGTTGCCTCTTAATTCACTGACATTGATGTCATGGTGAGGCTGGGAGGGAGCATGAATATTTTCAAGTACATGATTAAAAACTGTCACTTTTAATAAATGCCTCTCAATCCAATAATATCTGATGTACTGAATTGAAATGTTTAAACATGTTAAAGAAATACATTTTTTGCTTTTGAAGACCCTTCATCAGATTTTTATATAGTCTTCATTTTCAGGGCTTGGCTTGTACATGGGCTCTCATATAGCAGTCAGACCTTTAACTCAGCTCTGGCTTGGTTTGCCCTGTTATTTTTTTGGCTGACTCACTTCTCTAGAGAGGGATCTCTTCCAGTGGAAACATGAGCACCTAAAATATCTAAGGGTCTGTATCAACGCAGGCTCAAAATGATGGTTGCAGACATCATTGATCCACTACTAGCCAAGTCCAAAGGCGGATAGGAGAAATGGAAGCACTTACATCTCTCACTCTGGGTAGAAAGTACAAGCAGAGAAGATAGTGATTGTTTCCTGATTTACATATATATTGGGGATGTTCCCATACCTGTGAAGACCGTGGAGCTTTGATCAACTGATAAGGATATCAAAGACGTTACATAGGGTGGCATGAAACCTAGGTTGCAAATATCAAAAATGAATTGCCCAAAGAACGAATGGGGCCTCAAATCTTACCTGTATGGACCACTATTATGCAGTGCTCCTCCTCTCCCAATTGATATACCTAAAACCTGGGTGGAAGGATTGTCCCTTAGGTGTCTCTATTTAACAGCTGCTTATGCTATGCAGGCTAAGCTTACAACGATTTTACTTGCACAAGTCTCCCTACACATTTACCTCTTACACTTTGAAAACAGGATATGTTATAGATCTGGATAAAAAAGAAAAAATGCTAGTCATTAACAGGTAATACGCATATGCACCCATTTAGACTAACTCGTGTATTACAATAGAAGGCCACCCCATCTTATAAAAAATATGGCAGACAGCAGGCATACTCTCTTTAAATCAATTAGCAACACAAGGGAATCTGATATCATTTCCAAATGTATGTGACAAATTACACCTCCCTCTAACCAGGCATGGCACCACATACAAGTCATACACTGTCTTAGAGGTGTATGACGAGCATAAACCTGAGATAACCCAGATTCCGCCATTTAACAATTCCTGAAACACTAAACACATGATAAAAGAGTAATGGCAGGCTTCTACAATAGGAAGGTACACTCTAAACCCTTTTCATCCTCTTTTCTCAATAAAGAGCGTGAATCTTTCAAATCGAGTACATGGAACCTGATTGGGAAGGTTTAGAAATTGGGTAGGTAGTTGGCAGAATAATGCACCCTGTCCAAGTACATACCACAATGCTTGTCAGGGTAAGTCACAACACAACTTAAATTATCCTGTGCTCACCCTCAGGTAGCTTGGCACAGAGCAGGCAGGCTTAACTGAGAAGGCAAGTGTAAAGTATTTGTGCACTGACTCATAGAGTAACACAGTGGAAACACCACAAAAAGTACTCTACACCAGTTAAGGGAAATAGCTAATATTTATCTGACAAAATAAGGCCAAAATGACAAGAATCCAATATGCAGAAGTCAAGATATCACTTTTTAGAAGTTTAGGTAAGTGTTAATCCATATGATTTAATGGGCGTATCTTTTTAGCACAAAGTGCCAGGGATGCGTCAAAAATAACGATGCAGAGGGCAGCAGAAAAGGTGATGTGTCAATTTTCCAAGCGGTAGACATGATGCGTTGATTCTTTCCTTGCGGGTAACTTGATGCATCGATTTAAGGGTGCACAGCCTTCGTTCTTCACTGCGATGTGGATATATTTTAACACAGAAGGGACGATGCGTGGAAAATCCTAAATGTTCTGCGATGATGAAACAGGTGTTGCATTGATTCGGGGTGCTCTGCAGTCATTTTTCAGTCACAAGACAGGCGCTGCGTCAATTCTGCAAGCGATGTGTCAATTTATGCGACAGTTGCGTTAATTTTCCATCACAGTGGATTTTCTCCCTCTGGTGAAGTCTTTCGTGGCCCTGAGACTTCTTAACAGGAGGCAAGCTCAGTCCAAGCCCTTGCAGATTACGTGTGGGGGACAGCAAAGTCCTTCCAGCAGAGTCAGGGGGCAGCTGGCAGCAGGGCAACACACAGGAGAGCAGTCCTTCTAGAAAAAGCAGTCCAGATGAGTTATTTGGGTAGCATGGCATTCCCTCTTATAGAGTCCAGTTGTAGATCCAGAAGTGTCTGATTTGAGGGGGTCAGAGACCCAATATATACATACTCAAATGTGCCTTTGAAGTGAGGGATACTTCAAAGAGTGGTTTTGAAGTGCACCGGTTCATCTTTCAACTCAGTCCTGTCTGCCAGGAGATCTGTGGGGGGTTATCAGTCCTTTGTGTGGGGTCAGCCCACTAGTCTTCGAAGTGTGCAAGCCCCTCTGCTCTTCCCACTCATCAGTATGCAAGTGAATTCAGATGCACCTGAGTGTCCTGTGTTTATGGCTGTCTGGGTGGAATGCACAAGGGGAGCTGTCAACCAATACAGACCAGATGTGGATTGGAGACATGCTGTAAGGCACAGAGAGCAGTGAGTGCAGAGAAATGCCTACTTTCTAAAAGTGGCATTTCTAAAAATAGTAATGTTAAATCCAACTTCACCAGTAAGCAGGATTTCTTACTACCACTTCAACCATACCATACATGACAATGCTGCTCCTTTCAGATAAGAAATTACCACTTAAAGGTATATAAGGGATTTCCTAATGCTTGCCTATGATAGGAGCAGGCTTCACAATAGTGAAAAACGACTTTGGGTGTTTTTCGCTATCAGGACATGTAAAACACAAAGTACATGTCCAGCCTTTTACTTACATAGCACCCTGCCCTGTGGATCACCTAGGGTCCATCTTAAGGGTGACTAATATGTAATAAAAGGGGAATTTAAGGCTTGGCACGTAGTTTTCAATGGCAAGTCGAAGTGGCAGTTAAACTGCACACACAGGCTTTGCAATGGGAGGCATGAGACATGGTTAAGCGGCTGCTTATGTGGATGGAACAATCAGTGCTGCAGGCCTACTCGTAGCATTTAATTTACAGGCCCTGGGCACATCTAGTGCACTTTACTAGGGACTTACAGGTAAATTAAATATGCCAAGTGGGTAGAAGCCAAGAGTACCGTGTTTAGGGCAGAGAGCACAAGCACTTTAGCACTGGTCAGCAGTGGTAAAGTGCACAGAGTCCTAAAAGCAGCAAAACCAAGGATGGAGGCAAGTAGGCAAAAAGTTGAGTGAAGACCACCCAAAGGATGTCAGGTCTAACAGGGAGGAATTGTAGAAAACCTAGATAAGGGAGCATATGAATTTGGAATTACATTCTCTTCAAGTCGCTCTAGGATTGATACTGAACACTTCAGAACTTGGACAGTGGGCCTCCTACCCCACTTTAATTGCTGGAGATGTGACCAGACAGGGTGTGACACAGCACGCATTTTACATGATTGCCCAGATATAAGTTACCTCTGGTTTCCAAACAAAAACACACATTAAGGGAAACTTTAGTGATTCCTTTACTTTGGAAAATGAATCTTGCTACGTGACAGAGCAGATATACCACCATAGACAGGACCAACCAAGGCATACCAATCTGGGCCATAACTCCACATTTGCCCACTTGTCATGAATGGATGCAAGAAATTTACAGGACATCATTGTATAAGCATTTTATATATAAATTGCACAACAGCTTACACTTAATCCATGCCATTTGGTCGCACTTTATTGACCAACAATAGTACACCAGGCGTAAATACTGGGTACTGGGAGTCTTGGGGGATACATATGAATATTATTTGCTACCACCTGGATGGCACTATAGAGTTCATTGGAAAATGTTTTCACATGTGCTAAAATAACATCTATATAGAAGTCCACTAATTCTCTTCTCTTCTCCTATCCTATCCTCTTCTCCTTCCCAGGGAAGTAAGTTCTATCTCTCCCTTACGTTGGCTTTTCCCACCTCGGCACAAACACTGGATTTGTACTGCAATGACGGACTTTCGTATTTAGTTCAAGGTGCCCTCAGGGGTTAAAGTAAGTCTTGAAGGCACTAGATTATTTTACGTCCTTAACAGGAGACAAAGGTCCATTAAAATGCTCAGATTTTTTACATATATATGGCAATTATGACGGGGTTTCTGTGAGTTATGCAAGTGTCTATCTATATGCATTTACGGTTGCATGATGTTTCTTTATACAACACAATAATCATTGCTATGTTTATACCCATGACTGAGGATTTCTATTTCTGTGACTTTATATTATTGCGTGTTGTGTTTTTGAAGGACGCAATAACAAATCACAAAAATCATTTTTCCAAGTTTGCTCTTTTCATATGGGGCGTTTGAAGTGAGTGATACTCCAAAGAATGTCTTTGACATCCGAGAAATAGTAATGCTCCCAGATTAAAAAAATAATAAAAAAAAAATAATGACTGTACCCAGTGGAATATCCAAATCCATGACCTGTATTTGATCACCCACCAGACTGATGTCGCACTCCATCACAGTATGTGGGTAGGCTGTCTATTCACCCTACCGTTGAACTTTACAAGATAAGGCAGGTGCATGACTTCTGCTTGCGGTACGATAACACCGACGAGCACCTAGACCTCTCTACTCCCGAAATGAACTCGGAGAACCTGGATGCACTTGTACCAACGCCGAGCGACTTCACATACAGGCACTTGAAGCACCCTATGCACACTGTACATACTAGATCATTTTGCTTCCCCACACACATTGCAACATCATGCCTAGTGTTAATCTCCAAGAATTCCGATGTGCACCCCACCAGGTTTCTGCCATGGTCGTAACAGTAGTAAGTTTCACGCTACTGCAAACATCAGAACAACACCTTGCGGCTCTTCGCACAGCACACTCTCACGCTGTGACAACAGTTCCTCTCACGCTACAGTATAGGGAGGAGCAGGCCTGGACTGCCTGTTTTGTGTACCGGACATTTCCCCTGTGGCCTGGAGCCTTTGGAGACCGTGGCCCATATTTATAAATTTTTAGCGCCGTTGTATTTTGTAAGTTTGCACCACTTTTGCGTCAAAAACCGGCGCTAAAAAAAGTATAAATATGGGCCCCTGTTCTTTTGGATTTATGGTGCGGCATTGCTAGTGTATCTGTCGCTTTTTTCCGCTTCCCCAGGTAATTACAGCAGGCACAGGGGAGTTTTCAGGAAAGGGAGAGATGAGAGAGCAACAAAGAAGGGAGCAGGGTTGGTGGGTTAGTTTTGTTCCCAGTCTAGCCCTGCAAGGAGGCATTTTGTGATCTCACACAGGGCAAGTGCTGTGGCGCCCATTATGATAATCTTTCTTGGTACCTCTCAAAAACCTCCTTCTCCAGCGATTCCCTCACTACCACCCTCAAATAGTGCCCCTCATATCCCCATAGCTCCTCTTTCACATGCATTTCATTTCTTTTATAGCGCTGCTCATACCAGCGTTCAGAGGCATTTTGTGCACCTCACACAGGGCAAGCTTTAGCACTGGTGGCACCCGGTATGAGAATTTGTTTGGTGCATTTGGTGCCTTCCCACCGATACCCTCACTACCACCCTCAAACAGTGTGCCTCACCTCCCCATAGCTCCTCTTTCACATGCATTTCATTTGTTTTATAGCGCTGCTCATGCCAGTGTAGTTTGTGGAAGCACTTTACATCACACACGCAATATATGTAGACAAAGAATCACACGTGCATATTAGTCTGTAGAATATGTTGCATGAGAAAATGAGGTTTACAAGCTGTAGGAATCATATGTCATTCATAGTAGTAGACAGTATGTTTTAAGAGTATTTGGCATCAAGAAGCACAAGCTCAGGGTTTAAAATGTACCCTAGAGGATGGGGCTGGGCTGACCATACTAATAAGAATGTATTTCCATCAAACTCTTCTTCTAACAAACTCTTTTAGCAACATTAGGATAATGAAAGACTGGGAACAAAAAACAAACGTTCCAACCTATACAATGCAGCTTGCATGCAGATCTTTGATGACAGTTCATAGTTTGCTTTGCTATATTAGGATTGTAACTACAAGTAACAAAATGAAGCCTGTGACAAAAGCTGTAACTCACTGTGCTATTCACATAAAATACAGTTCCGTGATCTGCTTGGTTCACGGTCTTTCCAGTAGACATATTAACCCTCTGCGCTACCTTATAATGCATCAAAACTGCCACTAGACAAAATTCTGATCTCTGTCCATCAGGAACATTAATCACCACAGTGATCTTGACATTTTTACCATTGCCTGAAAACTGCTGGACACACAAGGAACTCTGCAAAAGGTGCTTTTAAACCCATGTTACTTCTACACACAGCAACCCTGCCACCCTGATGTCAGCGGCAAGGGTAGCTGCATCAATCACACCGCCCTAAAGCTGGCACTGCCCCCACAGTTTCTTTCATCAGTTATTTTTCATAGCAAGTAGAGAATGTCTGCCACACTCTCAGAATGAGATATTAGGACCACTCATCCACTGCCCACCAATGAGACCAAGAACCGGACACCACTTCCAGTCAGTGAGGGGCTGTAAGTATATGCTGGGAGGCAGGAAGAGGACACACTCGATATGCATACAAAGGAAGAATAAAGGCTGCCATCAACACCCAGTCACCTGGTCCCATGTGGTTTCTTCTCGCGTGGTGTGACAATACTACAACTGGCGACAAGGGTGGGGAATCAGACACTGTAGCCGCTAACCTAGGACACACACCTCAAGACTAAGGGATATATTACTAAAGTTTTGAGCCACCCTTGCTCCATGCAGGGTAGCACAAGGGCTTTGAAAACCTAAAATGATTTTTACCAAGTCATGCAAGGCCACCTTGCATGTTCCTGTGTGGCTTGGCAAATCAGAAGTAACAGAAGGCAGCACAAGTTTCTGGCTTGTGTTACTCTGCCCCAGGGAGGTGTTCCATAGATGGAGTGTGGGTGCTCCCACACATTCACTCATAGATTTTGGCGCATTGCTAGATTTATCAAGACAGGTAAAGCTGGGAATGCATCAAAATGCTTCACCTTCCCACAGGAGGCGTAACGAGAAGAAATATATTCTCTTTGTTTTTTCCTCCTTCTAACGGTGCTGCTAGGCAGCCGTTTGAGTGCTGGCTTAGGTGGAGAACAGGAATGGGCCTTACCTTGATAGGTACAGCACATTCCTGCCCTCTCCCTTTCACACAGCAAAGCAAGGTGTCTAGCTGCATTGGACTGTGTAAAAAAGTGATAAATATGGCATCTAACTAAATATTATTACCATGCCTAGAATCTTGTCAGTAACTTTATGACGGAGAGCGACCAAGTTGTGTTATCCCGCCCTGAATCAACACGGTACCCTTAAAGCTGTTGAGACGCTGCCCAAGTCCACTAATCGACACAAGTAGAATTTGTAATGTACACCACACGAAGTTAAGGCTTCCAAACTTCACTTTATTACACACAGCGTCCCAGTCAGGTAAATCAACATCCAGATATCTCTCACCAACTGTTCCGCGAAAACGTGTAACATCACATTCAAGCCGTGACATCATCACCGTCTATTTCTAGTCAAGATTCCATAGTTACTACTGAAATCAAACTGTCAGCTCATTTTTCAGAATACATTTTGTCTACAAGACATTAATAACAAATTACTTTGACCTTTCGAAGTATCTGGCATTACTTAGTTCCGAAACTGCTAAAGCCACTTTCAGGCTACTACTTAAAACCGAAAACCCGTTGTTTTTTTCATTTTTCATTTTTTGCTTCAAAGCATTGATTATATTTTAGAGAAAGTTTAAAGAGCATAGTTCTTCTGTCTCTGTACATTGAACAAAATGTGTAAAAACCTAAGGGCATTGAGGTTAGTTTCATTGAAAGGGGAAGAGTATGCAGAAATGGCACTGTTGGAATAAGACTATCCTTGGATCATGTTTCCTTGGTTTACTTCTGAAGTCTAAAATATAAATAATCGATGCCATTTTTGCCTGAAATAATTCTTTCCTTTATGGGCAGTGACAATGGTACAATGAAGCAATGAGATTGACGTCAGGATCTGCCACGGACAGTGTGACTTCGACAAGGATTGGCTGATGACCTTGGACAAGATGTGGTAAATTGGTAGCTATGCAATGGTAACTGCATTTCCCTGGATCAAAGTACAATCAACTTTAAATGTTTCTTGTAAAAAGGGGTGTGAGCTCGTTGTCATTCTCGGTCCAGTCCTGAATCTATGGCTGATGACTTTCAGTTTTCCCAGGAAGCATCTTCACAGTCAAGCGGAACTCTTTATCAGACAACTAATTAAATATGCATGTTATCTATCCTGTTATTCCAGCTGAGGTGGAATAGAGATGCAAAGCTGGTTCCACTGATTTTTATGAGGTAAAGGGATATCAAGGTGACATATCCAAGAGAACACAAAGACACTACCAGTAGCCAATGCAGAATCATTAGATTTTAACATGAGTGCTGTTACTCAAGTCGTCCTTAATGAGGTTATGGTTACTGACCTCAGTTTAATGGGGATCTAGTCATCACTGTGAGGTGTGGATTAAGGAAAGAACTGTACATTGCCAGTGAATGTAAGGAGCGTGAGCCACCCCTTTCTTGCCAGCACAGAAATGCTAGCAGGGGAGAGGAGTTTTCGAGGATTTTAATAAATATTAATGATGATAAATCAAGTCATTACTAGATGTTAAGATATATATAAAGTAAAAAGAACAGCATACATTAAATCATCTATAGTACTGAGAGAATGTGGCAGAAAGAACAATGATAAAAGTGCTGGGTTTTAAGAAGCAGAGGAAAACTCAGCAGTATGGGACATGTGCTTTGAATAGCAGCAGGATGAGCAAGTCTGTTAAGAAAGCTAATGCATTTGGGAGAGATAATGCCCAAATGGAAAAACTGCCTAGATAGTCAAATAAAGAGCTGTAATACTGAAGGTACATTAGTAATATGTCGAAGTGCAAATAACTAGAATAATGAGTGGGAAAGTACATGAAGGCTGGAAGGTTGGAGAGGATCTGAGGTATTAAGTTATTGGATCTGAATGTACCATTCCTGTGGCTTTTTATCCTCCACTGAAAAAACTTCCAATTCCATATGATTCCTTTAAGAGGAGACATGTCCAGAAACGCATCGGTATACACATCAGGAAGAGCGTTTCTTGGTCTTAAGCAAGGCCAGGAGAGATTGAACATGTGGTGGTAGTCCAGTAAAAGGAGACCTGGGTGGTACAGTCAGCCTTTCTTCATCTGAGGAGGCTAAGTGAAGGACTTAGCAATCAGGGCCTGTCTGTGTTTGGACAAGCTGGGCCCATGCAAAGGGTGCCACCCTTCAGCAGGGCACACGGAGCTGTCTACATGCAAACAGCAGCATCCCTCTCACTTGCCTCCAGTGCTGCTTTTATGTAACTGCTTTTATCCATTTTTACATGTCAGAGGTGCGTTTAACACCCCATCAACTCACTCTTGTCCTTCTCCTCCCATTTCCCTCTTATCCCCCACCGCCCATATCAACCCACCCTAACAACGTGGCACCTTTGTAATAGAGCTAAGCTGTGGGTGAGTCAAGTGACTTGGGGAGGAGAGGATATGTTTGAGTTCAGAGGCCAATCACTGCTCTGAGACCTGTGAAGACAAAAGTGGCTCCCTGCTGCCTCATTTTATTTGCCGGCAGCTGCGAGGGCAGAACATTTCTTTCCGCCCAGGGTACAATCCAAGTAAAGGACAGCACTGCCAGCAATCATCTAAAGCGAAAGTTACACCAGTTCACCATTCAGAGTGATGGGCTGGGGCAATGTGGAATTAGTGTTTGCTGAGATAGTGAGTGCATGTTTATAGGTAGATTGGAGGAAGAAGAGCTGGTGGAAGATGTTTTATATTGTGTAGGAACTAGGGAGTATGAGTGGGTAGGCTTGGTGTATGCTAAGCAACAGTGGAGGATGGTGCTTCCATTTTTGTACTGGGCAATTATCTTCCCTGTCCCAGTAATTTTCAGTCAAAATGAAATTCTTCTTGTTTATAAATTCTAAACAACCTATTCGAAATGTGTAGCCTGAATGCTTCCCAGGTCCATGTGTGACTATTCCAGTTCTATTGCATTCTTATATTTCTGGGGCTCCTAGTCTTTGCTGGGCCATATAAGTCTACAAGTTACTGATTTCTATAAAATACCGGCGCTGGCCTAACTAGTCTTGCATGGGAAACTTGACAACTATGGAAATTGTGTAAGAAAAATGAAGAGTAATCTTCGCTCTTGACTACAGCTTGTCACCTCCATTGAACTTGATATCAGATTACAGCTGACATCCTCCCCTATCCATCAAGGCTGACCGTCAGTACAAATTGCAAGGTTCCTCTTGCACCATCAATGACTGAATTCGGCACCACTGATAGATCATAAAAAATCAATTGCATGAAATAAGATCCGTTTCCAAAACCGTTTTCGATTTGCCAGCGACCCGGGAGAACAAAATGAAATCCTGTGTCTCAATCCCGGGGTTTCCCCCCGGGTCAGGTTTTTCGGTCAAAGAATAGGAGTAATTTTACCGAATGACACTGTAATTTGTTGTAAATTTAAAGGCATTTCTATGCAAAGACTCTGACAGATAAAAGTAATTGTTAATCTGAGAGGGGCGAGGAGAAGCCACAAAATGTACTTTCTGCTGAGGCGACATGATAAAACCTTTTTAATAAGTGGAGTTTTAAAATGATTCACTTCATGAGATTAGGAAAAAAAAGTATCCTGAACGGGTTCCTGAAAGACATTTTTCAATCCATGGTTAAACCAACATATATTAAACAGGGAACAAAGCAGGTGTGAAGGATTCATTTTGTTCAGGCACTTTTGGCTTATTACAGACGAAATACATCAAGGAGGAAAATGAAGCCTGCGTTTTTCCCTAAGAAGGGGCTTTTATCTCACCATTCCGAGTGCGCACGGGGTGAACTCTGCCTCTGCCAGTCAAAGTTTTTATGATATTTCATTTTGTCGGGGAGGCTCCATCTTAATTGAGACATTCAGAGCTGCCAAATAAGTGCCAATTATGATGGCAGCAAGAAATCCTGTGATAGCAATGTCATCATCTTCGCTGCCTGCCAAGGGAGATGCTAGAAAAGGAACCGGAATGTGGTGCAGGGAATCTTCCCCTCCAGGGAATATTGCACTGTACAGCAATCTCTGTTCCACATTCTTGTGGTTTGCTATGCACCTTCTTCTTGGTACCGAGAGGACACACTCGAAGGGTTCGTTTACTTTCCGAATGTCCTTGCTTGTTTCATTCACTACCTTCGATTTACCCTCTAACAATGGGGGTGTCCAGTGTAAGTTCAGAGGAGACAAAGATCCATATGAGATTTTTAGGATAACTAGTAACTGTGCACATCAGTAATAATTAGGGTAATTAGATGTGCATTTATTTTCTCCTGGCATCCAGAAAATGTGACATGGATCTGCATGGTTAGACCTATGTTCGACACCCCTAAACCATTGGTCAGGTATCCATGTGCACTGCCTCACTGAAGGTAATGAAAACGAGCGCGGAATCGACACAGAAGATGAGACAGAAAGTCAAGCCTGGTTCCAGGATGCTAGATCTGGAAAGGCCACAAAGAAGCATGGGTGTGTCAGGAAGATGCATGGTGTTATCTAGTATCTCCCAGGTGTCTGAGAGCTGCCTCTAGACATGATGGATTGTCTTGTACAGTTATAAGTACCACACCTACTGCAGGGGCCATGTCTATCAGCGTTACTCTGTATTCTTGGGCTTTTAACCAATGCACTTTATCACTTCTGGTGTCTCTGCTTCACCCTCCTTTTTCTCCACCTCAGTCTGCTCTCTTGCCCCCTTCAGCCTCTGCTTACTCTGACTTCACCATTCGCTCGATCTCTGTCACCTTCCTCTCTCTCTCTCCCTGCTGAGGCCTCCTCGCTCTCTCTGCCTCACCCTCATCTTTCTCGCATATCATCCTTCTCTCTTTTGCCTCACCCTACTCTCACTTCACCTTGCCATTGTTAGCGCGATCCTCTCACTGTGCATCAACCTCTGCTCTCTCCACCTTGCTCTTCTCTTACTGTCCACCCTCCTGTCTTTCTGTCAGACCCTCCTGGTCTTCCAACTCACCACCCTCTCTCACTCTTCCACACTACACTCCATCTCTCTGTCTCACCTTCCTCTCCCCCTAATTCTCCCACCTATCGTCCTGACCTCCGTTTCTCACCCTCCCCTCTCTCCACCTCACCCTCCTCTCTCTCCACCTCATTCTCTCTCTCTTCTGTCAGCCTGCTGTTGTACATTTACTCCAAGTAAGTGTACCTCTACTTACCTCTCATCTCCTGCCTCAGTACATGCCTACTTACTGCCATACTAGCTTTGCCTACTTCACTGATCATTCTCCTCCTCCATTATCCTACTCTTTTCTCTTCCTCCTTTGCCCACCTCTGTCGCCATCTTCATTGCCTTCTCTCCTTTATGACACTCTTCAACCTCCTATTACTCTCTGATTACCTTTCTCTGTCATGCTACTCTTCCATTCAAAACAGTCTTTTCCTCTTTTTCACCCCTCCCTTAACATTCCTTTGTCTTGTTCTTCCTTTCTTTTACCTTACTGTTAGACCTGATAGCCCTAGGGTGGTCATCCCCCAACTTTTTGTCTGCCTCCCTCTACTTTTCTTACACTGTTTTTTCTGGTTTTAGGGCTCTGCACACTTTTTCACTGCTGTCCAGTGCTAAAGTGCATATGCTGTCTTCCCTACACATGGTAGCATTGGTTCCTACCCAATCGGCATATTTAATTTACCTGTAAGTCCGTAGTAAAGTGCACTACCTGTGCCCACAGCCTGTAAATGAAATGCTACCAGTGGGCCTGCAGTACTGATCGTGCCACCCTCATAAGTAGTCCTTAGCCATGTTTCAGGCCTGCATTTGAAAGGCTTGTGTGTGCAGTTTCACTGCCACTTCAACTTGGCATTTAAAACTACTTGCCAAGCCTTAAACTCCCCTTTTTCTACATATGTCACCCCAAAGGCAAGCCCTCGGTAACCCACATGTCAGGGTGCTATGTAGGTAAAATGCAGGACATGTACATATGTGTTTTACATGTCCTGGTAGTGAAACACTCCTAAATTCATTTTCTACTACTGTGAGGCCTCCTTCTCTCATAGACTAGCATTAGAACTGCCCTCATATACTCTTAAGTGGTAGATTCTGATCCGGAAGGAGTAGCCATGTCTTTTGAATTTAATATTACTATTTTAGAAATGCCACTTTTAGACAGTGGACATTTCTCTGCACTTACTGCCATCCGTGCCTTACAACCTGTCTCCAATCCACATGTGGTCTGTGCTGGGTGGCAGCCCCCATTGTGCATTCCACCCAGACAACCATAAACACAGGGCACTCAGCCATATCTACATTCATCTGCATACTGAATGGGTCTTCCTGGGCAGGAAGGGTGGAGGGGCTCAAACTTCCATTTCAAAGGCCAGTGGCCTGCCCTCACACAAATTACTGACAACTCCCCACCGGGATCCTGGCAGACAGGGCTGGGCTGAAAGTAGGACTTGTGCACTTCAAAACCACTCTTTGAAGTTTCCCCCACTTCAAAGGCATTTTGGGGTATATAAATTGGGTCTCTGACCCCACCAAATCAGACACTTCTAGACCTACACCTGCTCTTAGCCAAAGGGACTGCCTGGCAGCCCAAAGGACTCACCTGGACTGCTTAGCTAGAAGGACTGCTGGCCTGCTTGTTGACATGCTGCCCTGCAGGCCTCTGACTCTGCTGGAAGGACTCTGCCTTCCCCCTGAAGTGCTCTCCAAGGGCTTGGATGGAGCTTGTCTCCTACTTCTGAAGTCTCACAGCCATCAAAGACTTCAACTCTTCAAAGAAACTCCTTGTGCATCAAAAATCGACTCAGCACTTGCAGAAATCACCGCAAAGCCTGCATCATGGCTGAGAAATCAATGCACCGCCAACGGGAAAGATGCAGCACTAACTTCCTGTCTGGAAATTCGATGCAGCGCCTGCCTTGCGATGGAAAATTCAACGCATCCTCTACTGGATCGATGCAGCACCTCATCAACGCATTATCCCTGGGCATCAATATACCACCACAACGTAATGAGGAACCAAGACTGTGCACCAGAAAAACAACGCAAACCCTTGCAGCATGAAAAGAAACTATGCATTGTCTGTGCCACACCGGAAAATCCGATGGAGCACCTTGTTTTTCCATTGATCTCCTCCTGTGTGGTCTCTGTGTGTCGTTATTTTTTACGCATCCCAGGTACTGTGTGTAACAAAGAATCAACTATTGATTTCTAAGGATTGAGGAACTTTAAAAACTTTTAAAAGTGATATTTCAACTTGTGCTTAGTGGATCTTTGTCGTTTTGACCTTATTTTATTCAGGTAAATATTATCTATTTTCCTCAACCTGTGTGGTGTATTTTTGTGGTGTTTTTCACTGTGTCATTGTATGATTTATTGCACAAATACTTTATACATTGCCTTCTAAGTTAAGCCTGGCTGCTCAGTTCCAAGCTACCAGAGGGCGGGCACAGGATTATTTGGATGGTGTTGTGACTTACCCTGACTAGGATCATGGTTCCTATTTGGACAAGGGTGTATACACTTACCGTAAAGTTTTCTATTCTCACGCTCTTCTCTAATAATTTGAATAAAAAAATAAGTGTGTTGATTATCCAGATCAGGGACACCAAGGGCCAGATGTAAAAAGGTCCGCAATTGCAAATCCTAAATAGCGATTTTTAATAAATCGCTATTTGGGATTTGCAAAATGCAATTTAACAAGGCAATCACAGAATTTTTTGCGATTACCAAAAATTTGCATTTGCAAATAGCGAGTACCAAATAGTGATTCAGTAAAATAGTGAATTGGTATTTGGAAATCGCAAATATCGATTTTTGTATTCAGGAGTAGCATGATGACATCACAACCAGGAAGTATGTCAGTGCATGCTGTTTACAGAAGTCATCCCCACGGGAGCAGGCAGATAGACCCATCACAGCACTAGGGAGGCACTCAGGAGAGCCAGCCAAGACCAGGAGAACACAATGACCACTGATGGAAATGGCAAGGACACAGGAGGGAGAAAAAGAAAACTAATATTCAGTGAGCAGAAATTAAAGTGGTCAGGAACCATGACCAGTTATTTGGGAAAAACTCACTACATGTCCCAGAAAGTGAGAAAAGATAATTGTGTACTGAAATCCAGGCCAAAATCAGCATGGTGGGTGTTATGCAGTATACAATGGACGAGATATGCAAGCGATGGTACGACTTAGGTTCACATGCCAAAATGAGGGTAGCAAGCAGGCTGAAGGAAGCAAGGAGCACTGGTTGTGGACAATCCACCCAGACACCGTCCACCCCCTTCGAAGACATGGTGGAGTCAACACTGCTGCCTGCCACTGACATAGACACCTCAGGCACACAGGGCACAAGCAAAGGTAAGGGCAGTAATGATTTTAATCACCATATGAGCCTGTACAAATGTGCCTTAGAAAATTGCAATGTCACCATGCACTGTGAGAAGCAGTCCATGTATATTTTCCATTCAGTACAACAATACCTTATGGAAGTGGAAGTCTATACCCCAAAAGTGCATCTCCTACATAAATAGCAGTATTGTGTAAAGCCAAACAGAAAGACAGCACAACAGACAATTAGGGACACTATGCCAGGGGAAATGTTCAATACAAAAGTAACTGTGAAATGACACATGCAAAAAGAACATCATGAATTACATGCTGCGCATTGTTGTTGCACATGTTCCTGATGCAGCAGAAACTGAAACAGGGGGGAATGACGAAAGCCAGCCACAGTCTGATACCAAAATCATTGAGTCCATCATACCAGCGCCACCGAGACGCAGGGCAAGAGTGGAACCTCTCCCTGATTTTACTCAGGACTCTGATGAATTACATGAAAATGTACACACACCGCCTTCAGATGGTACATGCACCCACAGACAGCAGTCCCTGTTCCGGCACCAGTATACTCCCCTCAGGAGGCGTTGTGAAGGAGGCAGACAGAGCACGGAGGAAGGTGAGGGTCTCTCTCTGTTTGGTGATCTTGAGGCTTCCATGTTGAAGGTGTAGCACCTACAATGTAAACAAATGAGATGAATGCACAGGCATTTGATGTCTCTCTATCACAACATGTGCAAGCTGCATGAGGGTCAGCACACTACAGCAGAACACCTAAGGGAGATGACAAATGCCATTAAGGAACTCTGTACTGTAGTGCAGCAGGAGCATGTCATCCACTGTAGGCGCCATCACCAATTGATGGGTAGGTTGGATGGGTTCATAAGATCTGTTAATTGGCTGACTAATACAATTGCTTTGCTGTCATGACGTGCTGTGGGCATGCAAGAGAAAATGGCACATTGCAGTCCTGAAGTTGCACAAGGATTGGTGCAAGTCACCAATGTATTGGAGACAATGCAGGCAGCCCGGAGTGCTGCAAACAACGATCTGGGTGGTAGGGATAGTGAGGAGCTCTCTAGCCTCAGCAGTGTCATAGCCCCTGTAATGGATCCTAAGCGTTGCAGTTACAGGCACAGTACTGTCTCAGAACCTTCAACAAGATATGCAATTGAGCCCACTAAGGGTTCTAGCGGACTGCATGTATGTAAAAAGTAATGTGGAGATGTTCAGGGCCTTGCATATTTTGTTGCAATCCATTGTTTTTATGATGTTAATAGTATGACATTGTAATTGGGTACTGATTGTTTTTTTTTTTAAACACCTATGTCCTATGCCCACATAATTGTCCTGAAGTTAAGGCAATACAGGTGTTACCTGTAGCGAAAAAAGAAACAAGATGTGGTGTTGTCATTACTTATATCAGAAATAGTTGCACGTAGTCTCAGCATGTCTTTGCCTGCTGTCTGCTGTTCTGGTTTGGTCTGCTGGGTGAAGGGGTGGCAAGGGGTCATTATCCTCATCGGAGTCTGTCTCTGTGGGTTCCACTGGTATGCCTTTTGTTGTAGTAATGTTATGCAATGTTGCACATGTGGCAACAATCTTGCAGGAGGTTTCTGGACTGTATTGGAGTGTGCCCCCACTTCTATGCAGGCACTAGAAGCGACTCTTCAACAGTCCAAAGGTCTTCTCAATCACACTTCGTGTCCTTCTTTGTGCTGCATTGTATCTCTGTTCACTTGGCGTGGCAGGATTGAGGTACGGTGTCAGGATGAAGGACCGCACTGCATATGTACTGTCTCTTACAATGACAGGAGTGTGATATTAATTATTGTTATCTATGACATCACTTATACAATATGCAGCATTGTTCACTGTTACATTACCAAGTAGGTATCCTTCATCAAACTCCCCAGCAAGAAGTCTTGTGTACATTCCACTGTGCATAAAGATGTATGAATCATGTGTGCTACCAGGGTATCTGGCAACTAAATCAGTTATGATGTGGGAGGAATTGCAAATGACCTGGATGTTCACTGAATGCCTATTTTTGGGGCTCCTGTAGATATACTGTGTTGCATATGGTGGACAGGTTGCCACATGTGTTCTATCAATGCAGCCAATGATATGGAAATTGGGCTACCTGGTGGAAAGTAAATTTAGTTAGCTGCAAATCCTGTTGGGTGTTGGGGAATTTTATGTGCAAATTAAGTTTTTTTAACATAGCATTGAGGAATGCATTAAAGAATCACAAGAGTGCACTTTGAGATGCACCTCCAGCTGCTGCTATAACCCCCTGGTAGCTTCCTGAGGCTAAGAGGTGCCGGGAGCATAATACCTGCACATGAGTGGGTATGGAATCGGTTCTCTGTGTGTCTCGCTGCAGTTGGGATTGTAAATCTGCTATTAAGTCCAGAATGATGGCAGAGTTCAACCTGTACTTGTCAAATATTTCCTCCTTTGTCTCATCAAAGAGAGTTGCGTGCACTCTAAAAATGTGCTCCTGTCTCCTCCTCCCTCTCCTCAAACCTGCCAGGATCCTCATCCTCCTCACCATGATGTAGAGTGCAGCCATTGCTGAAAAGTATGATGCACTCTGGGCCTCTTTTTATAGGTTGCACTGGTTTACCACCTGATTTCATTTCATGGTAAATTGCGCTTACAAAATCCCTGTTTTGTGACTAATCGCAATTTGTGACTGCTTCATACATTGAATTTGTGATTCCTTATTTGTGAATTGCAATATCTAGTCTCAGTTTTAGGGAATCAATGTTTTGTCGATTCCTTAAAAATACACTGTGAATGCCTTTCATACATCGTAGAAGGCTATTTTGCATTCACAAACGGTGGAATTTTGAGATTCCCACCGTTTGCAAATGCAAAGTACTTTGATACACCTAGCCCCTAGTTACTCTGAACTGTTATATCGATTGTAGGAAATACATGTTTTTACTGTGCTTGCTGGTCTACTCTTCTGTCAGAAATTAAAAATGTTAACTTGTGAAGCACCAGACTACAGGAACCTCTCCACAGCAAATGCATCAGCCCACTATGTAGTCTCATAAGTTTAAAATCCAAGGGGCTACAAGAGCCCCAAGAAAGTCACCAGAGCTGCTGTCTGTATAATGGGACTGTGCACTGCTCTATCTCATGCTGTGTGGGTATTGGTGAAATGTATCAAACATTCTTCCATATCAGCTCCTTCCTGGAAAGTTTCAGAGTGATCCATCAAGTGGGGGCTGAGAAAAAAGGGAGGGCCACAAAATGCAATTTCCCTATGCAAATTGAAAAAGCCTGAATGGAATCACGCCAAATTAGGCAGAAAACTAGATATTGGTGCAGGAAGCATGCTTTTTGTGATTTGTTACCAATCTGTTCAGTAGTGTTTGAGAAATTAAGGTTAAAGGCTGAAAGGTTTGGTTTGCGGGGGACTTACAAGAGTCCTGCAATCATGCAAATTCAAATAATAGAGCAATCTAATTGGCCAAGGTGGGCTTTTTTCCCATCTGCAGCCTTGCTCTCATGGAAGCAAAAGGCTCCAGTGAACTCCAGCCAGCAGATATATATATATATATTTATATTATATATAAAACTTACTGGTGTTCATGTTTGTTCACTTGCCCATAAGTTTGCCGCCGTTTGACGAATCTTCACACAATTTTCCAAAAAAGTGGCCTTCTGTGTCTTATTGTGCATGGTAAGTTCACAGTGATTCATCAAGTGGCTGCTGAGAAAAACGAGGGTCAAAAAAGCGTGTTTTCCACGTTAATTCCCATAGGAATTTTGAACATGACTTCACTGCGGACTGCTGGACAGAATTACACCAAATTTAGCAGAAAGCTGGCTCTTGGTCCAGGAAACGTGCTTTTTGTGATTTGGTGTAAAGTCATTCAGTACCTTTTGAGATATTAAAGGAAAAAATATAGAAATATCTGGGCGGAACCTAAGCACAGGTCTCATGGTGAGATCTGATTGACTGTCAGCACTTCAACCAGAAACCATCTTTCAACCAATATACATGACTGCACCCATTGCAATGCAGTGTAGTGAATGGCACTTTTTGAGGGTCACAAAAAGAAGAAAGTGTAAAGGGTGATAACAGGTTTTAGTTACAATATAAATCATGTGCTGCTAAGGTGATTTTACCCTGTAAAATGTCAAAAAGCATTCTGTTGAGATTTCATGAATCATGTTTGAGGGAAATCTGTTTTCTCATGACTTTCCCATAGACGTTATGGAAGATGCTCCAGAAGCTAAAATGAGAGCATGTTTTCTGTACATTAACATTATCTTTCCCAGCCATATGAGAATAAAGTCTAACATTCTTATTAAAATATGTACTTCCAACAGGAGCAGCCTGTCAGTTGATTCCCTTGTGTTCTACTGCAGCCTCCCAGAGTGTTCTAAAGAACAACTAAAGTGCTAACAGTCTTACTTATGGCAAAAGTGTGGCACACCTTAAGCCATCTTGATTGAATCAAACTGGTAAAACTTAAAGCATTACATTTAGAAAGGAATAATATGAGGGGTTTCATTTTGTCATATAAAATATGGTTAATGGTGTAGAAAGAGACATTAGGACACTTTTTAAGTGAGTTCTGATATCTCTCTCTTCTATTTCATTAAAACATTCTGACATGTAAACTGAAACGTGCAGTTTCAACAGCAGCAGACTGCCAGTTAACCCCCTGCTGGCCAGCAGTTTACTACAGTGTTCTAAAGAGCAACTAAAGCGCTGACATTCTTAATTCATGACCAAAGTGTGGCATAGGTGACCACCATCTTGATAGAATTGAAGTGGAAAACTGAAAGTATTTTCTACTAAAGATACCGCAGTAAATGAGGAGATTAGGGAGCTTCATAATACATAAGTCTCCCAAGATGGCTACCACGGAAAAAAGAGCCCACATGTAGCACAAATATCACCCAAATTGAGCCTATGTATAGCCCAATAACAGAAGTGTGCAAACCACTGTGCAAACCACTTTTTTTTGTTTTGTGCAGTTTTAAATAGAGCAGACCTGACAAGGAGGTTTTGGAGTGCTTTTCATGAGCATCAGTTATATTTAACTAGAATAACTCAAACCTGGTTCACCAGTTGTAAATTCTGCAGCTCTGGCCATAGCGCCACATTCAAGTGTAACATACAATCAAGTGATCAACTGCATAAAAAAATAACGATAGCATTTAATTTAAAAGTCTATTGTCGCTATTTGAGAACTCAGAAAATATGTCCTCATTTTAGATTTTTAGTGTACTAACCATAATTTCTATGGGAATAAGACCCTCTCATGTTTGTAATTTCTTAAGGAAATGCTTTTGGTATTACAGTTTTGATTACACAAACATGACGTGAGGCATGCCAGACTTTTGTAATAAATATAGACTGTTAACAATCAAGATGTTCATGAGAATGCTATGGGGAGGCAGATGTCAGGGGCACGGACTCAGATAATTGAGGGTGGAGGGTGCAGAGGCAACAAGTTGACCACACTGGGCAGGCGGGAGGGGCAAGGGTTGCACAATGGACCACGGAGGGCAGGATAAAAGGGAGAAGGGGCAACAAAACAACCATGCAGGACAGGAAAGAGAGACTGTGGCAATATAACAGACCACTGAGTGCAGAAGGAAGAAGCAATGGCAGAACAACCATACATAGCAACAGACCCGATTCAGGCAGGAGACTTCTGATGTTTTTAGCCCAAAAGGGTGTTATTTTATCTGTCTCCTACCTAAAATCTACTCGTTTTCCAATGTAAGTCATTGGGGAAAATCAATTCCCCAGGTTTTGTTTTTCAAAGTCTCCCTCTTACAAAGTTGAAAATGTTGGCAAATATGGTACATTGGATCACTAAGGGCAGAAAAAAAAGATCAGGGACATGGACTTGGATGATAGAGGGCAGGAGGGAGATGAGAGGAGCACCAAACTGTCCTCACAGGACAGGCATCAGGTATTGCAGCAGCACAATACACCACACAGGGCAAGTGGGATGGCAGTGCAGCACAACGGACCATTGAAAGCAATAGGAAGGAGACAGGGCGATGCACATGGACAACAGAGAGCAGAGGGAAAAGAAGCAAGGGCAGCAATCGGACCATATCAGACATACAGGAGGAACAGTTGTAGCATAAGGGACCAGGCAAGGCAGGAGGGAGGGCATGGGGGTCTGCACATGGAAAACTGAGGGAAAGGGGGCAGGGTTGGAGCAGCAAATTGACCATGGAGGGCAGTCAGGATGGGCACTGAAAGCACAACACATCATGGAGGGCAACAGTGAGACTATAATGGCACACACACAGACAACGGAGGGAAGGTGGGCGGGATAATGGGACAGCAAGCTGACCACACAGGGCAGGTGGGAGAGGCTGTGGCAGCACAGACGGCCATTCTTGGCAAGCAGGAAGGTTACTGGCAGCACAACGGCCATGGTGGGCGGGCAAGAGGGAGGGGGCAGCGGCATGCACAGAGGACCATGGAGGACAAAAGGGAAGGTTAGGGACTGGACACTGACAAGAACAAGAGAGGTCAGGGGGAGGGGCTTCACAACAGACCACTCAGGGTAAGGAGGAGGAGCAGTTGCAGCACAACAGAGCTTAGAGGGCAGAAAGGGGTGGCAGCAAAAAGGACCATGGTGGACAGGAGGGATGGGATAGGGGCATGGAACTCAGACAGACAGGGTGGAGGTGGCAGGGACAGATGGCAGTCATCTGACTATGCTAGGCAGGTGGAAGGGGCAGTGACAGCTCAACAGATCACTCAGAATAGATAGGAGGGACAGTGGCAGGTCCAGGGAACATGGTGGGCAAAAAGGAGGGAGAAGGAAAATCACACAGATTTCAGATGGCATGGGGAAGGAGGGTATGGGCAGCAAGCTAAGCACAGAGGCTAAGCAGAAGGGGAATGATGGGGCAAAGAATTAGACAACTGAGGGCAGGAGGAGTGGGCAGGGACAACAAGCTAAATGGAAGGCAGTGATAGCACATGAAACCATGCAGGGCAGGAGGGAGGGGGCTGGTGTATGGACTTGGACAACAGGGGATAGGGAGGAGGTGGATGTGGCAGCAAACTAACTGTTCAGGGTAGGCAGTTAGAGCAGTGGCAGATCAATGACCACACAGAGCTGTAATGAGGGACCAGGGGCATGGACTTGGACAATGGATGGCAAAGTGGAGGGGGCAGAAGCAGCAAGCTTGGGCCGGGGCAGCACAATGCCAGGCCAGACCCTGCGTCCAACTCTCCCTCACTACACATTGCGATAGGCATTTTACTTAACATTAGAAAAATCCTAGGAATTCACTGAAATAACAAAGGTTACAGGGACTTTGCTGTTAAGAAATAGAATGAAAAAAACCTTAGACATTCACTAAAAAAAGCAAAGATTACAGGGACGTTATAGTTTTTACACACACAAAATCATAGAAATTCAGCTGGTATGGAGGTACTTCAATTAACTACAACTCGTGCCCTAAGGTAACTACAACTCTCCCTCTCAACATGCACTGCTAATTACCCCAAATATTACATCACTCATGACAATTTCTGTGACATCATTAATAATATCACTGTAACATTTGTAGTAAAATTATTGATGAGAATACTGTGCATAGAGAGGGCGCAAGTTATAGTTACATTAGGGCACAAGTTTTAGTTACTTGAAATAACTCCAACTATAGCAGCTGAATTTCTACGCGTGTAAAATTGGAACCTAACTAGACAGTCCCTGTACCCTTTGGATTTTTAGTGAGATATATATTATATATAAAGGTTACAGGGACGTTATAGTTAGGCTCACATTTCACTCATCAGAACCAGTGAAATTCAGCAGTTATAGTTACCTGAGCTAACCATAACTTACACCACTGCTTATGACCTCACATATTATATCACTCATGACATGGTCAGTGACATCACTGAAGACATCACCGATGATATCTCAAATGACATCACTGATGACATCATCCAGTGAGTGTGAGTATTTTCTAAATGTTTATTAGTTTTGGGCATATATACCAGGGTAAACAAAGGTTTCTGTACAACTAATGAGTGAAACTATTTCTAACATACATTATGTGAGTGGCTGTGTGACTGTGTGTATCCGTCTGTGAGTGGGTGTCTGAGTGCCTGGATGGATGAGTGTGTGGATGTGTGAGTGTCTGTATGGGTATATAAGTAGATATGTGATTAGCTGTGTGAGTGAGTGAGTGAGTGAGTGGCTGTGTAAGTGACTATATTGGTGAGTGAATGGGTGTGCCAGTGGCTGCATGGAAGAGGAAGTGGCTGTTTGGTTAAGTGAGTTGGTGTGTGAGTGGCTGTATTTTAGAGTAAGTGTCTGTATGAATGGATGTATGGGTGAGTGATTGGATGTGTGAGTGCTTGTATGGGTGAGTGTTTGGCTGTGTTGAGAGGTTGTAAAGGTGAGTGGGTATGTGAGTGGCTGTATAGGTGAGTAAGTAGCTATATGGGTGAGTGTGTGGCTCTGTGAGTGGCTATATGGGTAGGTGACTGGTTGTATGAGTAGCTGTATGGGTGAGTGGCTGTGTGAGTGAGTGAGTGGCTCTATGTATGGGAGTGGTTGTGTGAGTACTTATATGGGTCAGTTAATGGGTATGTGGGGTGTTGGGTGGGCTTGTGTGACTGGGTGTATGAGAGGCTGTATAGTGGTGTGACTGGGTGTGTGAGTGCTTCTGTGGATGATGTCATTAGTGATGTCTTCAGTGATGTCATTTGAGAAGTCATCAGTGATGTCATCAGTGATGTCACTGACCATGTTATGAGTGATGTAATATGTGAGGTCATAAGCAGTGCATTGCGGGTTGTAAGTTATAGTTAGCTCAGGAAATTGTAACTGCTGAATTTCACTGGCTTTCAATGAGTGGAATGTGAGTCTAATTATAAAGTCCCTGTAACCTTTGCTTTTTTAAAGAGAATGCCTAAGGTTTTTTTAAATTGTATTTCCTATCTGTAACCACTAACTTTTGACAGTGAGTGTGTGAGTGAGTGCATAAGTGTCTCAGTAGGTCTGTGAGTGGGTGTGTGAGTGTCTGAATAGGTCTGTGAGTGGGTGTGTGAGTGTTTAAGTGGGTGCATGAGTGTCTGAGTAGGAATGTGAATGGGTACATGAGTCTCTGACTGCATCTGTGAGTGAGAGCATGAGTTTCTGAGTAGGTCTGTGAGTGAGTGCACAAGTCTCTGAGTGGGTCGGTGAGTGGGTGCATGAGCCTCAGCATGTTTGTAAGTGGGTGCATGAATGTCTGAGAGGGTCTGTGAGTGGGTGTGTCAATGTCTGAGTGGGTCTGTAAGTAAGTACATGAGTCTCTGAGTGGGTCTGTCAGTGGGTGCATGAGCATTTGAGTGTGTCTGTGAGTGGATGTGTGAGTGTCAGTAGATGCATGAGTGACTTGGCCACAAAGGAACTGCACCTGCCTTTCTATCCAACAAGATTCCACAGTTTTGCACAAAATGTCTTCCCAACTGAAGTACGTTCTACTGGTTAGTTAGTAAGTGCTACCTTGTTGAGTAAATGTCCAGTTTTTTTATACACTACAGCTGCATAATGGACCACAAGGAAATGTCTTCAGTGACCTTGTGTGGGTTGGGCAATGTGATTGTTTCTTGTGAGTCTTTCTCCAGAATTCTGTGAAAACATAAATCCTCCTAACGAGAGGCCAACAAAACGGTAAAGATACAAATTTCCACCAAACCAGGGTCCTTCTTCTTAGGGATATGACGTAAGTGCTTCTTTGTTCGTTAGGGATGTCCTCATGCTCCTTGCATCAGGAACGCGCCACCAAAATTGGTGGGAAACACACTGGGGGGCCCTTTGGTTAGCTGTCTATCCACCTGGCAAAACACAGGAAGACCTTTGCATATTACTAAGGTGGAAGAGATGAGCCAAGTGGGTGGAGCTTCTAGGTGATATTTGCATTCTCCTAGCAATTTAATGAAGGAACCATGGACTCTGCTCTCAACAGGAGAAGATAAGAAAAAACCCACTCATCACAGTCACATACAGATTGCACTCCAATAGATCAAAAATGCATTCACCTCCAAAAAGGATTTCAGATAATTTTTCCAAATGAAATCAATGAGTGAACACACTTTCTTTGCCGTCACCAATCCCAGGAGTTAGGATTATTTATCCTTCCAGAAGTGGAACTTCAACTGTGGTACCTGCCATGATTATATTTGTAAATGCTTCATGTTGAGGTTTCATTTCTGCGAAATGTGCATCATGTCCAGAATGGAAGCTCACCTGCTCGTTTCTCCCACAAGAATTCACAGTTTTGGACAAAATGTCTACCTAACTGGAATACTTTCTACTTGTTAGTTAGTAAGTGATACCTCTTGGGTTAATGTCCAGTGTGTATTTTACACTACAGCTGCCTAATGAACCTCGAGGAAATGTCTCCAGCAACCTTGTGTGCAGCTAGCAATGTGATTGTTCCTCATACATCTTTCTCCAGAATTCTGTGATAACATGAATCCCCCTATAGAGAGGCCAACAAGACTTCAAAGATATAAATCTCCACCAAACCAGGGTCCTTCCTCTTAGCTATGTGACATAAGTGCTTCTTTTTTTGGTGGGGATGTTCTTATATTCCTCAACATCAAGAACACACCACCAAAATCTGCGGGAAACTGACTCAGGGCCACTTGGTAAGCTGTCCTTCACCAAGCAAAAGGCAGTAAGTCCTTTGCAAACTACTAAATTAGGCAGTGCAGGGCCAATTCAATGGGGGGGGGCAGCGCCTTCCCTGGCCAATTTTGGCCAAAGGGACCCCATCCCTTGGGACCACCACAATTCAATGGGGAGGGGGAGCTGCATGGCCCCACCCCCCTAGCTGATTTCGGCCCCTTAGACTTCATCCCCTGGGTCCTGGCCATGTCTCCTGGGTGCCCCCAGAGCACCCAGTGTGCATGATGGGAACCGCAGGGGGAGACTCAATGCCCCTGCAGTCCTAGCTGGATCCCCACCTCCTGCAAGAGCCGGCATTGCCATAGTTTATCCCCATTCCACTAACGCAGACATGGAGGACGGACCACCACTTTTTTCTTGGCGGTAAGGCACATCCAAATCTGCACAGTGGAAAGGGTGGCAGAGGTCTGACCGGCATCCCCTTTTCCCTCTGCTGGCATCAATTTGAGCAGTATTTCTTGGCGGAGACAGTGGTTCAATTGCGGGCTTTCATCTATGGAACCAGCAACATCTAAATTCAGCGGGTGGACCATCATCGCGGTGGATGGGTTTCCAGTAGAAAAGTCAATGGTGAGACTATTACCACCAACATCTAAATCAGGCCCTCAGTCCTTGGCCTTAAAGGAGTGGAGTTTTGCTAGGACATCACAAGGGCATCCCCACTCCCACAAGGGTTTATGGGCCAACGCAATAGACTCTATTGAGCATGATCTTCATCTTCCCATCACCCAGCAATTAGAAAATCAGGCCAATCACAAATGCCTCTAGGTCTCAACCCTCTGCCCCTTTTTCCAGATTGCAAATTCTAATTCGAGGCCAGACCTATTTTCTAGATCATCACATTACAGCAGAGAGGCCTGAAGCTGCATGTTGATAAGGTCATTTGAGCTTTCTATCTGACTGAGTTATTGTTCAAGGCTTTGGACTTTAGTATCAAGGTCCAGAGTTCCACTGCTCACTGAGTCTACATCTTTTTGAAGGGAGGTAAGTTTCGTAATAATTTCAAATTTGAAGGTTTCAAGTGAAGAGGTTAAATCGGCCTTCACTTCCTCTCAAATCTCTCTTTTAAAGTCCTGCAGGGAGGATAGGAATTTTTCTTTGGTGTGGGCCATTGTGTCATTCTGACTCGCTGTCGGAATGGTGTCTCTCGCCTCTGCAGATGTAAAGGAGCTTGACACTCTGTTGAGTTGAGATTTTTTCAGAGGCATAAAGGCAGCCACAGAGATCCAAAGGTGGGCAATGAGTTAGTGACAAGTACAACAGATTTGGTGAGAGGTTAGAAGGCTAGCAATTAGTTTGTATGTCTCTTTCTATTTGCCACCTTTCATGCATGTGGTGGGTCGTGTTTCAAACAGCCCCTCTGTTCAGGGACTCCTCTATACAGTTGTGAGAAGCTCCAGTGGTTTATTGTGACCGTCTGGTTGGGCAATTCAGGTTTTAATTTGCACTGTGGGCATCCAATAGTTTCCTACCAAGGGTCCTAAGCACCTGACTGCTGCATGTAAGTCCTGTTGTCTTGGAATAGGTCCAATGAGAGGGGAATGAGCCACCTCCATGGTAATGTCCGGACGTGAGCCCTGGGTCCCCACTGCAGCCAATGGTGCAGAGATTGGAGCTTCTCCCTCAATAGTCTGCACCTCATGGTGAAGGGCTTAGCTTCGGGGAACAACTTTGTCTTGCTATAGAGAATGGTGCAAGCATCCTTTGAACTATCCGTGAACAGCAAGTGGAATCCCGGCAGGGGAGAATTGGAGGCTGAGGCACTTGTTCTCAGTCTTTATGTGGCCTGGGCTGGAGATGCCGCCATTATTTCTACCATGGTCTTTGCATGGCAGGACCCCCATTTTGAGGTCAGGCATTTGGGGTCTCAGGCCTCATGAGGTGACACCGCAAAGTGAGCGGTTCGTGGCTTTGTTCCCCCCACGGCTCTGCGCAGCGGGAAAGTTCAGCCTGTAGAAGGTCTACCACTGCGAGCCCCCCCTGGTAGGCTGTAAGTCTGGGGCTGGGCCCTGTGGCTGCGCTTAATCCGCAATGACGCGTCTTTTGATTATTCTTTTAACAAGTTGCCCCCGCACTCCTCCTCACCTTTAAGATATGACCCATTGTTCACCTTTGGTTATACAGATGTAGCCGGAGCATTCTGCCAGAATCCAGGCCTCCCACCAATGTCATGCCACGGCCAACATACCCGACACATGCATGGTGCTCTCTCTCTCCTTTTCTGGCAGCACAGAGTTCAAAATGCAGCACCCACGGTGCCCCTCAGTCTCCGCAGGCATCACATCTCTTGGAGAGGCAATTCACAGCATTTTGGTGTCAGTGACCTTGATTTTCACACATTAGTGCAGCGGAGCCCATGTGGATCATGTCCACTTGACCATCTTGGTTAGCCACGCCCCCTACCTTCTGTAAAATTGTTTAAAAAACAATATTATGCTATATTTCCACTTAAAGGCCAGAATGGACTCTTAGGGGGGTCATTGGTGCAATGCAGGAATCCGCAACAGAGCCCTGGACTGTGTCACCTCCTATCTCACCGGCAGAACCCAGAGAGTCCGCCTCCCCCATTCCGCTCGGAGGCCACCAAAATCATCTGCGGCGTACCCCAGGGTTCGTCCTTCAGCCCTACCCTCTTCAACTTCTACAAGGCCCTGCTCGCTAACATTGCCCGGTCCCACTACCTCAACATCATCTCACATGCTGACGAAACCCAGCTGATCCTCTCCCTCACCAAGGACTGCCACATCACAGACCACCTGAGAAACCTGCACTGGTTCCCAGTCAACAAGAGAATCACATTCCAACTCCTCACCCATGCTCACAAAGCACTGCGCAACACCGGACCAGAATACCTCAACAGACGGCTCTCTTTCTACACCCCGACCCGACATCACTGCTCTGCCGACCTCGCCCTCGCAACCGTCCCACGCGTCCACAGAACTACAACTGGCAGTAGATCATTCTCGCACCTCACCGCCAAAGTGTGGAACACACTTCCCACCCACCTGCGCCAGACCAAAGACCTCCTTACCTTCAAGAAACTTCTCAAGACCTGGCTGTTCGAGCAGTAGCAGCATGTCCCCTCTCCTCAGTGCCTTGAGACCCTCAAGGGTGAGTAGTGCGCTTCACAAATTCCTGATTGATTGATTGATTGATTGGTGCCGTCCACCAAACTCATTGCCGCCACTTGACTGCCAGTGCAGTGAAGTCCCCACCGGCCCTGTTATGATTTTCCAGCTGGGCTGGTTTGTTTTGAATAGTGAACTCAAGTCACAAAAATAACTATCTAGTGTAAAAGCTTTAGAACATGTACATTGTCCATCTTCAAGAGTCCCTTTCGAAAACTCCTGTGATCCAACATTGATACATCACCTGGACATAACAGAGCACATCAAAAAGATTTTTGGGGTATGTGTAACTCTGTCACCAATGTGTACATATTCCTGTCTGTTTCAATTAATGCAGTTTGCTAAGTAAATTCATGTTTTCTTTTTTAAAATAGACTGGCTTATATGCACATTTGTGAAGGAGTAAAGCTTCATGCCAATCTGCTACTGTCAACATGAACCGACTTTAATCTTGCTGTGAAAACCTATTTATCAAATGTTTTTGCTGAGAAATGTTGCCATTGTACTCATGTTCCTAGTCATTTTGGAGCAGCTTTTCAAAATTGTTTGGTCATTATTTCAACTTACCAATGTGAAGTCAGCAACATCCACTGCATCATAAATGCATTATATCCCAGGAAACCTGTGATAAGGCCAACATTACCTCCTCACATTTGTGATGGAGCATCACACCTGACTGAATCCTCAACTGTGGCCTGTTCTATACCACTGCCCCTCATAACATAGACAAAATCCAGGTACCTCTTATTCTTTTATACAGACAGGTGTCTGCTTTAAACAGTCCTTGGGGTGTTATACTGAATCTAGTGGCAACATTTAACTCAAATGAAGAAACAAAACACATCATCATGCCCATTGTGCAAAACGTACACCTTCCAGTAATCATCTTGTGCGTTGGATGTGTGTCAACCTTTATGTTGATGTCATAAATCATTGCTATTACAAAAAATAGTTAACTAATAAAATAAACTCAAAAAATAACTTACTCCCTTGATGCTGCTGTTAGGCTCTCAACTGACCATCAAGGTCTGGAAAGGCCACCGCAAGTATGCAGGTCATTAGGGTGGTCAGGGTGCAGCACATGCATTTCCCACGTTGGGAGGACTGGCCGAGCTGTCAGATGACTTGCGGTTCTAATGTTGCAGGTTCTCCCACGTTTTGTGACAATTGATGCTGTGCCACTTATAGACCTCCAGGGTATGGATCTTCTTGGTGATGGCCTTCATATCACCTTCTTCTGATGAGCATTGACATGTATAGATAAGAAAAAAGAAAGAAAGATATGTTTTGCGAGGTTTTGTCTGTATTGCAGTGACACACTTTTGTAACATCTCTCACAAGCATTTCTAAAAAGTTAGCACATTATTTATGTTTTAATTTTTCCAGGAAATACTAATTGATGGTAAGCTGTTGAGAACCCTCAATACTGTCAATGTCCTCATGTTACAAAACCAGGACACAAACACCATCTGGGCCAGGGGTCTTAAACATTTCCTGTAGTGTGAGCCACTTCTGAGTAGTACAAATCATTGTGAGCTACTAAAGGCTAAACAACTTGTACATACATCATTAGCACAAACACCCCCATGCACAGCTACATTGGCTTAATACCTAATTCTTTTAGGAAGAAATTTTTGAATGTTAAGATGTCATTGACTACCTCTTTGCATGAGTGTAAGTATATCTCTACATAATGTTACATTCACTGTCAGAACAACTTGTATTGTGATGAGAATATCAGTGTGTCCTTGACATTTTTAGAAATGGGTAGGTCTGGAAAATTCATGAGTAAGAATGTTTTTTGAATAAAGGTTTGACACATTGACTACTGCGTTCATGTACATTGATTATCTTTGATTAATCAAAGTGAATATGTCCTCATATATTATTTGTAAGGTGTCTATTTTGTCAGGAAAAGAAATTGATTTATTCTTACTCTTCTGTTTTAGGATTCTTCAGAATGTCATATTCATTTGGACATTTCAGAGTTGTGACATTTGCTGTTATAGGCTGCTGTTGCCAAGTACAAAGGGAACATGTGTTGATCCTGTGAAAGAAACGCACACTTTGGATGTACAAATCTTGTACAAAGACAACTTGCACATTGATTGTACAGGAGTTTTTGGTATTTCTTTAGACTTGTTTTCTGTTGTATGTTGCCACCAAGGCAATATTTGCTGCTTTACTTGCTCTAACCACATGTGTGATTTGAACTATAGCATACTCTTCACCTTTCACATTTGCTAAATCCTAATTTTGTGCTAAGGCTGTTGAGGTGCCTCACTACTGTAGGATGAATGTCTTGTAGCACACCACTTTAAGTAAGTTGGTTTGTACACTGTTAAGTGGGTCCAGATACAGACTCTGGTCAACAGGAATATGCAGCCAGAACAACACCAGCATGGATGAGAAACCTAAATACACTTGGGGTAATCCTGGCACCCTGATGGCGACGGAGTACTGTTGGCCAGCATTGGAGTCTGCTGAGTCGGCAGCAGTAGACTGCTCAGACGGTAGATACCACTCTGTCGATGTGGACAATGGTTCCACAGCCACAGATCTAAATACGGCTACCGTAAGCTAGACAGCTTGATGGAGTAACTTGAACCGCTGTTACGGGGGCACAACGGGACTCCCATCAAGATCTAAATCAGGACCTTAGTCTGCATTCATGAATTTAAGCAGATATATAATATAGTACAGTGCATTTTTAATTTTGCAAATTTTTGAAAATTTCTGTAAGTACCACAATACTTTCTAGGTAGTACCACATTACTCCGCAATCCTAAAAAAATAAAATAAAATAAAGTAATATAACTATGTTTACCTACCTTTACACACTTTTATAAAATGATCCACCAGTACCTATCCATTTGTAAAACAATAACACTATGGGCCTGATTCTGACCCTGGCGGCCGGTGACCGCCAGGGTCACCGGCCACGGGAGCACCGCCGACAGGCTGGCGGTGCTCCGAAGGGCATTCTGACCGCAGCGGTTCAGCCGCGGTCAGAAAGGGTAAACCGGCGGTCACCCGCCGGTTTACCGCTGCCCTTCTGAATCCTCCATGGCGGCGGAGCGCGCTCCGCCGCCATGGGGATTCAGACACCCCCTACCGCCATCCTGTTCATGGCGGGAAACCCGCCATGAACAGGATGGCGGTAGGGGGTGCCGCGGGGCCCCTGGGGGCCCCTGCAGTGCCCATGCCAATGCCAATGGCATGGGCACTGCAGGGGCCCCCGTAAGAGGGCCCCGCGAAGTATTTCAGTGTCTGCTATGCAGACACTGAAATACGCGACGGGTGCCACTGCACCCGTCGCACCTTCCCACTACGCCGGCTCAATTCTGAGCCGGCGTCCTCGTGGGAAGGTTGATTTGCCCTGGGCTGGCGGGCGGCCTTTTGGCGGCCGCCCGCCAGCCCAGGGCAAATCTCAGAATCACCGCAGCGGTCTTTCGACCGCGGTGCGGTGTTCTGACGGGGTTACTTTGGCGGGCGGCCTCCGCCGCCCGCCAAAGTAAGAATGACCCCCTATGTTTGCATTTATATGTCGGCAGAGGTAATACTCTGTCACAAAAGTGACGGATATCCCATCTGCCGTATTACGATCCCCATAGTATAGAATGGAATTATAATATGGCACAAAGGATATCCATCTTGTTTGTGACATAGTACTCTCCTCTGCTGACATCTAAATCAGGCCCTAATTGTGGTCTAAGCAATATGGCTGTCTTTTGATTTGGTAAGGGCTTGCAGTACCAATTATATACTGTTTTGTCATTGCAATGTACTGCAAAGTACAGTGAAATTACTGCAGTATACCGCGGCACGATATATCACAACATTTTTGTACGTTATGGGCCTGAGTCACAATGACAAACTTGAACTTTTGTGTATTTTTACCATCATTTGCTATTCACAAATGTATTTTACTAGTAGCATCTATATGACTGTGGAGCAGACACACATGAAAAGACAGGACTGTCCTATAATTGTATGTGTAGAGTCTCTGCAGTCGTAAAGATACTACTTTTAAAAAACTGTTGTGATTAGCAAACAATTGTTAACTAACACAAAAGTCTAAGTTGACCTTGGTGAATCACGCCCATAGCTTTCAAACTACTGACCCAATGTTGAGCTACTAAAAAAAGGCTCTTTGTACCCCATACTCTATCTTCCTGCAAACTCTCAACTAAATTCCTTCAGCCATTTTTCCAGTATGCCTGTTTAAACTCCACTCTATGACACCACATTCCACTCTGCTCCACTCTGTGACATGCCACTCCACTCTATGACAAGTCATTCCACTCTACGACACACCAGTCCACTGCACGCCACTCCACTCCACTCTATGCCTCTCTGCTCTAGCCCATTCTACTCTATGCCTCTCCAATTTATGCCATTGCATTGTACACCACTGCACTCTACACCATTCCATTCAAAGCCACTCCACTTTATGCCACTACACTCAACAATATTCCACCTATGCCACCCCTCTCTTCGCCACTCCACTCTACTCCACTCCACTGTATCATATGCCCCTTTATGCCATGACACTGTATGCCACTCCACTCTATGCTATTCCACTGTACACCACTCCACTCTACACCACTTCACTGTATGCCACTCCAGTCTTCGCCATTTTCTGCCACTCCACGATATGCTATTTCACTCTATCCTACTCAAGTCTATGCCATTCCAAATGTATGTTATTTCACTGTACGCCACTCCAGTCAATGCCACTCCATTCTATGCCACTCAACTCAATGCCAATCCACTGTACACCACCCCACTGTACACACTCCACTCTATGCCACTCCACTCTAAACCCCTGCACTCTCACTCCACTCCACACTATTCAACTCTTCACAACTCCTCTATACAACACTCTACTGTGTGCCACTCAACTCATTGCCACACCACTTCACACCACTCTATGCGAATCCACTATCTGCTACTCCACTCTATGCTATGCCACTCTATGCTGCCCCACTCTGTGCTGTTCCACTGTATGCCACTCCACTCTTTGCCACTCCACTTGATGCTACTCCACTCTATGTCACTCCACTTTATGCCAGTTTACTGTACGTCAATCCACTCTACACTATTCCACTCTATGTCATTCCACTCTACACCACCCTAGCCGATGCCACTCCACTCTACTCTATTTAGTTCTTCACAACACCACTCTATGCTACACTACTGCACGCCACTCCACTCTACACTATTCCACTCTATGTCACTCCATTCTACCGAACTCCACGCCAATGCATCTACGTCACCCCACTCTAAGCCACTTCACTCTATACCAATCCACTCTACAATGTTCCACTCTATTTCACTACACTGTACGCCACTCCAACCAATCCACACCACTCCACTCTAGGCTGTTCTATTCTACGTCACTCCACTCAATGCCATTTCATGCTATGCCACTCTACAGTGTTCCCTGTACTCTATACCCCTGTATACTCCTCCACTCATTACCACTCCACTCTGTTATTCCACTCTACACCATTCTATGCTATTCTGTGCTACGCTACTCCACTATATGCCCTCCTCTATGCTATTCTACTCTGTCACTCTACTCTATGCCAATGTACTCTATGCCACTGAACTCTTTGCCACTCCACTCTACGCCACTCCACTCTAGGCCACTCTATTGTATGCCACTCCAGTCTACGCTATTCCACTCCACGTCACTCCACTCACTCCACTCTATGTTATTCCGCTCTACATCCCTCCATTCTACAGCACTCCATTCTATGCCACTCCCCTCTATGCCACTCCACTCTAAGCTATTCCACTCTACACCACTCCACATCACTGCACTCTACGTTATTCAACTCTACACCAATCCACTCTATGTCACTCTACTGTATGACACTCAACTGAAGTCATGCTATGCCACTCCACTCTATGCCACTGCACACTATGTCAGTTTTTTCTATGCTATTCTACTCTATGCCTCTCAAAATTAAGACACTCTGGGGGTCAATCCAACTTCGGCGGGCGGCGCAGGCCCGCCAAAGTTCCCCCGCCAGAAGACCGCACCGCGGTCAAATGACCGCGGCGGTCATTCTGACTTTCGCGCTGGGCGGGCGGGCGACCGCCAAAAGGCCGCCCGCCCGCCCAGCGGGAAAGACCCAGCAACGATGAAGCCGGCTCCGAATGGAGCCGGCGGAGTTGCTGGGGTGCGAAGGGTGCAGTGGCACCCGTCGCGATTTTCAGTGTCTGCTAAGCAGACACTGAAAATCATTATGGGGCCCTGTTAGGGGGCCCCTGCACTGCCCATGCCAGTGGCATGGGCAGTGCAGGGGCCCCCAGGGGCCCCACGACACCCGTTCCCGCCATCCTGTTCCTGGCGGTAAAAACCGCCAGGGACAGGATGGCGGGAAGGGGGTCGGAATCCCCATGGCGGCGCTGCTTGCAGCGCCGCCATGGAGGATTCCTATGGCCAGGGGAAAACCGGCGGGAAACCGCCGGTTTCCCTTAAAGCCGCGGTCAGAATTGGCCAGGAAGCACCGCCAGCCTGTTGGCGGTGCTTCCGCGGTCGTTGGCCCTGGCGGTCCATGACCGCCAGGGTCAGAATGACCCCCTCTATGCCACTCCATTCTGCACTATTCCACTTCACACCACTGTACCCTATGCTACTTCACTCTATGCTATTTCACTGGATACCACTCCAGTCTACGCCACTCCACTGTATGTCACTCCACTCTACACTCTGACACTGTACACCATTCCTCTCTACCCCACGAGACTCTATACCATGACACTACACACCACTCCACTCTACGCTGCTACACTCTATGCCAATGTGATTTAAGATGCCATAAGTGTTGTTATGAATGATTTCATATGGTATAACTAAAATGATATAAGCAGTGCATCCTAAAGGTGCAATTTATAGTAAAGGTAGTTTGGCTAGCGAGTTGACAACAATATGTAGGGAGGTGTGCGTTATAATAATTTGAAGGAGGTGTGTAAGTTATACATTTAAGGTATAACTATAACCTAAGAATTGCTAATGTTTGTGTGGTTTAAATTTGGTTTGTATTGAAGGAATAAATAAAGTTTTCCTAATTGTAACTACACTTTTTCCTACATATATATATATATATATATATCAGTCCTGATTCGCCGCACTCCAGCCTCTTCAGACGCGGTGGGCTCGAGGTGGGGTGGCGAGCCCCAATTATCCCAACAAACGTGTTGTCTGCTCACTGTGCGTATCTTAAGTATCAGACACCGAACAACGGCTCTAGTTTTTCAGCGTTTATTGACTCAAAATGACAGAAAAATCTCGTAGCGTTTAGGAGCGGCAGCTCCTTGATCATGAGTATAACTAATAGGAATACATTGTAAGTCCGTTAACCATTCTTATTCTTATTCAACCTGATCTGTAACAAAAATAATGAAAGAACTAAAGCATAATATGTGCATGTCTGCCAGGAGAACGTGTCGGCCATTTTGGAATGTCACTACTCTATATCAGTTGTTTTTCCCACAATCCAAACTTCTTGTTGTATAACGTTACGAAATCAATATAAAGCAACACAATAATTAATACCAATTGTGAATCACATTGTTACATATTGTCAATTTTTTACCAACAGTCACAAACTCTTGTTGTGTAACCTTGTTAAATTAATATGTAACAGCTTAATAATTATTACCCATTTTAAATCTCATTGTTACACAATATTGATCATCAATCAACCGCATGGTATTCATAACTATGCCATAAACAATACAAAACATAAATTCACCTATTGATACTTAGCATTTCATTAACAATTGGTATTAACCTTGTGAAATCAATATAAAGCAACATGAACCATGAGATTGATTGATGATCAATATAGTCATATATTGTTGCTGCTCCGCAAAGTTGAATTTATTATCTAAATAAACTCCCAAATACTTATAGTTATTAACGTCCTCTAGATTCTCACCACACATTTGAATCCTTGTAGGGTGATCAAAGTAGTTTCTGAGCACCATTATTTTAGTTTTTGCAATATTAATTTCCAGTATATTTTATTTGGTGTACAGTGATAGCTTAATGAATAACCTTTGCATGCCAATTTTAGATGAGCTCAGCAGCACTATGTGATCGGCGTTTGCGAGATGGGTCAGGTTCAGGTTGTCCAAGTGTGGTGGGTACAAATTCACCTAATTTTGGCCATCATTATGACCATGGTGGTCAGGGTTAATATGGCGGTAGTACCGCCAAGAGGCTGGCGGTACATACCACCATATTATGGGATTCGCGGGTTGACTGCAGCCAACCCACCACTTCTCCACTCATACCGCCATGGCGATATGAGCTGCCGGGCCAGAGATGTCTATCTCCAGCCCTGCGGCCGACATAGTACCACCCATGTCATTATGAGCCACGAAAAACATGGTGATAGGCCCTACTGGTGACAGGGAATTCCTTTCCTGTCCCTGGTAGGTGGCTCCCTAACCCCCACCAACACTCACCTGACGTCCTCCACCCCCCCTCCATCCAAACTCACCCCCCCACAAACACACGCACCCGCCACCCCCTCAAATACACAAACACACACCCTCACCACCATACATGCACACTCCCGTAGACATCACACAACTGACCCCACCCCACACAGCCACTCATGCACACTTCACCCCCCTGCCCCACCCCCACCAGTCACAGTGCCCCTCACCCCACCCACCCGCATACACGCACACGGACACCCACACGCACCATGCTTACAACCATTCACTAACACCTCCATACATGCATTCATACACACACTGCATACACGCATTCATACAAACACTGCATACACGCATTCATACAAATACTGCATACACGCAATCATACACGCATACTTACAGACATACTCACACACATTCTTACACAATCACTCTAACATGCAGACACGCACTCACTTTACCATTCTTACACGCATTCACTCACACGCACACAACCACACAAACTACACAACACACACAGACACATTCAAACACGCACTTACACACTCAGACACACAACACCTCCACACTCCCGCCCCCTCCCCTGTCGGACACCCGACTTACCTTGTTCGGCGAGGAGGTCATCTGGCAGGGACGGGGAAGGGGCACTGCTACCACCAGCAGAAGACTGCCAGGCCGCATTTCTGGTCAAAATACAGCTGGCAATGTTCTACTGATGGGGCGGTGCAGGTGGTAGCAGCACCAGCTTACCACTGTCCACCAGCATGAGCATTGCCGGATTGCCGCCCTTACTGTGGCAGAAGTCAGGCAGTGCTCATAATCTGGTGGATAGATGGTAGTCGCCATGGGGGTATGTTGGCGGCAGTCATGGTGGCGGTAGGCAGTATTTACCACCAATGTCATAATGACCACCTTAGTTTTTTCAACGTATCAGCCATAAAGAGTCTAAAGAGATGGGGTGCCAATATGCATTGCTGTTGGAATTTTCAACAAAAGCTTGGACCCATCATCTATTTTCACTTGAATCCATGTGTTTGTATATAGCTGTTCTATGGTCCCTAGGAGGTTGTCTGGAATATTCATCACCTTCAATTTGCACCACAACAGCCCAAGCTAAGATGTTCGAAGTGGTGCTGAAGCCCTTTCTGAAGCCTGTTTGATTTGCCAGTACTGGATTGTTTTTGTTTGACCAGTCCTTCAGATTTTGCAGGATTATTGATGCACAATACTTGGCGTCAGAATCTATCAGGAGGATAAGTTTATAATTTGCTGGTGTTAAACATTCCCCATCTTTAAATATTAGCTGTATTATTGACCTCCTCCAGCTGGCCAGTATCATAGCAGCAGAAGACACTTCTCTGAAGAGGGGAGACAATACTTTTGTCCACTATTCAGGGTCGCTTCTGAAGATGACCTGGGAATGCCCTTAGGGCCCAGGGCTCCATCTCTCTGCCCCGAAGCAATTATCTTTTGAATCTTGTTATGGAGATCAGACAACAGCTTGGTTTCGGAAGATTTGATATTATTATCATAATAAGTGGTGCAATGCTTTCCACTGCCAGAGGAATATCCATATTTATTGCTGTGGTCAGAGAGCTATAACGGAAGGCTGCCAAAGATGAGGTGACCAACGATTGATATGGCGATTCAGATAAGCCTGAATTTGAAGTCTTGTTGAATGCACTGAGCAGATTCATAACCCAGGTTTCCTCTGACACGTTGGAGTTAGTTGTTTGCTCATCAGTTCTCGCCAAAACATTCACTGTATCCCAAATGTTGCAGGCGTTTATTTGTTTTGAGTTGAGAAGGAGCTTTTCCCAAAAGTCTTCATCCTTCCTCCCTTGATCTTCCCAGACTTGTTTTCTATAATCCTTCCTTAGCGCACTTATTGTGTCCTATGTTATATTTGTTTGTGTATCTACTTTCCTTGAGGAACTAATTGCCTTTTTAAGCTCCCTCCTTAAAGTGATGGCTCTTGATGAATAAGTTGAATTCTGACAAAAGTTTGTACCTTCTCAACATTATTTATGGCTTTTTATTCATGAACGCGAGTTTTCAAACTGTTCTTTTGCTAGCTTGGACGGATCCACTAAGGCGTCACCGTCACTAGTCCACTTACGTCTCTTTCAGTCGATACTTTAGAGTAAACCAATGTCACGCTATGCTTGAATGCGCTTTGGGAGGTTTATACTTAATGGCACACTTTTATAAGCGTGATCACTTAGTGGAGTTTATTCTATTGCAAATGTTCTCAAGAATGGCATTAAGGAGAGGGAGAAAAACATGTAGTCTAGATAAGATTGTGTGGATGCACCGTAGTAGGTGTAATTGGGAAGGTTATCGCTGCATGCCCTTCCTTTAATCACCCTGAGTTCTAAATGCTCCAAAGCTGTGACGAGCCACTCACCCTTGATATTACAACGTTTAAGGGGGGAGTGTTTCTGATCAGGTATTTCCCAGAAGACTTTGTCTGCCAATAGCTTATCATCTCCTTTCAAAATGTGGAATAGATTTCCATTAAAATCACCAGTTATAATTATCTCCAAGGTAGGATGTGCAGATCTTATCTCTGTTATTGTTGTGATTAACTTGGTGTAAAGATTTTGCTTCTCCTTAGCATTAGGGTGTGCTATACATTACATAACAGTATAGGGTCAGTTTCAGGTTTCCTCCTGTTACTTATTTTTATAATTTAAATGCCAGTGGTGGAAGACAGCGGTTGGTCGGTGGTGGCGTCTATTGATAATGAAATATAGACCACATGACCTCCCTTTGGTCTCCCAAATCTGCATGATTTTTCAGCGCTGATGTGATAATGCGTATAACCTTTCAAAGGGATTGGCTCCATTAACCAAGTTTCTTGCAGAGCGATGATGTCATATGATTGCCACTTATATGGGGGGGCATATTCATGCAGGACTGATTTGGCCCCAGGTATATACCATGACAGAAGACGGAAGACATCTGCTAGGCCTTTGTTGACAGTGATAACCCTTTGATCACCCTCTCTATAGGGCATTTAAAGTTGTTGCCAGCCAACCCCATTGCTCATAGCCGGACTTTTTCGACTCAATCAAGATTACATTCTGAATATATTGAAGATCCCCTGGCCATCTGCAGGACCGAGTATAGTGTCACTACTTTAGTGATGCTTTTGATTTTGGAGCCTGCAGATTGCAGTAGAGGATTTGGGTAATGATCTGCTTTGAATTTTGTAAGGGCAATAACCCAGTCTTCAAATTGATCGGCACATTCCCATATCATATGTGCTTTGCCTTCAGTCCGCCATTGCTTGAGCGTCTGCTCTGCCAAGCGAGGACTTTTACTTGAGCAAAATCTTACTGAGAGCAGTCAGCTGATTTCAAATGCTTCAGTGTGGAGATTTCAGTCATGAGGCGGATGATGTTTCCTCTGTTGCTGGTCTCTAGAAACATATTTTGATGTAAATAGAATACAAGTGGTTGGGTCCACCCTCTTTGCAGAGCTATCCATGCTTAATGCTGAATACTGTGCTTTTTGTTTAGGGCTGACTGCAAGAAAACTGAGTTTTTTGTCTGTTGGTTTTATTGCTGACCATTAAGACTCATCCTCCTTGTTGTAGAGTTGTCCCCTGTTTCCATTGCTTGAGACTTTATTGATGTACTGATTAACTGCAATGGTTATGTGCTTTCATTCTATGGCTGTTGATGAATTGGACGATGTATCCACTTGAATCTTTAACTGTACTTTGCCTTGGATGCTATCACTGGCTCTAAGTACAGTGGGCTCTTATGTTCTATATTCTCTGTTATTCCTTTATCTGTATCAGGTGGCTGAAACTGTGTTATAGCCGACTGGGACTGATTGCTTATCCCCTTTCTGGGTGTTTGCGATGAAGTTATCAGAATTGTTTGGGAGGATTGTCTAAGTGGCTGTGAATCACAGAAAGCATGTATTCCCTTGGTAGGCAATTGCAGTGGAATCCTAGAGGGCATTTGAGGATGTCATCTGTGTGACTGTAATTGTTTGGAGTGTGTATTTCAATCTTTGTTGAGAGCACTGAAGGCTTCACTGTGTCTATACCTGTGGTTAGTTATTCTGTAGATTCTGATGCCTTTTCTTGAGGATGGCAACTCAATTATTTTTGGTGATCTTGAATATATTATTTTAGTGCTGATTCATCGAATTTGAATCCAGTGGAGTGAGTAAACTAGAGGTAGCTCTGGTTTCTTGCTTGGCCACAAAGATTGGGTATAATTTTGTTAAGGCTTTCTTTGATGGATTCTCAAATTTGTTCCTGGATTTCCTAGCCTGCTTCCTTTGTCTCTTGCTTTGCCTTTCTTCTTCCAGGAGGTTTTGACCTTCCTGGAGTATTGCTTGATCCACCCGGCTCTGATTTAACTTTTGGTGTAGTTTTTCACTGTCTGTGAAGTTAAGTTAAATTCTGTCACACCGGTTTGCAATCTTGCATGAAGTTACTGATTTACCTTGTGCTGCCGAGACAACGGGGCTGGTTACTTCTAAGGGCTGCAAATTTGTCATTGATGTTTGAATTTAAGATTCTAAAAGTCTATTAGTCTCCTGCCGGTGTGTTGCTAATAGTTTTTTTTGTTCAATAATATTTGTTAAGACCGCTGGGAGAGTACTGAGCTTATATATAATAGGGCCACACATGCAGGTAGATTGAAAAGTTGAGTTGTTGCTTTGAACTCTTGTTATTAAGTTTGTAAGATTTTACATTTTATTACTAATGTCGACTATGTGCAAACCATAACGTTCATTAATTCAATTTGAATGTCCAACTTATCTGATTGCATGTTAAGTACCTGAATTGATGTTTGCATAATTCCTTTAAGAGTACAATAAAATTTCAAAAGGCTCTCCACTCTCACACCTATAGGACCATCTTGAGTTTTTTCTGCATCTTGAATTAAACGCTCGCCTTGAGGTATACTTCAGATTTCTACCACGTGATCTGTTATTTGGTCCTTCTGAGTGCTGCACTGTGATGTTGAATTGTCTGCCAGACCTCCTTTAGCTTTAAGATTTGCATTGAAATTTTTAACTGGTTCTGCTCTGGTGGATCTCCATTTTTAATAGGGTTTGGAAGTCAACATTGTTTGTAAAAGAAAGTGTAGCCATGAGGAATCAATGTCGCTTGATGGTCAGGAAGGCTGCCTGACGTCCCTCCTGTAGTTGATTTTGCGGGACTGTGAGATAACTTTCCAACTGGGGTCAAGTTGGGGCTGTATATTGCGTGAACCTGAGTCTGCACCTGTATTTCAGATGTTTTTAGTGCAGACATGATCTCATTGTTTTCTGTTGCTACCCCCATGCCAACCTTCAGTTGTTGCCCTTGTGTTAAGGCTAAAGTGGGATCAATGATCTGTGGAGTAAGTGGGGCTGGAAGACCAGTTGTGTTGCTGGTTATCGATTAAATGGATACAGCTGGGTCCATAAGAATGGAAAATGTCTGTCTGTAGGCCCACTACCATTACTAAAGTAGTTTTGTAGAGGTGTTTTTAGGAGGTTGCCTCATTGTGCCTTGATGTATTTGATGCCTTAAGATTGTTTTTGTTCCTTTTTTGGCTGATGTGTTTACCTCGTTTGTAAGGGGCCTGCTGCCTGTCTGGTCCTGATCTAATTTTCCCACAGATGTATTTAATTAAGCATTTATAGCGTGTCAAATTGTCGCTGGCATTTGCCAGGTTGTGATCTTTTGACAGAGGTTTGTTGTTTATTGTTTTTTATTATTATTGTTAGCACAACAGATTTGCTGGTATATCCTAACATATCCTAAGCCTTTAAGGGGAGGTTGTTTGAAACAGAAACTTGACTCTTGTGAACCTCTGTTAGCACGATGAATTTTCTGGTATGTCCTGTCATTTCCTAACCCACTGTGGGCTGTCAAATGTTCCGGAAACGTGCCTCCTGTGGATCTCTGATAGTCCTAAGCTGCATGCGTGAGTGGGGACCAAGCCACTTCCGCAGTGGGCCTGGGCTCGCTCTCAGCAGTGGTCCGATACGTCCCCTGAACTTGCTGTGGGTTGCTCCCCTCCCTGGCGCTTCAGATGCACCCTCTTGGCCTTTAAATTATTATGATCCTGAGGTTCCTGGCAAAGGCTAGTTCTTGACAAAGGCAGCCCGGCCAGAGTTAATGCAGTTGATGCTGTTAAAACAACTGCCAGCCACCAGAACAAATGTACAAGGGCGGCAGTGGCAGCAGTGGTGGCAATGGCAGCAGTTGTGGCGAAGGCTGCAAAGGTGGGTAGGCAGCAAGAGGAGGGCAGCAAAGGTAAGGGCAACAGAGATGACCAGGCAGCTAGGCAGCAAGAGTGGGAGGAGGAGAGGTGTAGAGGGTAGCGAGCAGAGAGCAGGAGGCGACTGAGCAAGTATGCGGCGAGTGAGTGAGCAGGGGTGAGCAGCGAGTGAGCAGGGCAGCAGGGGTGGCGAAGCCGGCAAATCGGGTGATGCAGGAGGTGAAACTGCTATTTCTCTAGCAAGATCGATTCACCGTTCGCTGCCTACAGCATGCCTCCAAACACGCCGGGCCACATACAGGCCCAATTTAGACCTGGTGCTCGGGCCTCTGGTTTGCCAGACCACATCCTCCAACCTCCGACTCCCAGTCCAAATTTTTCCCTCATAATTATCAGGGATGATTTGCAACAAGGATGCCCTAGACACCCCAATGAAGGAAAACCAGGTTTCGGCCGGGGCGAAGAATATTCACTATATCACCACCAAAATTGGGCCAAGTTCTGAAACTTTGCCCACCTTTAGAAATGGAGGAGTTTCCGATGTCACATGTATGTTAGCATGTGTATTCATAGAAGTGGCATGCCTCTAAAGCTGCTTAAAGCAGGAATAGCTAAGTGAATGCAGATTTATTACTTTATGCATTGAGGTACCAGTCTATAAAGAAGTTCTTCTAAGCCCTGAGTTCCTAGTATTCATCATTTAAACATTCTGCTGTGCTTGATGCAATAATCTTGCCTCAGGACTTGGGGTTCCTAGTTTTACTCCAGAATAGTAAATATGCACAAATAAATGTATGGTAATGTTGTGACGACCCTTTTAGGACCTGGGATGGTCACATCTGTTTTAGCTTGGTTTTACAATTTATGTTTTATTCACATTGTATACACATTTTATTCATGTTAGCAGGACTGCTTTTAAGAAAGGCTTTTACACACATGAATCAGTCTGCTTTATTCTAGGAAAGCAAGGAACTCACTGCTCATTTAATCAGCCTTTGCACTACATATAATCAGTATTCTTTGACCAAAACTATGGAGCATGAGCATGGTACATGATATGCTAACTTGCGTTGCCCGTATGGACTCAGCATCTATCACCAAGACACAGCATTACATCAGAACTGTGGTGCCAATGTGGCATGAACTATTATATAAACTGTACACTGACCCAAGGAGGGTAGATGGCATTCCGGTGATGTCCATCCTGGAACACATAGTGCATGACAGGCATTTTTGCTAGTACTGATCCTCCAGCTCCCTGAGAGGATGTCGTCTATACAACAGGCCAATTCCTGATCCTCTATCCAGGTATAGGGCTGGGGCTAATCCCTTAGATCGGGCCATGTAGAGGGTTACAACCACTACGCTCTCAGATATAGACAAAGGGCCTCATTACAACCCTGTTGGGGTGGCAGTCAATCAATCAATCAGGGATTTGTAAAATGCACTGCTCACCCGGGAGGGTTTCAAGGTGCTGAGGAGGGGGAGGGGGCGAAGGCTGAGGGAGGTGCTGCTACTGCTCAAACAGCCAGGTCTTGAGAAGTTTCCTGAAGGTAAGGAGGTCTTTGGTCTGGCACAGGTGGGTGGGAAGAGTGTCCCACATTCTACGTTTTGGCGGCAAGGTGCAAGAATGATCTACCACCGGTTGTAGTTCTGCGGATGCGAGAGTCGTCTGTTGAGGTATTCTGGTCCAGTGTTGTGCAGTGCTTTGTGAGCGTGGGTGAGGAGTTCGAAGGTGATTCTCTTGTTGACTGGGAGCCAGTGCAGGTTTTTCGATGTGGTCTGTGATGTGGCAGTGGTGGGGGATGTACAGGATGAGGCATGCGGAGGCATTCTGGATGCGTGGCAACCTCTTCTGGAGTTTGGCCGTGGTTCCTGCGTAGAGGGTATTGCCGTAGTCCAGCTTGCTGTTTACGAGGGCTTGGGTGACTGTTCTTGTGGTTTCGTTGGGTATCCATTTGTAGATCTTTCGGAGCATGCGGAGGGTGTTGAAGCAGGAGGAGGAGATGGTGTTGACTTGCAGGATCATGGATAGTGAGGGGTCCAAGATGAATCCTAGGTTGCGTGCGTGGTCGGAGTGAGTCAGAGCGGTTCCGAGAGTGGCAGGCCACCAGGAGTCATCCCATGCGGAGGGGGTGGAGCCAAAGATAAGGACTTCCGTCTTGTCGGAATTGAGTTTGAGGCAGCTGCTCTTCATCCATTCGGCGATGGCCTTCATTCCTTTGTGGAGGTAGGTCTTGCGGGAGTCCTTGGTGAGGGAGAGAATCAGCTGGGTGTCGTCAGTGTATGAGATGATGTTGAGGTAGTGGGACCGGGCAATGTTAGCGAGCGGGGCCATGTAGATGTTGAAGAGGGTAGGGCTGAGGTACGAACCCTGGGGTACGCGCAGATGATTTCGGTGGCCTCCGAGCAGAATGAGGGAGGCGGACTCTCTGGTTTCTCCTGAAGAGAAAGGAGGTGACCCAGTCCAGGGCTCTGTCACAGATTCCAACATTGCTGAGACGTGGGCGTAGGGTGTGATGGCAGACGGTGTTGAGCGCAGCCAAGAGGTCCAGGAGGATGAGGGCCATGGTTTCACCGCTGTCCAGTATGGTTCTGATGTCATCGGTGGCGGCGATGACGGCGGTTTCGGTGCTGTGGTTGCTGAGGAATCCAGATTGGGAAAGGTCCAGGGTACAGTTCTCCTCTGGGAAGCGGGTTAGTTGTCTGTTGACGGCCTTCTCGATTACTTTTACCAGGAAGGGTAGCAGAGAGATAGGCCGGAAGTTCTTTAGGTCCTTTGGGTCCGCCTTGGGTTTTTTGAGGAGGGCTTTGATCTCTGTAAGGTTTCCAGCTCTCCGGGAAGGTGGTGGACTCGAAGGAGCTGTTGATGATCTTCCGTAGTTGGGGTGCGATGAAAGAGCTTGCTTTGTTGAGGATGTGGTTTTGACAGGGGTCAGATGGAGAGCCGGAGTGGATGGTGTTCATGATTTAGATGGTGCTGTTGTCATTGACGGGGGTTCAGGAGAGCAGGAGGTTGGTTGGAGGTGAATCTGTGGTGTTGGTGGTTGCCGGGAGGGTCGGGGTGCTGAAGCTGTCGTGGATGTCTGCAATCTTGTGGTGGAAGTAGGAGGCTAGGGAGTCACAGAGGTCTTGGGATGGCGAGATGTCGTTGGCATTGGAGCTGGGGTTGGAGAGTTCCTTCACGACATTGAAGAGCTCCTTGTGGCTGTGTGCGTTGTTGTTGATTCAGTCTTTGAAGGCGGTTTTTTTGGCGGAACGGATGAGTTGGTGGTGTCTGCGGATGGCATTTTTGAAGGCTGTGTGGTTGTTCAGAGTCTGATCTTGACGCCACTTTCTTTCGAGTCTTTGGCAGCTTTGCTTAGATTTGTGGAGGTCGGCAGTAAACCAGAAGCCTTTCTGTTCTGCGTCTATTGGAGGGATTCTTGATTGGGGCGAGAGTATTGGCACAGATGTTGACCCATTGCCTGAAGTTGCGGGCAGCTGCATCAGTGTCGGTGGTGTCGATGGTCCGACCGCCACATTAGAACCGCGGCGGTAGTGCCGCATTTGGACCACCAACACCACCAGTTTTCATTGAGACAATGGTCTCGCAGTGCTGGCGGTCCTAATCTGCCAGGGCAGTGCGGCATGTAGCATAGTGCTGGGGATTATGACCCCTTCACTACCAGTGGTTTCATCGCTGTAGCAATGCCATGAAAAGGCTGGTAGAGACGGGGTCCAGGGTGCCCCATGGGGGCCCCTGCACTGCCCATTCACTTGGCCTGGGCAGTGGAGGGAGCTCCCTGGATAACGCCGTCATAAAGTTCACTGTCTGCTATGCAGACAGTGAACTTTGCGACGGGTGCTGGTGCACTCTACACACCACAGCATTGTTGCCGGCACGATTACGAGCCAGAGATAATGCTGTAGGCCAGTGGTTCCCAACCTTTTGACTTCTGTGGACCCCCATTTTATCAATACTGGAGCCCGGGGACCCCCACTGAATCATTATTGGAACATGGGGACCCCCAAGGAGTCATTACTGATAGCTGGGACCTAATATTATTAAATGTTTTAAGCAGCCACGGACCCCCTGAGGAGGCTTCGCGGACCCCCAGGGGTCCCCGGCCCACAGGTTGGGAACCACTGGGCCATTGGGCCAGTGGGAAAGTCGAAATGGCCCTGGCAGGGAGTCAGCCACATTGGCGGCAATCTCCCCATGGAAACTTCAGGGGAGGGGCTTTTCAATCCACCGAAGTTGTAATTAGGCTCATAGTGTAAGGTAAGAATTTCTAGAACATCTACAACCACATACATCATGGTTGTGGTGTTTCTGTTCTTTACCCTGATCACAATGCTGGTCATATTGCTTTGTTTCAGCTGCCTAATTATCGCAGCACATTCTTTATGTACTAAATTGCGATTGTTTCAATAAATGTGATGAAAACGTATCTTGCATCTTGTGTCTTGCCTCGGAATGCGTGAGTAACTCCGTGAAAGGGGTATGATCTGTTTCCACGGTTTCTCTGGAGAGTCAGAGTGCCATGTTCAGGTAGCCATAATCGCCTTTTACCCCAGTGGGTTTGGAGGTTTGGCTGAGGCCCTGTGAGATAGCCAGAAGTTAGGCCAACAGCTACTAACGTTGTGGGTTGCACTCAGTCTCCCACACTCTACAGTGCTGCCATCCTAAACACACAGTCCTATTCCCAAAAGTAGAAACAGCATAACAGTAAAATTCACTACTGGAATCCATTTTATTGCTATTTAACACATCAACAGAAGTCCTGTTTACTTAATTTTTTCCTCTCGGGTTCTAAGCAAAGTAAAAACTGTCATTCATGTTTGAAATTGTAGCGATGGGCAGTAAAGGGCCTAACATGATTTCTGGAAAGGGGAATCTCAAAGCAGAAAGGCTTCCCTTCTGTTTGCACAGTCTTTGGTTTTATGATATTTGGTATGCCCCTGGCATGTTATGGGGGCAGACACAACATAGCCCAGAGGCAGGGCAGTAATGAAGGTTGTAGGACATTGAGTCCTGCTATAGTAAGACTCTTATACTTTTCATGAGATCTAAGATACTCATAGAAAGTATGGCCTTCTCCCAGCAAACTACTTGAGAGGGTGCATCAGGGTTGGAGAAAGGTTGGTAACATGAGTCCTGATGCACAGATTGTTATTGCAGCAAGGCTGTTCGCACACTCCCAGCCACTTTTAAAAAATGGGCCTCTCTCCTTCTGAGTCATATGGGCAGGAGCAAACAGCCATTCAGGTAAGTCGGCAAGGTTGGTTCTGTGGAGCAATGCCCCAGTTCCTGCAGTTATGTTGTGGTGCCTAGTATGGTGATCTACAATCTACCCCTAGCAAGTCAGAGATAAGGATGTCATGTTAATCAGTTATTGTGTTCTCTTGGGAAAAGTGTACTTGACATGAGTGAATATTATGAGTTGTTCAGTGGTAACTGCTGTGAGCCTTTGATGATAATTATCTTTATGGCAACTCTTAGCTGGACTGAATGGGGTGTTTGTATGCTGTTTCTTGGTATTTTTGTACAATTTGTAGCTTCTTGGCAGCTCACTAAATGGAATATCTGTGCTCCATGCCTGTGAGAAGATATGTCTGACATGTTCTGTTAATTTTTAAGCTGTCATATGTGAGAAAATTGTACAGTGCAAGGTTTACAATTGATTGAAAACAACCAATCACTGTGGGTGATAACCCCTTTCTTCCTTACATATTGAAGTTTGAGAAGAAAGGGTATACTGATTACCCTCAATAGAAACAAGGTGGCACCAGGGAAAAAGTAAGTAGGAAGAGGATAGGAGGAAACACTGGACTGATCATAAAGTAAAAATTATCATTAATAGCAGACTTTACACATCAGTTCATGCATATATGTGCAAACACTTTGGCTTACTGGTCTTTTGGGGGAGAGGTGATTTCATAAGCGCCAGTCTGACTATGAATCAAGTACAACACTCTAGGATGCCATAATGGGACTTTGATTCAGCAGCAAGAAATAACAGAAGCCTCTGGAGAGTAGGACAAGAAAGATGAGGTATTACAAGAGCTGGGTTCAAACTAAATTGTAGTGAGCCAACACAAATCACAACACATTACAAGGTGTTGTCTACATACTATGTTGTACTAAAATGTACTTCTTCCTGGCTTACGTTGGAATCACTCAGGCCAGTGCAGAAGTGTGTAACTGTAGCACATGGGTCAGATGGTCTAGATGTTTGTGGACCCCCTAGTCTCCACGGTCCTTTCTTGTACAGTTTCCAGTCACTTGCCTGCTTACTAGGGGTTCTGTAAGTTGTGCCTAATATTCCTGTCATGGGAGATTTCATTGGTATCGTTCTCTCACCAGTGCACAGATCCTCACAATTGCAATGAAGTCATTTACTTAAGATACAACTTTGAAAACAATACGTTGATAAGATAACAGATCTTTCACATGTATTTTTCCAAGTTGGATTTTGTGTATATTTGCATTCCTGTATGTGAGATACTTTGGACGTGAGTTACATGTTGGCAGTAAAGAGACTCTTTTGAAATGTTTCCGGAGAATCCTCACCACCAAGATGATGGTCTGTCTGTCCAATTTAAACGCAGTTGAGCCATGGCAGAGACTACTCCACATTCCCCGTGCCAAACTTTTCCGATGGCCCAGCAGAGTAAGGGCCATCAGAGAATCGGCTATATGTCTGCCCACCTAATTCAGATGGGTGGACGTATAGCTGTTTGTTTACTGTCCATCACTGTCAGGTGCACCCTGGGGATAAGGGGACAGTAAAAACCTAAAAATGACCGCCTCGCCAGGAGAGCATTTCTGTTGAATTCTCAGAAAGAAAATCCTGCTTCTGAGTTTTCTTTTAACATAAATACAAATGGAAATGTGACAGACAGCTTCATCATGTTGACAGAGCAGTGTGTTAAACTTAAAAAAGTATTCACAGGAATTTGTCTGGTAGGGACTTCCTCGAGGCAACTGAGTAATATACTTAATTTCCCTGATGGAGTTCACCCCATCTGACAAATAATAAATCAGGCCCTATGTTTTTTGTGGCAAGTTGTATTCTTTGTGTAGTGTTTCTTGATGGTTGGTGTGTCTTGTGAGACAGTTAATATTTGCATATCTGACTTGGGTTAGGAGTATCCATCTATTATTTTCTCTTGGATGTTTGTGTGTGGCCAGTTCTGCTATGAAATGTGTGAGCGTGATGATAGCTTCAAAGGGCATATCAGTGCTACAGAGGGCCTGATTACAAAATCTGTGCTGTATGTAAATTTCTTTTTACACATGGGTTGGAATTACGAGTTGTTAAGTATTTTAGGCATCTGATAATTATGCATTAATTAACTCATCCTTTGTTTTAGGTTCAGCAGGTTTTTAACAGGGGAAAAGCACATGTTTTTTACAGTATCATCCAGATTTTGGTGCATTCACGTTATCCCCCAGTGACTTGCAAATGTTGCTATTTATTGCACCCAATAAATAACGAACCCCATGGTATCGTTACTTATCAGGTGCAATAAATAGAACCTATATTTGTAATCAGGCCCTTAGTTTAGTATGAGAGGGGTTTTGTTTATTGTGCTTTGTGGGACTTACATTTGTGACATACATTGGGTGAAAGTGCTATTGACTATGCCCTATTTGTGACAACCTGGCATACTAAACTATCAGAATAAATAGATTGGATAGTAACCAATGAGTTCTAACAAGTCACAGAATCAAATAAGTTAATATATCACTATCCCTTTCGCCTAAGAAAAGAGGGAAAGGATAGGTAAGACAAGCTCTGGCACTAGTGTCAGATGATGTTGAGTAGTCACTATGCCCAGTTTCTTCATCGACAGAAGCATGAAACAGCAGCATACCACCGTGGAAATGTAGTAATGGGTTGCAACAGTGTTGGCATGGGCTTGTGCTGCTACTTTGTAGGGCAAGAAGACCAAATGAGATCAGACTCAGTAAGACCGGAAGAGATTGTGTATGAGGAACGAATTTCACAAGCAAATGGAACAAGTGGGATGGTAAAGAACATACCCAAGAATACAAGTCTGAAAGCACTGCAGAAAGAAATGGCTCAAGAAGGGAGTACACTTGGGATCGAAGTTGAACTAGAAATGTTTGGGAAAGGGCCATTCATCAGATTACGTATGAGGTGTGAGTAAGGAGCCGAAAGATCAGGAAATGGTATTGGAATGGTCAGAAGAAAAATGGTACAGCTGATCAAATGGATCAAATGGATAAAGGGAGGAACAGTCAGTAGGTAGGGGAGAGAGGTAACAGGCTAGAGGGAAAGAAGGAAATGGTGAAAGCCCAGTGAGTGGAGGTGGGGGGAGGGGAGGAAACAGAACAAGAAAAACGTATGGACTTGCTGGGGTGGTGAAACACTTATTAAAAGGCGAAAGGTGAACGGTTGAGTCCCCAATGTGTGAGATAGGGGACACTAGATTATACCTTATTCAGTGGTGACTCATGTTAAGGCTAGTTGAACGAAAGAGAACATTATTGTCATTATGTGGCAAAATAGAGAGATATTGTTTGCCCAAAATCGGGTCACTTACCAAACTACTTGCTGTCAAATGTAACGGGCTGAATCCCTAAACATGTGTCGGCTGTCCGGTCACAAGCTTACAAGTCCTCATCCAAAAAAGACATCAACAAGTGTCCTCGATCTCCAGGCCTAAATGAGCATCAATAAACATACCTGGATACATCATTCTGACTCAGAGTATTAATATCACATCATAACCGAATTGCAAATTCAAACTCTTATATAAAGTGGGTTCTCAACCTTTCACCTTACGTATGTACTTGATTTGGTGTAAACTGGTCCACGCTCCTCCCCCTGACAACCCACAACATGGAATACAAATGGGCATTCCTTAGGAAGAGAGAAGTGGGCCACACTAACTTTGTTTTCTGAAACACTTATTAAAAGGCAATAGGTGCTAAGGGTGTGTAAGAGTTTAAATGCATTGCCCTGCTTTAGTGTTATTCTGACCTGCTGCAGCCATGTTTTCTTGCTCATGCTAACTCAGCCTACCGGATGTGATGATCTCAGAGTCTAATACACTTTGCACCCTGGCACAAGTGAAGTGAAAATTGCCAAACTAGTTTTTGCCAGCCGAAATTGTCTACATTTTACTTACAGTGATGGTCATCTACTTTTTTGCATGGGCTGAGTGAGGCACCTGCTAGTGTTCTTGGAGAGAATTTAGTACAAGATCAATAATAGAAACTGTGTGTTTAGTAGAGTATACATTTAGACGATCCTTGTTCCACTGCTGGTGAATAGGTAATCCTTTTGCTGGTAATTTCTGTGATTCTGGGATTCACAGCCTATTCAATCTTGCAATAAATGCTTTACTAACTCTACCAAATAGCAAGACAGAATTTTCTTCACCAGATCTTGGTACATTGCCTGGGAATTGACTTGGCTAATCTGGAAGCAGTGACCAGAGCTGGACTGGACATCCACTGGACATCCACTTGAGAATGACAAGTGGCAGTAAGACTGAGATGTTGGGCACCTCGTGGGGAGGACAGCCCAATGTTATCTCACTGTTCAGGCCACATGTTCTAACATAATTCCATTTTGAATTAAGCCTCTGTTTTGCATTTAGTCATGATACACTAGGCACTTTTTCATTGTTTTCATTATGGATATAAGTTGTTGGATAGATGACAGGAACTAATTGTTAGGTAGGAACAAGCGAAGTCCTGGAACCTAGATGCTAGACATGTGACTTGTAGGAGAGTCGGAGGAATGCCAATGGCTGCATGGGTCTGCAGTGCAGATCCTACTGGATTAATGTGTTGAAAGAGGTACACTGGTTCAGCTGGCCTGGATCTTCTGTGAGACAATATTTATTGGCTGTATGTTTTCTAATTGCAAATGGGCCAGTCATTTAGCACAAAAGTAATTTCTGAACTTGCTCCTAAGTAGTTAGTGGGGAAAACTGTTACTCTCAGCATTTCCCACTTCTGCCATCCTACTGTTACACGCTACGGGGATAAGCTGCAGCGAAAGGTGGTAAACTATCAAAATGTTTTCTTTGGACATGAGCTAAGCTGTAGAAAGTAAAATGGAGATGAAGAATCAAAACACAGTAAGGCCCCAAATAGAGTGAGTCCCACCCATAATATGTACCAACTTTATGGAGTACAATATAATATGGACTAATGACAATAAAATAAGTCTTTCCCTGAAGGAAGGACCTTCAGCACTGAATGCTTAAAAAATCTATAAAGGAAGTTGATGGATCATAAGGGTAAAACAACCCAGAACAATGGCTAGCATTTCTGATTTGTCATGAGGAAGCCATGAAACACCCAGGAGACACTGAGAATTCACATCAGCCAAATTAGGGAAAGATTGAGAGCTTGTGCTTCGCTGTACTCCCTCCTCTATACCTATTTGGTCAAATGACTAATGACATTTAGGAGACCGAAGAAAGAAAGGTGGATTTGTTAGATACTCTGACTTTCCTAATAATGATGGTGGGGTGAAGGTGTGTCATTGATTGTGCCTAAGGGTCAGACGTACCAAAGGATTTTACCCATTCTGTGTCTATGGGAAAAAGCTTTTGTATATATGGCCCTAAGAGTGGTGCAGCACCAGTTGATGGGCAGGCTCCTGGAACACAAACAGCTATAGCACAAGTAAGGGGTATGCAAGTGGATACATACCAGGTGTAGCAGGCACAACATGCAGCAGCGTGACTGATAGTAGCACAAGAGAGAAGACTAGACAAGTGGTTGACAAGAGAGCAATGGCACTGACTGTTACCAACTCATCATTTTAAAATGCTGGCATGGAGCAGGGAAAGACTGCTGAGTGGAGAGTTTGAAACCCGGAACATCTGCCTCAACCCATTAGGTTTACTCTATAGATGATGACAGTGATGAATCTAGCAACTTTTCCTCTTTCTAACTTGATTCCCTCTTACCCTTTTGACAGTATCGAGGATCTCAAGGAGGGGGTATAACCACCATCCATGTCACTTGGTATATGTTTGATTACTAGGCAATTCCCCAGAGTCTGAGAAAATCCTCAGATGTTTAGGTAAGAACTACAATTGTTGGTGAATTTCATAACCAGAATTGGGCCAACCTGAACCAATCGTTCTGTGTTAATTATGCCTGTACATTTCAGGCAGTATTTTATAGCCAACTTACCAAAACAATCACCTTAGCAGAACGCTTAATTGATTACTGCTGGAAAGGATGTGTTGAAATAATTCCTTCTGAAATTAACTTGATTTAAAATGAACTGCAAACAATTCAAATGCTAAATGCCTGCTGACTTTGCTGTACAACAGAAAGATATCCTTGGCCATTATACCATTATTCTGGTAGTGTCAAATCCACTGAAACTGTTTAAGAGACAGTGGTGGATCTTTTTTGTTTGTTTAGGGATTGTTGCCAAATATACAGCAACAACCCCTTGCACTTCCATGGTACTCCTGTGAGTCCAAGAGGCCCCGCTCCCGAGGAACACTGCAGGATTTCAGAAGCCCACCAAAAAATATATATTTTACAATTTAGACCCATATGAGGTCTGACTGGGAAATCCCCCCACCCATCAAACACACACACACAAGTTTCAGCATCCTGCTAAGATAGGGTCACCAGATTTTGAGAAGTTAAAAAACCTAGACTGGCCAGACATAAAAGTAGGACTAAAGTATTCTTTTAAATCTTCAGGTTACTGGGACCGAGTCCTGTTTAGCGAAATGGCAGCCGTATCATTTCTCTTCATGTTGCAGCCAGCCAATAAGAGACCAAGCTCCCACAGGAGCTTGCTGGAGTCTTTCGCTCCTGTGGGAGTGAATTGGCTGTGGGGAAATAAGCCAATCAGATTGCTGTCTTGTTTGAAGTTGCATGATCATGGGACTCTCACGAGCCTCCCCCGAAACCAATATTTCAGAAATACAGTTTTGAGCTTCAATTTCTCAAAAACTACACAACGGATTTACACCAAATCACAAAAACCGCACTTCCCAGACCGAAATCTAGCTTTCTGCCAAATTTGGTGTAATTCCATTCAGTAGTTTTCGCAGTCTTGCTGTGCAATTTTTCTATGGAACATTGCAGAGTGGAATTGCATTTTGGGATGCTCAGCCAGCACTCAACATATCACCCAGAAACATTCCTGGAAGGATCTGAGGTAGATGAAATTGTTTTTTGGGGAAATTTCATAAACGTTTCGCATATGGTGCCACCGTTATTAACAAACCAAAAAACTCTCTTCTTATGGTAACTAGGTCCTACCTATAACGATCCAATCACCACTGGGTAATATAGATACAAAAACATTTTACCATTCCTTGGATCCACTGATCCATTGATGCGCTCACTTCAGCCCCCATAGAGACTCACAATGGATCTGCGGATCCAGTGAAGTGCCCCAAAAAATAAAAGTATATAAATGAAGTAGGTGGGCACCCATGGGGGTGTTGGGTGTGAAAGGCTGGGTACGGCACGAGTGTGAACCCATCTCATGTGGTGCCCGGCCAAATGACATGCATGGTTGGGGGTGGCCATAAGGGTTTAGGCACAGCCCAGGCCCTGTGCACAAACCTGAGCCATGCAGGATCATAGGTTGTGAGTGGCACAGGGCACCCATATGGATTGATCACAGAGCCTAGCCCCATAGCGCCCTTACCATGCATTGCTAATTACCTCACATACTACAACACTTATAACATGTTCTATGACACCATAGATATCATGACTGCAACATCTGAAATTACATCATTCATTACTATGCACGGCGGGGCACAAGTTACAGTTACTGTAGGTGATGATTTGTAGCTACTTGAGATAACTTTAACTGGTGCATTTCAGTGGTTTTATTCTGTTAAAATAGTATTTTTCAAATGATATTTTCACCTAAGTATAACATCCATTATCCTTTCTTTTTCAGTGAGTTATTAAGATTCTTCTGTCACGTTAACCTTGGCTTCAGCAAAAGACTTGGGATAATTTTAAAATGTGCAGGACTACCCTTACCAGGATGCACTTTGCAGCTCACTTGAGGTCCTCTGGGACAGAACTGGTATTCAACTGATACGGGTGCCTGCAATTAAATCTGCTGAGCAGCCAGGCAGTTGACCTTTTGAAAAAGAAGGACATGTTTGTTTTCTGCTGATGAAAAAATGAACCCAGAAACACTTGAGATGTTTGAAAACATAAGGCCTGAAATAATGAAAATACCAAAGACTTCTCTGTAAGTTGCCGACTTTGCTACATTCCATAATGACCTGTTGTGTGTGAGTGCGCTTTCGTTCAGGACAGCTCTTTTTGGTATGCATATATATATATATGTATAGAAAGTAGGTAGTTATAGCTAGGACCGACTTTTCCCATAAACAAAGGCCCTCAATTTGACCCTGGCGGTCTTCTGCCAACCCACCACTTCTCCACTCATACTGCCATGGTGGTATGAGCCACAGGGCCGGAGATGTCTATCTCCATTTCTATCTCCAGCCCGGCAGCCGACATAGTACCGCCCAAGGCATTATAAACCGGCCTACCACCATGGTTTACGTGGTGTTAGCAATGCCACAATAACCATGGTGGTAGGCCCTACCAGTGATAGGGAATTCCTTCCCTGTCACCTGTAGGGGGCTCCCCTACCCCCCAACACTCACCTGACACCCTCCACGCCCCCTCCATCCAAACTCACCCCCCCTCCATACACACACTAACTCCCACCCCAATACACAAACTAACCCCCCCACCCCTCTCCGATCTACTTACCCCCCAGAGGCACACAGACAGCCACACGCACTACGCACCACGCACAAACTAGTTCACTTACACTGGCATACACGCATTCATACACTCACGGGCATACACGCATTCATACGCATACTGGCATACACACATTCATACACACACTGGCATGCACCCATTCATACATAAACTGACATACACGCATTCATACACGCATGCTTCCAGACATACTCACACGCTTTCTTAAACACATTGACACTGACATGCAGAGACGCACTCACTTCACCATTCTTACACGCATTAACTCACACACATACAACCACACATAAAACACACCACTCACAGATGCATTCACACACACACTCACACATTCTTGCACAAAGGCTGTGCACAGCGTGGGGTTAGGAGCATGCAGCGAGGTTGGCTGTAGGATCTGCCCGCAGGCCAAGCCTTTTGGCCAAGCACCCGCTGTGCATGATAGAAGGCCGTGCATGGTGTGGGGTTGGGTGCATGCGGGTAGGTTCCTCCACGTGCAGCGGTGGTTGTATTAATGTACAGTAATTATATATTATTTTATGTTAAAAAACATAGAAATTCACTGAAAGAACCAAAGGTTACAGTGACATTATAGTTAGGTTCATGCTTTACCCACACAAAACCTTGTGCCATTAAGTAACTTTAGGCCACAAACTATAGTTTCTTAACATAAGTATAACTATGAGTATAATTATAACTGCTGGAATTCCGTGGATTGTGTGGATAAAACGTGAACATAACTATAACGTCCCTGTAAGCTTTGATTTTACATATATATGTATGTATATATATATATATATTACCTATTGCAGGTCACCAGTAGGTAGTTACATTTAGGACCTAGTGTCTGATTATGAGTTTGGTGGGCAGACAACCAGACCACCATTTTGGCGGTCCCAAAAAGTCTGCTGTGCTGGCAGGTGTCTAGCACGCCGTATTACGAAGTATACAGGCAAAACTGCTGCCCACCAAGCAAAAGAGGCAGACCGGCTGTGGTGCAGCAGTCTGCTATGGAGGTGGCCCAACCACCAGCACCATCAGCGCCTCTGCCAACCACAGAGCCTGCTACTAACACACAGCCGTGGCGGTCCCCTTGAGGCAGCAAGGCAACACCAGATGACCGCCACCACATATGATCAGCAATGCAACAGACAAGTGCCTATTGGATGAATACAAAAATAACTCGGCTGACACACATTGGCCCAGTGAACACACCTGCAAAGCAACCTATAAAACACACCCCTTCCAGACCACAATCCTTTGCTTTTCTACTGGACTATGAAGAAGCCTGACCATCATTTTCTCATTTCCCATAGATTAGGCACCTTGTTATTTGTTTTTCACCATCCCATTTAATACCCTGTACACACTTTTGTCCATCCTCTCCCTAGTGCACTTCCTCTGTTGATTAAGTCCATGTCAGCCACTTTAGTTGTCCACCATGTCATATCCCAAAAATCCCTGTTTTTTCAAGGATGAGTTAATAGTCAGGTAGATGAACTCATAGGAGTAAAGACACTCTTGTTCGGAGCCCAAGTCCAGCATACTCCTCTCAGCAGGAAAATGGAAATGTGTCAAAGGCTAGTCAACAGAGTGAATGCTGTAGGCACCACCACGTGGACAAAGGAGGACATTAGGAAATATGGAATGACCCGAGGGGCAAGGACCACTCCCTTGTCTCCAGGCAGCAACTGTAGGCCAACAAGACTGGTGGTTGCCCTCCCAGTTCCCCATTCTTACTCTTTCCATCGGAGGAGAAGGTCTTGGCCAGCCTGCATCCTGAGGGCTTGACAGGAATACTTGGGGAATGGAGTCTGGCAAGTTACAACACAAAATCTGTTGCAAAACTGCTATGTCCTGCATGCTCACAGCTCAGCTTTTGCCATAGTTTTTTTCATGCACTTAACCAATATTCAGTACTCAAAGTATCTGAGATGTAACACTGCCAATGTGTATTGTTGGACCCAACATCACAGCTACCAAGGCCCATCAGATCCCATAAGTCAAAATGGTGCCTGTAAGTCTTACAATATCTAAAAAAAATCCCAGGACTCATGGTATGTCTCAACATGCAGAATTATGCTCAAACAATAATGCAGTCTGCCTACAGATATCTGTACCCAAAAATTGTCTTGTGTGTATGTGTAGTAGAGGGAATGACCTGAATGCAACTCCCAGGAGGCCTTGTGTCTGTATCTCCAACCCCCAGCTCAGTGTTCACCTGTCCAAATACCCCTGTTTGTTAACTCTGAATTGAAGTGTACTCACCTGGGAGGATACCATTTGTCAAGTGTGTGCAATAGAGGGAGTGGCCTGACTGCATCTCTCAGGAGTTCTTGTGTCTGTAACTCCAACCACCAGCCCAGTGGTCACTTGTCCAAATACCCCTGTTTTGTAACTCTCAAATGAAGTGTACTCACCTCGGAGGATACCATTTGTCAAGTGTGTGTAGAAGAGGAAGTGACCTTACTGCAACTCTCAGGACACCTTGTGTTAGTAACTCCACTCACCAGCCCAGTGGTCACTTGTCCAAATACACCTGTTTGGTAACTCTCAAATGAAGTGTACCCACCTGTGACTGGGCAATATACAGATCATGCTCAGCTCAGAGGTGTGTCTGTCTACCTAGCTCCATTTTGACCTGCTACCCAGGATTAAACTATTGAGGACAGAAATTACACCTTAATGAGTGTATAGACCAAGGCCCTCATTCTAACCCCGGCGGTCTCAGACCGCCGGGGCCAGGGTCGGCGGGAGCACCGTCGACAGACCGGCGGTGCCCCGCAGGGCATTCTGACCGCGGCGGTTTGGCCGCGGTCAGAAAGGGTAAACCGGCGGTCTCCCGCCGGTTTACCGCTGCCCTTAGAATCCCCCATGGCGGCGCAGCTTGCTGCGCCGCCATGGGGGATTCTGACACCCCCTACCGCCATCCTGTTCCTGGCGGTTCGCCCGCCAGAAACAGGATGGCGGTAGGGGGTGCCGCGGGGCCCCTGGGGGCCCCTGCCGTGCCCATGCCAATGGCATGGGCACGGCAGGGGCCCCCTTAAGAGGGCCCCACAAAGTATTTCAGTGTCTGCCTAGCAGACACTGAAATACGCGACGGGTGCAACTGCACCCGTCGCACCTTCCCACTCCGCCGGCTCAATTCTGAGCCGGCATCTTAGTGGGAAGGTTGATTTGCCCTGGGCTGGCGGGCGGCCTTTTGGCAGCCGCCCGCCAGCCCAGGGCAAATCCCAAAATACCCTCAGCGGTCTTTCGACCGCGGAGCAGTATTTTGGTGGGGGAACTTCGGCGGGCGGCCTCCGCCGCCCGCCGAAGTTAGAATCACCCCCCAAGTGTTCCTAAGGCCTTAAGCTGCATCACCAGGTTGGTGGTGACAGCAAACACATCGGCACACCACTGCACACATCATGACTGCAGTTTCATATGCAACAAAGTTCTGTGTTTCTCTGTATCTCACTCATCTAGGCCTCCAAATGGTCAAAGGCGCATATTGCATCTACACTGTGTTAGCTTCACTGTTGGTAAGATGTCATTTGCACTCCATCATCCAAAGTGGAACTTAAAAGTGCAACTTATCTGCACATCTCATGAGCTGCTTGAGTCTAGGCAAGCTCTGCACGTCATGTCAAATACTCCAATACCATGGTAACATGGTACAAAAGGCTAACTTACAACTTACAAATGTCCACTGGGCACACAGAGGCCACCAAACTGATTTACAACACCCCCTCTTGATGAATCCCTCAGTGATGATGACCCTCCTGGACTTGTGGATGTGGAGGACGGTCCTGGCTCATCTGGGCAATCTGGTCTGATGGCAACAGTGAGTCTCACTGTGCACACCACGTCACCTCCAAGCCCTGTTGCATCAACATCTCCGGCAATGATACACACCCCAACCTGTGTAACTAGCAGAGTTTTCACCATCTTGTGCCCCCTAGTCCTGGATTCTGAGATGCAACTTGACACTCTTGACACTGAGGGTCCAGGACCCTGTTGGAGAGGTTACACTGTGCCAAGGGCACAAGCTAATGGGGGTAGGGTGTGTGGGCTGGATGCTGTGGGCCAGCGTAGTGGGGGCACTGGGGTTGCTGTCAACCAGGACACCATCAGCCACATCTTGGAGGTCTATAAGAAGTCCCAAGGCATTATGGGCTTGATGTTGACTGAATTCCGCAACATTAAGCAAGTTGCATAGGGTCATGATAGACAAAATGGATGCCCACAATGACAACATGAGAAATCTAACAGGGGTGCTGAGGGAAATCAACACCACCCTGAGCAGGGCTTTCCTCCCACCATCTTCCCCTTCCTGTGTTGCAACTATATCACAGCCAAGGACATCTGTGACACCCACAGGAAGGGACACCCTACCAGAGGCACAACCAGCCTCAGGCACTCCTGCCTCTGTATCAGCTGATCTTTCCTCTCGCAAATCAGGGCGTCAAGCAAACAATCCAGGAGGTGCGAACGGCAAGAACACCCACCACTGCCAGCAAGTGACCTCTTCTATGATCTCCTCCTTTTTGTGTCACACACTCACTCTGTTGACTGATCCTGAACCACTTTCCATTTCAAATGGAAGGAGTATTCTGGACTTCCAATAATGGGGTATCTACTCCAATGATTTCATCGACCATGACTGACCCCTTCACTTCAATATTATTTTTATTCCGGCACAAATTTTATTTTATGCATGTGCACTAAAATAAATACACCTGTCACCAACTCATTCTCTGCTGCCTTTAATTTCACATTTAGCTATGTACATATGCAAGACTATGTGAACCTTTTGATGCAGGTACAGGCTACTTTTGTAAGCAGGGCTATGTAGCATGTACACAGTGTCCTCTTCAGGATTACAGTCATTACACACCAACTCATAAGTACAAGTATCTTGTTGAAGAGATCTTGGTACATTGTTCATCACATCGGCTGTCAAGATGTCAAAAATTATGAAAGTGAGACATGATCATAGCAGGCTGTGTAGGCCACAAAATATAATGGTGTAGACACCCAGAACATTGTAGTAATGGACATATCTGACAGTGTCCTGTTACATAGGTAAAAAGTGGATATGGTTGATGTCATCTGATGGAGACAGATCACCTATCTCTCAAAAGGAAGCGTACATCCTGGGAAACAACGCCAGACAGATGGCAGTACGACAGTACAGGGTCACAGGCACATTACAATCCAATGCTTCTGCATCTGGTGGTATGACATAATCAATTAACAGTGATGTGTCACAGGCACTTTGGCTAACAATAGTCAAACACATCAACATCTGCACACAGTTCATACCAAAAGACTGTTCAGCCAATGTGAAGGGGGACGGATATGAAAATGTCCTACCACAACATTTTCATTTACCAAATGATAGCACACATGATGCATCATGGCCACCACACAACACTGAACAAATCCAATGGAGTCTTAAAGGATGGAATCCTAACACTGATAGCTGTCTTGACACAGTTCATCTACACCCAAAGTCTGTGAAGCACATTCCCAGGGAAAATCCATGTACACTTCATATGTCCATATGACATACTTACCAATGCATTTCCAGCCTCCAAAATGGCGGATGCCTGACCTACTTTACAAGACATTATGAATCGCCCGTGGCTGCTGGCAGAAGTCGTCCGCATGGTGGGCAGTTTCAACCGAGGCAGACAAAGCCATAAGCTAAAGTTGTTGCCTATGTTGGTCGCCAGCCACTGGCTGTGCCTGTCGGCGGTGATGACCGCGTACATGGTGTACATGTAAGCTGTGTTTTGCAAATTCACTCACTTGACTCCTGACTGCTGCCATCAACATTTCCACCACTTCAGTTGCTGTGTGCCGCCTCTAGGAGCAATCATGCCATTGCCATCAGGTAAAAGGGCCCTTGCCTTCTCTCTAGAGGAATTACAGAAGCTTGTGGATGAGGTCCTTCCCCTGCATGGTCAACTCTATGGCTCACCAGAGGAGCAGGTAAGAACCTCATAGGTACATTTTATTCTGTTCAACACTATCATTTCCCTCCTCACAGGCTACAATGTGCCCCTGTGTGCCAGTTAGACTTCTTGTGTGCCTATTGTCACATTTCCTGTGGCATAAATGGGATGCAGATGATGCAGGTAGTGGAGAAAAGTACTCTATGTATTGCACATTCACATTCTGTTGTGTGATGTGTTTTTGAGGCCTAGATCATCCTTGTGTTGAATTCATATATCCAGGTAAGGAGACTTTACAGCCACACAAACACACATCAATAAATATCATGTTTGTAAATGTCAAACGACATGTATGTACATGGCAGCATGAGCTGTTTATGCATACTGGTTGATTCACTTGGGGATCCTGTAAGCAATGTGTACAGTACAACAGATCATACTGCCCACATCTGGCTTTGCCAAACTGTTGTATGAGAAACATAGAATGACTCACTGTGCCCATCTGAGTGCCACACAAGTGTTAGAAATTTGGGGCCTGATTTATACTTTTTGATGCAAAACTGCGCTAATGCAGTTTTGCGTCAGAAAGGTTAGCGCTGACTAGTGAAATTTTTTAAGGTCACTTGGGCATCAAATGTATAATTTGATGCTGGGTGGCACTAAAAAATGTTTAGAGTTATTTTTTCCCAGATTAACCATTGTCCCTTGTTGTAAGGCCATTAACGTCATTTTGCCTTACATATGTAGTACCACAGATGGCAGCTGCTGAGAATTGGGAGTCCACATCTGCAACCACTGAGGTTTGTGTGACCCCCTCTACCTCCCCACTACCACCATCAGGAGTAGAAGAGGCACCACACACATCAGAGGATGAAGATGTGGAAGGAGTTCCCGGTAGCACCAGCCCATGCCACATGGGCAGTGTTTACCTTAGTCCTGTGCTTGACATCATGCCAGTGTTGGTACTCTGACAGATATGCACTCCACCTCAACACACTGTTGAATTCTCTGCAATGGACTGCTACTGTCCCTAACTTTCCATTTGGCAATTTAATGTACACCTGCACTGAAAGACACTTTACCCAAACATATCCAGTGACATGTCCCTCAACCCTGGACTTGGGTTGTGTCCCCATTGGATGGATTCCACAAATGGGGTCACAGACCTGGACATTGTATATACTTTGCACTGTAACACTTGTAAATAAATACCACCTACACAACCAGCATGTTTATGTGTGTTGTGACACTTCTACTATGCCTAGTGTTTGTGATGTGTGTAACATGTCTCAAGTCACAGAGTGTCAGTACAAGAGTGCATGTATATGTGGGCACATATCAATGCACATAGGGGCATATTTATACTCCGTTTGCGCCGAATTTGCGTCGTTTTTTTCGACGCAAATTCGGCGCAAAACTAACGCCATATTTATACTTTGGCGTTAGACGCGTCTAGCGCCAAAGTATGAGGAAAGAGCGTCATTTTTTTGCGTGAACGCCTTCCTTGCGTTAATGAGATGCAAGGTAGGCGTTCCCGTCTAAAAAAATGACTGCGACGTAAATGCAAAAATCACGCCCGGGAGTGGGCGGGGCAAAAAACCCCGCATTTGCGCCGGATTTTAGCGTCTGGGTCAGGGCAGGCGTTAAGGGACCTGTGGGCTCAAAATGAGCCGACAGCTGCCCTCCCATGCCCCCAGGGACCCCCCCTGCCACCCTTGCCCACCCCAGGAGGACACCCAAGGATGGAGGGACCCATCCCAGGGACATTCAGGTAAGTTCAGGTAAGTATAATTTTTTATTTTTTTTTATATTTTTTTTTGGCATAGGGGGGCCTGATTTGTGCCCCCCTACATGCCTCAATGCCCAATGACCATGCCCAGGGGACATAAATCCCCTGGGCATGGCCATTGGGCAAGGGGGCATGACTCCTGTCTTTACTAAGACAGGAGTCATGTAAATGGCGTCTGGGCGTCGTTAAAAATGGTGCAAATCGGGTGGAGGCGATTTTTTGGCGTCAACCTGACTTGCACCATTTTAAGACGCCCTAACGCCATTTTCCCCAACGCCGGCGCTGCCTGGTGTACGTGTTTTTTTTCCACGCACACCAGGCAGCGCCGGTCTGCTAGCGCCGGCTAACGCCATTCAATAAATACGGCGCCCGCATGGCGCTTCAGAATGGCGTTAGCCGGCGCAAAACTTTTTGACGCTAAACTGCGTTAGCGCAGTTTAGCGTCAAAAAGTATAAATACGGGCCATAGTACCTACATGTTATACGTTGATGTTGGCCTCATCCCCTACAATCAAATCACTGAATATGTGATATATTCTGAAAACATGTATGCCACACCCACTACATACTGCAAGAATGGTTGTGAAACAGTCATCAGGCAATTTTGTCAGCTGGGCGTACCACTAGGACACATTGGTGTGAAATAGAGGGACTCAAACTCATCCATTATTGCCACTGGTGAGTGTAGCAAGATAGGAATGATATGTAGGCAGTAGTAACATGTCCCACAGTGACCAACATCCCAAAACAAAACACATATAGGGGGTGATTCTGATATTAAGCGGGAACCGCCAGAAGACCGTACCGCGGTCGAAAGACCGATGCGGTCATTCTGGGTTTCCCACTGGGCTGGCAGGCGACCGCCAAAAGGCCACCCGCCAGCCCAGTGGGAAACAGCCTTCCCACGAGGACAGCCGGCGGAGTGGGAAGGTGCGACGGGTGCAGTGGCACCCGTCGCGTATTTCAGTGTCTGCATAGCAGACACTGAAATACTTTGTGGGGCCCTCTTACGGGGGCCCCTGCAGTGCCCATGCCATTGGTTTTTACCGCCAGGGTTAGAATGACCACCATAATGTTAGCTGAAATCCAACACCTATCCTGTCCTATACATGGTCAAAATAATCAGCTTCAGTGGTAGGAACACTGGATGGCAGATACACAGGTAAGTGGATATGTTGTAGCTGCCAATGTGACAGCTCAGTCATAAGGAGGTATTGTAAATGTCAAGAGAGGGATTTGGATGCAGGACGGAGTCTCCGGGACAACACACAGTACACCCATGTGAAGACCCTGAGACCCAAGCATATGACACATGAAGTAAGGGAGTACCCAATAACATTTATTGTGAAAAATAAATCAAATAAACAAAACAATAATAATTAACACCTATCTTAATCTAACCTATACTAACTATACATATCCCACAACAGACCCTAACTACTCTACGCTACACTTACCTTACACATTTAACAACACACTCTAAACATTCGCCCCCCCCACCCCTCTTATATCACAGGACACATGCACAGGACACATGCAGGACAACATACACTAAACTACACAGTTACTATGGCCCTCATTACAACCTTGGTGGTAAATTCCACCTACCGTCGTGCTGACGGCGGCCAACATACCGTGACCGGGTCGGTATACCACTACGGGTATTATGACCCACACATAGAAATCCGCTACTATACAGACACCCACACAAGTGATAAACTGGCAGTACCAAAACCCACACCGTTACGCCAACAGGAATACGCTCACAGTATCAGGACCCAAGAATCACTGTGGCAGTCTTTCAACTGTGGTAAACTATTGGCGGTACACACGGCCACGCTCAAAATACACACACACTAATAAAACTACACCACAATGGACAATTCAAACTACACACACCTGGCACACATACACACACCATACCCACACACTACCACCACTATAAAACACCCACCCACATTACCCACAACCCTTTCAACAAAAGAAAAGATTGCCAACAGAGAGAGAGAGACAAGCCAGGAGCACACACATAATCTAAGCCACAGAACAACCATCACCCATACACCATCCACGCACCTCACAGTACACACCACAACACATCACCCCACACATCCTCTCACATACCACTCACCCCAAAGACACCCCAGGTATTCAGGGGAGGAGCTAAGGGTCATGATGAAGGAAATCATCCGGGCAGAGCCACAGCTATTCGGATCACAGGTGCAGCAGACGTCCATTGCAAGGAAGATGGAGCTATGGCGGAGAGTCGTGGACAGGGTCAATGCTGTGGGACAGCACCCCAGAACAAGGGATGACATCAGGAAGAGGTGGAATGACCTACGGGGGGAGGTGCGTTCCGTGGTTGAAAGACACCAGGTAGCCGTACAGAGGACTGGCGGTGGACCCCCACTTCCTCCCACACAACTAACAACTTGGGAGGAGTAATTCTTGCCAATAATGCATCCTGAGGGCCTCACAGGAGTAGCAGGAGGACTGGACTCTGGTAAGTCAAATCTTTACTACTATATCCCCCACCCTGCCTGCATGCCATCACAAACTCCTACCCTACCCTCACCCCCATCACGCCACCACCTCACAAATACCCCACTATCACAACCCACCCATCCCAATACCAAGCCTTGCATGCAACACCTATGCATGGACACCCATTACTAAAGCATGCCCATTAGAGAGAATCATCTAGCCCACAAAATCACCACGCACACAAGGCAAAGCTGACTGGGCAATCACAACCATACAGGGAAACACACTCATGCACAAGATGGCACACGCAGATACAATAACACTGCCTTTTCATCCCCACAGGACCCCCACTCAACGTCACCGGAGAGGAGGTGCCACCATTATCCAGGCCCCCCATAGAAGAGGCGCACAGTGATGACAGCAGCTCTGCATGCCTGGATCACGATGACCAACGTGCCCCGTCAGGGACCTCTGGACAATCGCTTACCCTGCCACAGTCCCATAATACCAAAGAGCCTCCCCCCTCAGGAAACACCAGCACAGCATCCCCAGGACACGTCAATCAGCAGTATGTCCACCACTACAGGGACCCCAGGCAACCCCACAAACCCAAGACAATCAGGGACCTGGGGTCAGTGGCAGTGGGCACATGCTTCAGGTGACAGAGGCACAGGACAACATGGAAGTTGGGAGGACTGCTATGCGACAGGGGTCGGACAGGTCCAGGGAACCCACTCTCCACGAGGCACTTGCAGGGATCCTGGGAGCATACCAACATTCCGAGGAGACCTTGGGCCAGATACTGGCCAAGTTGCAGGAGACCCAGCAGCTGCAGGAGGGACAGTACCTGGGTATCAGGGAGGACCTCAAACACATCCACACCACCTTGGTCACCATTGCAGGGGTGCTGGGTGACATGGCCAACACCATGAGGGAGGCAGTGGCACAACAACAGGCCCCTGACACTAGCCACACCGATGAACAGCCCTCCAGCTCTGCCGGTGCTAGTGGACAGGAGGCCCCGTCACTGGAACAACAGGCCACCAGCACCCTGAAGAAGGAGAACCACCCAGCAAACAGTCCCTGTGATCCAGGCAGAAGCCAAAGAACATTGCCTAGACCCCTGCCAGGAAATAAGACTCTCCTGATTGTCACACTTCTGTCCCACTCTGTCACCCTGTCCACCTTGAACTGCCATTGCTCCCCTTCCTATGCCCCATTGGACAATGCACCAGTGATACCAAGAGACTGGACTCTAACTGGACATTCCTCCACCATCACCCCAGCACATTGCACATCCCCCTCTACTTATTAGCACTTAAGTAAACCCCTTTGGAACAAATACAATTCTGGAGTCTGTCAATTGATTGAAATATGTATTAGTACAACATTCTGAAAACATTGCAATTCATATGTACAATAATTTGCATATAAACATACCAGGAGCCAGAGTGTGGCACAGAGATCTGAAAATAGAGATGCCAAAAGGTACAGTAAGTGGCCATAGACATAGGGAAATCAGGCTGCCATGTACAATGTCCAACAGAAAACTGAAAAGTAAAGTGAAGTTACAGTGTCTTACCTGTGTGTCACTGGAAGTATTGCTGTATGCTATTACTTATTTTGTCCACATCTTCGTCCTCTGCCTCCTCTTCTTCACTGTCCACAGGCTCCACCACTGCCACAAGACCATCTACAGGCTCATCCTCCTGCAGAAAAGGCACCTGGCGTCTCAAGGCCACGTTGTGCGACATGCAACATGCAATGATGATCTGGCACACCTTCTTGGGTGAGTGGTACAGGGATCCACCTGTCAGATGGAGGCACCGGAACCTGGCATTCAGGAGGCCGAAGGTTCTCTCAATAATCCTCCTTGTTCGCCCATGTGCCTCATTGTAACATTCCTCTGCCCTTTTCCTGGGATTCCTCACTGGGGTCAGTAGCCATGAGAGGTTGGGGTAACCAGAGTCACCTGCAGATATCGAGGGAAAACTGTTAGACACACATTAACCCTTAGGGACAACCCCATACCCAGACACCAACATATACTGGGTGGGGATCTTGGGCTCACCTATTAGCCACACCCGGTGCCTCTGGAGTTGAGCCATCACATATGGGATGCTGCTATTCCTCATGATAAAGGCGCCCTGCACAGAGCCAGGATACTTGGCATTCACATGGGAGATGTACTGGTCGGCCAAACACACCATCTGCACATTCATAGAGTGATAGCTTTTTCTATTCTGGAACACCTGTTCATTTCTCCGGGGGACACAAATGCTACATGTGTACCATCAATGGCACCAATGATGTTGGGGATATGTCCCAGGGCATAAAAGTCAGCTTTCACTGTGGCCAAATCCTCCACCTGGGGGAATACGATGTAGCTGTGCTTGTGTTTCAGCAGGGAAGACAACACTCTGGTCAACACGTTGGAGAACATTGGCTGAGACATCCCTGATGCCATGGCCACTGTTTTTTGGAAGGAACCACTTGCCAGGAAATGGAGCACTGACAGGACCTGACTAGAGGGGGGATACCTGTGGGCTGGCGGATAGCTGACATCAGGCCTGGATCCAATTGGGCACACAGTTCTTGGATTGTGGCCCGATTAAGTCTGTATGTTAGGATAATGTGTCTGCCCTCCATTGTCGCAAGGTCCACCAGGGGTCTGTACACTGGAGGATGTCTCCATCTCATATTCATCCTCAGCGGTTGAAGCCTAGGGAGGAAAACGGTGAGCAGAGGGTCATATTCACACATCAATTGCAATAATGATGCATCTCTTCATTTACAGAACCAGTATGTGAATCCGAGAGTCAGTTGATGTGCCAATGTCTGCTGTGACGCAGTTAGGTGCCATCGTCTGTGGCCCCCTGAAATGGCAGCTGCCTGACCTGTGAGGAGGGACAAGTGGAAATGTAATTCAGCTGGTGTTGTGCTCCAATGCGGTTGGCAGTCGATGACCGCCGTGCAACTTCGGATTGGTTATCATTGGGCAAAATGGGTTCCCGGAGCCAATGGCGATGTGCGCCGGCGGTAACAGTACGCACCGCCGCGGACGTGACTGCCATTTTCTATCTCTTCACTCACTTGCTACCTGACCTTCAACAGGAGAAGACCTACACTGCAAATGCTGCTGTGACCTGTGTCTGGAAGCAACAATGGCTCATGTGACTGGGGAAAGAGCCCCTGCCTTCACTGCGGAGGAGTTGGAGAGACTGGTGGATAGGGTCCTACCCAAGTACACTTTACTCTATGATCCTCCAGACAAACAGGTGAGTACACTGTAAGCATTATGCGTGGGCCATGAATGTATGGAGTGCTGTGTGTGTAAGCCACATGTAGGGGGGTCCGAGGTGTCCTGGGCAGAGTGCTGCATGTATGGTGGTCAATGTATGTGCGTTAGGGGATGGGAGGGATATGGTGGTCCACGAGTGTGACGGGCCGGGCGGTATGACTAATCCCTTTTCTGCTGTATTTTTCCTGCTAGTCATTGCCCATCAGAAAAAGAGTATTTGGCGTGCCATCGCCAAGGAGGTGCGGACCCTGGGGGTCTTTGACAGTCAGAGCACCCACTGCTTCAAACAGTGGGAGGACCTGCACCGCTGGGCAAGGAAGACGGCAGAGGCCCAGCTGGGGCTGGCCTCCCAATGAGGAAGGGGTGCCCGTCTTACCCTGACCCCCCTGATGTTCCACATCCTGGCGGTGGCCTATCTAGAGTTGGATGGGCACTTGAGGGCATCACCGCAGCTACAAGAGGGTGAGTACAAATTCAGATTCATGAGTTGTCATGCGTTAAGGTTTTACCTGGGTGGGGGATGTGGACTGTGGGTGCCCCTAGGCCAGGGCGAACATGGCAGGGTAGGTCTCTTGTTGGGCAGGCTCTGAAGCACTCCAAACCCAATGGTGTTAGTGGGCATCTACTACTGGGCAGGGTCCTGTGGGTTTCAGGTGTGCAGCTGATGGCGTTATGCCATGTCCCCCTTGGGCTGGTGACTAGCATTATAACTGGTAGTGCATGGCCTAGTGCATATGGCAGCTCCCTCTGTGTTGTGTACGCCAACGGTAGTGTTGTTGCTGGCACTGACCAAGTGTATTCTCTGTCTCTCCCTCCCCTTTTTGTTTTGTCACCCTGTCCTTGTGTGTATTAGCATCATCTGGCGGAGGAGCAGAGGCACCGGCGACGGAGGGAGCTGCATCCCACATGGGCCTGGAGGCCGAATCCACTGAGGGTGAGGGCACCAGAGGGATGGAGGGCAAGGGGAGCACCACGATGGAGACAGGAGGGGACACTACAGACAGCGACTCCTCCTCCGATGGAAGCTCTCTGATGGTGGCGGACACCTCTGTGCCCACCCCAACAACAGGTACAGCCGCCACCCCCCCCTACCAGCACTGCACTCCCAGCAGCCCCTCAGCAAGTTTCCCGTGCCCGCTCACCCAGGAGGGTGGGCATCTCCTTCGCCCCAGGCACCTCAGGCCCTGCCCAGTCAGTCCTGCTGCCCTCAGTGAGGAGGCTATTGACCTCCTGAGATCCCTCATTGTTGGGCAGTCAACCATTCTGAATGCCATCCAGGGTGTTGAGAGGCATTTGCAACAAACAAATGCATACCTGGAGAGCATTCACTCTGGCGTGGCGGCCCAACAGAGAGCATTTCAGGCTCTGGCCTCCGCACTGATGGCAGCCATTGTCCCTGTATCAAGCCTCCCCCCTCCAACTTCCTCTACCCAGTCCCAATCCCCTCAACCCCAGCCTGTCCCAAGCACACCTTCAGACCAGCATTCACCCAAATCAACACACAAAAGTGGCTGAGGCAAACACAAGCACCACACTTCATCTCACAGGCACTCACACAAACACCATCCCCATGCAGGCACACCAACTTCCACTGCCTCCACCATGTCCCCCTCCTCCTCATCCTCCACTTCCCTCCCAGTTGCATCTCCACTCGCACCTGCATGCACTACATCCTCCTCCATTGCCTCCATCACCAGCATGCCTATCACTACACACCCCTCACTGGCAGTCACCACCCTCACATCCATGCACACGTCCCCTGTGTCCTCTCCCACTGTGTCTGTGACCTCTCCTCCCAAAGTACACAAACGCAGCACACACCCACCCAACAGCCATCCACCTCACAACAGCATCCAGCTCATGCACCTGCACCCAAACACAGCAGACTGACACCACCTACAACCACTATCTCTGTCTCCACTCACAAACCTTCACCATCTTCCCACCCCAATGTCCCTAAGAAGCTTTTCCTAGCCAACATTGACCTGTTCCCTCCCCCTCCCCTTTGTCCTTCCCCTAGGGCCAGGGTGGCTAAAACGCAGCCCAGCACCTCAGCCACTAAGTCCTCGTCTGCTGTGGTTCTTGCCGCTGTCAGAGGCTCAAAGGGGGCACCCATCAGGCCAGCCAGTGTGCCACCAACCCCTGCCAAGGCACAGAACATTCCGCCACCTGGCAAGGTGAAGAAGGGGACAGCTTCCAGTACGGGTAAGGAGCCACAACCACCCAGCAAGGCCAACTCAAAGACTCTAGCTGCCAGACCCAAAGTGACACCACCATCTGCCAAGGGCAGGAAGGGGCACAAAACACCAGCCAAGGCACTTCAGCCGTCCGCGCCTGCAGGTGAAGGCCTGGTGGCTACCAGCACAACCGCCAGCACTGCCACTTACACTGCAGCAAGCACCGCCGCAAGCACTGCCACCTGCACCGCTGCAAGCACCACTACTGTCAGCAGCAGCAGCCCCAGTGGGCAGCTGTCCTGGCAGCACCGGCACCTCCACCGTGGCCAGCACCACCGCAAACACCCCCGCAAGCAAGCACCGCCACCTGCACCGCTGACAGTAGCACCACTGCCGCCGGCAGCAGCAGCCCAGTGGGAAGCCGTCTGCGGCTACAGGAGAAGGGCTGGAGCCTCCTCCTACCACTGGCAGCACCGGCACCTCCACCACAGCCAGCAACGCCACCTGCACCACTGACAGTAGGACCACTGCCAGGAGCAGCAGCCCCAGTGGGCAGCTGTCTGAGGCTGCAGGAGAAGGACTGGAGCCTTCCCCCACCACTGGCAGCACCCCCACCAGCACTGGCACCACCACCACTGTGCAGCCGTAGCCTCCGGCAGATGGACTGTAGCCCTGCCTCCATGGACTATCATGCATCCTGACCACTGCAAATCTCATGGCTCTGACACCCAGGTGAGGAACTGTGACCTGGCACCCCCCCAAGTGCTGCATCACTGGGCACAAAGCCCCCTCCAGAACCAGTAGAGAACGGCATCCACTCACCCTATCCTTGGCAGGATGAAGAACGCTGGGCACAATGCCCCCTCCAGAACCAGTGGAGGAAGCCATCCACTTGAGAGACTGTGGCCTTGCACTCCCCAGGACCAAGCAGTGGGCAAACCACCCACTTGAGAGACTGTGGCTTTGCACTCCCCAGGACCAAGCAGTGGGCAAACCACCCACTTGAGAGACTGTGGCTTTGCACTCCCCAGGACCAGGCAGTGGGCAAACCACCCACTTGAGAGGCTGTGGCCTTGCACTCCATAAGACATAGTTGTGGGCATGGAGCCCCCGCCATGACCAGTGGTGTTGTACCATCTTCCGGCTGAGGTGCCCCCCCCTTCCCCATCCCCCTGTGGTGCCTGTGTGTTTTCAACCTGATGCCCCTGCAGTGTTCTCTACGTTTTGAGGCAGGAGTCAAGTGTGGGCTTGGCCTATGTGTTATGGCCTAGTGGGCCACGGACTATTTTCGTGTGGACATTGTCTCTCATTTTGTATCTGTTGTATATATTGGCCATACTGTTTATTTATTTATGAACGTATTTCTCTAAAATTCTAATATTACATTAGTTTGACTCAATTCCTTTTGTCCATGTGTTCTTCTAGAGGGTTACGGGGTGTATATGTATTGTTGTTGCATGTGTTTGTGTGTATGGTGTTGGGGGTGTGTGTTGGGGTGGGGATGTTGCGTCTTGCGTGTGTGTGTCACTCTCTTTTTCCTCCCATCCCTCCCCTGTCTACTAGGTGCTGTACTCACCGTGGTCGTCGTCGCCACCGTTGGTACTCCTGATACAAGAGAAGATACACCAGCATGGGCAGGACTTGCAGCTTGGCCTCCATGGCGTCCTGGTTCTTCCCTGAGTGTCGAGAGGTGAGTGGTTTCCCTTCCAAGTACTGTTTCCGCCATGCTTTTGATAGCGTTGGTACCGCCCCAGAAAAGCTGACGGATGGGCGGGTTGTAATGGGGTGGGCGGTACATTGTCTTCCGCCTGGCTGTTGGCAGTTACCGATGTGGTGTTTGTTGCTACCACCGTGGCGGTCGTAGTGTTAAAGTGACTGTATGTGTTGCCGGTTTCCGCCGTGGTCGTGATTCCATTTTTTTTACTGCCGGCCTGTTGGAGGTATTACCGCCACTTTAACACCCACCGCCAGGGTTTTACTGAGGGCCTATCACTAAACAAATATATATTGTTTTGTATTTTCTTTCTTTTTATTTTTTATTATGTTCTACAAACATATAAAAGCCCCAACATCACCTGCCACCCACCCACCCACCCACATAGTAAAATATAAAAAGTAGTAAACCCACCCCCCAAACCTACTTATACTAACTAACACACTAACCTATTCTAACCTACAACTAACCCCTAATACCCACAAAAAATTGTAGAAAAAGAGGATGGAGGGGAGGGAGGGGAGTCAATATGGGAGGAGTGACATAGTGTCATTCATAGGTTGACCCTTTTGTGTCTTTTTTTAAAATTCTTGAGGGCCTTGCTATTCTTAGCCACCTCTTTTCAATGGAGTCCAACTTTTGTAGAACCAGTTGTACATCCCTCTGTAGATCTTGTATGGCACTCATGTCAATAGCAACTGATGTGGGTGGCTGTGTCATGCTACTTCTGAGTGCAGCAGCTGGAGCAATGGTGACGTTGGCAGCTGTGGTCCCCTGCACAGCAGTTGTGCTTGGTCCAGCCTGTGTGAGCAGTGTGGGATCCCCTTGGCTGAATGCCCAGCACTCACCAGTAGATCACTCTGAGCGATAGCAGCGTGCCATTCTCCTGAACCCAGATTCCACTGCCAAAGTGTGCCTATAGCACACTGACCTCTTCTGAAACGCATGGGGTTGGTTCTTATTCATGTTGACAGCTGTAAAAATGAGAATGCAACCATCAGTGTCAGCATTGTGTGGAGTATGTACAGTAAATCAGCTTACTATCAACATCGAATAGCACATGCACTCCTACTCAAAATCCAGATGGTACAATGGCCCTGATGGATGAAACGAGAACGCTGCCTTAGCACCATCTCCCTTACAGCATAGCCATCCACAACAAGATTATGTAACAAACAAATTCATATGTGCATAGACTTTGCACTATGTGTGACAATGCTAAGGCAGCGTCGAAAGCACATTGATCAGGGCCACTATTCCTCATCTTAAGTATTAAATTGTCAACCAAACATCATCTGAAACTTGATGCTGTTATTGTGAGTAAGGGATGATGTTGTTTACCATAAGAGATCAGTGTTGATATGTACACATGTAAGCCTGATCAAATGGACTGTCACCTACACAGTGAGCATAACATCTACCTACACATTTGTTGATCCCACCCTCTGTGCCCCAGGCGGTATGGCCATGCAGATCAACATCTCAACTGTTCAGCTTATCCACCAATGCATGCCCACTCATTCATGGAGTCAGGGGGTGGACCATAATTTTGGTCATGACAAAATAGGAAGCTGGTTTTCATAGTTCTCTCACTTCTACATTCATGTGTCCAGGTGTAGACACCCATCAATACCTTATCAGCCAATACCATTTCTCACACACCCATAACAATGCCAGCACACAATTGTACTTGACATGCATGCACGCCTATCACATTCCATTTATGTGTCACATTGGTGGACTACAAGATTATTGGCACCATGCTAGTAGACAAATGCCCACACATTCCTACATGTACATCACAATACAGGGAAGGCCCAATTTTTCATGAAAATGGTGCATCACTGTGTTGTGTGAATGACGGTGTGTTCCAGTGCCATTACATACCAAACGGTGCACATCTGAGTCACATAAGGAGCTATATGTGGGTTGTCATCACCTTGTTTACACAATGCTGGCCATTGAGCACCAGAAGCCTCACATGATCTGACACTCTGCTGATGCATGGGAAATCACTTAAATGTGGCACATTGTTACCATCCATCCTAATCTGCTTTCTGATCATTTTACAGCTCATCACTCCTAGCATTGAGTGCTGAACTCATGACTCACTCACACCAAACAGTCAACAATACACAGGACAGACAGAATCACACTTACTGGATACATTTGGGTCCTCAAATCGTGCCACTTAACCAATGGTGTGAGAGGGATGTCCACCTGAAATATATGGATGGAAAACCATGGTTAGTAACACATAACTGTCACTACTAGTGGACAACATATGGCAGTATGTACTATTTCAGAAGAGTGAGGTATTCATCTGGGTTGTGGACAGTGCAACAGACACACCCCTGCATACTCACAATGAGACTGTCACTCTGGTGTATGAGAGACATACATGTGCACTCTTACACCGGGCCTCAGACCCATGTAGTGCTATATCCTGCAACAACCATGTGTGGCCAATCTGTAGAAGATGGAACTGGGGAGTTGGGTGGCAGATATATGATACAATCCTTGTGCTCTGCAAGACAACTGATCCAGGTATTCTGGCTTGTCCTGCAAGGCACACAGAGGCACTTTGTGGAGGAAAAGCAGCTAAATAGTTAGTCTACAATTCACATGCATTGTGTAATCCATGTCTGAAGTGTCACAATTGGCTGATGGCATCAAATGTGGATTGTCGTACTTAGTTATCACAATCCACTCACAAATGGAATGCTGGCAGTGTTTAACCTTATCATATATGACACAATGCTGGGGCACAGATGTTGCCATGGCCCATGAAATGTGTGACTTAGTGATGGATGTGCATGACTATCCAAACTCCTGACTTGCATTCATTAAATGTTAGGATATGTGAGGCCCATGTCTTTACTAGCACAGTGACACTCCATTCTGGTTGCATGCGACCTGCCTATATGAATTGCATGCAGCACGCTAACACATCTGCTACTGGCAATCAAGTGCAGTGAACAGTAATTAGTTAGCCAATGGGGTACTCACCAACAGGCCCATCAATCACCACACCAAGATTGTTGAGCAGATCCTTCTCCCTGCCCACAAGGTCAGCCCAGCGATGCTTCAGCTGATGGTCATTGCGACTGGAGAGGTACACCATCTTCAGGTTGTGGAGCACCTTTCCCCACCGCAGCTGCCTTGCATCCATACGGTAGCCCTGGATCACACAGCCACCCATCTCTAGCATCAATGGGAGGTAGTAGACTACCAACCAAATAAATCCTCCCAGCTCCTCCTCCCCCATTCTGGTCAGCCTCCCCCTGTCAGACATTGCACTGGGGTACAGGTAGGAATAAATGTTAAACAATACAATGGAAAAAAAAAAAACAGTAATGAAAGGAAACTTAACACCAAAAAATTCTAACACCCAACTAACCCACCTATAGAATTAACCCAGACAGACACCCAACACCACAAGTTTAAGGTAAAATACACTGGACACAACAAATTCACAGACACTTGGACAAATGACAATAAAGTACAACTGTAAACACTACAGGAGGGACAGCACAAGATAAACTAGATCACAAGTAGACACCACCAACTCCAAAACACAACCACACGGTCAAAAGAGTCACAGACTGTAAAGAGAAAGTGAAAAAACACCCACTGTACCATACCTGTAAACAGGATATCCTATTACATCACTTCCTGTGTCCTTGTGTCACATTTTCTGTTATGCGTGTATTTTTTGACGCATCTTATATTTGCGTGAGTATTTCTGACGCATTACTTACTGGCGTCTATTTATATCGACACATTACCTTTATGCATCGATTTAACAGTAAATCAGCATTGCGAGGAGTGCAAAAGGGGAAAATATGCTAAGGGCCCATGGGTCATGTAGGTTGCGGTTGAGGATATTACTGACGCATTTGCTCGTGATTGCGTGATTTTGAGATTTGTTGATGTATGCACCCTGCAACACAACATAATAATTGTATGTGCTGGCCTACAATATGGCATTTTGTGTATGGCCACATGTGGTAGTCCATTGTACAATGTGATTTGTGTTATTGGTGTGTTACACCAATGTGTGAATTACAGATTCAGCAGCATGCAAATGTGTACATGTCATGCATATGTCTGTAAGTGTGACCACAGTCTATCCACATATGTATGGCAGTATTGCAAATTGGCAACTGTTATTGCGACAAATGTCTCCATATGTTGATCTTGAGCATATGGATGACTTGTGTGTGGACTACACATATGTCTGACATGCATACATCCTTGCTACATACTGTGATTAGCACACTCTGCCTACCTTCCTACCATTTCATGTATTGAACGCAATAACCAGTTGACAATTTGAACATTTTACTTTGTGGTGGACCTGCAGCCCTACCTGCATATGTTCTCATCCATTCTGATGTGCATTCCATAGACATGTTTGTGTAAAGTGTGAGGTCCTGTGTACCCTGTAACAGGATTGGGCACCATGGCAGTGGCAGGTGTGATTTCCATGGATTTACTGCACTTGCTCCATTTGGGCATTGTCACCAATGATGTCCCCACCTTGTCACACACGCCCCATGTAGCCATTGCAAATCTCACACTGAGTTGTGTCAGTGGTCTGCTCCAACATTACCGTCCCACCATATTTTGACATCCACTGCCTCATGTGTGGACTCCTTATTAAGTTAATTTTAAGACACGTTGTTTTTGTGATTGATTTGCTGTTGTTATACAAGTTGGCAACTTCAATGTAAATTATATGTAGTGGTACATAAACTGTGTCCTTCAGCTGTCACATTGAAGTGATGGGACTAATTGTGATGTGTGTGATGCTAGCAGTTCAATTTAACACTTCACATGTGATTTTGCTACAGTACTCATCAGATCTGTATTTGTGACATGCTCCCTGAGGTTAGACTGATAATCCTAAAGTATATGTTGGAGAGACAGAAGACACCACAGCCAGATTGTGTGGATGAGTGAGATGTTTATTGACAAGATTTACAAGGTGAGTTACATGATGATTATGTGAAGAAATTCTGTACAATTTGCAGTCTGCGGCGTATCCCAGCAGCTGTGTTGCTGCCTTCCCCCTCATTTACTTCTCCACCATCGTCCTCCTCCTCCTCAGGCAGGTCATAAACCTGCTCATATAATGGTATGTTCATCCGTACACATATGTTGTGCAGGATGGCACAGGTCAATATGATCTTGCAGACCATTTCTGGGCCATAAAAGAGGCTGCTTCCTGTGATGTCCAGGCACCTGAATCTGCACTTCAGGATGCCAAATGTCCTCTCCACAATGGTCCATGTCCACCAATGTCCCTCATTATATGCACGCTCTGCTGCTGTGTTTGGGTTGTGAAATGGGGTAATTATCCATGGGTGTATGCCATATTCCATATCACCTGCAAAAGATTACAGGAGTAAATCATTGTGAGGGCTTGCAAGATGTAAGTCATGTAGCATGGCAGTTGATATTAGGATCTGGTTGTGGCTCAAATGTATCTGTGTTTTGTTGTGAGTTGCTAATCTTGTGTAATCTTTCCTCAGCACTAGGTTGTTGGATATGACAATCTTGTGTATGGGTCAAGGAACTAGATGTAGGAAAGTACCATCTTTCTTGGCATGTTACCCCTAATTTTACATGTATGTCAGTATGTTTTTGCCTGTCTCACTGTAATCCTGCTAGCCAGGACCCCAGTACTCATAGTTTGTGGCCTGAATGTGTATATCTGTGTAGTGCCTAACTGTGTCACTGAGGCTCTGCTAATCAGAACCTCACTGCTCATGATATCTCTGCCTTTAAATTTGTCACTAGAGGCTAGTAACCATATTTACCAATTTCAATTGGCATACTGGAACACCCTTATAATTCCCAGGTATATGGTACCTGGGTACCCAGGGTATTGGGGTTCCAGGAGATCCCTATGGGCTACAGCATTTCTTTTGCCACTGATAGGGAGCTCGGACAAACCTTTACACAGGACTGCCATTGCAGCCTGAGTGAAATAACGCACACGTTATTTCACAGCCATTTTCACTGCCCTTAAGTAACTTATAAGTCACCTATATGTCTAACCTTCCCTTGCTGAAGGTTAGGTGCAAAGTTATTAAGTGTGAGGGCACCCTTGCACTAGCAAAGGTTCCCCCACATAGTTCAGGGCCAGTGCGGGGACACCATTACACGCGTGGACTACATATAGATCAATACCTATATGTAGCTTCTCAATGGTAACTCCGAATATGGCCATGTAGCATTTCTAAGATCATGGAATTGTCCCCCCATTCTAAATATGGTATTGGGGAGCCAATTCCATGCATCCCAGGTGCTCCACTATGGACCCCCTCTACTGCCAAACCAGCTCTCTGGGGTTTTCCCTGCAGCTACCGCTGCTGCACCCCACAGACAGTGTTCTGCCCTCCTGGGGTCTGGGCAGCCCAGTCCCAGGAAGGCAGAACAAAGCATTTACTCAGAGAGCAGGGTGTTACACCCTCTCTCTTTGGAAATAGGTGTTAAAGGCTGGGGAGGGGTAGCCTCTGGAAATGCTTTGAAGGACACAGATGGTGCCCTTCTTGCATAAGCCAGTCTACACCAGTTTAGGGAACCCCCAGTCCCTGCTCTGGCACAAAACTGGACAAAGGAAAGGGGAGTGACCACTCCCCTGTCCATCACCACCCCAGGGGTGGTGCCCAGAGCTCCTCCAGTGTGTCCCATACCTCTGCCATCTTGTTTCCAGAGGCGTGAGGGCACTCTGGAGGCCTCTGAGTGGCCAGTGCCAGCAGGTGATGTCAGAGACCCCTCCTGATAGGGGCTTACCTGACTAGGTGGCCAATCCTCCTCTGAGGGCTATTTAGGGTCTCTCCAGTGGGCTTTTCCTCGGATAACGACTTGCAAGAATCCAGCAGGACTCCTCTGCACTTCTCTCTTCGACTTCTGCCATGGATCGACTGCTGACTGATCCAGTATGCCTGGAAAACTGCAACAAAGTAGCCAGAAGACTATCAGCAACATTGTAGCGCCTAATCCTGCCGGCTTTCTCAACTGTTTCCTGGTGGTGCGTGCTCTGGGGGCTACCTCCCTTCACCCTGCACTGGAAGCCATGAAGAATCTCCCGTGAGTCAACCGAATCTTCCCCCTGCTTCAGCAGGCACCAAACTTCAGCTTCATCAGTACTCTGGGTCCCCTCTCATCCTGATGAGCGTGGCCCCTGGAACACAGGTGGTGGACCCAAGTGACCCAGGCTGTCCAGTGGTCGAACTGTCCAAATTTGGATGAGGTAAGTCCTTTCCTCCTCTCCCCAGACAGTAATCCTCTGCACTGTGTGATCTGCAGCTACAAGGGCTTCTTTGCAGTGTTGAGACAACCGCTATGCTCAGACTTCTTGAACCTGTGTTCAAGGACTTCTGCAGGTACTTCCTTCCTGTCCGAGGGCTCTCTACATTGCTGAGGGTCCCCTCTGTCTCCTCTCCCAAGTGGTGATATTCTGGTCCTTCCTGGGCCCGGGCAGCACCCTCTTTCTCCAACCATGACTCTTGCAACTAGCAAGGCTTGTTTGCAGTATTTTGCCAAGGAAACAACTCCTGTTGTCTCCTACTGGGTCCCACTATGACATTCATGATCTGCACTGTCTGACTGTGTCTCTGCCCCCGGTTAGGCCATTTCTTGTAACTGTTACAGAAATGATGGTGTTGTGAGTCAGAGATTGTTGCATGTGAGGTTGCACTACAGTGATTGTGGTTCCACTTCTAACACATCTGGCACATGGTATGTGTTGATGATTGATCTTGTATTCCTATGTGTGTGAGCCACTACGTCAGGCAGTTGTCTCTGCACACTACAGGTAAGTTAAGTATGTGTTGATGAGATGCTGTAGGTATTGGCACAAGTTGTGTGGTGTTTGCTAATTGTTCTGGCAGTGATTAGCACGACATGACTTGAGACATCTGTGCCTATTTGGAAGTTACATGACATGGGCATGGTGTATGCCCTTGATGTGTCTGTGTTATTGCTTATTTGGTGTAGTGTGTGTAATGTGTACATAGTGGGCAACCTGAGACCACTTGTATTGGTCGGTGTAGTTTTGCTGTTTTCAAAGGGTACATGTCTGCACCTGTCTCTCCTGTGGTGTGCCTGTCAAGTTGTGGATGTGTTACGTACATGTGGGTGTGTGTATTGGTGTTGTGCACTGATTGTGCTGTACTGTAGCGTGTTGCATATGTGTTATCGTCTGCACATGTATGTTACCCTGGCCATATGTTACTGTAGTGGTGCATGTCTTGTGTGTCCGACAGGGTTGGGGTGTTGTGTGTAGATTACTAGATTTGCAGACTTACCCACAAGTAGGCCATTACCAAATTGTCCATCCTGGAACTGTTTAGTGGTCGTACTGTGCCGAATATGTAGGCGTCATGGACACTCCCAGGATACTTGGCCAAAATGTTTATAAATTATCCGCGGTGGTCCACTATGCCCTGCACATTAATGGAGTGTGTGAGTTTGCGATTCCGGTATAAGTGCTCTGTTGCTGCAGGTGGTACGAGCCGGACATGAGTGCAGTCCATTGCACCGACCACATGCGGGAAGCCATGGATTTGATAGAACCCCTGTTTGTTCTCCTGCTGCTTTTGCTGGGTCTTGGGGAATCTGATGTGGCGGGTGTCAGGGAGATGATGCATCTAAGACCTGTGGAATGCAGAGAATGATAGCTGTGATATACCAGCAACCAGTGCACTCGTTGTTTGGAATGAGCCACTTGCCAGCATGTGCAAGACAGCAAGCAGCTTTGTTATAGGTGGTATGTTGTGTGGGGTCTGCAGGCTGGCTGTAATTAGTGGCTCAATGTGGTGCAGCAGGTGTAGTATGGCTTGCCGGTTCAGTCTATAGGTCCTAATGATGTACAGGTCCCTGAGGCCAAGGAGGGTTGTCCTGGTTCTGGTTCTCCTGCCTTCTGCGTTGCTTTCTTAGGCTGCGTTGTGGTGGTGGTGATTGATGGAGTTGTTGCTCTTCTCTGCGCCATCTAGCAAGCTGTATCAGTATCACTTCCATGTTGTCCTGTGGGTTTAAATGTTGCTTCTGTGTGTTTTCCTTAATTAGTGGTGTGTTTGCCCCATTTTAATGCCTGCCCCGACCCAGGCATTAAATTTTGACGCAAATTGGTGTTTGAGTAATTTTCTGGCTCCGCCTCCCACATGTGTGACTTTTTTGCCCAGGTGGATAAATATGGCGCTAGGGTGTTTGAGTAATTTTTTGGACGGGAACGCCTGCATCTCATTGACGAAAGGAGGTTTCACGCATCCACCATTATTTTGACACTAGACATGCCTAGCGTCAAAATATAAATATGAAATAAGTTTGTGCTGGATTTGCGTAAAAATTGGTACAAACAGAGTATAAATATGCCCCTGGGTCTCTAGTTGGCAGATTTATGCACCCTTTCGAAGTAGGGACCACAGTCCTAGTCAGGGTAAGTCACAACACAATCCACATTATTCTGTTCTCACTCTCCGGTAGCTTGGCACAGAGCAGACAGGCTTAACTTAGAAGGCAATGTGTGAAGTATTTGTGCAATAACCTATACAGTAACATAGTGAAAACACCAAAAAAACTACACCACACAGGTGTAGAAAAATAGATAATATTTATCTGAATAAAATAAGATTAAAACAATATAAATTCAATATGCACAGGAGAGATATCACTTTTTAGAGGTTTAAGTAAGTTTCAATCCTTAAGAAACAGTGGTTATACCTTTGTAACACACAGTACTTGGGATGTGTAAAAAATAATAACTCACAGGAACCGCAGAGGAGGAGATGCGCTGAAAAATATGGTGCTGCGTCAGATTTTCTGGTGCAGCACGGACGTTGCATTGTTTCTTTCCACACTGCAAGGTGATGCATAAACTTCAGGAGCGCAGCCTTGGCTCCTCACTACGATGCAGGGATATTTTGACGCCCAGGGACGATGTGTTGAAAATCTTTGAAGCGCTGGGAGCAGGTGCTGTGTCGATCCAGTAGATGAAGCAGCAAAATTTCAGACGCGAGGTAGGTGCTGCATTGATTTCTGCAGGCATTGCATTGATTTTCTGACGTATGAGGATTTCCTGAAGAGGTGACATCTTTGTTGATTCTGAGACTTCAGAAACAGGAGGCAAGCTAAATCCAACCCCTTGGAGAGCACTTTGAGAAGAAGGCAGAGTCTTTCCAGCAAAGTCAGAAGTACCAGGCAGCAAGGCAACAAGCAGTAAAGCAGTCCTTCAGCAAAGCAGTCCAGATGAGCCCTTAGGGCAGCCGGGCAGTCTCTCTGACAGAGTCCAGGTGTAGGTCCAGAAGAGTCTGATTTGGTGGGGTCGGAGACCCAGTTTATGTACCCAAAAGTGCCTTTGACGTGGGGAAACTTCAAAGAGTGGTTTTGAAGTGCACAAGCTCCCCTTTCAGTCCCGGCCTGTCTGCCAGGATCCCTGTGTGGGGTTATCAGTCCTTTGTGTGAGGGCAAGCCACTGGCCTTTGAAGTGTAAGAGACAGCCCCTCCACCATCCCTGCACAGGGAGACCTTTTCAGTATGCAGATGAATGCAGATGTTAAAGAGTGTCCTGTGTTTATGGTTGTCTGGGTAGAATGCACAAGAGGAGCTGTCAGCCATTACAGACCAGATGTGGGTTGGAGACAGGGCTGTAAGGCACATATGGCAGTAAGCGCAGAGAAATGCCCACTTTCTAAAAGAGGCATTTCTAAAATAGTAATATTAAACCCAACTTCACCAGTAAGCAGGATTTTCTATTACTATTCTGGCAATACTACACATAACAGGGCTACTTCTTCAGATCAGAATCTACCACTTAAATGTATATGAGGGTAGTTCTAATGCTAATCTATGAGAGGAGCAGGCCTCACAGTAGAGGAAATTGAATTTATGAGTTTTTCACTACCAGGACATGTAAAACACATAGGTACATGTCCTGCCTTTTACCTACATAGCCCCCTGCCCTATGGCTTACCTAGGGCCTACGTTATGGGCGACATATGCAGAAAAAGGGGAGTTTAAGGCTTGGCAAGTATTTTTAAATGCCAAGTCAAAGTGGCAGTGACACTGCACACACAGGCTGAGACATAGTTAAGGGGCTAATTATGTGAGTTCACAATCAGTGCTGCAGGCCCACTAGTAGCATTTAATTTATAGGCCCAGGGCACATGTAGTGCACTTTACTAGGGGCTCACAGGTAAATTAAATATGCCAACTGGGTACGAACCAATGTTACCATGTTTAGGAGAGGGAGCACAAGCACTTTAGCACTGGTCAGCAGTGGTAAAGTGCACAGAGTCCTAAAACCAGCAAAAACAGGGTCAAAATAATGGAGGGAGACAGGGGGGTGACCACCCTAGGTTTGTCAGGTCTAACATGTGTCTCCCCCAGCTGAAAGTGGGGAGAGCTACCCAACCCCTTGGAAGCTCTCATCACTAAGGTGGAAGAATCTGGAGAGACCATCAGCATTGGCATGGGCTCTCCCGTAACATCAATTTCCTGTAGGGAGATAGACCACCTCAAGAGTTTAGTATTTTCACCCCTCGTCTGCATGAGCCATCTGAGGGGCCTGAAGACTGCCTGAACTCGGAAGTGAGTCCTGAACAGGTATGGTCTCAGCTTCCTCAGTGCCCAGGCCACAGCAAATACTTTTCTTTCAGTGACACTCCACCTCTGTCCCCACTGAAGTAACCTCCTGCTAATGAAGGCTATCAGTTGGTTTCTGTGTTACTCCTTCAGCTGTGTTAAGATTGCCTCTCTGAAGCATCCACCTGCACTATGAATTCCTTGGAGTAATCAGGGGCCCTGAACACAGGTGCTGCGCACATGGCTTCCTTGAGGGAATCAAAGGCTTTCTGGCAAGCCTCTATCTAGTTCACCAACCTGGGATGCTTCTTAGAAGTCAGCTCACTGAAGGGGGCAACCACATGGGACTACTGTTATAGACAGTGAGGCCTAGGAAGCCTCTCACTTCAGTTTGGGTTCTAGGTGGTTGCCAAGCCATGATTGTTTCAATCTTGGCTTGGAGGGGCTGCACCTTACCACCAGCTACCAGCTGTCCCCTGCCCAATCTGGCACTTACTGGCCTTGATTGTCAGTCCTACCTGTTGCAGGGTGTGGAGCAACTCTTGGAGGTGAAGCAGGTGTTCCTCCCAACTTGCACTGTAGACAGCAATGTCATCTAAGTAGGTTGCACAGAACCCCTCTTTTCCAGCCAGGACCCTGTTAGCCAACAGTTGGAAGGGAGCAGGGGCATTTTTAAAGCCAAAGTACCAACACCACCAGGCTGGACCAGGGGCTGTTGGAGGTTTCAATCACCCCTAAAGCTAGTATCTTGGCAACTTCCTCCTTGAATGCTGGCTTTCACCCTATTTGACAACCTGTAAATTGTGTTCTTTACAGGGGGACTGTCCCCCGTTTCAATGTCATGGACACACAGATGTGTGAGCCCAGAGGTGAGAGAGAACAGTGAGGCAAACTGTCCCAGCAACTGGTAGTGGTCACCCCCCTGCTCTAGGGAGTCAGAGAGGTTGAGATCCTGCATTGACCCATCGTTTCCCTATGCAAAGAGGAGGTCAGGGAGAGGATCACTCTCGTCCTCCACACCCTAATCTGTCACAAGGAGCATGCTGACTTCAGACCTCTCAAAGTGAGGATTGAGTCTGTTGACATGGAGCAGCCTTAGGGGGTTTATAGGGATTTGAAGGTCCACTAAGTAAGTGGCCTCCCCCTTATGCTCCTTTATTTCATATGGCCTAATCCAGCGATCCCGGAGAGCTCTGGGCTCTACACTTTCCATGACTCATACTTTGTTACGAGGTTGATACTCCCCCAGAGTGGCCTTCTAGTCATACCAGCATTTCATTACCTCTTTTATGACTTCAACATTACTTTTGGCCTTTTTTCAGACATGGAGCATCTGGTTGCAGAGGGCCAACATGTAGCTGATCATATCCTGGGGGGGGGGGTTCCTGGGAGCTTTCTCCCACCCTTCTTTGAAAATGCCTAGAGGCCCCCCTACAGGGTAACCATAAAGAAGCTTCAAGGGACTAAACCCTACCCCTTTCTGGGGCATCTCTCTCTGTAAGCAAAGAGAAGGCATGGCAAGAGGATGTCCCACTTACACCTCAAGGCTTCAGGTACGCCTGCAATCATGCCTTTCAAGGTCTTGATGAATCTCTCAACTAGACTGTTGGATTGAGGGTGATTGGGTGTGGTGAACTTATAGGTTACATCATACACATCCCACATGGGCATCATGTATGCAGACATGAAGTTAGTGCCTTTGTCAGACACTGTCTCTATGGGGAATCCCACTTAAGAAAGATACCCATCAAAGTTCTGGTCACCACAGGTGCAGTCACTGTCCTCAGAGGGATTGCCTCTGGGTAGCGTTTGGCATGGTCAACCAAGACCAGGATAAACCTGTTGCCTATGGCTATCTTGGGGTCCAATGGAACAATGACATTGATGCCCACCCTTTCAAAGGGGGTGCCAATGACGGGAAGTGTGATCTGGGGAGCCTTCAGCTTTTTCCTTGACTTCCCACTGGCCTGGCAGGTGGGACAGGACCTGCAGAATGGATCTGAGGCTATCTTCATTTGGGGCCAATAGAAGTAGGTGACAAGCCTGGCAAGGGTCTTGTCTTGCCATGAGTGTCCTGCCAGGGGTATAACATGAGCCAAACCCAGTAGGAAGGCCCGTTAACACTGGAGGACCACCAGCAAACATACTGCCCCAGTACCCGAGCCTTAGGCTCACTGTATAGGAGATCATTCTCCCAGTAAACCAGATGATCTCCAGAGGCTTCACCTGCTGCATGGGCTAAGGCCTGCCGCCTCAAGCCCTCAAGAGAGGGACACTCTTTCTATGCTTTGCAGAATTCCTCCCTGATTTGCCCACTCTCAACCTGCCAGCCAAACAGCTCAGGAATGTCACCTAAAGTAGCAATGTGCTCCCCGGTTGGCTCAGGGGCCTCCTCCTTAGGGACCCCATCAACCTCTACCATGGGAACTTCTGTCCCTGAATCTTTGACAATACTTCTCAGGGGTCAGTCTAAATTTGGTAATCAAAATGGCTTTCATGGGAGTGTAGTGGTTCTGGTCCACAACCTCTAATGTCAGAAGTGTGTCCTTCACAAGTGTAGGCATGTGTTTCCACAGACCCGCCCCCTAGTGCTCATCAGGAAACGCATGTGCCCTCAGTGCAACTTCATACCCAGACAATCACTCACCAATGTCATCTCCCACCACATATCCGGGAACTAAATCCTTGGGTATACACATTTTCATGTCTCCAGAAGGTCCTGTTTGTATGCTGCCAACATCACTGCTGGATTCAGGCTGCCTAGCCTTAAGCTCCAGCTCTTTCAGCCTCAGTTCATGAATCAAGATAAGTTTCTTCTCAGCTAAGGCTCTTTCAGCCTCAGCCTGCCTTTCATCTCTCCTCTCCTCTATTTTTAATCTTGCCAACTGTAGCTGGAATTCTCTCTCCTCCATTCTTTCCTCTGTGGTAAGGCCATGACTGGAGACACTACTTCCTGATCTTGCAGGAGGAACAAATCCAGGGGTGTTATCCCCTACTGCTGTTGGCAGCTCCTCAGGAGAGCCCTTCTCAGGCTCCCCCAACTCATCATTCCGTTGGGTGCTGGACTCTGCCCAGGCCCTCAGTGCCTTTTGAAACTCTCCCTTCTTGGAACCTTCAGGGGCAGGAACCCCCATATCATTGCAGAAGCCCTTCAGCAGGGTAACTGTGTACTCCTTCAGTTTAGCCAGGTCAAACTCCTCAGCTGCACTTGTGGACCCCGTCAGAGGCATAGGCCCTCATTATGAACATTATGAAATTACCAACGCCGGCATGGTGGTCCAGACCCACATATTCTGAACACAGGAAGACCGCCACAGGTGGAACTCCGCCACCACCAGGCAACCGCCGCCAGACAGGCTGACAATGGCAGAGTTCCTTATCCGACAGGGCTGGATAAAGAACCTGTGTTCCCTGAGCCTTTCCCTGGTGGTTTCCCCGCCAGGGAAAGGCTGGCAGAATGGGTGCCCGAGGCCCCGGTGCACAGCCCTGTCGTGCAAGTCACGGCCCGATTTACGGGCAGTGATATGCGCAACGGGTGATGCTGCACCCGCCCCACTGCTACATTGACGGTGGCTCCATGTGGAGCCATCGGCAATGCACAGGCCCAGCATTCTGCCGGTCCAGCGGAATGTTCTTTATTGGGCCAGCGGGATCCTCAACATGCTGGTGGTCGATGTTGCGACCGCCAGCACCGAACTCGGCAGGATTTCCCGCCGAGTTCATAATGAGGGCCTTAATTTATAGGATTTAAAAAGATGCAAAGCAGGGAAAATTGCAGAAAATAAAATAAATCAAATTGACCATTTGTCAGAGTCACCAGATCCTCGGGGTCTGCGCACGTCCCCAACATGTCCACCACAAGACAGCTCCAATACTCTGAATAGAATGTCATAGAGTCTAAGAGAGTCCAAGGGGGTCATTACAACATTGGCGGTAAAAGCCGCTTACCGCCATGCAGAAGACCACCAATACACCGCTGCGGAGGCGGAAATCCGCCACAGCTATTATGACCCACATCTCGGAATCCGCCGAAATTCAGACACCCACACAAGTCCGCCACACCAAAGGTCAGTGATAAACTGGCAAAAACAAAACCTCCACTGTCACTTCAACAGAAACACGCCCATGCTATCACGAACCACGAATCCACGCGGCGGTCTTTCAACCGCGGTATTCCATTGGCGGTACACACCGCTGCGCTCAAAATACACACACATCTCCAAAACACCTCCACATTGGACAATTCCAAATACACACACCTGATACACATACAAACACCACTCCCACACACCCACCACAATATAAAACACACACCCACATCACCCACAAACCCCTACGACCAAAAATTATTGACGAAGGTCAGAGAGACTGCACAACATAGACAACCCCACTACACAGAGGCACACAACACCATCACCCACAAAACATCCACGCACAAAACACCACACACCATTACACATCACCACTCATCACCACATACACCACCCCACACATCACCTACACCATCCCATGGCACGGCAAAGACACCCCAGGTTCTCCGAGGAGGAGCTCAGGGTCATGGTGGAGGAAATCGTACGGGTGGAGCCACAGCTATTTGGATCACAGGTGCAGCACACCTCCATAGCTAGGAAGATGGAGCTATGGCGAAGAATAGTCGACATGGTCAACACAGTGGGACAGCACCCAAGAAATCGAGAGGACATCAGGAAGAGGTGGAACGACCTACGGGGGAAGGTGCGTTCCGTGGTCTCAAGACACTACATCACGGTACAGCGGACTGGCGGCGGACCCCCACCTCCTCCCCCACAACTAACAACATGGGAGGAGCAGGTCTTGACCATTATGCATCCTGAGGGCCTCGGAGGAGTCGGTGGAGGAATGGACTCTGGTAGGTCAAATATTAACTATCAAATCCCCTACCCTACCTGCATGCTATCACAGACCCCCACCCTCACCCCCTCCCCATCACTCCAACTCCTCACTAATGTACTAATAACACAAACCACATATCCCAACACCAAGCCCTGCATGACACAACAAAGCATGGACACCCCTCACTAAAGCATGCCCACTGCACATACCCATAACACCCCCCCAACCATCATCACACAAGCCACCACACAGGAATGCTAGCACTGGGGTACACGCTCACCCACCCATTGCACACCATGACACACACAGATGCAATAATCATGCTTTTACACCCCTGCAGGACCACTACCCAACGTCACCAGACAGGAGGGTCCAGACATCTCTACCCCACCCACAGAAGAGGCCCACAGTGATGACAGCAGCTCTGGCCAACTGGATCCAGATGACCAGCCCGGACCATCGTGGACCTTGGGACAGTCGGTTCCCCTCGCACAGGCACAGCCCAACACAGACCTTCCACCCTCTGGAAACACCAGCACAGCACTCACCCAGCGGGCCCATACCTCCGTACCCAGGACACGTCAATCAGCTGTGTGTCCACCACTACCGGCAACCCAGGATAACCCACCACCCCAACAACAACAGGGCCCCGGGGGCGGTGGTAGTGGGCACACGGTCCAAGGGACGGAGGCCCAGGAACACAGGGGAACTGGGAGGGCTGCTGTGCGACAGGGGGCGGACAGGCCAAGGGAACCCACTCTCCACGAGGCCCTCTCCTCCATCATGGGAGCATACCACCACTCCCAGCAGACGATGGCTACGGTCCTGGCCAAGTTTCAGGAGACCCAGCGCATGCAGGAGGAACAGTATTTGGGGTTCAGGGAGGAACTCAGAACCATCAGCTCCGCCCTGGGCACCATCGTAGGGTTGCTGAAGGACATACTGAACACCATGAGGGACACCGTGGCACTCCAAGGGGCCTCTGACACTAGCATGGACGATGAACTGACCAACAACCTCCGCCGGCGCTAGTGGACAGGACGCCCCACCACAGGACCACCACACCAGCACCCCACCCCCTGCAGACGGAGAACCACCCCGCAAGCGGTCCCTGAGATCCAGGAACAGGACAGAGCACGATGGCAAGACCCCCACCAAGAAATGAGACCACCCTGATTGTCACCCCACTATCCCACTTTGTAACCCTGCCCATATTGGAACTGCCCCAGCTCCACTTCCTATGCCCATATGGGCAGTGCACCTGTGAGACTAATAGACTGGACTCTGCCATAGACATTCCTCCACCATCACCCCTCACCATTTTACCACCCCCTCCAATATTTAGCACTTCAATAAACACCCTTGAAGCACAAAACAATCTGGAGTCAGTCTGTGATTTTGGAAATGTGTATTAGCTATGACAGTGACAAAATCAGTTCTCAAATGTAATGTCAACATACCTATGTCACACATCACAAGTCCATCAAGAATGCAAGCAGATGACACACGTTGGTAACCACACCTGTGAAACCGTAATGGAAATGTACAACTCAGTTACCAAATACTGCTTGAAATTGACAGACAGGATAGAGGTAGAAGTGTGAAAGTACTTGTAGTAGGCAAGAAAGTGTTCTCACTTGTGTGTCACTGGAAATATTGCTGGATGACTGAATCCCTGTTGTCAATGTCTTCTTCCTCTGCTTCCTCCTCATCACTGTCCACAGGCTCCACAGCTGCCACAACACCGTCATCTGGACCATCCTCCTGCAGAAAAGGCACCTGGCGTCGCAAAGCAAGATTGTGAAGCATCCAGCAGGTGATGATGATCTGGCACACCTTCGTTGGTGAGTAGAATAGGGAACCACCTGTCATATGGAGGTACCTGAACCTGGCCTTCAGGAGGCCGAAGGTGCGTTCGATCACCCTCCTAGTCCGCCCATGTGCCTCATTGTAGCGTTCCTCTGCCCTGGTCCTGGGATTCCTCACTGGGGTCAGTAGCCATGACAGGTTGGGGTAACCAGAATCCCCTAATAGCCACACACGGTGCCTCTGGAGTTGACCCATCACATAAGGGATGCTGCTATTCCGCAGGATGTAGGCGTCATGCATTGAGCCAGGGAACATAGCATTTACCTGGGAGATGTACTGGTCTGCCAAACATACCATCTGTACATTCATGGAATGATAACTCTTCCGGTTCCTGTACACCTGTTCACTCCTGTGGGGGGGACCAAAGCCACATGGGTCCCATCAATGGCACCTATGATTTTAGGGATATGTCCAAGGGCATAGAAGTCACCTTTAACAGTAGCCAAATCCTCCACCTAAGGGAAAACGATGTAGCTCCTCATGTGTTTCAGCATGGGCAGACAACACTCTGGACAAAACGTTGGAAAACATAGGCTGGGACATCCCTGATGCCATGGCCACTGTTGTTTGAAAAGACCCATTTGCTAGGAAATGGAGCACTGATTGCACCTGCACTTGAGGGGGGATCCCTGTGGGATGGCGGATAGCTGACATCAGGTCAGGCTCCAACCGGGTACACAGTTCCTGGATTGTGGCACGGTCAAACCTGTAGGTGATGATTAAATGTCACTCCTCCATTGTCAACAGGTCCACCAGCGGTCGGTACACCGGAGGATTCTGCCATCTCCTCACATGTCCCAGCTGAAGGTGCCTAGGAAGGACATCAGTGACCACAGAGTCAGCCAACTCAGAGGTATGTACCCACAGCTACACAGAACACGAAACATAATCCAAAAAGTTGTCTGTATGTGTGTTGAGTCCAGGCCTAGGTATGTGTGACGCAGTTGAAAATGAAGCCATGTGGGCCCCTGAAATGGCGGCTGCCTGACCTCTAAACTGGGAAAATGGGATGTGAGGTAACTGCGCTGGCGTTGTACACCGTCGTGGTAGGCGGTCGAAGACCGCGGCGCAATGCTGCATTGGTTAACATTGGACCCTATGGGTCCCAGGAGCCAATGACGAAGTGCGCTGGCGGTGATGATACGCACCGCCGCTGACGTCACCGCCATTTTCTATCTGTTGAATCACTCGATACCTGATCTTCGACAGGAGAGGACCTATACTGCAAGTGCTGCTGTGACCTCGGTCTGGAAGAGACAATGGCTCGTGCGTCTGGGGAAAGGGCCCCTGCCTTCACTGCACAGGAGTTGGAGACGCTCGTCGACGGGGTCCTCCCCCAGTACACGCTACTCTACGGTCCTCCAGACCAACAGGTGAGTACACAGGGAGCAAGTTGTATGGGCTATGCCTGGGTGGAGAGGGCTGGTTGTAAGAAGGAAGGGGGCAGAGTTCTGCGAGCATGAAGGACTGTGAATGCGTGTGCCACATGGCAAGGATAGGGATGTGGGCCACTCACTTCGACGGTGCAGTTGGTAATGACTTCTCTTCTTCACCTGTACATGTCATGTAGGTCAGCGCCCAACAGAAGAAGGATATTTGGCGTGTTATCGCCAAGGACGTCTCCACCCTGGGGGTCCACCAGAGACAGAGCACCCACTGCCGTAAAAGATGGGAGGACATTCGCCACTGGAGCAAGAAGACGGCGGAGGCTCAGCTGGGGATGGCCTCCCAACGTGGGAGGGGTGCCCGTCGGACCATGACCCCCCTGATGTTCCAGATCCTGGCGGTGGCCTATCCTGAGTTGGATGGGCGCTTGAGGGCATCACAGCAGACACAAGGGGGTGAGTGCAACATCATTCAGCGGACTTTGCACGCAGTGAAGGTGTCTGGGTGAGGGAGGAGGGCTGTGGGCTTCCCTAGGCCAGGGCGAGTTCCGTAGGCTAGGCCCCTCCGTAATGCAGGCCATGTGGCACTCCATCCCACCTCTGTAAAGTGCCAAGTACAGGTATACATGCCCCTGTGTCATCTATGTGTGATGATGTCCACCATAGCCATGTAGGCCATATCCCAGGAACTGCATCAGTAGCGCCCAACAGCGCGGCGTAGTGCAGGGGGCTGCTGTGTCTGTATTGTCCGCCAACGGTAGCGGTAAGCCATGCACTCAACCTGTCTTTCTTGTGTCGTCCCCCCCCCCTTTTTGTGCTCTCCCTGTTCTTTTGTGCATCAGCATCATCAGGCGGAGGTACAGTGGCACCGGAGCACGAGGGAGCTGCATCCCATATGGCCATGGAGGGCCACATGACGGACTCTGAATACACCAGTGGGACGGAGGGCGAGGGGAGCTTCACGGCGGGAACAGGATCAGCAACCAGCGACACGGACTCGTCCTCCGATGGGAGCTCCCTTGTGGTGGTGGCAAAATATGTGCCCCCCACTTCTACAGCTACAGCCGCTACCCCCCCTACCAGCACCGCCCTCACAGCAGCCCCTCAGCCTTCACCCCGTGCCTGCTCACCCAGGAGGGTGGGCATCACCTTCGCCCCAGGCACCTCAGCCCCTGCCCCTGTCACCTCTGCTGCCCTCAGTGAGGAGGCCATTGACCTCCTCAGGTCACTCACTGTTGGGCAGTCTACCATTGTGAATGCCATCCAGGGTGTAGAAAGGGAGTTGCAACACACTAATGCATTCCTGGAGGGCATTCATTCTGGTCAGGCTGCCCTTCATCGAACCCTGCAATCTCTGGCCTCAGCACTGATGGCAGCCATTGTCCCTGTCTCTAGCCTCCCCCCTCCAAATTCCTCCACCCAGACCCAATCCCCTGTACCCCAGCCTATCCCAAGCACACCATCAGACCAGCCTGCACACACGTCAACACACAAGGGAAGCTCAGGCAAACATAAGCACCACACATCCCACAGGCACTCACGCAAGCATCACACACATACAGACACACCAACATCCACTGCCTCCACTGTGTCCCCCTCCTCGTCGTCTCCCTCCTCCCTCCCAGTGTCGTCTACACTCTCACCTGCATGCACTACCACTACAGCCACTAGGTCCCGCACCAGCACATCCACCACCACACCCCGCTCACCTGCACTCACCACCCCAACTACCATTTACACGTCCCCTGTGTCCTCTCCCAGTGTGTCTGTGACGCCCCCTCCCAAAGTACACAAACGCGGGCACACACCCACCCAACATCCATCCACCTCACGACAGCCTCCAGCACATGCACCTGCACCCAAATCAACAAAAGTTACACCTCCTACAACCACCTCCTCTTCCTCCACTCCCAGACCCCCTCCAGCTACCCGTCCCAGTGTTCGTCAGAAACTTTTCCTGAGCAACCTTGACCTCTTTCCCACCACCACCCACCTCCAATTCATAGGTCCCGTACTAGCACCTCAGCCAAGAAATCTCCGGTACCAGTGGTGCCTGTTAGAGGTATGTGGAGTGCACCGGGCACCAGGGCAGCCAGTGTGACATGGAGCCACAGCACAGCCAGTCGCCCCCCCGTGAAGCACCAGAAGTTGGACAGTGCCCGACGGGATAGGGGGAAGACTCCAGCCGGCAAAGCCGCTCACAAGGGTCCTGGGGGGACTGTCCACTCAGCTCGGACTCCTCCCAAGGAGGGGAAGGGGCAGAAGAAAGCGCCAAAGTCTGGGAAGAGCAGCACGGCGGAGAAGCCCGCCATCATCCCCGCTGCCCAGGAGGCCACCGCCAGCCCCATCGTCACTGGCCAGGAGGCTACCGCCAGGGTCAGTGCCCAGGAGGGCAGTCCCATCGTCACTGGCCAGGAGGCCACCGCCAGAGTCAGTGCCCAGGAGGGCCCCGTCAGCCACAGCCCCGCTGGGCAATGAGGGACCCCCATGGCATGCACCGCTGCACAGGTCAGAGACAGCAAAGTCAAGCACCGCTGAACAGGGCAAAGACCGCTGAACAGGGCAAAGACCGCCATGGCATGTACCGCTGCACAGGTCAGAGACAGCAAAGTCAAGCACCGCTGAACAGGGCAAAGACCGCTAAACAGGGCAAAGACCGCCATGGCATGCACTGCTAAACAGGTCAGAGACAGCAAAGTCAAGCACCGCTGAACAGGGCAAGCACCGCTAAACAGGGCAAAGACCGTCATGGCAAGCACCGCTGAACAGGTCAGAGACAGCAAAGTCAAGCACCGCTGAAAAGGGCAAAGACCGCCATGGCAAGCACCGCTGAACAGGTCAGAGACAGCAAAGTCAAGCAAAGCTGAACAGGGCAAAGACCGCTGAACAAGGCAAAGACCGCCATGGCAAGCACCGCTGAACAGGGCAAGCACCGCCAACTCAAGCACCGCTAGCCCATGTGCGGCAGGGGCAGTGACGGAACTGGGACCGTCACGAGGAGAGTGATGCACTCTGGGCACCAGTCCCCCTCCAGAACCAGTGGAGAACAGCATCCACTCCGTCTGTCCTTAACAGGATGAAGCACTCTGGGCACCAGTCCCCCTCCAGAACCAATGGAAAACAGCATCCACTCCGTCTGTCCATAACAGGATGAAGCACTCTGGGCACCAGTCCCCCTCCAGAACCAGTGGAGAACAGCATCCACTCCGTCTGTCCTTAACAGGATGAAGCACTCTGGGCACCAGTCCCCCTCCAGAACCAGTGGAGACTGTTATCGACTTGAGAGACTGTGGCTTTGCACTCCCCAGAATGGTACAGTGGGCAAGCCACCCACTGTAGAGACTTGAGAGTCTGTGGCTTTGCACTCCCCAGGATGGTACAGTGGGCAACCCACCCACTGTAGAGACTTGAGAGTCTGTGGCTTTGCACTCTCCAGGATGGTACAGTGGGCAAGCCACCCACTGTAGAGACTTGAGAGACTGTGGCTTTGAACTCCCCAGGATACATCAATGGGCATGGAGTCCCCTCGTGGATCTGGCGTGGTGCTGTCATCCTGCTGAGGTGCCCCCCCTTCTCTTCCCCCTGAGGTGCCTGTTGTATTTCTATCTGATACCCCAGCAGTGTTCTCTCCGTTTTGCTCAGGTATCGTGTGTGGGCCTCGCCCATGCATTTTGGGCCCAGTGGTCCACGGACATTGAATGGTGCATTGCCTGCACTACTAATCGTGATGTATATTTTGTTGATTGTATATATATATATGTATATATTTGGTTACTGTATTTTGATATATTACAATGGTTGCACTCATTTCCTTTTGTCTTTGCATTCTTCCGGGGGGTTTGGGGGGTTGTTACTGTAATGTTTGGATATGCATTGGTGTGTGTGTTGTAGTGGGTGAGGGTCGGGGTGGGGGTGGGGGTGTTGCGTGTGTGTGTGTGTGTGTCTGACTTTTGCCTCCCCCCCTATGTCGTAGGTGCTGTACTCACCGTTGTCTTCGGCGCCGGCGTTGCTGATGATCGTACAGGAGCAGGAAGACTATCGCAGGGAGTATTTGGAGTTCCGGCTCCATGGTGTCGTCGTTCCTCGTAGAGTTTGTAGAGGTGAGCGTCTTCCCATTGAAATGGCTGTTTCTGCCGTGTTTTTATCCACGGTGAATCCGCCCCGGAAAAGGTGGCGGATTGTTAGGTTGTGATACTGTGGGCGGTACTCTGTCTCCCGCCTGTCTGTTGGCGGTGACCGCCGCGCTGTTTGTCTGTACCGCCGTGGCGGTCGGAGTGTTAAAGTGGCTGTCTTTGTTGGCGGTTTCCGCCACGGTCATAATTCCCTTTTTTTTCTCCGCCAGCCTGTTTGCGGTCTTACTGCCGCTTTAACACCGTCCACCAGGGTTGTAATGACCACCCAAGTGGGGAAAAGGGGATTAGGTAGGGAACAGCAGGGAAGGAGACCTGTAGGAAGCAAACAGGTTAAAACACACAATATCAAGATTATATCACATTAATCATTACTAGACTATGATTCTAAGCATTGTTATACTAGAAACATGGATAACTTAGGCATGGACTAAAATAGCTAGGCCTCAAGATGTCTGGTTACCTGTGAAAGAATCAAGAAGGATTAATACAACTGTTCAAAGAACATCTCAAATGAAATGTTACACATGGATTAAAAAAAACATCAGAACCTTCTAGAATTACGTTTTCAAATTCAAGCATAGAGTTTTGCATGAGGACAAGAAAATAATCTGAATGGATTCTATAACACCATAGGAAATGTATTTAAGGGACTTATTATGCACACACAATATAACAGTTAGAATTCTAGCACTTTCGTTTCTTAGGATGCAGGAACATGAATTACGCGCACTGCGGATTTTCACAAGAGTTTGTAAATGCCATGAAATGGCTACACACAATGAATAACATGTATTAAGCACAAGAAACAAATCGTGCTTCTTGCTGATTCGAATGTCACCACGTAAATGCCAGGAAATGGTAACATACAATGAATATCATGAATTAAGCACAAGAAATGAATTGGGCGTCTTGCTGATTCGAATGCCACCATGAGAATGCCGTGAAATGGTAGCGCACAATGAATAACATGAATTAAGCACAGGAAATGAATCGCGTGTCTTGCCGATTCAAATGCCACCATGTAATTGCCATGAAATGGTAGCACTCAATGAAAAACATGAATTAAGCACAATAAATGAATCGAGCATCTTGCCGATTCGAATGTCACCACATAAATGCCAGGAAATGGTAACACACAATGAATGTCATGAATTAAGCACAAAAAATGAATCGCGCGTCTTGCCGATTCGAATGCCACCATGAGAATGCCGTGAAATGGTAGCGCACAATGAATAACATGAATTAAGCACAGGAAATGAATCGCGTGTCTTGCCGATTCGAATGCCACCATAAGAATGTCATAAAATGGTAGCGCACAATGAATAACATGAATTAAGCACAAGAAATGAATTGCGCGTCTTGCCGATTCAAATGCTAACCTGTAAATGCCATAAAATTGTAGCGCACAAACGTTCAGCATGTAAATGCCATTTAAACACCAGGCGCACATTCACACGCACGAGAACCAAAATGTTTCATCATGCAAATTAGGCCCAAGAACTCGAAAGCCTTCGAGAACGGGATCAGGGGCCCAGCCCGACCTCCGTCTTACTGCCCTGATCAAGAATCACCAACAAAGTGAAAGGGCAAGGCCTGGAAGATCAAAGTAGGCCTCCGAAACAGGAGCTCAGGAAGTTGCTGCTGCTCTGCATCGGGACCTATGAATAGTGAGCATGTGCAGCTGGGCTGGCTCCCTTATATAGAGTCTAGGCCCAGCCCACAAACCACACCCAGGCATGCTGCAGGGAAAGCTTCTAGAAGGCCCTGGAAAGGGACCACACCCTGACACACTCTGAAAGCCTGCAGCAATACCTAGCAAATGAACAGTATTTATAAGCACATTAAAAATAAGTCTTCAGGATTAAACTCTGCAATGCAAAAGGTTAAACAACAGCATATCAGCACAATGCATAAATTACGTTATCTTGAAAGTGCTGGGTTTTTGCATTCTAGCCACCCGTAGAGCCCTGATTTTGACACCTTTGACTTTGGGTGGGTAGCGTACATATAGCTATTGTATGGCACTGCACAAACACATGTCCTATCCTCACCACTGATCACCAATGTTGGAGGTATGCACCCTGTCCACGTAGGGACCACAATCCTGGTCAGGGTAAGTCACAACACAATCCAAATTATCCTGTGCTTCTCCACTGGTAGTTTAGCACAGAGCACACAGGCTTAACTTAGAAGGCAATGTGTAAAGTATTTGTGCAATAACTCATTCAGTAACACAGTGAAAACACCACAAAAATACACCACACAGGTATAGAAAAATAGTCAATATTTATCTGAATAAAATAAGAACAAAACAATATAAATCCAATATGCACAAGTCGAGATATCCCTTTTTAAATGTTTAAATGAGTCTCAATCCTTAAGAATCATTGCTTATATCCTTGCAACACACAGCACCTGGGATGGCTCAAAAATAACAATGCACAGGGGGCACAGAGGAGGAGATGCATTAAAAATGAAGGTGCTGTCTCGGATCTTTCGGCGTGGCAAAGACGATGCAACAGTTCTTTCCACACTGTATGGCGATACGTCGATTTTCAGGAGTGCAGCCTTGGTTCCTCACTGAGATGCAGGGATATTTTGATGCCCAGGGATGATACATTGAAAATCCTTGATGCTCTGGTAGACAGAGCAGGCGGTGTGTCGATCTGATAGGTGATGCAGCAAAATTTCAGCCACAAGGCAGGTGCTGCATCGATTTCTGCAGATGTTGCGTCGATTATACAATACACAAAGATTTCCTGAAGGATTAAAGTCTTTGTTGGACCTGAGACTTCAGAAACAGGAGGAAAGCTCAATCCAATCACTTTAGGGGGAAGACAGAGGGGGTCATTCTGACCCTGGCGGTCGGTGATAAAGCGGCAGCCAACCCGCAAACAGGCCGGCGGTCCAAAAAATGGTATTCTAACTCTGGCAGGAACCGCCAACACAGGCCGCCACATTAACACTCCGACCGCCACGGCGGGACCGACAAACAGCGCGGCGGTCACCGCCAACAGGCAGGCGGCAGACAATGTACCGCCCACCCTATCACAACTCACCAATCCGCCACCTTTTCCGGGGCGGGAGCCCCGCCGATAAAAACACGGCGGAAACAGACAACGAACGGGAAAACGCTCACCTATACACACTCCACGTGGAAGGAGGACAGCATGGAGCCCGAATTACACATCCTACCAGCTATTGTCTACCTGCTCATCTACCAGGAGTACGAACGCCGGCGCAGACGACAACGGTGAGTACTGCACCTACGACACAGGGGAGGGGGGAGGAGAAAATATTACGGGGACACACATGCGCCATACACCCACCCCCCCACCACAAATACCTACACCCCATTGCCGAGCAACAAGTCAGAGTGACACCACCCAAACCCCCCGGAATAATGCAAAGACACAATTTAAATGTTCGAAAAAATATATGTATAAATAGCTCCATAGAAGGAATGTTAAATATGCCATATCAAAGATACAAAAATAAGGAATGAAGATAGTCAACAAGATATCCATAGGCAAAAAGTCCTGCACATTCCGTCAAAGTTCCATAGTCCGTGGGCCAATGTGCACAAACACATGGGCAAAGCCCACACAGGAGACCAGATACCATTGGAGAGAACACTGCAGGGGCATCAGATGATAAAAGTACAGGCACCTCAGGGGGAAGGGAAGAGGGGGCACCTCAGCCACATGAGTCCACGACGCCACATCCACCAGGGGCCTCCATGCCCACTGTCCCATCCTGGGGGGTGCAAAGCCACAGTCCATCAGATGGATAACCGACTCCACTGTGATTGGAGGAGGCCTGGTGCCCCGAGTGCTCCCTGAAGCCCTGCTCGACACTGAACCGGCACTGTCAATGGGTCAGCGGTGCTTGACAGGAAGGGCCCAGCGGAGCGGGGCTTGAGACGGCGGGGCCCAGCGGAGCGGTGCTTGAGATGAAGGGTGCAGAGGAGCGGTGCTTGAGACGGCGGGGCCCAGCGGAGCGGTGCTTGAGATGAAGGGCCCAGCAGAGCGGTGCTTGAGACGGCGGGCCCAGCGGAGCGGTGCTTGACAGGAAGGGCCCAGCGGAGCGGTGCTTGAGACGGCGGGGCCCAGCGGAGCGGTGCTTGAGATGAAGGGCCCAGCGGAGCGGTGCTTGAGACGGCGGGGCCCAGCGGAGCGGTGCTTGACAGGAAGGGCCCAGCGGAGCGGTGCTTGAGATGAAGGGCCCAGTGGAGCGGTGCTTGAGACGGCGGGGCCCAGCGGAGCGGTGCTTGAGATGAAGGGCCCAGCGGAGCGGTGCTTGAGACGGCGGGGCCCAGCGGAGCGGTGCTTGACAGGAAGGGCCCAGCGGAGCAGTGCTTGACAGGAAGGGCCCAGTGGAGCGGTGCTTGACAGGAAGGGCCCAGCGGAGCGGTGCTTGAGATGAAGGGCCCAGCGGAGCGGTGCTTGAGACGGCGGGGCCCAGCGGAGCGGTGCTTGACAGGAAGGGCCCAGCGGAGCGGTGCTTGAGATGAAGGGCCCAGCGGAGCGGTGCTTGAGATGAAGGGCCCAGCGGAGCGGTGCTTGAGACGGCGGGGCCCAGCGGAGCGGTGCTTGAGATGAAGGGCCCAGCGGAGCGGTGCTTGAGACGGCGGGGCCCAGCGGAGCGGTGCTTGACAGGAAGGGCCCAGCGGAGCGGTGCTTGAGATGAAGGGCCCAGTGGAGCGGTGCTTGAGACGGCGGGGCCCAGCGGAGCGGTGCTTGAGATGAAGGGCCCAGCGGAGCGGTGCTTGAGACGGCGTGGCCCAGCGGAGCGGTTCTTGACAGGAAGGGCCCAGCGGAGCGGTGCTTGAGATGGCGGGGCCCGTTCAGCGGTTCTTGGCCCGGCGGGGCCCGTTCAGCGATGCTCCTCCCGGCGGGGCCCGTTCAGCGGTTCTTGGCCCGGCGGGGCCCATTCAGCGGTGCTTGCCCCGGCGGGGCCCTATTCAGCGGTTCTTGGCCCGGCGGGGCCCGTTCAGCGGTTCTTGGCCCGGCGGGGCCCATTCAGTGGTTCTTGGCCCGGCGGGGCCCGTTCAGCGGTTCTTGGCCCAGCAGGGCCCGTTCAGCGGTTCTTGCCCCAGCGGGGCCCGTTCAGCGGTTCTTGCCCCAGCGGGGCCCGTACAGCGGTGCTCCTCCCGGCGGGGCCCGTTCAGCGGTTCTTGGCCCGGCGGGGCCCATTCAGCGCTGCTCCTCCCGGCGGGGCCCTGTTCAGCGTTTCTTAGCCCGGCGGGGCCCTGTTCAGCGGTTCTTGGCCCGGCGGGGCCCGTTCAGCGGTGCTCCTCCCGGCGAGGCCCGTTCAGCGGTTCTTGGCCCGGCGGGGCCCGTTCAGCGGTTCTTGTCCTGTGTGTCTAGGGAACCAGACCTGGGCAAGACTTCCCGCTCATTCCCCATCCGAACTTGCGGTCGCGGCGCCCTCCTGTGATGGAGTGCTGGGCCCGTGGGTGTCGTCCGTCACACCGGGGATGGGGCTGGTGGGGACCTCCTGATGTGGCAGGTGACGGGGCAAGGCTACTGTCCTTGGTGGCAGCCGTCTCAGGCTTGTCGCGCCGGGCCTTTTTCTTCTTTGTCCTCTTCCCAGGGGGGGGGCTGGCTGTCCCCTTGCTGCTGGCCGATGTTCCTGCCCTAGGATCTGGTGGACTCCAATAGCCCTGCACTATGGTCACAGTAGATGCAGGGCTGGTGGTGGCTGAGGTGCTTTTTTTGCTCTTACCAGATGGAAGGGGTGGGTCAGTGATTGGAACGAGTTCAAGGTTGGAAAGGAAAAGGACTTGGGGAGGACAGGGACGGGTAGGTGTAGTGGGTTTGGGAGTGGAGGAAGAGGATGTGGTTGTAAGAGAGTCAAGTGTGCTGTCTTTGGGTGCAGGTGCTTGTGACGGAGGCTGTCGTGAGGTGGATGGCTGTTGGGTGGGTGGCTGCCTGCGTTTGTGTGCTTTGGAAGAGGGGGTGACAGACACACTGGGAGAGGACACAGGGGATGTGTAAATGGCAGTGGGGGTGGTGACTGCACCTGTGCGGACTGTAATGGAGGGTGTGCTGGTGATGGAAGTACTGGCTGATGGTGGTGTGCATGCAGGTGTGAGTGGAGACGTCACAGGGAGGGATGGGGGAGATGAGGAGGTGGGGGACACAGAGGTGGTAGTGACTGTTGGCATGTCTGCATCTGGATGTTGCTTGGGTGAATGCTTGTGGGATCTGTGGTGCTTATGTCTGGATGAGCTGCCCTTGGGTGTAGAGGTGTGTGCAGGCTGGTCTGATGGTGTGGATGGGATAGGCAGAGGAACAGAAGACTGGGACTGGGTGGAGGGAGTCAGAAGAGGGAGGCTGGAGACAGGGACAATGGCTGCCGTCAGTGCTGAGGCCAGAGCGTTGAACGATCGCTGATGGGCAGCCTGACCCGAATGAATGCCCTCCAGGTATGCATTGCTCCGATGCACCTCCCTTTCTACACCCTGGATGGCATTCAAGAGGGTAGACTGCCCAACAATGAGTGTCCTGAGGAGGTCAATGACCTCCTCACTGAGGGCAGCAGGGGTAACTGGGGCAGGGCCTGAGGTGCCTGGGGCGAAGGAGATGCCCGCCTTCCTGGGCGAACGGGCACGGAGCGAAGGCTGAGGGGCTGCTGGGAGGGCGGGGCTGGTGCACTGGGTGGCGGCTGTACCTGTTGTGGCGGTGGGCACGGATGTTGCCGCCACCGGTAGGGAGCTCCCTTCCGAGGACGTGTCGGTGTCGCTGATGTCTCCACGGCTCCCTGTTGTGGAGCTCCACTCGCCCTCCGTCTCACTGGTGTACTCGGAGTCTGTTGTATGGCCCTCCGGGGCCATGTGAGATGCAGCTCCCTCGTGCTCCAATGCAACTTCTCCTCCGCCAGATGATGCTAATGCACACATGAACAGGAAGACAAAGAAAATGGGGGGGGGGAGAAATAAAGACAGGTTGAGTGCATGCATTGGCAACACCGTTGTCGGAGAGGACAGACACAGAAGCCCCCTGAACTAGGCCGCGCAATGGGGGTACACTACTCAGTTATTGTGACTAGGCCTACGGGTCTATGGACGACAAATGCACACATGGGTGAGGCCGGACCATGGATAGCTGTATTTGGCACCCTACAGAGGTGGTGGGCGGGGGCACAGGGCCGTGTCTAACGGAGGGGCCTAGCCTACAGAATGCGCCCTGGCCTGGAGATAGCCACAGCCCTCCTCCCCCACCCAGACACCGTCCCTGCGCGCAAAGATAGCAGAATGTGCTGATACTCACCCCCTTGTGTCTGATGTGATGTCCTCACACGCCCATCCAAATCGGGGTAGGCCACCGCCAGGATCCGGGACATCAGGGGGGTCAATTGGCGGCTGGCACCCCTCCTACGTTGGGAGGCCATCCCCAGCAGAGACTCAGCGGTCTTTCTGGTCCCGCGGCGGATGTCCTCCCACCTCTTTCGGCAGTGGGTGCCCCGTCTGTTGTGGACCCCCAGTGCCCGGACGTCCTTGGTGATGGCACGCCAAATGTCGATCTTCTGATGGGTGCTGACCTATGTGACATGTACGGGGTCGTAAAAGAAATCGCATCAGTTTTCTGCCTGGTCAATTTGAGTGGCCCCCCCCCCTACCCAACCTTGCCATGTGGCACATGATCTCATCTTTCGTGCGTTGCACTCCTCATTCGCTCCCCTCCCCACCATCTTACATACACCCCACTCAACACAGGCATAGCCCATTCAACGTGCACCCTGTGTACTAACCTGTTGGTCTGGAGGACCGTAGAGTAGCGCATACTGGGGGAGGACCCCATCCACAAGTTTCTCCAATTCTTCGGAAGTGAAGGCAGGGGCCCTTTCCCCAGTCGCAGCAGCCATTGTATCTCCCAGACCGAGGTCACAGCAGCACTTGCAGTATAGGTCCTCTCCTGTGGATGATCAGGTCTCGAGTGATTAATCAGATAGAAAATGGCGGTCACGCCCGCGGCGGTGCGTACCGCAGCGGTGCGTACCGTGACCGCCGGCGCACATCGTCATTGGCTCCTGAGAGCCATAGGGTTCAATGTTAACCAATGCTGCTTTGCGCCGCGGTCTTCGACCGCCTACCGCCACGGTGTGCCACGCCAGCGCAGTGACCTCACATCCCACTGTCACACTTCACAGGTCAGGCAGTCGCCATTTCAAGGGCCCACATGGCATGATTTCTACTGCGTCACACAGGCCTAGGCCTTGCATTGCCACTCATACAAGCCATTCAATGCATAGCGATTCGTGTACTGTGCAAGCTGTGTGAACGAACCTGTGGGTTGCTTGACTCTGTGCTCCATGTTGTCCTTCCTAGGCACCGTCCGCTGGGACTTGCAAGGAGAAGGATGAATCCTCCTGTGTACCGGCCGCTGGTGGACCTGTCGACAATGGAAGAACGACATATCATACTTACATACCGGCTTGACAGAGCAACCATACATGAACTATGTACCCAGCTGGAGCCAGACCTGATGTCCCCCATCCGCCAACCCACAGGGATTCCCCCTCTGGTGCAGGTTCTGTCAGTACTCAATTTTTTGGCAAGTGGGTCTTTTCAGACAACAGTGGCCATATCATCTGGGATGTCTCAGCCTATGTTTTCTAAGGTTTTGTCCAGAGTGTTGTCTGCCCTGATGAAATACATGCGGAGCTACATTATTTTCCCTGAGGTGGGCAAATTGGCTACAGTGAAGGGTGATTTCTATGCCCTTGGACATATCCCCAACATCATTGGTGCCATTGATGGGACCCATGTGGCTTTGGTTCCCCCCAGTGGAAGTGAGCAGGTGTACCGAAACAGAAAAAGTTATCATTCGATGAATGTCCAGGTGGTCTGTTTGGCTGACCAGTACATCTCCCATGTAAATGCCAAGTTCCCTGGGTCAGTGCATGACGCGTATGTCATGCGAAATAGCAGCATACTTTATGTGATGGAACAGCTACAGAGACACCGTGTGTGGCTAATAGGTGACTCTGGTTACCCCAACCTGTCGTGGCTACTGACCCCAGTGAGGAAATCCCCGGACCAGGGCAGAGGAACGGTACAATGAGGCCCATGGGCGAACTAGGAGGATCATAGAAAGGACCTTCGGGGTCCTGAAGGCCAGGTTTAGGTGCCTGCATATGACAGGGGGATCCCTCATGTACTCACCAAAGAAGGTGTGCCAGATCATCGTGGCCTGCTGTATGCTTCACAATCTTGCATTGCGACGCCAGGTGCCTTTTCTGCAGGAGGATGGTCCAAATGGTGGTGTTGTAGCAGCTGTGGAGCCTGTGGAGAGTGAAGAGGAGGAAGACGACGGGGACGACACGGACAACAGGGAGACAGTCATACAACAATACTTTCAGTAGCACCCAGGTAAGAATCAGCCACCCCATTTTACATTTACTGAAGGCCTCATGCGTCTCCACTGTCTGTGTTTCCCCCCAGTTCCTGTTAACTGATTTGTGACTTTCCCTTCCCTTTTCAGAGCTGTATGACCCACTGCCTGACATCAGCTTTGTTTGCCCATGGACTAAAGCTTATTGAGATTGGTATGTTGTCATCACAAAGTAACTGGACATTATTGCACCGTTATGTGTAATACATTTGTTGAAAATACAAGCAGACTCCTGTTTTTTTAAGTGCAATAAGTGATTTATTTTAAGTGCTACATATAGGTACATGATTGGGAAACGGTGATGGGTGGGGGTGGAGTAATGTCCATGGCAGAGTCCAGTTCTCAGTCGCACAGGTGCATTGTCCATATGCCTGGGGAAGGATGGAGCAGGGGCAGTTCAAAGTTGGACAGGGTGACAATGTGGGACAGTGGGATGACATCAGGGGGTATCTTAGGCTGGCGGGGGTCTTGCAATCCTACTCTGTCTTCTTGTGAGATCTCAGGTTCCGCTTGCAGGGTGGTTCTTCTTCTGCAGGAGGTGGGGTTCTGGTGGCCTGTCGTTGTGTGGGGGCCTCCTGTCCACTTGCGCCGGCGGAGGTGGTAGGCTGTTCCTGGCCTGGGCTAGTGACAGGGGCCCTTTGGGGTGCCACATGGTCCCGCAATGTGGTGACGATCTGGGTAAGGGCCACGACGATGGTCCACATTGCGGAACCGATGTTCCTCAGTTCCTCCCTGAACCCCATGTACCGTTCCTCCTGCAGTTCCTGGATCTCCTGGAACCGGGCCAGTACCGTCGCCATCGTCTCCTGGGAGCGGTGGTATGCTCCCATGATGGAGGAGAGGGCCTCTTGGAGAGTGGGTTCCCTGGGCCTGTCCCCCCCTGTCGCACAGCAGCCCTCCCAGTTCCCCTGTGTTCCTAGGCCTCTGTCCCCTGGACGGTGTGCCCACTACCACTGCCCCCAGGTCCCTGTTGTTGTTGGGGTGGTGGGTCAACCTGGGTGCCCTGTAGTGGTGGACACACCGCTGATTGACGTGTCCTGGAGACAGAGGCATGGGCCCGCTGGGTGGGAGCTGTGCTGGTGTTCCCAGAGGGGGTTGGGTCTGGTGTAGCCTGTGGCTGTCTGTGGGGAACCGACTGTCCAGAGGTCCCCGATGGGCCGGGCTGGTCATCTAGCTCCAGGGAGACAGAGCTGCTGTCATCGCTGGGGGCCTCTTCTGGGGGTGGGATGGACATCTCGGGACCCTCCGTGGCGGTGTGGTGGCGTTCGGGTCCTGCAGGGGTATAAAGGTATGGTTATTGCTTCTGTGTGTGGCATTTCGTGTGATGGGTGGGTGTCCGTGTACCCAAGTGCAGGCATTTCCTTGTGGGGGCTTTTGTGAGGGTGGCTTGTGGGGGTGATGTGTGTGTGCAGTGGGCATGCTTTGGTGATGGGTGTCCATGCTTTGTGGTCGCATGCAGGGCTTGGTGTTGGGATGGGTGGGTTGTGATGGTGAGCCTTTTGCTAGGGGTTGGTGTGATGGGGGAGGGGGTGAGGGTGGGGGTATGATTTGGCATGCAGGTGGGGTGGGGGTGGGAAGCAGTAGTGAAGATTTGCCTTACCAGAGTCCATTCCTCCGCCTACTCCTGCGAGGCCCTCAGGATGCAGGATGTGCAAGACTTCCTCCTCCCACGCGGTAAATTCTGGGGGAGTAGGTGGGGGTCCGCCGCCAGTCTTCTGCACCGCAATGTTGTGCCTTGATACCATGGAACGCACCTTCCCCCGTAGGTCGTTCCATCTCTTCCTGATGTCGTCCCGATTGCGTGGATGCTGTCCCACCGCGTTGACCCTGTCCACTATCCTTTGCCATAGCTCCATCTTCCTGGCAATTGTGGTGTGCTGCACCTGTGCCCCGAAGAGCTGGGGCTCTACACAGACTATTTCCTCCACCATGACCCTGAGTTCTGCGTCACTGAACCTGGGGTGTCTTTGGGGTGCCATGGGGTGGTGTGGTTGAGGTGTGGGGTGGCGTTTGTGGTGATGAGTGTGGTGCGTGTGGTGGTGTGTGGTGTTTGGTGCGTGGATTCTGTGTGGGTGATGGTGTTGTGTGCATCTGTGTTGTGGGATTGTCTATTCTGTGCTCTCTCTCTAGCCTTCGTCAATGATTCTGGGTCGTAGGGGCATGTGGGTGATGTGGGTGTGTGTTTTATATTGTGTTGGGTGTGTGGGAGTGGTGTTAGTATGTGTATCAGGTGTGTGTATTTCAAACTGACCAATGTGGCTGAGTTTTCTATGTGTGTGTGTGTATTTTAACGGCGGCGGTGTGTACCGCCAATGGAATACCGCGTTTGAAAGACCACCACGTGGATTTGTGGGTCGGAATGGTATGGGCGTATTTCTGTTGGCGTGACGGTGGAGGTTTGTTCTTCGCCATTTTTTCACTGACCTTTGGTGTGGCGGACTTTTGTGGATGTCGGGTTTTTGGCGGTTTGCCAGTTGCGGGTTAGAATGACCGTGGCGGTTTACCGCGGCCGTGGCGGTGTTATGGCGGTCTTCTGACCGGCGGTATGCACCTTTTACCGGCGAGGTCAGAATGACCGCCAGAGTCCTTCCAGCAGAGTCATGACCATTAGGCAGCATGGCAAAAAGCAGGAAAGCAGTCTTTCAACAAAGCAGTCCAGGTGAGTACTTTGGGCAGCCAGGCAGTCTCTTTGACAGAGTCCAGGTGTAGGCCCAGAAAATGTCTGATTTGATGGGGTCATAGATCCAGTTTATATACTCAAAAATGCATTTGAAGTGGGGGAAACTTCAAAGAGTAGTTTTGAAGTGCACAAGCTCCCCTTTCAGTCCAGTTCTGTCTGCCAGGATCCCTGTGGGGGGTTATCATCCTTTTTGTGAGGGCAGGCCACTGGTCTTTGAAGTGAAAGAGAGAGCCCCTCCACACTTGCTGCCTAGGGAGACTCATTCAGGATGAAAATGAGTACAGATGTGACTGAGTGTCCTGTGTTTATGCTTGTCTGGGTGGAATGCACAAGGGGAGATGTCAATCAGCACAGACCAGACGTGGATTGGAGATAGGGCTGTAAGGCACAGATAGCAGTAAGTGCAAAGCAATGCCTAATTTCTAAAAGTGGAATTTCTAAAACAGGCTTGTCAATCAGCACAGACCATACTTGGATTGGAGGCAGGGTTGTAAGGCACAGATGGCAGTAAGTGGAGAGAAATGCCCACTTTCTTAAAGTGGCATTTCTAAAATAGTAATATGAAATCCAACTTCTCCAGTAAGCAGGATTTTCTGTTACCCTTCTGGCAATACTAAACATGACAGGGCTACTCCTTCCCGATCAGAATCTACCATTTAAAAGTATCCAGAGGAGTTCTAGTGCTAGTCTATGAGAGGAGCAGGCCTCACAGTAGTGGGAAACGAATTGGCGAGCTTTTCACTACCGTGACATGTAAAACATGTGTTTTATAGTGCATGTCCTGCCTTTTACTTGCATAGCACCCTGCCCTATGGGTTACCTAGGGCCTTCCTTAGGGGTGATTTATAGGTAGAAAAAGGGGAGTTTAAGGCTTGGCAAGTAGCTTTGAATGCCAAGTGAAAATGGCATTGAAACTGCACACATAGGCCTTGCAATGGCAGGCCAGAGGCAAAGTTAAAGGGCCACTTATGTGGGTGGCACAATCAGTGCTGCAGGCTCATTGGTAGCATTTAATTAACAGGCCATGGGCACAGATAGTGCCCTTTACTGGGGACTTACAGGTAAATTAAATATGGCAATTGGGTAGGAACCAATGTTACCATGTTTAGGGAAGAGAGCACATGCACTTTAGCACTGGTCAGCAGTGGTAAAGTGCTTAGAGTCCTAAAACCAGCAAAAACAGGGTGAGAAAAATGGAGGGATGCAGGCAAGGTAGGGGATGATCACCTTAAGGCTGTCAGGCCTAACAACAAGCCAAAAGCAACACTGGTGATGGGCACATGATGTACTTTCATGCATGTAATTGATAGAAATGTGAGTGTCATGTAGGTTCCGTATGTTCAGCCTGCAGAGACCAGGGTCTGTCACATGTATCTCCAATTATGGGACATAGGCCCTCATTCCGGGTGGAGTGCAGAGGAAGCACCGCCAACAGGCTGGCGGTGCTTCCCGGGCCATTCTGACCGCATCGGTTTTCCCCTGGCCCAGGGAATCCTCCATGGCGGCGCTGCTTGCAGCACCGCCATGGGGATTCCGACCCCCTTCCCGCCAGCCTGTTCTTGGCGGTTTACACCGCCAGGAAGAGGCTGGCGGGAACAGGTGTCGTGGGGACCCTGGGGGCCCCTGCACTGCCCATGCCACTGGCATGGGCAGTGCAGGGGCCCCCTAACAGGGCCCCACAAAGATTTTCAGTGTCTGCTTTGCAGACACTGAAAATCGCGACGGGTGCCACTGCACCCGTCGCACCCCTGCAAATCCGCCAGCTCCATTCGGCGCCGGCTTCCTCTTTGCAGGGGCTTTCCCTCTGGGCCGGCGGGCGATCTTTTGGAGATCGCCCGCCGGCCCAGCGGGAAAGTTGTAATGACCCCCGCGGTCATTTGACCGCGGTGCGGTCTTTTGGAGGTTTACGCCCGGCGGGCGGTGCCCGCCGCCCACAGGGGTCGGAATGACCCCCATAGTCTGGGCTGGGGTAGAGTTACTGTGGATGTGCAACTGTGGCACTGTGCCCACTCCCTGTAGACCTGCAGATCCTAGCATGTGGTTAATATGAGGCTCATGTGGCAACACTTGGTCTAAATGCCCTTGTCAATTGACTAGATTAGGCATGGGTGCTGAGGTTAATCCCTGAACTAGTATACATGTGCATTTTACATCATTGTCAATGAATGTCATTTATTTATGACAGGTCCCTTAATCCCACAGCTGTATTGTCACCTTTATAAAAGTCATATTTGTCCAGCACCGGCGTACTACACAAGTGACAAACCCACAGTGCAGATCATTTATGGATTTCAGGGAGGCCCTGACAAGTGACTCAGTAGCTTGGTCCCATGTGAAAAAGTAGATCAAACACTCCTTTGTTTTTTGGATGCTATATCTGTAAGTGTGCCACATATGGTCAAAAGTGTGTTGTTTGGTAGAAGTACACACCACACAAACCCACCATAAAGTGGCATGAGTCTACATTGGGTAGGCCACATGTCCACACATGCATAGATAAGGAAGAGACTTTCCTTGCCCCCCCATAGTAGCCCTTCAATTGTCACTCAAGTCTTGGGGTGAAGTATGTACTATGGTAGTTGCCTGTAGGGACTGTATGCAGTGAGTCAATGTTGCACAGTTTAAATGTGTCTGTCCAGTCATGCCCAAGGAGTTTACCCTTCAGAATGTCACAGTGGTGTGTTGTGTTTCATTGTGGCTCACATCACAGTACATGTTGCTTGAGCCTGGGCTACCTGATATCAGTAGGCTTGCTTAGACAGTGTAAGCCATGAGCAGTGTTGTGGGTTAGTCTGCGGATGAATCCAAAAGTGTGTAGTCGTGTTCAAGTACTTATCCGCATCTGTGCTTTACACTTGTGGTGTGTTGGCAAGTGGAACATTTTAAACTTGGTGTTTCTGACATGCGTGTGGCACAACCATTTGTGGAACAAACTTGTGTTATTAACCATTTGATTTGACGCTTGCATCTATACAGGTCAATGCCCATCAGACGAAGGAGATTTGGAGAGCCATCACCCAGAAGGTGCAGAATCTAGGGGTCCATAGCCAGCGGAGTACCCACTGTTAGAGGAGGTGGAAAGACCTGAGATGCTGGACCCGGAAGCTTACTGAGGTCCAGCTGGAGCTGTCCTTCCAACGTGGGTGGGGCACACATTGGAGCCTGACCCCCTAATGGCCCACCGTCTGGCAGTGGCCTACCCGGAGCTTGATAGATGTTTGAGGGGAGGACTACAACTACAAGGGGGTGAGTTCAGGGCATATTCCTGCCTATAACATTGCCAAGTTGATGTGTTTGGTTCTAACATCTCCCCCTGAAGAGTGGGGATGGGCCATGTGTGACACATAAGAAGGTAAATGTCTGTGTTTATATAGAAGTTGGTGCATGCTGATGTGCCTTATCTATAAGTTCAGTGACCTAGGACACTGCATAGTACAGTCCACTACCAATTTACTATCCAGGGCCAACACATGGCTGAGAACAGTGATCAATCAGGTCATGTTGTTTGTTGTTGTGGGTGTCATTTGTACACAACAGTCCACTATAGAGTATGACAGCCCAAACAACATGAAATAATAGATCACTGTCCTTAACCATGTGTCTGTTCAAGTGAATATATTGGCATCTGTCCGACATAGGCCACTTGTCTTCAGTGTGTCACGAGTGCCGGTACCTCACTAATGTCTGTCATTTGAAGGTGGTCATCATCCATAGAGCAGAGTATACATTGCTCTTTGGATGCAGTCATAGAGCAATACTTTTCTGTGGTAAGTGGTGAATATCCATTGACATGATTTTGATGACATCACTGTTGCCATAATTCCTTTTGCCTACATGTTAGTATGTATTCCTTTCACTTTTTCAAAATCATTGTCACTGCTGTTTCATGTATATTCTACATGTCTTCATGGATGATATCTGAATTCCCTCACATGTGTGTGCATGCCAGCATGTGTTTGGAATTGGACATATGTGATGGGGCTACAGTTTATGTGGTGCCACAGACAGGGGTTTGTCACCATTGATTGGTGGCTCACACATTCCCTCACCTATCACTACATGTAATTTGGCATGGACACCTGCCGTTGCAATGAAGGTCAAGACAGGTAGGGCTACAGTTTTTACCCACAATGTGCATTTCATTGCCATTGATGTAAACTCACGTAGCAAAGTGTTTTTTGACATGTGAAATGGGGAAGGTTCATTTTCTAAGTGTTGCATGCATGATGGAGTGACTTGCAGTTCTGTGGGAACCATATGTGGTTGTGTAAAACAGTTCACCCAAGGGAATCTGTGTTTATATGACAAGAAGAGACAGTGAAATGGCTTCCTATTGGGCAACATGTTAAGTGCCATCTACAAGTACTTGAGAATCCCTGGCCCTCCACAACATTCAAATGACTATTGGCTCCTACTGATGCAATCAGAGCACAGTATTATCAGGAGTACTAATCAGGAGAGGTGTTATCCCTGGGGCTAGCTGATTCATTGTGGTGTGTATTTTATAGACGTCTCCCTGACATTCTGACCAACTTGCCTCCAGTGTACATGTCCGTGCAGGATGTGTTATCTATCTTAGCAACATTAGTACAACCGCCATGAGTCCATTTAGACAATATACACATAGTGAAGTGACCATTGTTGATTTGTTTCCAGTGTGACATGGGTGATTCCATGTAACTTTCTTCTGGCTACAGTACTTCTGTCAGCAACATGGCAGGATTATTTGGCCATCATTTCTTCATGATGTGGCATTGGGTATATGAAGATTCACTATATGCATGTCCTTGTGTGGAAGCTTTGAAAATGAACTTGGTATTGCCCTATTCTATGACAGCAGGTAACAGGAATTCTACATGAGGCAAACCTTTCAAGGTGATAAGGTCTCCTACTTGTTCAATAGCTATTCTGATTGCAGGAATTCACCCATGCAATTGTGGATGTCTGTGATTCAGAATTCCCTGTGGGCAACTGTTGACAGTTCATGTACCACACATGCATATGGTGAGGCAAACTTTGGAGCCACTTTGCTGTAGCTTGTGGCTACTGTACATCATGGTAATGTTTGCTAATCACAGCTGTTGTTCAAGTGTGATCATGAACTTGTAGTGACCCTATTTGTCTTGGTAATTTCAATTTCAGCATCATCCCAGGCAAGTGGAGGAGCCAGGGCAGAACCAAGTGGGGAAGTAGCTGGCCATGGTTCCTCCAGTCATAAGACAACTGACATGATGTGACCCAGTGGACTGGAGGGTGAGAGCAGTGCCATTGAGGACACAGGATCAACATTATCATCTTCTGGTTCTTCCTTCAGTGGCCACCCCCTAGTGGTGGCAGACCCATCCTGATCTGCTCTTGTTCCATCCTTGTCCACCACCCCCAGTTCCATCACCACCCTCCTTGTTGCTCCGCACCCAGTTGGCTGTGCCTGCTCACCCAAGAGGGTGGGTGTCTCATACGCCCCAGACACCTTACCCTGTGCTGCCATTACCCATGCTGCCCTGAGTAAGGAGGCTAGTGACTTTCTGAGAAGTATCTCTATGGGTCAGACTGCCATTCTGAATGCCATCCTGGTACAGGAAAGTCAGCTCCAGCAGTTGGTTGCGTACCTGGAAGGCATTCATAGTGCCATGTCTGGACTACAGAGATCTTTTCAGGCTCTTGCCTCCTCACTGTCATCCCACCTCCCAATTCTCCCTCCCATCAGCTACCTCTTCCCTATCCAAATTCCCTATTCCCCTACCAGTTTCAACCACACATATATATCCACAGACACTCACCTCAACACACAGAAGCAGCACACATAAACACATGCACCACAAAACACACAGCAGGCAAGCACTCAACAGTCACTCACAAAGACCACAACAACCACCAGTCCCAGAGACACCACCAACACACACACCACAACCACCAGACCTACACACACCACCAAAATACCCAGTGACACATCCACCACAACCACCATACCCCCAGATATCACCTCGACACCCACAAACCCACACACCCCAAAAACCATACCCTCAGACACCACCCCAATACACACAGACAAATCCACCATATCCATCAAACCTCCAGACACTTCTGTAACAGACACAAACACAGACACCCCACATCCACCATACCCCCAGTCACCACCCCAACACCCACTGATACAGCCACCACATTACCCAGTACCTCCACCGCAGAGCCCCTCAAGAAACGCAAAGGTCTACACTCACACACCAACAGAGACCACTCAAACCCAAGCATACCTCAGACGCACACACCAGCAGCATCAATACCCACAGGCAAGACAACCACCCCCTCAACCTCCCAAAACCCAATCCCCTCTGAAGACCCTACCTGTTTTCCCAAGGAAAGTTTCCTTTTTGCACTTGCCCTTTCCCCTCTGACCTCCAACCTCTCCCAAGTCCACGATGACCCCACCCACATTCCAACCCATCCCTTCCACATCAAAGTCCTCCCCTTTCACACCTGCCCCCCTGCAAGCACCCATACCCCTCCCACTATGAAGAAGAAGCCCATCCCTCCTAAGGAGAAGACCATCCCTCCTAAGTAAAATCCCACTCCTACCAAACCCAAACCTACCTATCCCAAATCTGACCCCACCCCACCCCACCCCACCAAAGAATGATCCCTGAGGTGTCTATGTGCCCACTTGATTCCTCTTCCTGTGCAGGTTCTGTGGCAGTGATCGGAGTCCAGCTGGAGCACAATACTGTGCATGGACAGCCATATAGGCTGGCCAATGGCCTTTGTTCTTCATCATTTCAATTAATTATACCCAAGTTGTTGTTTTTGGATACACATTTTTCCTGCCTTTACTTTTCTACCTTTCTGTTGTTCCTGAGTAATTTGTGTTGTATGTTTACAGTTGTGTGTGTCTCACCCTGACTGCTGATCCATTTGCTGTGGTTGTTAAGATCTAACTTTGTGGGCAGTGCTGGTGTCCCCCAGAACAAGAGTACATGTTCACTGGACGGATATGTGGGCAGTAATCCAGTTGCGGGGTCATTGCATTGTGTTTTGCTTGATATGGTAAGTATTTCATTTTGGCTTGGCCAATGTCAGCATGTATTGTGTTAGATTAGTCTCCTTGATGTAAGATAGAGTTTGTTTGTCGACACATGGTTGAAATAATGTATAGTAATTACAATTACTTCAAGTTAATAATAACACAGAAATTCACTGAAAAACAAAAGTTACATGGATGTTATAGTTAGGCTCACATTTTAAAGTACAAAAACATAGATTTTCACCTGTTTAAGTTATCTCACGTAACTATGGCCCTCATTACGACCCTGGCGGTCGGTGATAAAGTGCTGGTAATACCGCTAACAGGCCGACTCCCAGACTGCCACCAAGCCACACCACGACGCACCCACGGACCCTTCAGCTGCCACGCCTGCAAGTTCTCCCGCACCCAGACCAGACGCACACCAGCACCCGCCAAGTCGAACACCAGCAGCAACCACCTCAAGTGCATCCTGCTCAACACCCGCTCCGTCCACAGACACGCCATCGAACTCTGGAACCTCCTAGACGCCACCGCCCCGGACGTTGCCTTCCTCACGGAGACCTGGATGAACGCCTCTTCAGCTCCCGACATCGCCATCGCTATCCCAGAGGGCTACAAGATCGTCCGGAGGGACCGAAACGCCAACCAGATGGGAGGAGGCATCGCCATCATCCACAGAAACACCATCCGGATCACGACCAGCACCGACATCACCCTGACCAGCGCCGAACACCTGCACTTCCAGATCCACACCAACCCGAACACCACCCTCAGAGGCACCCTGATCTACCGACCCCCTGGTCCACGCACGCAATTCAGCGAGGACATCGCCGACTTCGTCAGCCCGCATGCCCTCCCCTCCGCTGACTACATCCTCCTGGGAGACCTCAACTACCATCTGGAGAACAACAACGACCACAACACCAGCACCCTGCTCGACAACCTCGCCAACCTGGGACTCAAGCAACTGGTGTCCACCCCCACCCACCTCGCCGGACACACACTCGACGCCGTCTTCTCATCCAGCACAGACATCCTCTTCAGCCACGCCACAGAGCTTCAATGGACGGACCACAGCTGCGTCCACTTCACCTTCAAGAGAACGACGACCCACCAACACCAGCAACAAGCCGCCCACAGAAGCTGGAACAAGATCACAGCAGACCAGCTCGCCACCTCCCTGAGCCAGCACCCTCCTGCCAGCTCAGCGAACCCCAGCCAGGACGCCGACAACCTCACGAAGTGGATCAGCAACTGCGCGGACGAGCTCGCCCCGCTGAGGACCCCGCCTAGCAGACCCGGCAGCAAGAAGGCCCCATGGTTCACCGACGAACTCAAGTGCTCCAAGAAGAACCTCCGAGCCCTCGAGAAAGTCTGGAAAAGGGAACCAACACCGGACAACAGGACCTCCTACAAACTTGCCACCCGGAAACACCACCAGCTGATCCGCGCCGCCAAGAAAACAGCATTCAAGGACCGGTTGGACAACAACGCACACAACAGCAAGGAACTCTTCAACATCGTGAATGAGCTCTCCAACCCCAGCGCAGGAAACAACGAAATCACCCCATCACAAGACCTCTGCAACTCCCTCGCTTCATACTTCCACAACAAGATCGCGGACATACACAACAGCTTCAACAACCAACCAACGCACACCATGACCGAACAACCACCCCCCACCACCACCCTCCACGCCTGGACCCCGATCAGCACCGAAGACACCATCCGCACGATGAACTCCATCCACTCCGGATCACCGACCGACCCCTGCCCTCACCACGTCTTCAACAAGGCCGACGCTGTCATCGCACCCCACCTGCGAGACATCATCAACACATCCTTCGACACCACCATCTTCCCCGAGAGCTGGAAACACGCCGAACTCAGCGCTCTACTCAAGAAACCAACAGCGGACCCCACCGACCTCAAGAATCACCGCCCCATCTCGCTTCTCCCGTTTCCAGCCAAAGTCATCGAGAAGACCGTCAACAAGCAGATGGCCGCCTTCCTCGAGACGAACGGATCCCTCGACCCCTCACAGTCCGGCTTCCGAGCCAACCACAGCACCGAGACCGCCCTCATCGCCGCCACCGATGACATCCGAGCCCTGATGGACAATGGAGAAACAGCGGCCCTCATCCTCCTAGACCTCTCCGCGGCATTCGACACGGTCTGCCACCGCACCCTAGTACGGCGCCTCAGCAACATCGGAATCAAGGACAAGGCGCTGGAATGGATCATCTCCTTCCTCGACGGAAGAACACAGAGAGCCCGCCTACCACCGTACAAGTCAGAGGCCTCCGAAGTCATCTGCGGCGTCCCACAAGGATCATCTCTGAGCCCCACCCTCTTCAACGTCTACATGAGCCCCCTCGCGGCCATCGTACGCAAACACAACCTCAGCATAATCTCCTACGCCGACGACACCCAGCTGATCCTCTCCCTGACCAACGACCCCGCCGCCGCCAGAGCCAACCTGCACGAAGGGATGAAAGAGGTAGCCGAGTGGATGACGACCAGCCGCCTGAAACTGAACTCGGACAAGACGGAGGTTCTCATCCTGGGCTCTTCACCCTCCGCCTGGGACGACTCCTGGTGGCCTCCCGCCCTGGGCACCGCACCCAAACCGACAGACCATGCACGCAACCTGGGCTTCATCCTGGACTCCTCCCTCTCCATGACCAGGCAGGTCAACAACGTCTCCTCGGCGTGCTTCAACATCCTACGCACACTTCGGAAGATCTTCTGGTGGATCCCCACCGAGACCAGGAGGACCGTCACCCAGGCCCTCGTCACCAGCCGACTGGACTACGGTAACGCCCTCTACGCCGGTACCACCGCCAAGCTCCAGAAGAGACTCCAGCGGATCCAGAACGCCTCAGCCAGACTCATCCTCGACATCCCACGATCCAGCCACATCTCCGGACATCTGAGAGACCTGCACTGGCTCCCCGTCAACAAGAGAATCACCTTCCGCCTCCTCACCCACGCACACAAAGCCCTACACGACCAAGGCCCGAGCTACCTCAACAGCCGAGTCAACTTCTACGCTCCCACGCGCCACCTCCGATCAGCCAACCACGCCCTCGCCGCCGTCCCCCGCATCCGAAGAGCGACTACAGGAGGAAGGTCCTTCTCCTACCTGGCCGCCAAGAACTGGAACTCCCTCCCGACCGACCTGCGCCTGACCCAAGACCACCTCTCCTTCAGGAAGAAGCTGAAGACCTGGCTATTCGAGCAGTAGCGGCACCCCCCCCCCCCCCAGCGCCTTGAGACCCTACGGGTATGTAGCGCGCTTTATAAGTGTCATTGATTGATTGATTGATTGGTCAGTAACTACCACCAAATTATGACCATGGTGGAAAGATCTCAGAAAGACAGCCAATGTACCACACTGGCCGCCAGGGAGGAAACAACAGGCACCACGGCGGTAGCCGCCTACAGCCAGGAGGAAGACAAAGTTCTGCCCAACTTATTGTGACCAGACAATCTGCCACATTTTCCAGGGCTGTCCCAATTACATCAAAAGCCTGGCAAAAACACTGCATAGAAGTGAAATAACTCACCATTGGAGACACAGGGAAGAACCACGCCTCCATGGAACCAGAACTGCAAGTATTTCCGATGATATTCTACATTTTGCTCCACCATGAACACCAATGCCGGTGAAGACGACGACAGTGAGTACAGCCACCTAGAACACAAGGGAGGGTGGAGATGAAAACAACAGTGACACACACACACACACCATACACCCCCCCCCAACACACACACACCATACACAACCAGCTCCACAAGAAAACAAGTTAATCCCCCTAAATTGGCTGAATAATGCAAGGACAACAGGGAAGTACCAAAGTGATTATAATAAGATCAACACCGTATAAATAATAATTTAGCCAATGCTACAGATATTTACAAATGCACAGAAAAAGGGACACTTCCACGTCCTCAGTTCAAGTGGGCTACATGGCCACAGGGCAAAGTCCAAGACCCCACTTGTCACCTGCATCAATACGGAGAGAACACTGCAGGGGCATCAGTTGGCAAATAGGCAGGCACCTCAGGGGGAGGGAGAGGCACCTCAGCCGGAAGCAGAAACAAGACCACTGGTTCTGGAGGGGACAACATGCCCTGTGTTTTGTCCTGTGGAGTGTAAGGACACAGTCTCTCAAGTGGGTGTCTTCCCCACTGGTTCTGGAGGGGGCAACATGCCCTGTGCTTGGTCCTGGGTAGTGCAAGGCAACAGTCTCTTGAGTGGGTGTCTTCCCCACTGGTTCTGGAGGGGGCAACATGCCCTGTGCTTGGTCCTGGGTAGTGCAAGGCAACAGTCTCTTGAGTGGGTGTCTTGCCCACTGGTTCTGGAGGGGGCAACATGCCCTGTGCTTGGTCCTGGGGAGTGATAGGCTACAGTCTCTCGAGTGGGTGTTTTCCCCATGGGTTCTAGAGGAGGCAACAGGCCCTGTGCTTTGTCCTGGGAAGTGCAAGGCCACAGTCTCTCGAGTGGCTGTCTTCCCCATGGGTTCTAGAGGAGGCAACATGCCCTGTGCTTTGTCCTGGGGTGTGCAAGGCCACAGTCTCTCGAGTGGGTATCTTACCTACTGGTTCTGGAGGGGGCAACATTCCCTGTGCTTTGTCCTGGGGAGTGCAACACCACAGTCTCTCGAGCGGGTATCTTCCCCACTGGTTCTGGAGGGGGCAACATGTCCTGTGCTTTGTCCTTGGGAGTGATAGGCCACAGTCTCTCAAGTGGGTGTCTTCCCCACTGGTTCTGGAGGGGGCAACATGCCCGGTGCTTTGTCCTGGGGAGTGCAAGGCCACAGTCTCTCAACTGGGAGTCTTCCCCACTGGTTCTGGAGTGGACATGCCGCACAGCAGCCCATGGAGGCAGGATCACATTGAGTCCGCCGGCAGTGACAGCTGCACTGTGGTGGTGCTGGTGGTGCTGGTGGTGCTGGTGTATTTTAAGGGCGGGGACAGACGCAGTGGGAGAGGACACAGGGGACGTGTGCATGGCTGTTGTGGAGGTGTCTGCCAGTGAGGTGTGTGTTCTGTTTGGTGTTGTGATGATGCAGGTAGTGGATGATGATGTAATGCATGCAGGTGTGAGTGTGGACGTAACTGGGCGGGAGGTGGAGGAGGAGGAAGAGGGGGAGACAGTGGAAATAGTGGATGTTGTTGTGTCTGCAACTGGATGGTGTTTGTGTGAGTGCCTGTGGGATGAAGTGTGGTGCTTGGGTTTGTCTGTGACACTCCTGGGTGTTGTCCTGTGTGCATGCTTGTCTGGCTGTGTGCTTGGGATGGGTTGGGGCTGAGGGGAATGGGACTGGGAAGTGGTAGTTGGAGGGGGGACGGAAGAAACAGGGGCAATGGCCGCCATCAGAGATGAGACCAGAGCCTGGATTGATCTCCGTTGGGCCGCCAATCCAGTGTGAATGCTCTCCAAGAATACATTAGATTGTTGCATCTGGGCTGCCAGCCCCTGGATGGCATTCACAATGGTTGACTGCCCTACAGAGATGGATCTCAGGAGGTCAATAGCCTCCTCACTCAGGGCAGCATTGCTCACTGGGGCAGGGCTTGAGGTGCCTGCGGCAAAGGAGATGCTCACCCTCCTGGGTGAGCGGGCACGGGAAACTCACTGAGGGGCTACTGGGAGGGCGGTGCTGGTATGGGGGGGTGGCGGCTGTACCTGTAGCTCGGGTGGTCATAGAAGTGTCCCTCACCACCAGGGAGCTTCCATCAGAGGAGGTATCTGAGTCTGAATTGTCCCCTCCATTCTCCGCCGTGGTGCTCCCCTCGCCCTCTGTCCCAATGGTGCCCTCAGCGTCGGTGGGCTCTGCCTCCTGGGTCCTGTGGGATGCAGCTCCCTTCGTCGCCGGTGCCTTTGCTCCCCATCCAGATGATGCTAATGCACAAAAGGACAGGATGACAAAAGAAGAAAGGGGGAAGAGAGACAAAGGATGCACTGGGTCAATTGCTGCACCAACACCACCGTTGGCGTACTCAACACCCTCATACACAGGGAACAGGCCTACGCACTATGCATTGCACCACCACTGATACTGCTAGCCACCAAGGCATGAGGAGGGACACACACCGCTATGTCAGGCCTGGCCTAGGGGCACCCACTAACACACATCCACCAACCCACCAGCGGTAAGTTGTGATGATAGCCACTGTACTCACCTCCTTGTGGCTGCTGTAATGTCCTCAAGCGCCTAGCCAGCTCTAGAAAGGCTATTGCCAATATGCTGGCCATCAGGGAATCACGGTCCGACGGGCACCCCTTCCTCGTGGGGAGGCCATCCCCAGCCATCTTCTGTGCCCAGCGTCTCAGGTCCTCCCACTGTTTGCGACAGTGGGTGCTCCACCTGCCATAGACCCCCAGGGTCCGCATGTCCTTGGCAATGGCATGCCCTTTACCATTCTTTTGATAGTTGGTGACCTGCAGAGGCAATACACACAGGAAAACACCATTAGACAAACAGTCACACACAGGAAAACACCATTAGAGAAACAATCCAGCCAGTTACACATATGGCCCCCCATACCCATTTCCATCACAGCACACACATAGCCCAGCACACAACGTGTACACCTCAAAGAGGACATCCACCCACCCCCCTTACACGAGGCCTTCAAACACACAACTCCATGCATTCATTCCACATGCATCATGCCCACAGTGTACTCACCTGTTGGTCTGGAGGCCCATACAGCAGTCCGAACTGGGGTATCCACCAGTCTCTCCAACTCCTTTGAAGTGAAGGCTGGGGCCCTTTCCCCAGTCACACGGGCCATGGTAGGTTCCAGACACAGGTCACAGCAGCACATGCAGTGCAGGTCCTCTTGTATGGAAGGTCAAGTAGCAAGTGAGGTCTCAGATAGAAAATGGGGGTCACTTCCGTGGCGGTGCATACCGTCACCGCCGGAGTAGATCGCCATTGGCCACTGCACCCCACAGAGCTCAATTTTAACCAATAAGGAATTTCACGGCGGTTCCCGACCGCCTTCCACCACGGCACAAAACATCAGTGGAATTACCTCACCTCCACCTGTCCCTCCACACAGGACAGGCGGATGCCATTTCATGGGGGGGGCAGCCCTATGAAATCATGCTGCGTCACAGGAGAAATAGGCACATACTGGACAAATCACACTGACCCATTACATGTTTACAGAATGCAAACTACTGTTGGGGCTCCAGCGTTCAGTTTGTGACAGCCTCCTCACACTTGTGTCCCTTAGATACCTACTGCTGAATAGGAGATGGAGACATACCCCCGTGTACAGGCCCCGGGTGGACTTGGCTACACTGGAGGACAGGCACATTATCCTCACCTATAGACTTGACAGGGCCACAATCACAGAGCTGTGTGCCCAATTGAAGCCTGACCTGATATCTGCTATCTGTCACCCCACTGGGATCCCCGCTCTTGTGCAAGTGCTATCTGTACTACATTTCCTGGCAACTGGTTCTTTCCAAGTGACAGTGGGCTTGGCAGCAGGAATGTCACAGCCAATGTTCTCAATAGTGGTGACAAGAGTGTTGTCTGCCCTGATAAAACACATGTGCAGCTACATTGTTTCCCCCAGGATGAGGATTTGGCCACAGTGAAGGCCGAGTTTTATGCAATGGGACATATCCCCAACATAATTGGGGTGATTGATGGTACACATATTGCATTTGTCACCCCCCCCGGCAGAATGAACAGGTGTTCAGGAATTGTAAGAGTTTCCACTCCATGAATGTTCAGATGGCGTGCTTGGTGGACCAGTACAGCTCCCACGTCAATGCTAAGTATCCTGGATCGGTGCATGATGCCTTTGTCCTGAGGAATAGCAGCATCCCAAATGTGATGGCCCAACTACAGAGGCACAAGGTGTGGTTAATAGGTGAGCCCTGGTCCTCACCAGTATTTGTTGGTGTATGCCTGTGGTGTTGGCCATATAGGATAGTGTGTGGCTAAATGTTGTCCCTCAATAATTTCAGGTTGCCCAAACCTATTGATGCTGCTGACCCCTGTAAGGAATGCCAGGACAACGGCAGAAGAACATTATAATGAGGCACATGGATGAACCAGAAGGATCATTGAGAGAACCTTTGGCCTCCTGAAAGCCTCGTTCTGGTGCCTACATCTAACAGGTGGATCCCTGTGCTTCTCACCCAAGAAGATCTGCCAGATAGTACTGGCATGCTGCATGTTGCACAACCTGGCCCTCAGATGCCATGTCCCTTTTCTGCAGGAGGAGGTGACTGGAGATGCCCCTGTGGCAGCAGTAGACCCTGTGAACAGTGAGGATAAGGAGGCAGAGAATGAGGATGAGGACAACAAAATCTGTGATCCGTCAATACTGCCAATGACACCCAGGTAGGACAGTGTAACTTTACATTTCAATGACTTCGGTTGTAATCTGTGTCGCAATGGCATGCTGATATTTCCCACTTCAATGCCCACTTACTGTTCCCTCTGGCAATTCATTTTGCAGATGTTGGTGAATTCACAAATTCTCCTGGTTTGATCACCACAGCCAGCTACAGGTCATTAATCTATGCTCATTCTATGTACAGTTCATTTGCAATGTTTGTACCTGTTTCAAAAAATACATATTTGATATGCATGACATACTACAAATAGATTTTTTTTCAAAGGGTGTTTATTGAAGTGCTGACATATAGGGGGAAAGTGCAATGGGATGAGGTGATGATGGAGGAATGTCCAGGGTATTGTTCCAGTCTGTTTGTAGCACAGGTGCATTGTCCAAGGGGACATAGGAAGGGGAGCAATGGCAGTTCGAGGTGGACAGGGTGACTGAGTGGGACACAAGGGGGACAATCTGGAGAGTCTCATTTCCTGTCGGGTTTTGGCATGTGTCTCTGGCTTCTGGCTGGATTGCAGGGAACGTTTGCGGGGTGGTTCACCTTCTGCAAGGGGAAGGGGTGCTGGCGGCCTGTGAGTCCTGTGGCAGGGCCTCCTGGCCACTAGCGGCAGCAGAAGTGGAAGGCTGTTCCGATGTCTGGCTAGTGGCGGGGCCCGCTGGTGTGAGACTGCCAACCTCATAATGTTGGCCATGTCTGCCAGCACCCCTGCTATGGAGATCAGGGTGGTGTTCATGGCCTGCAAGTCCTCCCTGATCCCCTGGTACTGTCCCTCCTGCAGCCTCTTGTTCTCCTGCACGTTGTCCAGGATCTGGCCCATCGTGTCCTGGGAATGTTGGTAGGCTCCCAGGATCTAGGAGAGTGCCTCCTGGAGAGTCGGTTCCCTGGGCCTGTCCTCCCCCTGGCACAACGCAGTCCTTCCAGTTTCCCTGTTGGCCTGTGCCACTGTCCCCTGAACCGTGTGACCACTGCCAACGACCCCAGGTCCCTTTTTGTCTTGTGTGCGAGGTGTGGACTGAGATCCCTGTAGAGGTGGCACACTGCTGATTGACGTGTCCTGGGGACAGAGGTGTGGGTATGCTGGGTGGGTGCTGTGGTGTTTTTCCAGATGGGGGAGGCTCTGTGGTGGTGTGTGACTGGGCTTGGGTAACCGACTGTCCAGTGGTCCCTGATGGGCCAGGTAGATCGTCCAGATCCTGAAGACCAGAGTTACTGTCATCACTGTGGGCCTCTTCTGTTGGGGGACTGGAAACTGCTGGCACCTCCTCTCCAGTGATATTGGCTGAGGTACCTGAGGGGATGTAAATGATGTGTTATGGTTTATGTGTATGACATATTGTACATCCCTGGCTTCCCCTCTATGGTTGGATTTGCCCTGCCAGTTTTAACTTGTGTATGTTAGTGTATGGTGGGATTGTTAGTTCTCTATGCTGTGCATGCTTTAGTGATGAGTGTCCATGGAGGGCTGTGAGGGGTGTCCATGCATTGGTTCAGCATACAGGGCTTGGCATTGGGATAAGCGAGATGTGATGGTGGAGTGTGTGGGATGTAAGGAGTGATGGGAGTGAGGGTGAGGAAGATGGTATGTGATGGCAATCAGGTATGGGGGTGATAATTGTTGAAAGTTGACTTACCAGTGTCAAGTCCTCCTCCGACTCCAGCCAGTCACGCAGGATGCAGTATTGCTAAGACTTGCTCCTTCCATGCTGGAGGTAGGGGTCCACCGCCAGACCTCTGGATAGCAAGTTGGTGTCTTGCTGCTATGGAACGTACCTTCCCCCGTAGGTCATTCCACCTCTTCCTGATATCATCCCCAGTTCTGGGGTGCTGTCCCACGGCATTGACCCTGTCCACAATTCTCCACCATAGCTCCATCTTCCTAGCTATTGATATCTGTTGCACCTGTGCTCCAAATAGCTGTGACTCTACCCTGACAATTTCCTCCACCATGACCCTTAGCTCCTCCTCTGTGAAACGGGGGTGTCTTTGTGGTGGCATGGGTGTTATGTGAGGTGTGTTGGTGAGGGTGTGTTCGGTAATGTGTTGGATTGTGTGATGTGGAGTGTGTGGATGTTGAGTAGGCGTAGTGTGTGGCTCCAGTTGTCTCAGTGGTCTTGGTGTTGCTCTGGTGGCAATGATTTGTAATCGTAAAGGGTTGTGGGTAATGTGGGTGTGTTTTGAAGTGGTGTGGGTGTGTGGGTATGGTGTGTGTATGGGTGTCAGGTGTGTGTTGTTTGAATTGTCCAATGTGGTGTTGTTTTGTATGTGGGTGTAAATTCTGAGCGCGGCAGTTTGTACCGCCAATGGTTTACCACCGTTGAATGTCTGCCGTGGTGATTCGTAGGTCATAATGCAATGGGCGTTGTTCTGTTGTTGTAACAGTGTGGGTTTTGATACTTCCACTTTATCACTGACCTTTGGGCTGGTGGATTTGTGTATCTGGCTGAAATCTGTTGGATTGGTGGGTGTGTGTCATAATATGGTGAACGGATATCTACCACTGCGGCGGTAAGTTGGCGGCTGTCAGCATGGCGGTAAGCGGGATTTACCGCCAATGTCATAATGAGGGCTTATGTCTTGTGCCCTAAGGTAACTATAACTTGCGCCACCCGTATGCAGTGCTAATTATTCCACAAATTACAGCACTCATGACATCTTCAATAGCATAATTGTAATAATAATTACAGTAAATCTTTTGAGGAAAAAAACTGTGCATGGCGGGACACGAGTTATAGTTACCTTACGGCACGAGTTATAGCTACTTGAGATACCTCTAACTATAACAGGTGAATTTCTATGCTATGGGTTTGTATGTTTAAAATGTGAGCCTAACTGTGACGTCCCTGTAATCTTTTGTTAGTGAAAAAAGTATATATATATGTGTACATATATATATATATTTATATTGGTTCATTTTCACTTAATAACCAAAGGTTAAAGGGATGTTATAGTTAGGCTCACATACAAAATGATTCAAAACCATAGAAATTCAGTAATTTTATATAGTTAGAGTTATTTCAAGTAACCATAACTCATTCCCTAAGGTAACCATAACTTGCACCCCCACCATGCACAGTTATCTCATCAATAATTTTACTGTTACAGTAACATTATCAATGGTGTTCTAAATGATGTCATGAGTGCTGTAATATTGGGGGTAATTAGCAGTGCAAAGTGAGGGTTTGTGTTATAGTTACCCTAGGGCACGAGTTATAGTTACTTGAAACAACTCTAACTATAGTAGCTAAAATGTCATGGATTTGTATATGAACCTAACTAATATGTCCCTGTACCGTTGGCTTTTTAAGTTTATTTCTATTTATTCCTATAACATAATTTTAACTAGTATATGTTAATCCAATCACCTCCCATGCCTACCCTAAAAAAACCTTACTACCCAAAAATCTATACCCAGACTAAAAATTCCCTTGCCACCCAAAAACCCATAACCACCCTATACCCTAAAAATTCCCTAGCTACCCAAAAACATATACCAACCCTAACCCTAAAATTTCCCTTGCAACCCCCAAAAAATGTACTCACCCTAAAAACTAAATTTGCCTTTGCCATTTATATATACCCATACCTACCCTAAAATTACATTTGTCACCCAAAACCTAATATCCACCCGAAACCTTAAAATTACATTTGTCACCTAAAAATTTATATCCACCCTAAACCCTTAAAATTCCTCTGCCACCCACAACCACATCCAACCTAAATGCTAAAATTACCCTTGCCACCCAAAAATCTATACTCACCCTAAACCCTAAAAAAAAACCTTGCCACCCAAAACCCATACACACCCTAAAACCTAAAATACCATTGCACCTCAAAAACCCATACCTACCATAAACCTTAAAACTATCCTTGCCACCTAAAATACCAATTTACCAATACCCTCCTAAACCCCAAAATTACCCTCGCCACCTAAAAACCCATACCCTCCCTAAACTCTAAAAATTATCTTGCCAGTCAAAAACCCATGCCCATCTTATACCCTAAAAATTCCTCTGCCACCCAAAAATCCACACCTACCCTAAACCCTAAAATAACCCTTCAATCAATCAATCAGTTTTTGTAAAACGTGGATACTCACTTGTGAGTGTCTCAAGGCACTGCGGGGGAGGAAGAGGCCTCATCTGAAGAGTCACGTCTTGAGGTTCTTTCTGAAGATGGTAAGCGATGGGCTGTGTCTGAGGTGCAGAGGGAGTTTTTTCCAACTCTTTGCAGTGTTGTAGGTGAAGAATCGTCATCTGGTGGTGGTTTTATGATCTGAGGGATGGTGGCCAGGGCAAGCTCGACAGAGCGGAGGAATCTGGCGAGGGTGTGGAAAGAGACATGCTGTGGTTCAGATAGGATGGTCCTGCATTGTGTATGGCTTTGAACGTGTGAGTAAGCAGCTTGAAGGTGATTTTGTTTCTCAACCAGGAGCCAGTGTTGGGAGATATGTTCTCCACATGGGAGGTCCAGGATGAGTTGTAGTTTTTTTATGTTTCTTGTCAAGGTGTCGATGTAGAGGGCGTTGCCGTAGTTGAGCTTTGTTGTGACTAAGGTGTGGGTGACTGTCCTGCGACAATCTGCTGGGATCCATCTGAAGATTTTCCAAAGTTTGCGGAGTGTGTGCGAGCAGGAGGAGGCGACTGAGTTTACCTGGAGGGTCATGGATAAGAAAGAGTCGAGGATGATGCCTAGGTTGCGAGTGTGGTCAGTCGGGGCAGGCGGGCGCTGAGGGATGTGGTCCACCAGGAGTCGTCCCAAGCTGAGGTGGAATTTCCGAAGATGATGAGCTCAGTCTTGTTGGAGATTAGCTTGAGGCAGTTTTCTCTCATCCAGGTGGCGACAGCTTCCATTCCTGAGTGGAAGTTCCTTTTGGCCTTGTTCAGGTTTTTGGTGAGGGAAATGGTGAGTTGTGTGTCATCGGCATATGACATGATGTTCATTCCGTAGCTTCTGACGATGGCTGGAAGAGGGGCCGTGTATACGTTGAACAGTGTGGGACTCAGTGAGGATCCATGGGGGACTCCACAGTTGACTCCTGTGGGTCTGGATGTGTAGGGCGGGAGTCTGACCGTCTGAGTCCTCCCAGAGAGGAAGGAGTGGATCCATTTCAGGGCTTTTCTACGGATTCCTATATCGTTGGCACTTGGCACCCAAAAACTCATACCCACCCTAAAACCTAAAAATTAATTTACCACGCAAAAACCCATACCCAACCTAAACCCTAAAAATTTATTGTCACACGCATATGTGTATATATATATATATATATATATATATATATATATATATATATCCATATGTGTGTGTGCGTGTGAGTGTGTATATAGATGTGTATATATATATTCATTTAAAAAAATTAAAGATTACAGGGACATTATAGTATGGCTCACATTTTTAACTTGCAAAACCCCAGAAATTCACCTGTTATAGTTAGAGCTACCTCAAGTAGTGTGAGTGGGTGTGTGGCGGTTTCAGTGCGTCTGTGAGTGGGTGTGTGAGAGTCTGACTAGGTCTGTCTGTAGGTGCGTGAGTGTCTAAGTGGGTTTGTGACTGGGTGCGTGAGGGTCTGAATGGGTCTGTGAGTGGGTGCATGACTGTTTGAGTGGGTCTGTGAGTGGGTGTGTGAGGGTCTGAGTGGGTGTGTGAGTGGGAGAAAGTGATAAAAAATTGAAATTGAGAAAGAGAAAGAAGAAGAGTGAGAGGGATAGAGAGAGAGAGTTTTTAGGCCTTGATAAATGATACCCTTAGAATGAGATATTTCAAAACACTAGTAAATAAACAAACACACCGTCAAGCAATACTAGGATTTGAACCATCAGCCTACTGAATGACAGCACAAGACCTTGACCATTAGCCCTGAAGTGACTCTGTACCAATCTGCATCCAAACATAACTAAAACATTCGTACCAAACATCTTGGTAGACTACCTCTTTGAAGTCATTGCATGGAGGGGCAATTGCAATGACAATCTCGCTCTCTCTCTTCCGTTTCATTATGGGATGGAAGAGAGAGAGAGAGTGTGACAGGACCGCTGGGGGAACCTGAAGGCCCCCGTGGTCCTATCTGGCTCCCCACATCCTGCAGGAACCGGAATTGCTCCCACAAGCAGGGAGCTGCTTTAGAAAGTTCCCAAAGGCAAAGGGGGAAGGGGACCCTCTCCCAGAACCATTACTGGCCCTAGGGACCTCATCAACAAGAGCCAGCTCCAGCAGTGTCCCAGGGTGCCGACCTCTGAAACATAGAGGTTTCCCTGCCTGCAGTGGGACGGGCTGGGAAACCTGTGTTTGCTCTTGCTTTGTGGGAGCAATTTCAAGAGCTCCCTCCAAGCAAAACCAAACACTAAGGGGGTCATTACGACCATGGCGGGCGGCTACCGCCGCCTGCCAGGTGGTAACCGCTGTGCGGCCGTCAATGCGGCCACACTCACGCGGCCCCCATTATGACATTCCCGCTGGGCCAGCAGGTGCAAACCAAATTTGCGCCCGCCGGCCCAGCGGGGATGAGGCCCCAACATAGGAGCCGGCTCCTAATGGAGCCGGCGGTGTTGCGGCCGTGCGACGGGTGCAGTTGCACCCGTCGCGAAGCTGGCCGGGGCCCTGTTAGGGGGCCCCTGCACTGCCCATGCCAGCGGCATGGGCAGTGCAGGGGCCCCCAGGGGCCCTAGGACACCCCTTACTGCCAGCCTCTTCCTGGTAGTGCAAACTGCCAGAAACAGGCTGGCGGTAGGGGTGTCATAATCCCCAGGGCAGCGCTGCTTGCAGCGCTGCCCTAGCGGATTATCACCGCCGGGGCTAAAACGTCGGGAAACCGCCGGCCCCGGCGGTGCGACGCGTAAGAGGGCTGGAAGCACCGCCAGCCTGTTGGCGGTGCTTCCGTCCTTTTAGCCCTGGTCAAAATGACCCCCTAAGGCCCTCATTATAAACATGGTGGCAATCATCGCCGACCGCTATGGTGACGGTGAACAGAAGACTTTCAGTGGCGGTGAACAGCTCACAGCAGTATAATGATGCCAAAAAGTCAAACCTCCAAAAATCCTGCAACCTCCAGCCACCGCCAGGGCCCATGATGGCGGAAAGGCTGTACACCTCACCCTGCCACCGCCATGCAGACAAATCCTCCACCCACCAAATAATTATGCACAAATCACCATGGAGGATAGTAAATGATGAACAACCATTGGTGATACCTACCACCACGGACAGTAATGGTACCCAACAACAATAAATACACACATTGGCAAGTTTAAAACCCACACACCTGAGACACATCCACAACACTATAAAACAATCACATACACAGCCCAACAATCCTTTGCAACACCAATTGCCTGAATGAGAATGACAACATTACACACATACACTCAACAAAAGTCACACACAGAAATACACCACCAAAACCCATTCACTCCACAAACACCATCACAAGCCACACACACAAACACACCATCATGGAACCCTCACCAATACACCCATAACACCACACCCACAACACACCATGGCACCCCCTAAGAACCCCCGCTTCACAGATAGGGACCATGGTGGATAAAATACTCAAGGTCGAGTCACAATTATTCAGGGCACAGGTGCAGCAGATAACCATCGCCAGAAAGATGGGGTTGTGGCAGACGATTGTCAACAAGGTCAATGGAGTGGGGAACCATTCACGCACAAGGGACGACATCCACAAGAGATGGAACGACCTGCACAGGAAGGTAAAGGCAATGGCATCCAGGCATAACATCGCGGTACAGAAGACTGGTGGAGGACCCCCACCTACACCCCCAACTACACCAACTGGGAGGAGAAAGTACTGGCCATCCTGCACCTGGAGGGCCTCACTGGACTCACTGGAGGACTGGACTCGGGTAAGTCAACTACATTACTTCATATCCACTGCACCTGTAATGCATGTACCACCCCACCCCTCCCACTACCACTAGGACCACATCTCTGCCCAGGCTACAACAACCACATCCAGTCACCCTGCATGCCTTCAAACCCACTAACAGGCCCCCATCCTTCCCCCTGTGCACAGTCACCTACTCCTGCAAGGATAGGATTCACAATAGCACTACAGCACCCACAATGCACCTCCACCCCCCACACAAAATGAAAGGATAATTCCACGAAAGGACCCAGCATGGCACGACAGGGGAATAAAAGCACAAAATAGGGCAGAGCTGTGCATCCATTTCCGAATTAGTACATGTAACATACATGTCCATTCCCCCCCACAAGCACGACCACCCATACCACCCTGACGGAAAGGCCAAGGAGTGCCAGCACTCCACACGGAGACAGAGGCGTAGGAGACTGGAGAGGGATGTATGGATAGTGAGGAATACCCTGGCCCGTCACACAGTCCTGGACTGTCTCCCTCCAGCAGCCCCACCCAGGACACCACTGACAGCTCTACCACCCAGCCACCACCATCAGCTCTGGCCAAACGACCCCACACCAGTGTCTCCTGGGCACAGACTGGCGGACCACATGTACAGAGGCCAGAGTCTCCACCCACCAACAGCCAGGATGATGATGTCCCCAGTGCAAGTGGGACTGCCAGACCGGTGCAGTGGACACAGGCACAGGGTGCAAGGGCCAATGGCAGGGTCTCAGTGGCCCAGGGGGGAAGCCAAAGGATGGATGCTGCAGCCCAGGAGGTGATCTAGAGGTCCTGGGAGCAAACCACCATTCCCAGGACAGGATGGGCCACATGCTAGCCACCCTGGAGCAGAATCAAAGGCTGCAGATAGCACACCACCAAGAGGCCATGGAGCAATGGAAACAATGCAATGCCACCATGGCCACCATTGCAAGGGTGCTGCAGCACCACTACCCTAGCCAGCCTGAGACCTCCACCCACCTGCAAGCCCCTACCACTAGCCAGGACACTGCCCTGCCCTCTACATCTGCAGCAGCTACTGGACTGGTGGCACTGCCAGAGGACACACAGGAGACCAGCACCCCTAGCCCTGAAGCCCAGCTCCAGTCACTCAAATGTGCGCTAAGACCCAGAAATCACAGTGGAACACCTGACAAGACCAAGGCCCCCGCTATGAAGTGACTCTGCCCTGAACTGTCTCCCATGTGCGACACTGTGCTACCTTGTTGACCTGCCTCTACCAACACACCATCTACAAGGGACAAATGGACCAATACCCACTGCCACCAACAGCTGAGCCCATGCACCAGAGTATGGATATGCACCATGAGCCCACTCCATATCACTGTACAGCGATATAAAACACTTGTGACACTGAATAAAAACACATCTGCACCAAATCGTATTCCCTATGTCATTATGGGTTTACAATTGTGAGTGTGTATGCATTAGCCAGTCAATATCATATTCATACTTTTATTGCAGGAGGGGATCCCACGCACTTCTAGTGTCTGAAGTAAGTCACATACATGTACATAATATTGGGTTTCCTGGCACATGCCACTTCAGTACTCAGTTAACAGTGTTAATGACTACAGACACCACATCACCAATCACATGAGTCAGACTGACACTACGCAGTGAAGACAACAGCATCAGGGAACAGTACCTCATAGTCACTGGAAGTATAGGCGGATCAGCTGGTTACTGGAGTTGATATCTTTCCCCTCTTCTTCCTCAACATTACTCTCATCCCCTCTCTGAGATTGCAGGTCTAGTTGGACAGCACCCTCATCCTCTAGAAGGGGGAGAGCTTTCCTCACAGCCAAGTTGTGCAGCATGCAGCAGGCCACTACTATTCTACCCACCTTCTCAGGACCATAGCAGAGGGATCCCCCGGAGAGATGGAGGCAACGAAATCTAGCCTTCAGGAGACCTATAGTGTGCTCAATCACCCTCCTAGTACGTCCATGGGCCTCATTATAATTCCTCTCTGCATCTGTCCTAGGATTCCTCACAGGTCTCAGGAGCCATTTCAAGTTAGGGTAGCCAGAATCACCTGCAAAAGTGGACGTAAATAGGACCATAATGAACTGACTGCACATACATATTGGCTGGCAATCACCTATGTACAGAACCATTGTCATACACACTCAACTATGAGCCATCCTCTGTCCCCTTGTAGTTGTCCCATCAAGTGTGGTACACTGCTGTTTCTCAGGACAAAGGAATCATGGACCGATCCTGAGAACCTGGCATTGACATATGATATGTACTGGTCAGCAGTACACACCAATTTTATGTTCATGGAGTGGAAGTTCTTTCGATTCCTGTACACCTGTTCATTCACTCTTGGGGGTATGAGAGCAATGTGGGTTCCATCAATAGCACCTATAACATTGGGGACATTAGCAAAGGCATAAAATCCAGACTTGATGGCAGGAAGCTTAGCCCTTTAGGGGAACTGAACATATGTCTGCAGGTGTTGGACAAATGCTTCCAGCAATTTGGAAAGGATGAGGCTAAACATTGGCTGTGAGAACCCTGCACCCATGACCACTGTCACCTGAAATGAGCCCGTAGCCAACAAATGGAGTACAGATAGCACTTGCAATTAGTAGGGATGGCATGCTGATTCTAATTATCCAGTCTCAGTACAGGTTCCAGTAAAGCACATAGGTCATGGATTGTTGCACGATTGAGTCTGTCTGTGACAATGATGTGATGTTCATCCATGGTTTCCAAATCAACAAGAGGTCTGTATGCAGATGGGGCCCTCCCTCGCCACATGGGTAGGTACTTATGGGGGAGGAAAGGACACATATGAGGGGCACACATACATGTGCAACACATGTTGTTACTGTATTATTGGATGTGCAAAAAGTAGGTTACACACACAGATGCTATGTATTATGTACAACGTCAGGCACATGTGTGCAGAGTCAACCCTGTTGTAATGGCATCCCAGTGTGGACACATTTGCTAAGATGTGTGCATGTGAGGATCAGACACTCATGTAAGCAAGCGACTAAGGTCGGAGATTTGAAGGCCCTGAATGGGGCCCCTGGCCAGGATATGCTTACATGGTGATAGCAAGATGGCAGCCTCCTGCCATCCAGGTTTGAGGTAGTGGAAGTGACATCATTCTGCTGGCGGTAGTCATCATGGCGGAAGGCAGTGTTCACCGCCATGCACCCAATCATTGGATTACATGGTGTCAATAGGGAACCTGGGCCTATCATGATCACCTCCAGCAGTGACGGTGCACACCACTGCGGAACGTATGCCATGTCGTCATACCCTTGACCCTTGACTCCTGATTCCCATGCAGGGCAGTACTCCACTGAGTGTGCTGCTGTGTCCTGACTCTGGTCCCATGAATCACAGGGGAACGGGCCCGGCTTTCACCGCGGTGGAGCTCAAGAAGCTGGTGAACGGGGTTCTACCCCTGTATGCCAAGTTGTATGGGCGACCAGAGGAGCAGGTGAGTTGGCGGCTGTCTTCCTTGGATGTGTGTGATGGTGGTCTATGCCTGTATGCATGTGTGTTAAATTTGTAACTGCACAGCCGTAGATTTTGTGGCATGTACTGTTTGTGAGTTGGTGACATTACTTTTTAAAATGTCTGTTCCATAGGGGACGACATGTCATCTGTATTAGGAGCACACATACCGACGTCTGTTTTTCTGCTCTGTGTGTCCCACGCAGGTCAGCGCCCATCAGAAGAGATGACTGTGGCAAGCCATTGCCAAGGAAGTACAGACCCTGAGGGTCTACAACCGGTGGACCACCCACTGCAGGAAGCGGTGGGAGAACCTGAGGCGCTGGGCCATGAAAACCAGCAAGGCCCAGCTGGGGAAGGCCTCCCAACGAGGAAGGGTTGCCTGTCGGACCCTGACCCCCCTAATGGCCTGCATTCTGGCGGTGGCCTATCCGGATTTGGATGGGCGCTTGAAGGTAGCACCGCAGCCATAAGGGGTGAGTACCAACACTGTTGTAATGCTACTTTGATGGATGTGTTTGGGTACTGTGGTATGTATGCTGTCTATTGCCAGGTACTCGGACAGGTGTGTTACTGCAGTCCTGCCCCTTCATAGACCCGGGGATGATGTGGGGCAGGTGTGGACAGTCCCGTCCCAATAGGCCTTGGGGGTTTACCTTTCTGTAATCTTGGATACTTTGTGGGCTCATTGACTAGTGGGTGCATTGGCTTGGCAAGGTCCCCAGATGTGTACTCCACACAGTTTCTCAGGTATGTATTTCCTGTGGGTAATGGTGAGTATTCTGGGGCAGTGGCCACTAGTCAGGGGCACAGTCATGACTGATGTTGAAGGTGCTGCGTGTAGGTGTGTGACCTGGATGGGTGTGTGTGTGAGCCAGGGACGTACATTCATTCAGGTACTGACAGATTTCTTTCTTGTTTTGTTTCCCCACCCCTGTGCTCTTGTGTCCCTATGTACATTAGCATCATCTGGTGAGGGAGCTGAGGCACCAGCGAGTGGGGATGGAGCAGCCCACGGTTCCAAGGAGGCAGAGTTGGCGGACGCCAAGGGGACCAGTGGGTTGGAGGGCGAGGGGAGTACCACGGGGATGGCAACTACCACTGGCGGTAGTGACTCTGATACCTCCTCCGATGGGAGCTCCCTGGTGGTGGTAGACCCTACTGGGCCCACCCATTCTGTGTAATCTTCCACCACCACCATGCCATCTCCACCCTCCCAGTTGCTCCCCTCCCAGTTGACCGTGCCCTCTCACGCAGGAGGGTGGGCATCTCCTTCGCACCAGGCACCTCATCCCCTGCCCCAGTCAGCCCTGCTGCCCTCACAGAGGAGGCTATTGACCTCCTGAGGACTATCTCTGTAGGGCAGACAACCATCGTGAATGCCATCCAGGGGCTAGCATCCCAGATGCAGCAATGCAATGCATATCTGGAAGGCATTCACAGTGCCATGTCTGTCCTACAGAGATCTTTTCAGGCTCTGGCCTCCTTTTTGACGGCAGCCAGTGTCCCTGGTCTTTCTGTCCCCCTTCCCACCACCTCTACCCCTTCCAGCATCCCACTCCCTTCACCCATCCCAAGCACACATCCAGACAGCCATGCACACACCTCAACACACAAGAAGCACACAGACAAACACAAGCACCACACTTTCCACCACAGGCATATATACACCCAACATACAAAGGCACACACAACAACATCCACTTCCCTCACTGTGTCCACCTCTCCCCCCTCCCTGTCTGTCACCTCAACATGCAAACCCACAAGCACTGCACCCTCGGTCACTGCTGCTGCCCCCATTCTTGCAGTCACCACAACATCTGACATCCAGTTATCCACCCCATACACCACACCTGCACTCACCACAACTACATTGACAGACACATGCATCACACTCACCAGACCTGCTGACACCCAGACAACATCGATGTACACTGGCAGCCTGTCTTGTCCCACTGTGTCCACCACCCCTCCTCCCAAAACATTCAAACTTTCGCAGCCACCCACACAACACACATCCACCACACATCAGCACACTTTACAGGCACCTGCATCCACGTCTGGCACACCTACACTTGGTGCAAGTGCTCCCTCAACCTTCACTCCCAGACCTTCCTTCAAATCCCCCCAACTGCCCCTAAGAAGCTTTTCCTCTCCTGTGTTGACCTGTTTGAACCCACTGGCCCACCCCGTCTCGTCCCTAAGCGTGCCTATCTCCTTGCCCAGTCCACTCCTTCCACATCCAAGTCCACCCCAGTCCACCCTTCCCATTCCTGTGCACCTTCCCCAGGGAGGAAGAAGCCCCATGTTACCCCAGGTCCCTCTGCCACACCCTGGTCCAAGCCCACTCTCCCACCTTCCAAGGGCAAGCCCAAACTCCTCCACCTCCCAAACCCAAGCCCCCCCTTCCAGATATAAGTTCCCACCGCCGCCACCCTCTGCCCCTGTTCCTTGGGGTGCCTGGCTGCCGCATTGATGTCCCTTTACAGTGGAGTACCCTGTGCACATGTGGGAGTCAAGTCTGGCCTATTTAGGCCCTTGATGGTATCCAGAATGGACTGACCAATGGCCTTATTTGGACATTCCATTTTTCTAGTTTTATTAACATTGAGTGCCCAGGGGTGCTGTTGGCACATTATGGTGACGTGGTTCATCGTTTCATTGTGAGGTGTAGTGTGCACATGTGTGTACTTTTGTGCAGGTCTTTGTTGCCTTGTGTCGGGTAAGTACATCTTATTCTGGTGTGTATGGTGGGGCATGGTGGGAGGGGCTGGGCACGCATTGCAGGGTGGGTGGGGTAGATGTATAACTGTGCCCTGTCTTCCCATGTGTACTAGCTTGCGGTACTTACCGTCGTCGTCTTCGTCGGCGGCCACGGTCGTGGAGGTATATGGCAAGGAGCAGTACTTGCATTATTTCCAACTCTCTCTCCATGTCTGCATCGGTGTTGTGCGTACCTCCGGTGAATGTTTCCTTTTATTTAGTTTGTTTCCGCCACGCTTTGAATGGCGGTGGTTCCCGCACTGGAACTGACGGCAGTCTTGTGCTTCATTATTTGGTGGGCAGGTGGATCTTTTCTGCCGGCCTGTGGGCGGCCTCTTCCATCCTCGTCACCACTCCAATGATGGTGGTGTGTGGATGGACCGCTACTTGTTGCTCATGTGCTTCATTATTTGGCGGACTGGACCGCCAGCTTGCTGGCCATAGTTACCGCCACTGCCAGAGGGGCGACATTTGCGCTATGTTCATAATGACCACCTAAGTCCTCTCCCAGCAGCGGGCCTATCAAAAATGCTCTTGCTAGCTGGGAGCGGACATTTCATCTGTTTCCCTGCCCACACTGAAATGTGCAGGGAAACAGATGAATAAATTGCTCCCACCTGCAGGGAGCAGCATTTTTAGCTTCTCCCCCCCGCAGCCCTCAACAATGATGCAATGGATGTCCTTGAAGGGCTCCAGGGCACCTGCGTTTTATTCGCTGGGGCAGGAGATGGGTTCACCAGAGATGAAATCGACCCCCTTCCTCAATGCCTAATTAGTTAGGCCCCGGGAAATGATTTCTCCAGGGCAAAAATCGGTCCAAAAATCGTTCCGGGGGGGGAAAGGCATGTAGTCTCCTTCCTCATCATTAATTAGATAGGCCCCAGGGAATGGGGTCCCTGTGCTATATTGGGCTGGGGAGGGAACTGCATGCCCCCTTCCCCTTTATAATATGGATTGGCCTCAGGAGATGAGGTTCCCGGCCCGGAGGCTTCATGCCCCTTCCCCATAAATTAAATGGTGGGTCCCAGGGCATAAGGTCCCCATGGCCAAATGCATGCCCCGTACCCCCATAAATTAAGCTGCGAGCCCCTGGAATGGGGTATTCGGGGCCAAATATGGCCTGGGGACTACAGGCCCCCTCCCCTAACAAAATGTGGCCAGCCCTAGGGAATGGGGTACTGGGACAGAAATCAGCCCGAGGAGAGGGGCTGGTTGCCCCCCTCCCAGGTTGGCTGTCTTTGGCCAACCTCCCGCTGTGTATAGCCAAGGCAGTGCACGGCATGCAGGGGTTGGATGCTGATTGCCTCGCATATTACATCACTCATGACATCTTCTATCACATCACTGATAATTTCACTGCAACATTTGCAATGAAGTTATTGATGTGAATACTGTGCATGGCGGGTGCACGAGTTACAGTTACCTTAGGGCCAAAGTTATAGTTTCTTGGGATAAGTATAACTATAACTGCTGTATTTCTATGCGTTTTGTGTCTGTAAAATCTGAACCTAACTATAATGTCCCTGTTACCTTTGTTTTTTAGTAAATATATATAAATATTACCTACTGCAGTCGCAAGTAGGTAGTTATAGTTAGGACCTAGTTTTCATAGGAAGAGTGCTTTTTGTTTGCCAGTCTCGTTGGACTCTGTATAGGAAGATTTATGTTATAACAGAATTCTAGAGAAAGAGGCAACAGGAACAATCATGTTGCCAAAAGGCACACAAGGTCACTGGTGACATTCCCTTGTCTCCATTACACAGCTGTAGCGTAGAATACATACTGGACATTTACCCAAGGAGGCAGGAAGAACTCTACTTGGGTAGATATTTCATGCAAAGCTGTGAACTCTGGTTGGACAAAATGGCAGGTGAGTTTCCATTTTGGCAGAGTCACTCACACAACAACTGACACAACCACACAGACACTCACACACCCACTCACAGATGCACTCAGACACTCACGCACCCTCTCACACACCCACTCAGTAACTCATACACCCACTCACAGACCCACTCAGACACGCGGGATCCCACTCACAGACCCACTCAGACTCACTCACTCACTCACAGACCCACTTAGACACTAATGCACCCACTCACAGATCCAGTCAGACATTCACACACCCACTTAAACTCTCACACATACACTCAAAGACCCACACAAACAATAAACACCCAATCACAGAGACACTTTCACACCCACTGTCTCACCCAGAGACACCCTCTTACACCCATACTCACACCCAGACATTCTCACACCCACTCTCACATCCACATAGAACTTCTCACACCCACTCTCACACCCGGACACCCTCACACCCACAGACACCCTTAAACCACAGACACCCTCTCATATCTATTCTCACACCCAGAGCGATAGGTCCTGCGGCCAACTCCCATCGCACATGGTCGAAGGCCGTACGCGGTTTGGTAGTTAAGAGCGTTTGACGCAGGGTCTGGATGCAGGCCAGGCCCCGTGGCCAACTCCCACCATGCACGGCCTAAGACCATGCACGGCATGAGTTTGGTGGGTATAGGCAGGAGCCTATACTGAACTATATTTTCAGTGATACTGAAAAGGGGCGGGGTGGTGATTATTTTTTTTTTAAACCTACCTGTGCCACCGCCACCTTCACCACTGCCCTTCTCCTCTCCTCTTCTGTGCCGACAGCCTGCAGACACAGGCCCCCAGCCTGTCCTGTAGCCAATCCTGACGATGCTCAGAGCACCATCAGGATTGGCTGGGAACGCCAGGCTGGAGAGACCCTACTGCGCATGTGTGTTTGGCCAGCCTGAGACGGCCAGCCAAACATAGTTTATTATCATTTTTGGGGTAAAAGGTTTGCAGCTGCTGCTGCTGGCGGGGGGCGATGCTCCTCCACCCTAATGGAGGCGCCATCCCTGGTTATAGGGGCTTGGCCACAGGCCTGCAGCCACCCCCTGCCAAACACTGCCAAAGGCTGTGCATGGTGGTGGTTGGATCAATGTAAAGTAATGAAAAATACTTTATGTTTTTCATGTTTAAAAAAACATAGAAAATGACTGAAAAAAACAAAGGAAACAGGGATGTTACAGTTAGGAAATAGAATTTGGAAACTGTTGTGACCATTACATACACATGGTCACTGCCAGGGACAAAGGACCACAATCAAAATTCATTGCAGTACACCTACGAGAGTAGTGGCCATTTTAACAAGTGCAGTTATGTCCGTGAGCATTTACATATAAGTAGCAATTCAAAAATAATTTTCAATGTATTGACACGTTGTATATCATAATAAATCAAAGTACACCATGGGATGATAATCATCCAGAAATGTGAAAGCAATTCTGTCATAGCAATCAATGCTGCACACATTGAAACTATCATTAATCACATTGTAAGGTAGGAGTCTGGTCATTCCTAAGTCCTACTTTCTGCTACACCCACAAGGGATTCTGGAGCATGTAGTGTATTACATATCATATGAGGTCCTAAACCAATTATTACTGCTAAGTTTACCTTCTGACATGCAAGCCCCAACCATAGTATGCTGCGCTAAGGCTTCAGCCAGAAGTTCTAGTGCCTCATACTATGGCTGCAGCTTGCGTGTTAAAAATGGCCACCACCCTCATGGGTGTACTGCAATGAATTTTAATTGGGGTCCTTTGTCACTGGCAGTGACTATGAGTATGTAATGGTCATGTCAGTTTCCATCACTTTACCATGATCAAAGCTATGGCCGAAATGCATTGGTGAGGGAGGACCAACTTGTCCAAGTAAACACTGGGTATTTATGTTCCAGGAGAGTCTGAGTGATCCTTTAATTTGGTATTGGCTACTGTGTGTTTCTGTGTGTATATATATATATATATATATATATATATATATATATATATATATATATATATATATATATATATATATAAACACATATATATATATAGATATAGATATATATACAAATATATATATATATATACATATATATATATACACATATATATACCCACACACACACAAACACACCACACACACACACTTGTAACTCATAAATGGTACATGCGAATTGGTTACAACCCATTCTCATCTAATCTTTGGTATAAGATAATTTTTCTGATTTGATAAAGCAATTTTTGAGAAACATGTGTTGGACCATGAAATCTGAAAGGAAGTGAGTAAACACTGATTGAACTATAGAATTTATGCATTGGGATTAATTACTTTGTGATCAAAATAAATAATAAGCAAATAGAAACTGAATTGCTACTGAATATTAAAAACATAAGAAACATTAGAACATTACAACATTGGAATGTTGGGGGCTCCATTGCAGACAATGGAGTGCTCTAGGCTTTTACTGCTGGTAAAAGCCCAGAGTGTCAACATTCCAGTGTTCTTTGTTCACAGCACCAGCTGTGAACATAGCCTCATGGAGCCTGAGGGGATTTTAATCCCCTCAGGCTTCATAAGGAATTTGTTTTATTTGATAGAACATTCTGCCCTCTAGTCGCAGATTGTTCTAATAGCCTTAGAACTCGCCGTAGCGGGCTCTACTGGCCATTAAAGGCCTTTGGCTAGGGCCTTTAATGTGGGAGCGGGGCTTTAATGGCCGGTAGAGCCCACTACTGCAGGTTTTAAGGATGTATTAGAACATTGGAATGTGGAGAACTCCATTGAAGACAATAAAGTGGAACAGGGCCAATAATGGCTGGGACGTCTTCTGCTCCAACATTCCAATATTTGTCTTGCTGTTTCTACCTTTTGAATTGAGAAGAGTCTAACCTCAGTTGGTGGAATGTTCTAATAGCCCTAAAGCCCTTCTGCCTCTGGCTCAAAGGTTGTTCAAGGACCTTTCCTTCATTATAGGCCCTTGTTTGTGGCTCTGACCCATAACCCGGGTTCAGAGCCTTTAACATCTGGTATAGCTTTCAGGTGCGGGCTGTAATATTACATACAAGTTCCTTTCTGGGTGTCAATATGAGACTGTGTTCAAAGCCACTTAGCCACATTTTCAGCGTGGTTGATGGCATTTGAACTGCCATTGATGATGAAACTGTGATGTTGTTAGTTATGTTATACATAATTCCGTCAGTAATGTATATGTAATTTCTTTTGTGATGCCATACATGGTACCTGCGTTATGTCATTGGCAGTGGTGCAATAGAGATGGCTACATAAATTCTGCCACACAAATATATGAACTGAGGGGGGGAATGTTTTACATAGAGAACATTTTAAGAAAATGTATCAGTTAGCCAGCGTCCATTTAAATGTCTGTATTTCGGCAAAATCTTTAACCACGGAGTTAATTAAATATTCTCTAAGCCACCCAAGACAATGGGTATCCAGTTGCTACTTTTAAGAAAAATATTAAGGGCAAATAGGTTTGTACAATATCACATGGGTCCATGCCCTCCATGAATATAACACAAAAATCATACCATATTGCTTTATTGCCATGCTCCCATACTGTAATTATTGCTCACAATACAAGAAGAGCCCACAACAGACATGAGCAAGACAGCCATTACAAATAACACCAAACTGCTTCAAATCCTCGAATTACAACTGATGTGATAACCGGTTCTTCCACGGTACAGAAAGTGACCGTTTCAAGGGAATCCTCATTCATGTCTTGTGACTTCAACCAGCCTGTGTCTACAGCATCCCTCACAATCAGTATGACGTCACACAATGCTTCATTAAGTTCAAGGGGTTTGAGAAGGGAACAAAAAAGATTGAACTGTTTCATAGTAAATAAGTACCTTTGGAACAACCTGAACTAAAGAGAAACGCTGGTTTGTGTTAATTTGTTAATGTGGAGACTTGAAAAGAAAATGACACGAATTGGCACTAACGTTTAAGATCTATAAACATGTGATATAGGGAGTTAAAACATGGCAATCTTCAGAGATAACTGACAGAGTAGATAGTTTATTTTCTTTTGGGTCTCACTAAAATATCCACCTGGGCCTACATTACAAATAGGGCACACTTTCCCTGTTTGTGCCACCACTCATCTTTAAACTGGTGCACCGGGGCACACATGGGGAAAGTGCACACTAATATGATGAATATACTGCTTTCAGGACAGCCACAAATCATGCTGCCCTGTGGGCAATACATTCAGTCAAATAAGGAGCAGCTGCTTTAAAACCACTCTATGTTTCACAGTGCAGGGTACAACCCACCTGCACTTTTAAAAGAGGAGAGAGATCCCTTGGCAGGCAGGTGCAGTGAGTGACTGCACCTACTGGCAGGAGGAGGTACCTGGGGGCGCGTCTGTCCCGATTCATAGCTTTCAGTCTTTTTTTCATGCTGTGGTAATAAGCCAATCAAATTTGAATAAGGGGGTGTCATGAGGGAGCCACAGGAGGACCTACAGCCTAGTCCTGGCTCATGGGGCTCTGACTTATTCCCAATAAACTGTATTATAACTGGTTCTTTGGTGCAGCACAGGCTCAGTACGCTGCTGAAATACGATATATACCTCTACCAAGTTCAGCGGCTACAAAGTGCTTGACTTCATCTATACATCTAAAGAAGCTTTGCAGCCACGGGTGTTATTCTCGGGAAGAAGTGCATCGCTTTTATGGTTCAGAAACAAATTTAAAAATCGAGTCCTGAAATGGTCTTTTTTCCCTTAGCTATGCCATTATAGTGATCAGCCAAGCTTCTGCAAGGTAAATACTTCTGAAAAATAACTGGAAATTTGCTGCAAATCAGCCCTCTTTGTGCCTGGCCACGGGAGCATGCTGAAATGTTTGGACACTAATACCCATTCATTTTCCTGGCTCGATAAATAAGAGCTGCTAGCCATGTGGCGGCCGTGAAATGGTATTCTTCGGGCCCCAGCGGGGGACCCCATCCTTATTACCGCTGCAGGAGGGCAGGACAAGCCCCAAAACAGCAAGACAACTAAATCAAGACATTTTTCATGTCTGACAAAATGACTGTGGTTTAGAAAGAAGCAAAAGGTTGGGAAAAATTGGACAGCTTTTATATCTCATGGAAAACCTTTGTTAAACGAGTTCAGCAGAAAAAAATAAAAAAAAATCTTGGCAAAAGACAGGCACAATTTTGTTTTGTCTGCATCCTATTTAAAAATCTCTTAAGGTCTTACAACAGTGCAGTAGGAGGGTGGTGGAGCCATTAAGGAAGCATTTCTGGTGGCGCACATAGCAGGGCCCTATATCACACCTCTCAACCAGTCATGGCCTCAGCAGGGGCACCATCTCCATTAAAAAGCGTCGAAGGGATAGAAAGCAAATAGAAGGACTCATTGAGGAAGACGAGCACACGATGAAGGACTTTCTGAGTGTCAAACAAAAAGACATCTCTTTGCCCCCTTTTCCAGGTTCATAACTTTAAGAGGTGATTGAATACATGATAATCAGAAAGTAATCGAAAGCTAATAAAAGGTCCACATCCATTCTGACAAATACTCCTTTCCTCCTACCCAGAAGCTACTGCACTGTTGACATTTTAGTAAGCATTAACAAAGTTAGTCATTTTGTTTTTTTGCATAGTGAAAAGGTCTTAAATCACGCTTCAGTAACACAACACAGTTGAACAGTGGTTAGGAGAAATGGAAGATGCCAAGCATAAAAGATATGAACAAGGTAAGAAGAAGGATTGCAGTGTTCACATACACACATACATACACACACAAACAAATATGCACATGTGCATATAGAAGCAGAGAACACTTCCTACGGACACAGACCAAATGCAGCATGTGCAATAGCAGAAAGCTCCAATGCAAGTGCAAAGGCAGCATGTAAGACATTAGCACCAGTAGTTTAAGCTTTCACCAGCACTAAGACACATGTTCCGCATGCACCACAGTGAAAGTTCAACAGTTTAACATACCTGTATAAATAAATACATTCACGCACAAACACGCACACAAACTCATTTAAACAGAGGAGGTACAGAACAGGCAGCAGCAGTGCAGGTTACCATCAAATACACACAACTGATACGACAGGAGCAGGGTTCAATTTCCTCACATTCAGCATGTTCAGAGGAATAACACATGGGCATCAGCATCACAGGGTTACTTCACACACTCACGGAACAAATGCAGCACAGACAGCAGCAATGCAGGCCTCCCACACCGTGAGAGAAAGAATGCATATAGCAGCCGTGTAAGCTACTTTCATACAGGCATAATAAATGCATGCAGTGTAGAGTGAGAAGCAGCTATGCAGAGTGATGATGGAGAGCCCGTCTGGCAAGAGAGTCACATGTCTCACTCACCCCAACAAACCCCACGTCTACTCACCCAAACAAAAGCAGCCGAAGGAGGTTGTGTAGGCCTCAGGGTGAGCCTATAGCAGGCAGAGATGGATCATCCAGGTGGCAGCTGCAAATATGGGCCTGAACTGTGTGCTTCCACTGTCGTATCATGGGGCGTATGCGTAGGAAGGGGGAAACAATGCTTGGAAGCAGTAGCTAGGAACACAGGGCGGTTTACAAAAGGCTATTTGGTAATAAGACAGGTATAAGGCAGGTGGCTTTCAAGAGCAGATTGTGTCCCAGACCCTTCTTCCAAGTGGTGTCCAACTGCAATAAGTCCACAATTAAGAAAGATCTGCCCAATAGCAATATTCAATCTTACATGGGCCCCCAGCGCCTGCCAGTTGCCTCCTATCTGGGTGCTTGTTCACTGAGTTGGACAGACAGTCAACCATTAAGGAGCTTTGGCTTAACAATCCAATGAATAACTGACAAGCATCTCCCTATCCAGTCCAATGGCTGGACTTAAGTATAAGATGGATGGGTCTGCTTTCCACATGGCAGTGGACAAAGCAAAACATTCCAAAAGATATAGCTTTCGTGACCATTACCACACTCAAGGCTCTTGCCTTCATAAGTAGACTGTATGTGTAGTAGCTGTACCACTAAACACAAAAAGGCAAAAAAGCAGTCCGAAGCTGAAGCTGAATGTGATTTTGGAGTTTGAGACTGCAATTCAAGAACATTTCCTTAATATTAGTTTGTTGGCTTTAGTTAGCTATTTGATATCCTTCATTTGGATAGACTTTCTATACTTACAGTTTCCCTTTGCATATTACATTTTATCACTTGAGGAAAAAGGTGAGGAGCCCTTTTCATTTTCCATATTTCCCTTGTGTTTTCAACTAAATTTTGTTGTGAAAATGCAAGAGCGACTGTCTGAAAATCCTCACCTCGTGTTACATCTTGCCAATATATGTGCTGAGAATATTGTGGTTCATAGTACTCAGAGCTTACTAGAGACTTCATCCATTTTGAGCAAAAAGGGGCATCCAAGCACTGCCTGACAGTGCCGAACGATCACTGCAGCACATGAATGGGTGTTCTTTCTGCCTGGAGTTTCTTGACATATCTGTGCTCACGATCACCGAGAGGGGTTTTCCCTAAACCTACTGTCTTTAGCTTGGCTCTTTTATCGTCCTTTGGTATCTTGGTAATCAGTGTTATTCCCCATCTCCAATTAAAAGCTATAAGACTGCCAAAAAGGTATTTTGCACTTTGTGTTTTTGCTTTTTAACAGTTACCCTACTAAAGAGACACTTCAAATATATCAGTCTGTGAAGTGTGGCACCCTGGTTACCGAGAAGAGTTGCCTTTTCCTCGGGCAATTAAAAAAGTTACATAACATACCTCCTATGTTCAGTTCTTGACATCGGGTAAAAAACATCTTGAAAGGTAAAATATATAGTTAGGATTGCAATTGCCAATGTACCTGCTCTGGAAATACCTACCACCCAACATTTGGCATATTCATACCATCAAAGAGCTCCAAAACACACCAAAAAGTCAGACGCTGCAACTAGAGAGGAATGCTATAATGGCAGCTTCTAATCTATAGATCTGCAGTTTGATACTTTTATGCTATGTTAGCTAGTATAAACGTTTGCCCTAGTTTGCCCTCTATTACATTAGCACAATGGCACACTTTACCCAAACATATCTGCTTCTAGACCTTCCTTGCTTAAGCAGCCTAATCTCGTAATATATGAATCAGTAATACTGCTATGTGGATGTTTGATGGAAATGATTTTATTGCAACTTAAATAAATAAATTGATTAATAAATATATAAATAAAACATTGTTTTCCCTCCAAAGTTTGGACGTTTCTAAGCAAAACAATTTACTGTTATACTTTTAATGGTGTTAAATGTGTTAACCAAAAATGGATAAAAGGCTGAGTTGGCCTTCTCAGTATTTTAAATCATGGCCTACATAGCACATTAGTCTTCAGGGGTGAGCATGTAAGACAGTAAGGCCCTTATTTAGATCCTGCGATATTAACGCCAATTTGTCATGTGGCGGACTCGAAAACACTGCCAAGTCAACGGTGTTCTGCCCGCCATATTTAGATGTATTGCGGGCTGAGCCGTCAACTGCCACAAAGGAGTGCTCTTCCTAGCTGTCAGGCTGACGAGTTCCCGCCGACCATATTTAATGTTTAAGTTCTGCAGGCGGTGTACTGGTGGCGGATTGCTTACGGAGGGAGATCATCACTGGACCCAATAAACATCGGACAATGGCAGGAGTTATGGAATAGAGGTAAGACACACACAAACTGTACCTTAGGCATATGTGTCCTCCTGCACAACACACCACGCAATGCACCACATACACACTATTATCTATTGCCATTCCAATACCACAGAACACATACATGCCAAAAACACATATTGCCATACATCCATGACACAACACACACACTCAATTGACACTGTACCCACACATGACACAACCTCAACAACCAACACAACGACTCACTCACCTACACAAACACACACAAGCACAACTACACACATCACAACAACACTCACCTGAATGTTGCACACAGCAACAAAACACACCAACAAACACCACACCCACATGCAAGTGGCACACATACACACACAACCACATCACCCACTCCAGTTCCCTCTACCTAAACCTGCCAATTCACTCACACACACATACACATACTGACTCACATAGACAACTGGAGGCACTACATCACAGGTACAGGTCCTCTTGCAATGTGCACACATGGACAGAGTCGACAGGTGTAAATGTTACTTCACGGTGGTGCCAGCATTCATTTGGTAATGAATACTGACACCTCAATGCAAGTTGTGTATGTGTGTGATGTGTCATCTGCCGGTGTGTCCCCATCCATGTCCTGCACAAATGTGTTCCCAACATATGCCATTCACAATAATTCAAAAAATGACTGTGGCATGTACATGACTTCAGTGGTGCCGTGCTCGTATGCGGTGATCATACAATTTATACAGTCAATGCGGATTCCCCACCTTTAAATCCGGCAATGGGGGGAAGTTGTGTTTTTGTCGAGGTCCTGCCGCAGCAGCAATGGAAGGTCTTGTCCAGTTGAGTCCAGTTGAAAACGGAAGTGGAATGTGGAAAATAGGTAGGTTTGTACCTCATTTACCCCCATCCACCAACTCAGGTGTGGAGGTCAGACCGCCACAGTTGGCTTGACAATAAGGCACATCGAAATCTGCTTGGTAATAAAGGTGGCTGGAGTCACACCATCAGCCCCTATTCCCAATGCCGCCATCCAGGTGGCTGGAGATTCTTGGCAGAGTCAATGGGACTTGAGGGGTCTTTCGCCTATGGTCCCACTAACATCTAAATCGGGTGGGAGGACCGCCAAGGCAGTAGATGGGTTTTCTGATGGAAAACCAGCAGCAAGACCTTTACCACCAAGATCTAAATCAGACCCTAAGTCATCCTGTTAACTTAAAACAAGTTAGGACTTGATAACCATGTTCTACAGTGAAAACTATTTCTTTTAACCACGCAACATTCCTTTCCTTGCCACACACGCTTCAGCAGCATGTGATACCTCCAATGGCATACTCTGGCTCCACTCACCATTATTTTTCTTATCAGGACGTAGCACATACCAATTTCAAAATTGCATTTCCCCTTCATCTAACACTACTCCTTCACAGTCCTTTCTGACCCACCCAAGAGTGCCACCTATAACACTAAACTAAGCCTACACCTTTGAAAAGTTTTCCTCAACTTAAATCATGTTACCACCATGCCCCATCCCCAATAGGAAGCTAACTATTCTCATATCACCATTTAGTTATCAACTTAAAACACGTCACTGTTATATATCATACCTAAACTAAGGTACTTCACCATCAACAACAACATTCTGTCAGCCTCAAACTTCTCATGTGCTATTTTTACCAATGAACTAACCTTCAAAAAACTACATCCTATTTGCAGTGCCTAAAGTCTGACCCTGTCTTTAAAACTGCACTTCAACTCTAATCATGTAATTCACCCCTAAATACTTTATGATGATGAATGATCACTATTACTACTGTAGTCCTTCACATGGCTCAATACTCGTCTTGACAAGCATCACTGTAACACTCTAACTACTACAGTGATTTCCATCGTTGCCCTCAAATATTATGAAACTATAGGACACTGCACTCCTCACTACCTAAGAAACGCCATCTTGAATTTTCCTCGAGGATTTTGTCCCTTGTGTGTAACTACATTACTAAAACTAATAGGAGTGACAAGGTTCTCTTATGAGATAGAAAAATGAAACTACACACGAGTGACAGTATCCTCTAGGCACATTCCAGATAACTTTTTCCTAGGTGGTGGCAAGCTCAGTAGAGTTAGTTTTGTGTCCCTCTTCGGCCTTGACAATAGCCATAACTTAAAGTGGGACACCTCAGATTTCCATCTGGCGTCTGGAAAGAGAACAACATGCACAAAGTCTCTACCAATCAGATTCCATCAGAGGGACACCAAAGCCTTTACTCCAAGGCAGAATCTTATTTAGGAATCTTCTTTACATATAAACAAAGTGCTTAACAACATCTACCACAGATATCATATTTATTTGCTTCATAAGTAGTTCTTTTTAAAACAGTGTTCTTGCAAAATGCAAATGCATCCCCTGTGTTCTTTATAGAGTTCCGATTCAAAGTCTTGTATTTTGGACCCACCAGGAATAAGCTCTGTTAAAAGCATAGAGATGTGGTTCCCCTATATTTAATATAACACAAGTTATCGAGTAGCAAACCAATTAATCTGAGCCACAATTAGGATCACCCACTCACATGTTTTCATGATGTACTGTAACTGGTGGCGGGGTGGTTGACTGAGAAGTATAGATATTACTGGCAAAATAGAAGGTGTTGCACTGCACCATTCTCTTGTCTTATTGTCTAACAAATATTTAAAATTAATATTTCGATGGCATGGCACACATACTTTCAGTATGTGTGTTCTTTAATGTGGCGTACAATCCTTCGCCCAAATCATTTTTTAGAAGTGTATATCTGAGAGTTATTAGGTATCTGTATTATTGGATATCAATGACCACTGTCTGCCTCCTTGCTTTAATGAAATAGGTCAACAGTGGTAGAGAAGCTAATGGATGCCATTCCTCCTATGATGTAGGTAAGATTTCTGGCTAATACTGAAATAAATCGCATCCTCAATATTAACACCAAATTCAGAGGAAGAGTAAATGGCTGGGGATCACTTCAGCACTGTGACTGCTCACAAAACCTTAGTGCAAATCCCATCAAAAATGTGACACGTCCAGTGGAGATAGACACACCACAGTCCAAAGACCCCGTTCAAGGAATGCTATCATCAGCGACAAAGCCGATTAGTTTGACTTCAGAAAAACATCTCAAACTTTCTCGTTCTGAATCGTTTGTACTCTATTTCCCCAACATGGAAACTGTGTGAGGTGATTCAGATTGCGAAGTTGTGCTACATACGTCAGTCCTTCATAAAGTAATAAATCAGTGTGCTCGTTCATTTATGGATTAATTCGTTCATTCACTGCAAAGAATCAGTGGGACTATATTAGAGCACTAACACAATAAAGACTGATTTTGATTTCACATACAAATTGGATACTTCCCCCAGAACTTTAAATAGCTCTCTGCATCGCCATCACATAGAAGAAATACATTATGGCTCAATACATTACAATTGGAAAGAGCATGTCTTGGTCCTATTCTGGTATTGGACATTTTTTAAGTGCGGGAGGGCCTTTATCAAAATTCGTAAGGGCAGTGAAAGGATGGGACGGGATGAAGCGTGGACCACGCCATAGTTCATGATCGATTTTACATAGTCAAATTACATTTCATTCTCCAGAAGACAATGAATCGCAGTGTAACGATATATTCTGCAGACAGTCAGAAGAAGAAAAAGTAATTTCATTTTACATATATTAACTATTGTTGGAACAGATGTTCTATTATTTATGGCAGAAGGCATGCCAAATGATGCAAGCACCAAGTTTACACTGTTATTCTACACCGCAAAGAAACACAATCATGTACATTTTTGGCAAAGCAACTGTCAGCTGGGATGCTTGGAAAGTAATGTAAGTGCATTGTTTCGACTTAACCCTTTCACGTCCATCTATAATAGTAGCACCCTCTTAGGAAGAGCAGCCAGAGGCAAAATAAAATGTTGAGAAATGTATTGCACCTTGGTTACATTTTGGTGGATGCTAAAACAAATAGATATTTTGAAAACAGGAAAGTTCTTATCCTTTTCTTGCACTCAGAGGGAGATATGTTAAAGAAAAACAGAAAACTGATGTCATATATCTCAGAGGTACAAGTAACTCACAAGAAGCCTGCAATGGAATGTAGGGCAACGGGTCCCACTTTGTCAAAATTGGCACTTATGGAATAATATAACTTAACTAAAGTCCCTGAATGCTGGATATTGTACACTAGAATAGCCATTTACTGCCCCATGGTACAATCCAACTTGAACCAACCAGCCTTGAACCACTTTGAGATTCTGTGAAGCATCCATTCAAATACATCCACCGAGGGTCACAGGTCTATTGCATTGAAATCTCTTCTATTTTCATGCAGCCGAGCCTGGTAGGAGCCACATATTTTTGCTTCATGTTACACGAGCGGAGCTGTTGTCTAAAGGGGTGTTTCACTTTGGCTCAGTTGTTAGCGGAAGTAGAACTTTCATGAAGGTAAGGGCAGAGTGGAAACAAATACATTTGTATTGTTTGTACTGTTTGAGCTCCTAATTCCTGGGGACATTTTGACCAATGGGAACCAATCAATTCATTTGAAGTTGAAATTGATCACACATTGATTGGTCCGCGTATCATTAAAACAATCTAATATGTGCATGTCTTGAAAGTGCCGGGCCGACTCAGCTTGACCCCATCATACTCAAGACTTCAGAATACTTCAGAAAGAGCACAGCAGCAAAGAAGGTTTTACAAGACCCCAGGGGGAGCACAACAGCCGAGAACGATAGGATATCTCACTGGCCTTTCCCTCACATTGGATTTCTATGTTTTGCACACTGGATGAATGTTTTTTGCACACATGTTCTGTTATTTTTAAATCCCATTCTTTTTTAACTCTTGATTTCGTTCATTTTTCAATAATAACTATTATACCGTTCTTGTACTGCTGAGGTCAATCACCACTAAGGAACATCCTAATGTAGTAGTAGAAGCAGTGCAGCATCTAGCACTAAAACAGTAACAAACCAATTAGCATCACCTTTACTACCATTGCCGGCAACTCCACCAGTAATCCAATAGTGGTAGAAACTATCTGCTGTGGATTTTCATGGTAATACTGCAATCCTGTCTTACACTACCAACTTTCAACAGCCTCAGAAAAAGCCGGGAAAGAGACTTGAGATTATGTTAATGAAATTAAGAAAGTGCCCACTACATAATACTTTGACAGGCTCAATCTGCCTCCTATGTTGCTAATATAGTGTACCATCCAGAGTTTGCTAGAGGTTTAACAGGAACCATGATAATACTGTAGTGAAAGAAGACAAGGATGGCACCAATGTGCTACCAGAGGAGAAGACACATGAGTGGACAAAGTCAGCAGTCAGCAGGTCTACTAACAAGCAAACAGAAAATGGAAACTCGTGGAATGGGGGAGGGGCACCAGAACCACCAGCAAAACTAATATTACTATTTGCTTCACAAAAATGCCCCAATTTGAATCCCTATTTTTATGTACTCCACATACGTCGAGCTATTTTAACCTGCATATCCGGTTTTGTTTCACACAAGAGCACCTATATATTTAGATTGCATGTCATGCTTTCATATCTTCTTGTGTTGGTTTTTATGTGACCTGCTTGCCCAGATGCAGATTACTAAAATTTGCCCTTGCTAAAATGATTCACATATATACAGCAAATAGCAATACTAACTGTTGTTGTGCCCATATAAGGTGGCTAACGTGAGACACAAGGATGACTTCATTTATTGGCAATATGGTACCGGAATAATAAGTTTTAAATATTATGCTACAAAATATTGGAAACGCGTGTTCATATGAGTAGTTGCAGGTTAACTATACCCAACTGCACATATATGTACCTTTACAATATTTCTATGCTATAAGGTACTTAGCTGTAGACTTAAGAATAGTAAATCAATGCTTACCAATATCTATTTACCTTCATGACATTTTGGTTCACCACCTTTTTGTTCTGATATTCTTGTAGCACAAACTTCTTGTAGCCAAAATTAAGATAAACATCCCTTTCTGGTTTTGGCCACGAGTTTGCAGATTCGTTTGTGCTGATTTGGGAGAACTGCCCTAAATGCACTACCAATGATTCAATTACAGTAATATGGTGTTGGTATGTGGTGATCACTGACAGTTATTAAGGTGGCGGTAATTAAGTTTCTGGACTTTCTAGCATTTCGGCATCTAAAAATGTGCTAATTTATAGTTTTGCTCAGCACCATCATCGTCAGGGTGATAACTGCTGGTGCAATTGGAAAAATCTATTATTTTGTTTTCTCCGAAGGAGTACATCTAGTGCGATTTCTTACCAATACTTCCTGTCTCAGTATACCTAGAAAAATAAAATGTAAGAGTAGTAGTCATGAAATGATATAGACGCGCAGAAGAAAACACAATGAACATTTTACCCAAAAAGTAAGTGTCATTCAGTTGCTTTGGACAAAATATTCAAATCTCAGGTTTCAACGAGATAAAGGTTTGCAGAAACCAGTACTAAAGAAGATGAAAAGAGAGATCTTAACAAAGAGAGAACAATTGGCCATGACAACAATATTGCAAAAATACATATTTCTCCTAGTGATTCAGCATTTTACACACTCACATTATGTCATGTTACTGTCTCTCCATGCATGCTTCCTTCAGTGTGGCAAAACAACCAAAGCCTCTCAGAACCTCAACTTTAGACAAACCTACATTCCCTCACTTACATTTGCAAGTAGGAAGTACAATTACAGCCAGTGTCAGAAGGAGGAAAATCATATTCAATCATATTCAATCATATTCAATCATATTCAACATATCTGTAAATTATACACCAAGAAATAAGCTGGTTACACCCTATCCCAAACCACAATGCCAAGCCTCAAACTAACCACAACACCGAAGTAGACCCCACTAATCAAGTCAAAGACATTTCCAGGGAAGCTGCGCTGCCACATTGAGAACTGGACTGTATCCTTCACCTAAAAAAAGAGGTGATGAAGCAAATCAAATCTCACCACAACAAGTGACTTATTGGGATGCCAACCTCCTCTGCAGTAGGAGATGTTTGCCTAACAGGATCTATTTGATGATGCTGCTTAAATGAGGCTGATCCCTGTAACTCCCACAATGATGAACTGTGCTATATCACCATAAGCTTTATTTCACATTTTGTTGTATATGTTGCTGTGTTTTTCAATGTTGACTCCGGGTGTACTAATAATCACCGTCGGGGTGGTGGTAGTCGGCACTGGTTCACAAGCTCCCTGTGATAAGCACCAGTATATAGATTTAATCAGAGAAATTTTGGGAAACTCTTGGTCACTTCACTAATAATTAGGGTAGTCAGTGTATGAGACATTATGGTGGTCATTATGAACATGGTGGCAAACACGGCACCGCCGGCGGAGGCGGTAACTACCGCCAATAGGCTGGCGGCTAATAGGAATCACCATGCATTACCTACAACTATGCACTCTATGTGCTCCATTTTTTGGCCACAGGCTCATTCCATGTGACAGTGGGTATGGCTTCAGGGGTATCTCAGCCAATGTTCAGCCACACACTGTCCAATTTCCTGAATGTATTTGTTCAACACCTGCAAAGTTATGTCCAGTTTCCCCAAAGGGCTGATCTCACCGCCATCAAATCAGGATTCTATGTCTTTGCAAATATCCCCCATGTGATAGGTGCCATTGATGGTAACTACATAGCCCTCATACCCCCAAGAGTAAATGAACAGGTGTTTCGGAATCGTAAAAACTAGCACTCTATGAATGTCCAATTGGTGTGTACTGCTGATCAGTACATTTCACATGTCAATGCAAGATTCCCAGGATCAGTCCATGATTCATTTGTCCTGAGAAACAGCAGTGTGCCACACATGATGGGACAACTACAGGGAAACAGAGCTTGAATCATAGGTAAGTGTGTATGACACTAGATCAGTTACATAGCTGACAGGCAGGTTGTTTGCAAGTAGATTGTGTGTGTTTTAACCCTCTTTCACCCACTTTTGAAGGGGATTCTGGCTACCCCAACATGCAATGGCTCTTGACACCTGTGAGGAATCCCAGGACAGATGCAGAAAGGCATTATAATGAGGCACATGGTCGAACTAGGAGGGTGATTGAGCAGACCATAGGACTCCTGAAAGCAAGATTTCGTTGCCTCCATCTCTCTGTAGGATCCCTGTGCTATGTCCCTGACAAGGTGTGTAAGATAATGGTGGCCTGCTGCACGCTGTACAACTTGGCTGTGAGGAAAGCTATCCCACTTCTGGAAGAGGAGGATGCTGTTCAACCAGCCCTGCCAACTCAGAGGAGAGATGAGAGTGATGGTGAAGAAGAGTTGGAAGAAATCAACTCCAGGACCTAAATCCGGCTATACTTCCAGTGACTCTCTGGTACATTTCCTATGATGCTGATGGCTTCACTTCATTGTTTCAGGGTGACTCATGTAGTAAGTGATGTGGTGTCCTTTACCAGTGATATAGCAAAATCATGACTGACGTGGCAGATGCAAGTTAACACTATGGAATGTAAATGTGACATACTTCAGGCCTACAGTCTGTTAGACACCCTCCTGCAATAAAAGCGGCATTATGATGTTAACTGGCTAATGCTTTCACATTCACAATTGATTGCTCATATTGATTAAGAACAGATATTTTGAGTGCACAAGTGTATTTATTCAAAGTCAAAACATCCATGAGTGATGGGACAGTGGAAAGGAGTGGGCACATGGTGAACAACATACTCAGGTACATTTGCTCAGCTGTTGGTCGCACAAGGGTATGGTCCGTGGGGCAATTGGAAGATGGGGAGATCTGGCCCATCCTGTCCTGGGTTTGTGGTATGCCCCCAGGACCTCAGCAATGACCTCCTGGGCAGCAGCATTCCTCCTTGGAACCCCTCACTGTGCCACTGATACCCTTCCTCTGGCCCTAGCCCCTGTGCCTCTCTCCCCTGGACAGGTCTGGCAGTCCCAGTTGCAGTGGGCCCTTCATCATCCTGCCTGATGGTGGGGGGAAACTCGGGCTTCGGTACATGTGGGCAGCCAGTCTGTGACCTGGAGACACTGGTGTGAGGTCGTAGGGCCGGAACTGATGATTGTGGCTGAGTGGTAGGGGTGTCAGTGGTGTCCTGGGTGGGGCTCCTGGAGGGTGACTGTCCAGGGGTGTGTGATGGGCCAGGGATTTCCTCTGTGTCCACACATCCCTCTGCACTCTCCTGAGTGGGGCCTTTGTCTTCAGGTAGAGGACTGGCACTCCTTGATGTCTCCGTTTGGTGGCATGGGTGGTGGTACCTATGTGTGAGAGAATAGAGATGTAGGTGTCCTGCACTTTCTTGTCAATTGCAGCACTGGTCAGTAATAATTGGTGGTTTAATTCCCATGTAGTGGCAAACAAGGTCCCTTCGTGTTCCTTTTGAATCATTTATTGAGGGGGTGGTGGTGCATTGTGGGTGTTGTAGTGCTCCTGAGATTACATGCATGGCTTGGTGACTGTGCACAGGGGGCTGGATGGTGATTTGTATGGGGGAATGTGGGCATGCAGGTGACATGGATATGAGTGTGTGGGTGTTGTGGGCTGGGTAGGGGGTGGGGCATGGTGGTAGTGAGAGGGGTGGGGTGTTACATGCATTACAGGTGTGGTGACTGTCAAGGTATTGTAGTTGACTTACCCGAGTCCAGTCCTCCAGTGAGATCCTCCGGGTGTATGATAGCCAGCACTTTCTCCTCCCAGTCGGTGTCTTCGGGGGGAGGAGATGGGGAACCACCACCAGTCTTCTGTACAGCGATGTTGTACGTGGATGCCATGGAATGCATCTTCCCAAGCAGGTAGTTCCATCTCTTCCTGATGTCATCCCTTGTTCATGGATGGTATTATACGGCGTTGACCTTGTCGACTATCCTCTGCCATAGCTCCATCTTCCTGGTCAAGGGTGTCTGCTGCACCTGTGCCCCGAATGGGTGTGGCTCGACCCTGAGTACTTCATCCACCATGGTCCTTAACTCCCTGTCTGTGAAGCGGCAGTGCTTAGGGGGTGCCATGGTGTGTGTTGTGGGTGGTGTGTTGTAGGTGTGTTGGTGAGGGTGCTGTTGTTTGGTTGGGTGTGTGCCATGTGATGGTGGGTGTGCAGTGTATGAGTTTTGGTGGTGTTTTTGTGTGTGGCTTGTGTGCTGCATGCATGTTGTGGTGTCAATTTCTGTTGTGATATTGGCATTGCAAAGGATTGTGGGGTGTGTATGTGTGTGTTTTAAAGTGTTGTGGATGTGTGTCAGGTGTGTGCTTTTTGAACTTGCCAATGTGTGCATTTGTTGTTGTTGGGTCCCATTGCTGGCCGTGACAGTCCGTACCGCCAATGGTCTTTTGACATTCACTTTCTGCCTAGATGATTTGTGCATCATTTTTTGGTGGGCGGTGGATTAGTCTGCATGGTGGTTGCGGGGTGAGGTGTACTGCCTTTCCGCCATCGTTGGCCCGGGCCGTGGGTGGAGGTTGCAAGATTTTTGGAGGTTTGTCTTTTTGGCATCATTTGACAGCTGTAGGTAGTTCACCGCCACTGGCAGTCTTTTGTTCACCGTCAGCACGGGGGTCGGCGGTGATTGCCGCCAAGTTCATAATGAGGGCCTATGTTTTTAGTTGTATGTTTGCAGTCACATATTTTGTCTCTACTTTCCTGGATTATCCTGGATCTGGTCGATTAGAAATGTACCCAGTTGCTGCCAATATGAGCACCTAATTGTATTGTTCTCTTTATCTCACTGATGTCTACAGTTACATGCATTACCTGGAATGTTAGGAGCTTCAGCACTCCCAAGAAGAGGAGACTGATAATCACTTATTTGTAAAATCATAGGGTAGGGTGGAGGTGGTATTTCTCAAGGAAACTCAAATAGTACCTGGAGATAAGGCATGCTTTGCAAACAGATGAGAGGCTACAAACTATTTTGCCTCTTACAGTTCCTACACAGTCTTTGTTAAAAATGCATCACTGCCAACTACACCTCTGGCAGATACATTTACTTCTCAAGTCTATTGTGGGATGACCCGATAATGATGATTAAACCCTTCACCCCTATGACTCACCGCAGATTTTCGAAAACATTGTGCAACATTATTGCAGATATCACAACACCAACATTATGTGGGGTGGAAACTTCAATTTAGCAGGTGACACTCATTAGAACAGCATGAACCTACCATTGGGCTGACCACCCAGGTGCAGTGTGCACCCAATAAGAGATACTTAACTCAGAGGTTGATAGTGTGGCGTGCCTTGAAGGGTGGTGCAATCCCAATTTTCACATGATTAGGGAGCCATTGTGGGGAAGGAGTCCATCCTGCAGAGCTTTCTGAACTTTTTCCACTCATTATACCCCTCTAGATTGTTCCTACCTCTGGAGGAGCTTGATAATTTCCTTGTAGGGGTAATGTTGGCCAGGTGGAGGATGGTAGTTACAAATTACACTGCAGGAACTACCAGTGGCTATACACAGCATTGCAGGTGACAAGGCCCCCAGTTCTGACTGATTTACAATGGAATATTTCAAAGAATTTAAGGTAAATTTAGACCCTAGACTGTTCATGGATCCCATTTATCAAGATGCCTTTAAAATGGAATCCATGCCACCCACAATGATGGAGGCTCCTGTCTATTATCCTAAAGCTGGGGAAGGTCCAAATGAACATGGGATCCTATTGGCCCCTTTCACTCCTAAACTCTGCAAGATCCTATCGAAAATGTTGGCTAGTAGACTGAACCAATTACTGCCACATTTGGTCGTGACTTATCAGTCGGGTTTCATCCATGGCCGAGCCACCTCTAAGAGTCTCAGAAAATTTCTGGCTATGGTTCAGTGCAGGCTGTCTCTGTGTTTCTCGAGGCTGAGACGGCCTTTGATTTTCTGGAGTGCCCATTTCCGTTTCCCATCTTGGGTAAAATAGGTTTAGGGCACTACTTTGTAGGAATGACCAGCTGCTGTATACTGGACCCACAGCTAAGGTGTGAGTGAATGGCTACCTTTCCACAGTGTTTCAAGTGGGCAAAGATATGCCAGGGCTGTCCCTTTGCCTTTGTTCTTTGCACTAGCAATCAAACCCTTAACTTCAATGCTACATAAAAGGCACCTAGAGCAGGATACTGATTTCCCCACTCGTTGATACTTAATCTCCCTGTATGCAGATGATAATTAGCTTTTTATTACAGTTGCTGCAGAGAGCTTAGACCGTATCACGCAAGTTACAGTCTGCTTTTGTGGGTACTCAGGCTTATGCATAAATGGTAAAAGTAGTACAAATTTCCCTTGGCGGAGGAAGCCAGGGGATTTGCCTCTGAGTATATGCTTGTATGGTGTGATGACTTTGGCACTCATTCCTACATTGGCGGGCGGCGATCGCCGCCCGCCAAGCGGGAACCGCCAGAAGACCGTACCGCGGTCAAAAGACCGCGGCGGTCATTCTGACTTTCCCGCTGGGCTGGCGGGCGACCGCCAAAAGGCCGCCCGCCCGCCCAGCGGGAAAGCACCAGCAACGAGGAAGCCGGCTCCGAATGGAGCCGGTGGAGTTGCTGGTGTGCGACGGGTGCAGTTGCACCCATTGCGATTTTCAGTGGCTGCCAAGCAGACACTGAAAATCAATGTGGGGCCCTGTTAGGGGGCCCCTGCAGTGCCCATGCCAGTGGCATGGGCACTGCAGGGGCCCCCAGGGGCCCCACGACACCTGTTCCCGCCAGCCTGGTTCTGGCGGTGAAAACCGCCAGAACCAGGCTGGCGGGAAGGGGGTCGGAATCCCCATGGCGGCGCTGCTTGCAGCGCCGCCGTGGAGGATTCACAGGGGCAGCGGGAAACCGGTGGGAAACCGCCGGCTTCCCTTTTCTGACCGCGGCTTTACCGCCGCGGTCAGAATAGCCCCAGAAGCACCGCCAGCCTGTTGGCGGTGCTTCCTCCGTCCCCGAGACCGCCAGGGTAGGAATGACCCCCTTTGTCTTGTATCTTGGTGTCCTGGTGCATAGAGACAGGAAACTGCTATTGTGCAATAATTATGGGCTGTGATGGCAAAGACAGCTACACAGATGGAGCGTTGGATCACACATCCTGGTCAAAATTCTGATTCTTCAAAATTGCTCTATTAATTTGTCAACATTCCTCTTCCCCCGAATTGGGAACACTTTTTCGCAAAGGTACACACTTTGCTCATGAGATTGGTTTGTGCAAAGGGACCCTCTAGAATTTGTTGCGACAGACTGATGGACTCATACAAACATATGGGATGGATTGTCCCTGACCAGGAGAGATATTTCATATTGGCCCACCCACATTTCACTGTACACTGGGTTAAAGGACACTGCAGGGTGACTCATCTTCCTATTGAGGCGGACCAACTGAACACAATGCTGGCTATACTGCTCTCCAAAACCCATGAACTTTTTTTTTAATAAAGTTTGATTGATTTACAAAAGGTAAAACTACAAAACATCCCCATGTCTCATACAAATTAGATCAATATCATAAATTCACATATAGGGGGTCATTACAACCCTGGCGGACGGTGTGAAAGTGGCGGTAAGACCGCCAACAGGCTGGCGGTCTTTTTTTCCGTATTATGACCGTGGCGGTTACCGCCATGGTCATCCGCCGCTTCACCGTTTCGCCCGCCAGGGCGGAGACGACCGCTGGGCTGGAGATCGGGGTCTCCAGCCCGGCGGTCGTCACAATACCGCCGCCGGTATTTCGACCCGGCTTACCACCGTGGAATTCCAGCGGTAGGAACTGCCATGAAATCCATGGCGGTAAGCCCTATCAGTGCCAGGGAATTCCTTCCCTGGCACTGATAGGGGTCTCCCCCACCCCCCCCCCGGCTCCCTCCCCTACACCCCCCACCACCCCTGCCACCCCCCAAAGGTGGCAGGGCCCCCCTCCCCACCCCGACCCCCAACATCACATAACTCACTCACACACGACACGCACGCAGGCACCACCAACACACAAACACGCACACACACCAACATACATGTCTACATCCACACACTCAGTCAGACACGCACACCCATATACAGACATACACGCACACATCCATACAGACATACATACATACATACACGCACTCATTCCCAACACACCCGCAACACACCCGCAAGCATACACGCACTCACACCCCCCTCTACATACACAGACGCACACCCCCATGCACCCACACAACACACAACACCCCGCCACCCCCCCTCCCCTAACGGACGATCGACTTACCTTGTCTGTCGATCCTCTAGGAGGGGACGGGAGCCATGGGGGCTGCTCCGCCGACACCACACCGCCAACAGAACACCGCCGCGCCGAATCACAGGACGTGATTCCCTGGGCGGTGTTCTGTTGGCGTGGCGGTGGAGATGGAGCAACCTCCACTTCCCCGCCACCCGCCAGTATGGCTATTGGTGGCTCTCGGTCGTAAAAAGGATGGAGAGCAGCCAACAGTCATAATACGCCGAGCGGCAAACCGCCACTACTGGCGGTCTTCCGCACGGCGGTCCCTCAGTGGTCTTGTTAAAAGACCGCCGAGGTTGTAATGACCCCCATAGTCTGCATTGTGGTAGATAGCAGCAGTTACATAAAATGTGCAATGCAGCACATAGAATTATATATAACATCAAACAGTGCATTCCATCCCCTATCGTCCCCCCGTACATCCTTGGCATCACTAATCTAACAGTAACCCGTAGTTGTATTCAGGGCACAGGTGGAAGAAAATACATACCAGTACTTGCTTAAGCTACGTCAAGGCTAAGCAGAGTCTAAAGTAGGTGAGTCGGTGCCTGTGCAGTCCTCCTCACATCTTACAGCAGACAGCATAGTACTCCATGCCCAAAGGTCGTCGCCTAGTTTTTCTTCTGTGCGCACATGTTTCATACACACTTCCTCTCCCCCCCCCCCACATTCACAAACGTCCCTAAGCCACAATGTATGTTTAGGAGGGTTCGGAGAAAGCCAACAGATGGCTAGATGGTGCTTCACCAGAGTGAGACAGGGGAGGACTAATTTTCTACTGAGTGACTTCTTGGCTGGGCTGGGTATGAGACCTAATATGACAACCGGAAGCCCTATTAATGTTTTCCAATACTCAATCCCAGTATGGGCTCAGCTTCACGCAGCCCCAAATCATGTGCACAAAGTTAGCACTTGGGGCATCACCGGGGACAGGCAGATGGACGTGTATTATAAATTGCATGTAGTCGTAGAGGAGTGAGATAAGTTTGATGTAAAAAAATATACTGTGTGAATTTAAATCTGGAATTAGAGCTAGCCTGTCTCACCCCAGAAAAGATCTTCACCCAGTCTGCCTCCAACAGAGGGTCCGGGACCACCTCCTCCCAACAGGTCTGGACCCGCAACAGGGCACCCTGCAAATCATCTCGTAGTGCGCTGTATATCTGGGACACCAGATGTCCCCCCTCCGGACCCTTGAGGAGAGTGGAAAGGGTAGCAGAAGTCCGGGAACATGGGCCATATCTTCCTGGAACTCACCGAGATCCTACAATACTTGAGGAATTGCCCTGGTCCTAAGTGAAAAGCGTGAAAAGCGTGAAAAGCTTCTGCCATGGAGACAATGCGGCCCTTCGGGTACAAATCCTTCAGAGTGATACAGCCTCCCTCCCTCCAGTGTCGGACCGTCATAGACTATGCAATTTTGCAGATTGGCTGCAGAGCCCACAAAGGCATGTCAGGGGCATAGGGTGCACAACAGATTACCCTTCTAACAGTGTTTTCCCAAACCTGAGCTACATGACGAATCACACACAGAACCTCCTGAGGCAGTCTGGTTCCCCACATTAAAAGGGATGTCAACTCTTCCAGTTAACAAGATCCTCCAAGCAGCCATGTTGCCCAGGAGGCATCCGGTGAGAACCAATATTCTGCATACTGCAATTGTGCCGCCATGTAGTAAAATTCAATATTCTGAACTTCCAACCCCCCCCTTCTCCCAAGTACGCTGCAAAGATGAAAGTCAGACTTTTTCATGCTTATCTGCCAACTATGATAGCGTCAATTTTCCAAAAATATGCCCTGGGGATCATGTAAAAAGACCCTTGTAAGATAAAAAAGGCCTTCAAGGGAGCATTATCATTTTTATTATCGTGATTCTTCCCATAAGTGACAAATGAAGATTCCGCCAAAATTTAGCCGTTGGCTGGAGACTTCCCACGACACATCCTATATTGACGTCATGGAACACTTATGCCATGGATGCCAAGTGAATCCCTAAATACCTCACGTTTGTGGACTCCCATGGTATCACTAGTTGTGGGAGGACATCAAACGGTCGGTGTGACAATGACCCTATGGGGAACAACCTCAACTTGGAGGGGTGGATACGGAGGGACGAAACGTTCTCAAGCTCTGTCAGTAATACCATAAGATGTGGTAACGAAGCTGATGGATTCCGCAGATACACCAAGGTATCATTGATGTAGAGGGAAACAACGTGCACGGTCTCTCCTGTTCGAATGCCCCATGGATTCAGCATCTGATTCAGCCACTGGCTCCATCGCGAACACGAAGAGTAATGAGGACAGGGGGCAGCCCTCCCTGTTACCCCTTCCAAGAGTAAAGAGCGGCGGACAATCAACCCCATCTTCACGTTATCACACGGGTCCGTATATAGGAGTTGTATCCATCGTATATAGGCCTCTCCGAAACCAAACCGGCGCAACACCTGCCACAGGTACTGCCAGTGTAAAAAATCAAATGCATGCGCGATATCCAGAAAGATCAATGCCATCTCATCTGGAAAAGACTGTGTAAAATGGTAAACATGGGAGAGCCGGCGTGAATTATGTAAGGTGCTGTGCTTGGGGATGAACCCCGATTGGTCCGCGTGTACCAGGGAGGAGACATAGGGCAGAAGGGGGCAGGCCAAAACACTTCTCAACACCCTGATGTCCATATTCAGTAGTGAGATTGGACAGTATGTCGATGGCATAGAGAGATCCTTGTTCGGTTTTGGAATCATCATTATAAGCGCCTCGTGCATAGTAGGAGGAAGCCGACCAAGAACCAGGGCCTCCTCAAAAACTTCAAGGAGTCTCTCCGTCAATACATTAGCATGTTTACAGTAGAACTCAGCTGGGAATCCATTGTTCCCTGGGGTTTTTGAGGTTTTTAGTGAGCTGATCACTGAAGCCGGCTCCGCCTTTGTGAGCGGGTGATCAGGTGTCTCACATGCTTCCGACGATAGTAATGGAAGAGTTACCCACGTTAAATATGCGTCCACATCATTGACACTTACCAAGGGTGGGGGGGCGTAACAGGTAGCAAAGTGTAAATGAAATACGTCATTAATATCTTCTTGGGAGTAGACTCTCTGACCTTTATCATCAGAAGTGGAAAGGATAGGAGTGTGCAAGCTTTTCCTCCTGAGTAACCGGGCCAACATCACTCGGGCTTTGTTGCCCTCAGCATGAAGATTCTGGCAGTGGGCTGTGTATAAATACTTTTCCAGTCGTAACCATGAGTCTAGTAATTGTTTACAATTGTCAGTCCAGTCACTCAAAGGGTTGGGATTGGTTGGGAGTTCCTGTTCTATTCTCCCTAGGGTGTTTTCAAGCATGTGTATGTCCTTTTCCAATTGTTGTTGAACCCCAAGGGATGTCTTAATACAGACACCTCGAAGGACAGATTTCATCACGTCCCATTCAGTGGCTCTACTACCCGTGGTGCCCCAATTTTCCAGAAAATAGCAAGTAAGGGATTGCGTTATCGTTTGTTCAAAGGGGGAGTCCACTAGGGCTTCTGCACGAAAATATTGGTATAGCTGAGTTTCTGCCATGGTGTACCAGGTACAGAAGGATCAGAGAATTGCCGTACAAGAATTTTGGAAGATATACTAATTTAATTACTGCAGGAGTAAGACTCTCTGACGTGAAAGAGTAATCCAGGTGGCTGTGGATGACTGTTGCTGGAGTATAACAAGAGAACTGAAACGTGGTAGTGTTGTGAATTCTCCATACATCACAGAGTCCCAACTCACTTAATAGGGAGCAGAGGTCAGTGGTCATTTGTGGTTTAGTATGAAGCCTGGGTGGCACTCAGTCTAGATTACCATTCAGGACACTATTACAATCTCCCCCTCAAGATCAGGGCAGCATTAAGAAAAGGAGTAGCCACCTGTATGTCAGACGTGTAAAAAGTGGGACATCCTACATTATGAGCATATACATTATTTAAACAAATTTCCTAGCCACTGAACAGACCATATACAATCACAGAGCAACCCTCAGGATCTATAACATTCTTTTGGTGCACAAAGGGGACATTTGGGGCTCTCCAGATCAACACTCCCCTAGCAAATCCAGAATAAGATGTAGCGTATAGTTTCAATCCAGGTATGGCTCTATAAGTTGATTCTTTAAAAAAATATCATTAATAAACCTAATGCAGCGATACAATTGATCCAACGTGTTGGAGGGTGTGGTATCATGTATAAGTTGCACACTTGTGGTTGGAATTGGTTGTTCTATTGAGAAACCCTCTGTGAGTAGGTCTCTTGTTTGTGGACTTATTATTGTGCGGTCCATCCCGAAACATGCCCAAGAAGTCCATGACCTGGTTACTGATCATCATTTGGATTTTTGATTATCACTGAGCCTTGGCTCAAACCTTGCTCCAACTCAGATATTTCAACTGCTTTACCCTTGGGCTATGCTTTCCTCATATGTGATAGGTCATAGGAGCAAGGCAGCAGTTTAGCCATCACCTTTCAAGAATCCTTCCAATTTAGCACTTTTGAGGTAAGCAATGTGAAGGTGGTTGAAAGCTTGGGTGTCTGTTTTTACATTAGCCACTAGCAGTCCTTCACTGAGAGCTTAATATATTGCCTGCCTGGACCATGCTCTAGCTTTTTGGGCACTCTAGGAGATGTCCTGTCACCATTATTACTTCAGGTGAAGTTATGCTAAGTTCACCTTATTTCATTGTCAATCTGATGATGTGGAGAATCCCAATTCTAAAAGACTTAGAGAGATTCTAACAGTAATAGGTTTTAACATTCAGTTGGGCACACCCTGGATGAGATATGTACTAATAACCCTCCACTGGTCCGAAACGAACCTGTAGTTCAGTCATGGTTTGATCATCAGCTGATCCCCTTCTGGTAGACAGTGGATGCTAGTTGCCTATCCAACCCCCAATGTGAGTAGAGCCCCCTCTACTTTTGGAAACGAGGGAAAATTATAAGTTCCAACCTAACAACCCAGTTGGCAATGACCTCTCCCCCCTTACAGGAAGGCTCCAGATGATCTTGACTTGTTTATTTAGTGGATTTTGGATGCTGCTAATGAACTAGCACCCCTAGTTTGTCCTGGCAAACCTCACTTCACTACCTCTTCACCCTGGTACACACCAATGATGTAGCATACATTTTAGTACTTTCCCTCATGTCACAATGATCATCTATATGTGACAGTTTATGTATTCTGTTTACCAAAATACTAATAGTTTTGATGTATAGTGGTGCACTGAAAGCCATATTAACGTGCATTCACTGTAGGTTAGTAGTCCAAAGGCAGGTGCTAAATCCTTACTGTTCATGTATAATAAATTAATTCATCTTTATGTTATAAACCATGGTATTAATTAATAGTGTTCAGTAAAACAATAATGATTTTTAGATTTCAGATGTAAAAATCGAAGTTTGTAGTTCTGCACTATATTGATAGAAATGTATTAATAGAGTTATGTAATTTTAAATCTACTCCAACATTAGCACTGACAAAGATTATTAATGTTGAATTCATAATTTGAATGTTAAATGTGTATTAATTGCATACCTGAATGTGCCATTTTAATTCACTTGCTTAGCCTTAGTGAGGCCTGCAAGGTTCTGTTTGCTGACTGGGCAGAAAATGTTTAGTCATTCTTGCTAACGTGAACTTTTCTTTCAGACTTAATTCTCATGAGAAATAAGAGCTTGGTAAGAGATGTTTTACGCATAGAGCTTAGAAACCTGGCCTTGAGCACAGTACGTTCAGGAGCTGTGGAATAGACTTTGTATACATTGGTTTTGACTCACATGGATGAGCTAAGATGGAATCCGTTTCGCAAGAAGAACCTGGAAACTTTCATTGATGTTGCAGTCTATGTCGTATGACTGTTTGCCATTGGACATTTTCATCTTCTGCGTCATGTGGAGTGATGGATGGACAAATCATCTTGCCCTATGTATGTTCATATACTTTTTACCACTTAGATTTGCAGCAGTTCCCTCTCCAGACCCCAATGCAGCTGCCTGCTAGATCCTATCCTTCTTGCTGAACCTCTTGGACTCTGAGAGGTATAGCCCTCTCTAAACCTGCCCTGTTAAAAAGCATTGCTGAGAATTCAAGATTTTCCCCCTGACATAAAGAAGAAGACTAATGACCAAGCTGCTGAAATGCTGACAACTTCCCTATTCCCTTTTTACTCACTTTTTCCCACTTTAGTTAGTAATTTGCTACCCCAGATTTCCTTTTTTCAGATTCTTTTGTCCTTTTTGTGCTTTTTGCCCATGTGTTTAGCACAGCACATGTTACACTATTTGGTGTCATCCCTTTGGATGCAACTGAAATATCAGGAACAGTGTGGACATTTAATGAATGTGCATTACTTCCAGACATACCTGGAGCGTACAAAGGAGCAACTGAACCTATTGTTACAGGAACCATTAAAGCATCTGGACTAAAATGATTTGTCGGGTTCTGGGGATTTGTCATTCTTACACTTTGTCCTGACAAGGCAGCATTGAAACTTTGTCCTGTTTGAGTCGGGCAAACATTTTGCATGGGCTGATTCGGACTGAACATTTGCACAATTTGACTCACATCACCTAAGGTGCCTGTACCAACTGATTCATGTTAGAGTTCGGTACAATCTGATATTAGGACTGTGAATTGGCTGAACTGTGCTCACTGTGTTGATTCACGCTAGGAATATGTGTCACTGCCCAATTAGAGATTTACACAGAGGACAAACTGCATTTAGTGTACAGAGATATTGCCAAATGTGAAGGTTTATGACAGATTATCTGAAGTGGCCCAGGAATATGATGTAGAGTTGGAAAAATCAAAGGCGTTAAAGAGAAGTTACAGGTTAGAGTGTAGTGACAAGGATATAGCCAGCATGAGCTCCTTGGAATTAAATTGCACATTACGGAATTAATCACGTATATCAAGAAATGGGGAGAGTTAGACAAGTGGGAAGGTAGCTGGGCAAAGAAAAGAGGAAAGAAGAAAGCAAAATCAGATGTGACTCTGGCAGGAGCAAATCAAGCTGAGGATAATGTGAAAATGCTTCCTATGAGAGAAATACTAGGTGGAGGTTATGTTCATGTACCTTAGAGTAGTAGTGATAGTTTGCCATTTACAATTGATTACCTGAAATTGAGAGAGAAACCAGTGGAATGGCATAGGCGGACAGAAAGATTTGTGAAACTTTCAAAATGCTTGGAGATAGATTTGAATATGTTGTTTAATATTGTGGTTCCAAGTGACTTATGCAAGGTTATTGCTGATTGGCCTGAAAGTGAACCTCCAAGAGATCCAGTAACAGGTGTGCTAGCTAAGAGGTGATGAAAATGTATTACAAGGTAATTGGCTTTTTGAAAGACAAGGTGTTTCCAAGAGATATTGATCACTTGAAAACTGAGAGAACTACTCAAGAATTAAAAGTGTCAATTATTCATATCATGAGAGATTGTTGCAGGCTTTTAAACATTAGGGTGGTACAGAAACTGTAAGAGCTGAAGATATGGGTCATTTTGTGTTAAGACCTGTGCAAGGATAGAAACCACAGATAAATTAAATGATTCAGCAGCATTTGATTGGTTGGCAGAACAAACCAGTTGAATAAAACCTGTGGGATGCAAAGCATCGATGAGTTGGAACTGAAGCAGAAGAAACTGAAAGTGAAGTTAATGGTTATGCAATTGAAAGCTGCACAGAAAGCTAGTCAAAGTCCAAAGATGGAAGTGAATACTGGTGGTATGCAAGGAGTGCAACAGCAGGGAACTAATGTTTTCCAACCTAGAGGTAGAGGATGTGGTGTTCAGATAGACCAGAATGGTGATGCTGTTGTCCAGACTTTGAAAATAACTGATCCGTGCCACATGTGCGAAAATGTAGGATATTGGAGAAGGGCTTGTCCCCTTAATGTCAATAATAGTTAGATGCAAAATGGAGTAATGCAGCCACAAGGAAATAATCAGTTTCAAATACAGAGAGTTCAAAGACCTCCGAGTGCAGAATATAAATGTGCCCCAAGGACAGCAAATGCAGATACCACAAACCCCAAAGGCTCAGCAGCATATAGTTGTTCCCTGACAGAATTTAAATCAGGTTGCAAATATAGATGTTAATCAGTTGGCATCACATTTCCCTTAATGGATTTGATTTCTAAGGATTTTTTAGAGATTCTCCAGTGGATTGTTCGGATGATGAAGATTGCATGCCAGGTACTTCCTTAGAAGTAGATCAATGTGGACCCAATGTAAATGCCGATGTAATGGGTCACCATGTGTCATTTCTGGTTGTCACTAAGGCTACAAGCTCCACTGTCATAACAGCTGAAGTTCCAAATTTACCCCTTTCAGGAAGGAAAATTCAGGTTGTAGAAGTTGCAAATAAATAATTGTCCAACCCAGTAACAGAATCTGTCCCAGCAAAATTAGGTTCCTTTGAGAATGAGCGTCAATGTATGGTCTGTGATTTAAGTCCAGTAAGTTTGCTTGAACATGACCTATTGTGTAAATTTCTCCATTAGTTGCACACCCCATGGAATCGAGATCCAGACAAATGAAGAGAATGTGGCACGTAAAAGTTTGAAACAGTACCTGAGTGGCACATTGTACCCAGTGCTGACATAATGATTTGCCTAAGGATTTAAAAGACACTGTGTCACCTGAGGTTTGGGATTTTTCAGGAACAGACATAGCACTAATTAAAGGAGTTGAACCTGTAAAAATAACAGTGTAGCCAAATGCAGTGTATCCAAAAATTCCGCCTTCTGACATCAATCAATCAATCAGATATTTGTTAAGCGCACTACTCACCGAGAAGGGTCTCAAGGTGCTGAGACAATAACATGAAATGACACCTGAGACAATAACAGGAATTACCCCCCTGATAAATTGCTTAATTGAAGGGTATTCTGAAAGAGATAATGGGAAGTCCATCTCACTCTCCTATTATGGGACTGTGGAAGCTCAATGGAAAATACTGCATAGACCACATTAGAAAAGTGAATGAAATTGTTGTCCCATGTTGTCCCATGGTACTGAATCCATCAGTGATTTTATTTCAAATTCCATGTGAATCAGAACGGTTCACTGTGACAGACCTTTGCCGAGCATTCTTTTCCATACCGTTGCATAAGGAGAGCCAGTTTCTTTTCATGTTTTCAATTTGACAGTCATGTCTTGGCATGGTGCTGAATTAAACAAGGGTATAGCAAGAGCCCATCCATTTTTAACCAGAGTCCCGTAAAATGCCCTATCACTCAGTCTTAATCCAATACATTAGCATCAAATGTGCCAAAAAGCTGTGGGAGAGACACAATAGCTCTCTTGAATCATTTAGGAGAAAATGGACATGACATTTCCCTGACTAAATTACATTCTTGGCAGAAAGAAGTTCTGTACATAGGTCACCACATTGAGAAAGATGTATGGAAGGTGTTGCAAGAAAAAATCTAAGCAATTTTGAAAATTAATCTCCCTACCACTTAGAAAGAAGTCAGAATGTTCCTGGGAATGGTTGGCTACTGTCATCAGTGGGTTCCAAACATTTTCCTTTTGGCCAAGCCTTTACAGAGGCTGGTACACAAAAATGTGCCTTATCCAGTACCATTTGACGACAACTGCAAACGTGCCTTCACAGAGATGAGAGAACATTTCTGTTGTGCCCCTGTTCTGGGAACGCCTCATTATAACTAAAAATGTTCTTTGTATTGCTGTGAAAGGGAAGAATTCGCTCTCTCAGTTTTGACTCAATTGTATGAAAATGCAAACAAACCTGTGGCTTATTTGTCTGCCACACTTGAACCTGAGGATTCAGCTTTGCCTGGTTGCCTTAAAGCCATTGCACCTGTGAGCGTCAGCATTGAACTTTGGAAGGGTTCTCAGCAGGTAGTGTTAGTCACTATGACAACTGTGAAGTGTGCTGGTCTCCCTAATTTGGTACATGCTAGCCCCACTTGCAAAGTTCCAGGACCCCTAGAAAATACAGCATCTGTTCCTGAACGGTCAGTTACAATGAGCGAGAGGGATCAGGTTAGTCAAGCTGTTGGAGCTGGACAAGTGGCTGATGCAGCACAATGGATGTCTGAGGGGGTCTGAGCAAGTCAACAGCAGTGGAAGACAGAAGGGCGGAGACAGAATCAGTTGACTTATGGAAGCCAAGATGCTGATGAAGGACCAGAAGCTGTAGTATCTGTACCAGGAGGCAATTGGCCAAGTGAGCAAACTGTGACAGCTGTACAATTGCCTTAAAAGATTGCTGAAGAATCTGAGGATCAAGTCAAAGTGACAGTGATGCTGAGTCAAGTAACTGAGAGATCAAAAAGAACAGTAGTACCTAGTTGAAAATACTCAACACATCAATGGACATACAGAAAATGATTAGGAGAAGGAATTTGCAACATTTTGCTCTAAAATATGTATCGAGTTCAACATCCTTGAGTTTGTGATTGCAGTGAAATTGAATTTTAAAATGTCTTTGCCATTTGATGACCAAAGACATTATGGGAGTTATTATGGCCCTGGCGGTCACCAGACCGCCAGGGTCACGGTGGCGGTCGGGTTGTGGCAGTCCTACCGCCACATTATGACAGTGGCAGAGCCACCACGGTCCAACCGCCGACACTGCCAGGCTGCTGCCAGCCTGCAGCCTGGCGGTCCCGCGGTTGTAATCCACAGCGTTTACACCGCCATGGAAAGGCTGGCGGAATGGGGGACTAGGGTGGCCCCCATGCACAGCCTCATTGCGCATTCCACTGCCCACATTATGGGCAGTGGAATGTGCGACGGGTGCTCATGCACCCACTGCACCGTCACACTGCAGTCGGATCCATTAGGACCCGGCTGCAATGTTAAGGCCCTGTTCCCAACTGGGCGGGCGGGTGTAAACACTGTTTCCAACCGCCGGCCCAGCGGGGAAGTCAAAATAGGCTGGCGAGGTTCAGGCCATCGGTGTGGCCTGTTGGTGGAAAGACATTGGCGGGATGAGGCCCTATATCTTGGAAGTTATTATTAGTGATTATGAGCTGCTCTTTTATTAGAGACATCTGAACTTTTATTAGTAGAATTTTGAACATTTATAAGTTGAAACGTTTGATGAACTTTCTAGAAGATTTTTGTGTTTGTTTCAGTTTTACTATTTTTGATATTTTGCTTTGCTCACAGTTTAACCCCTTCGCTACAAGGCCTTTTCCCCCTCCTGTGCAGGGCCTTTTTTTTGCCTATTTGGAATAATTCTCGCTTAGGCCCGCATAACTTTTTGTCCACATAAGCTACCCACACCAAAGTTGTGTCCTTTTTTTCCAACATCATAGGGATTCTAGAGGTACCCAGACTTTGTGGGTTCCCCTGACAGAGGCCAAGAAATTAGCCAAAATACCGTTACAATTTCGTTTTTTTTTTTTAAAATGGGAAAAAAGGGCTGCAGAAGAAGGCTTGTGCTTTTTTCCCCTGAAAATGGCATCAACAAAGAGTTTGCGGTGCTAAAATCACCAGCTTGCCAGATTTCAGGAACAGGCAGATTTGAATCAGAAAACCCAATTTTTCAACACAATTTTGGCATTTTACTGGGACATACCCCATTTTTACGATTTTTTGTGCTTTCAGCCTCCTTCCAGTCAGTGCCAGAAATGGGTGTAAAATCAATGCTGGATCCCAGAAATATAAACATTTCTGAAAAGTAGACAAAATTCTGAATTCAGCAATGGGTAATGTGTGTAGATACTACACGGGTTTCCTGCAGAAAATAACAACTGAAATAAAAAACTATTGAAATTGAGGTGAAAAAAACAGCATTTTTTCTCTACGTTTTACTCTGTAACTTTTTCCTGCAATGTCAGAGTTTTTAAAGCAATATACTGTTACGTCCGCTGCATTCTTTTGGTTGCGGGGATATATAGGGTTTGTCGGTTCATCAAGAACCCTAGGCACCCAGAGCAAATAAATGAGCTGCACCTTGCAGTGTGTTTTTATTTTATACTGGGTATACAGCAATTATTTGCTGAAATATAAAGAGTCAAAAATAGGTATCAAGAAAACCTTTGCATTTCCAAAATGGGCACAAGATAAGGTGTTGAGGAGCAGTGGTTATTTGCACATCTCGGAATTCTGGGGTGCCCATACTAGCATGCGAATTACAGGGCATTTCTCAAATAGATGTCTTTTTTACACACTGTCTTATATTTGGAAGGAAAAAATGTCAAGAAAGACAAGGGGCAATAACACTTGTTTTGCTATTCCATGTTTCCCCAAGTCTCCCGATAAAAATGGTACCTCACTTGCGTGGGTAGGCCTAGCGCCCGCGACAGGAAATGCCCCAAAACACAACGTGGACACATCACATTTTTCCACAGAAAACAGAGGTGTTTTTTGCAAAGTGCCTACCTGTGGATTTTGGCCTCTAGCTCAGCCGGCACCTAGGGAAACCTACCAAACCTGTGCATTTTTTAAAACTAGAGACCTAGGGGAATCCAGGATGGGGTGACTTGTGGGGCTCTCACCAGGTTCTGTTACCCAGAATCCTTTGCAAACCTCAAAATTTGGCTAAAAAACACTTTTTCCTCACATTTCGGTCACAGAGAGTTCTGGAATCTGAGAGGAGCCACAAATTTCCTTCCACCCAGTGTTCCCCCAAGTCTCCCAATAAAAATGGTAACTCACTTGTGTGGGTAGGCATAGTGCCTGTGAGAGGAAATGCTCCAAAACACAACATGGACACATCACATTTTTCTACAGAAAACAGAGGTGTTTTTTGCAAAGTGCCTACTAGTGGATTTTGGCCTCTAGCTCAGCCGGCACCTAGGGAAACATACCAAACCTGTGCATATCTTAAAACTGGAGACCTAGGGGAATCCAAGACGGGGTGACTTGTGGGGCTCTGACCAGGTTCTGTTACCCAGAATCCTTTGCAAACCTCAACATTTGGCTAAAAAAACACTTTTTCATAATATTTCGGTGACAGAGAGTTCTGGAATCTGAGAGGAGCCACAAATTTCCTTCCACCCAGCGTTCCCCCAAGTCTCCCGATAAAAACGGCACCTCACTTGTGTGGGTAGGCATAGTGCCCGTGACAGGAAATGCTCCAAAACACAACGTGGACACATCACATTTTTCTACAGAAAACAGAGGTGTTTTTTGCAAAGTGCCTACCTGCGGATTTTGGCCTCTAGCTCAGCCGGTACCTAGGGAAACCAACCAAACCTGTGCCTTTGTGAAAACTAGAGACCTAAGGGAATCCAAGACGGGGTGACTTGTGGGGCTCTCACCAGGTTCTGTTACCCAGAATCCTGTGCAAACTACAAAATGTGGCTAAAAAAAACACTTTCCTCACATTTCGGTGACAGAGAGTTTTGGAATCCGGGAGGAGCCACAAATTTCCTACCACCCCGTGTTCCTCCACGTCTCCCAATAAAAATGGTACCTCACTTGTGTGGGTAGGCATAGTGCCCGCGACAGGAAATGCTCCAAAACACAATGTGGACACATCACATTTTTCTTCAGAAAACAGCGGTGTTTTTTGCAAAGTGCCTACCTGTGGATTTTGGCCTCTAGCTCAGCCGGCACCTAGGGAAACCTACCAAACCTGTGCATGTTTGAAAACAAGAGACCTAGGGGAATCCAAGACGGGGTGACTTGTGGGGCTCTCACCAGGTTCTGTTACCCAGAATCCTTTGCAAACCTCAAAATTTGGCTAAAAAACACTTTTTCCTCACATTTCGGTGACAGAGAGTTCTGGAATCTGAGAAGAGCCACAAATTTCCTTCCACCCAGTGTTCCCCTAGCTCTCCCGATAAAAATGGAGCCTCACTTGTGTGGGTAGGCATAGTGCCCGCGACAGGAAATGCTCCAAAACACAATGTGGACACATCGCATTTTTCTACAGAAAACAGAGGTGTTTTTTGCAAAGTGCCTACCTGTGGATTTTGGCCTCTAGATCAGCTGGCACGTTTGGAAACCTACCAAGTCTGTGCATTTTTTAAAAATAGAGACCTAGGGGTATCCAAGACGGGGTGACTTGTGGGGCTCTCACCAGGTTCTGTTACCCAGAAACCTTTGCAAACCTCAAAATTTTGCTAAAAAACACTTTTTCCTCACATTTCGGTCACAGAGAGTTCTGGAATCTGAGAGGAGCCACAAATTTCCTTCCACCCAGTGTTCCCCTAGCTCTCCCGATAAAAATGGAGCCTCACTTGTGTGGGTAGGCATAGTGCCCGCGACAGGAAATGCTCCAAAACACAATGTGGACACATCGCATTTTTCTACAGAAAACAGAGGTGTTTTTTGCAAAGTGCCTACCTGTGGATTTTGGCCTCTAGCTCAGCTGGCACCTTTGGAAACCTACCAAGTCTGTGCATTTTTTTAAAATAGAGACCTAGGAGAATCCAAGACGGGGTGACTGGTGGGGCTCTCACCAGGTTCTGTTACCCAGAATCCTTTGCAAACCTCAAAATTTGGCTAAAAAAAACACTTTTTCCTCACATTTCAGTGACAGAGAGTTCTGGAATCTGAGAGGAGCCACAAATTTCCTTCCACCCAGTGTTCCCCCAAGTCTCCGGATAAAAATGATACCTCACTTGTGTGGGTGGGCCAGGTGCCTGCAACAGAATAAGGCCAAACACTTGTAGAGATAGAGGGGATAGCACAGCGAGTTGATAAGGACATATTCTTCTTTTATACATCTTTAGGCTGACTCTGCTTTGGGGACCCACACAAGTGAGGTGTCATTTTACTTGGGAGACTGAGGGGAACGCTGGGGAGTAGGAAAATATGCTTTTTTAAGCAAATTGTTTGGTTTGCAGAGGAGTCTGGGTAAGAAAATGTTGGGGGATCCACGCAAGCCACACCTCCCTGGACTCCTTGGGGTGTTTAGTTTTAGAAAATGTCTGGGTTTGGTAGGTTTCCTTAGATGAAGGCCGCCCCCACGACTAAAAACATAGGTGCCCCCTCTCCCCCAAACACATGTAGTTTTGCAATACATCATTTTGATGTATCCACGTACGTTCGTGATGTGCCAAACACTAAAATTGTGAAAAGAAATGCACTTAGGTTATGTGAAAAAGACCCCTCACCCACCCACCAAGTTGGTGGCATGCTTCATCAACGGGGTCCCACCTGAGACACCTAGCGTGTCACAAGTGTGCTGCGACGGAGCAGGTTTTGTCATTTGTACCACACATCCTGGTTGGATTTGGCACGAGGGTGAGTGATGGTTCAGTAGATCAAATTTTATTAACAAGAGATTTCACAAAAGTGAAATGCACTGTTAATAACTGAAAGGCCAAAAAACTGAACCAATGACTCATAGCTCCTGAGCTGTAAAGTCGTGTCAAGGACCAACCGTTTTACAGTCCATTCTCACACCTTTCATACATGACATGCACAAGACCATTCACGCCACCAGCCACAGGCCCAGCACATTACAACACTCGCATCGACAGACTGCGCCACTCAAGGGCCCATCATTTACATAAGCCCACATACCTGATACAGCAGTCACACTAGCTGATGGGAGTGTGTGGACTGGCGTTTGGCTGGCACTGCCAGCCAAGCGCCACCCCACGCACACCGCCAGCCAAGCACCTCCCCACGCACACCGCCAGCCAAGTGCCACCCCACACACACCGCCAGCCAAGCACCACCCCACGCACACCGCCATCACTTTTTTTCTGTTTATAAACAACAAAGAAACCACTAACTAATTATAAAACAAGTACACAACTACAAACACAACAGATCTGAACATACGAAAATATAAAATAGGCAGTTTACGCTCACGGTATTTCCTCAAAAGTTTTCTTGGTGTGGCAATTTCTGAAACAGCCGGGCACTAACAACCCAGGCTTTGAAGGGCAATCGGGGCAGTACATCTGACTCTCCCTCCGGATACCTCTTCGGGCACATACTCTACATTTCTCAGTGGGTAAGTCTTTCTTGGGAGTGGCAGGAATGTGATCTGGAAAGTGGCAATCTTTCAATCTAGCCACATCCTCCACCACTGCTACTCTAGGAACTCTTGCCTGTTCCACCACAATGAGGCTCTCTATCACCGACTCCTGAAATTTAACAAATGTCATCCTTGATTCAGGTGAACAATCCTTGAACACAATAAAGGCATTAAAAGTTGGCAGATGAAATAAATGTATGGCCAACTTTTTATACCACACGTAAGACTTACGCAGAGCAGTGTAAGGTTCCAACCTCTGATCTACTCTATCAACACCACCCATGTGACTATTGTAGTCCAAAATGCACGCAGGTTTGCGCGCTTCCTCAACCTGGCCTCAAACAGTCACAGTGGAAGTACTCTCATCATGGATGGTAGATAGCATGTACACATCCCTCCTGTCTGAAAATTTCAGAGCTAGCAGATCATTATTCCGCAAGGCACTGCACTGTCCCCTCTCAAGTTTTTTACAGACAAGCTCCCTTGGATAGCCTTTCTGGTTAGAACCGATTGTGCCACAAGCAACAGTGTCCACTCTAAACAACTCCTTGAACAACTGCACTCCTGTGTAGAAATTATCTACGTACAAATGGTGACCTTTGTTAAACAGCCGTCTACCAAGTTCCCACACAATTTTTTCGCTAACTCCAAAAGTGGCCAGACAACGAGGAGGGTCAATACTGGAATGCCTACCAGTGTAGACACGGATATTATACACGTATCCTGTACTGCTTTCTGACAGCATATACAATTTAATCCCACACCGTCCCCTCTTACTAGGAATGTACTGCTTAAAAACTAAACGCCCCTTGAAAAGGACCAAAGACTCGTCCACACTTATCTCTTTGCCTGGAACATAGACCTCTGAAAACAAAATGATCAAGGACAGGCCTAATCTTAAAAAGACGGTCACAATCAGGGTGATCTTGTGGCAAGGCTAAAGCATTGCCTACAAAATGCAGCATACGAAGAAGAAGCAAATAGCGATTATGAGTCATAGTTGCAGGAAATATAGCAGTTGCCATCAAGGGACTAGTAGACCAATAAGAAGCCAGTGACGGCTTCCTTATCAACCCCATCAAAAAAGTCAAACCTACATTTTTTTTAATCTCTTCCAGATATGTGGGAACCCACTGAGTAGCTCTAGACTGAGGCCTAAATCTGGCAGCATTGTCCCTCAAATATTGCTCCGCATACACATTAGTCTGCTCCACAATCTCTTCCAAAAATACATTGTCCATAAACAAGTGAAAGAAATTGACAGGCTGCGGCACTCTTGGCACATCAATGTCCTCCTCTAAAACAGGCCCTTCATCTGCACTAAGAGTGGCTTCCTCATCAGAAGAACCCTCTCGGTCAGAAAACTCACTGCCAGAATCTCTCACTTCCTCCTCTGCCTCAGATGCAGAGTCAGTCTCGTAATCATGGTCTGAAGATGACTCAAAAAGCATGGCAACAACCTGCTGAGCGGTCACTCTGCGGCTAGCCATGATCCTCACTAACAACAAATGGATTGCCAACAACCACCAGCACTAAAATAAGTAATAAACTAAGGGGGTTATTCTAACTTTGGAGGAGTGTTAATCCGTCCCAAAAGTGACGGTAAAGTGACGGATATACCACCAGCCGTATTACGAGTTCCATAGGATATAATGGACTCGTAATACGGCTGGTGGTAAATCCGTCACTTTGCCGTCACTTTTGGGACGGATTAACACCTCCTCCAAAGTTAGAATAACCCCCTAAGTGTAGCTTTATCACAAAGAGTTATGTACTAAAAAAACTATACCACTCACTTGCCTGAAAAAGCTACTCACCAGCAACTACTCTGCACGGACACAGCAATCACCAATGATATCCCACTAAAAAGAAAAAAGCAAATGAGACATATGACAACACAAATATCATTGTGCCCAAATCTAAGGACAATTTCACACACAATACTACATTTAGTACACCACCTACAAACATGTCATTAATGCATGTCAACAATACTCCTTTGGAGTACATTGCTTTCACTTACCTAAAACATGCAACTAGGCAAACTGCAGGACAACTACTGCCAAAACCGCAAGGATCCACAGCAAAGGAAGCAAAAGCTTTGAACTAGAACAAAAAGAAGAAATAAACTGTTATAATCACAAATACAAATACTTCGCCAGTTGACAAACACCCCGCCACCAAGAACTTAGAAACTGTCCCTGGTGCCTAACTGGCTTCTGCCCCCATTGGGGGCAGATGGGCCTAAAACAAATAGTCTGATCTGCCCCCAAGGGGGCAGAAATGGCCAACAGCTTTGTACCCTGTTTTGGGGGGGTGACCCTTGCCAAAGGGGGCGAATAGGGGTGCCCCCAGCACAAAAATAACTAAGGAGAGAAAAAAAAAAAAATCCCCTCATGTCTTGGTGGCTTCTGCCCTCTTGGGGGCAGATAGGCCTAAAAAAAATAGCCCAATCTGCCCCCAAGGGGAGCAGAAATGGTCACCAGTAATGTGCCCCCCCTTTGGGGAGCGACGCTTGCAAAAGGGGCCGCACTCCAACACACAAAACACACACACACACACACACACACACACAATCCCTGGCGCCTAGTGGGTTTCGACCCCCCCGGGGGTGAGATTGGCCAAAAACATGGCCGATCTAGCCCCAGGTGGGGCTGCAACATATAAAAAATTATTGCCCGGGGCAGCGACCCTTACTAAGGGGTTGCTGCCCAAAAACATAAGGTAAACATAATCCCTGGTGGTCTAGTGGCTTTTGACCCCCCTCCACCCCCCCAGGGCAGATCGGCCGAAAAAACATTTATGCCCCCAAGGGGAGCGACCCAAAAAATCCTAGTGAAAATAAAATCCCTGGTGTCTAGTGGCTTTCGAACCCCCCTGGGGGCAGATCGGCCGACAAAATGGCCAATCTGCCCCCCAGGGGGGCCGAAAAAGGATTATTTATGCCCCCAAGGGGAGCGACCCTTGCCCAAGGGGTCGCTCCCAAAAAAATCCTGGTGAAAAAAAGATCCCTGGTGTCTAGTGGCTTTCGACCCCCCCTGGGGGCAGATCGTCGAAAAAACAGCCGATCTGTCCCCAGGGGGGGCCGAAAAAGGATTATTTATGCCCTCAAGGGGATCGACCCTTGCCCATGTGGTCGTTCTCCAAAAAATCCGAGTGAAAATGAAACCCTTGGTGTCTAATGGCTTTCGACCACCACTGGTGGCAGATTGGCCGAAAAAACAGCCGATCTGCCCCCAGGGGTGGCCGAAAAAGGATTTTTTATGCCCCCAAGGGGAGCGACCCTTGACCAAGGGGTTGCTCCCCAAAAAATCCTAGTGCAAACTAAATCCCTGGTGTCTAGTGGCTTTCGACCCCCCAGGGGGCAGATCGGCCGAAAAAACGGCCGATCTGCCCCCGGTGGGGCCGAAATATGAAGGAAAATAGCCCCCCATGGGAGCGACCCTTGCCCAAGGGGTTGCTCCCAAAAATAAATAAGCCAAAAAATCCCTGGTGCGTAGTGGGGATTCCTGGTCCACAATCGCGTGCCCAGGAATCCACTGAAAACAGGCATGGGGGAAGGAAAAACCTGTGTCTGTTTTCCCCCAAAAAACCTACAAAAAGGGAAGGACTCACCTGTTGGAGCTCCTTTCCCTCGGCGTGCCCTCGGCAACACTTGATGACGTTGGCGCGCTGTGAGGGGATGTAAATATGAAAACCCCAACAAATTACAATAGACAGGAATATGCAAATTCCTCCCTAAAGCATATTTTCTACCCTAAAGAGAGAGAGACATGATAAACCTAATTTGCCCATGCCATGTACATGAGAAGCGCCCCAATCCCCATTACCTTAGGACAAATCAGGCTTCATAGAGACACACAGCCTGAGGTCTGCTGCAAAGTGACATGCAGTATAGATGGAATCAGTGCTTAGTTTGTGCTTGTTGTTTCTGGTGCAGAGCCCCAGCACTTATTTTTGAGAGTTGGCACTAATTTTTCTGCTGCAAGCATTTACTGCTAGCAAAAGACACACTTGAGAAAGGCTGAGGAAGAGAAAAATTAAAATGCGTAAAAATAGGAGAAAGCAGAAAGCTGCAAGAGTGAGTTGAAGGGGCAGCGTGTGGCTTTAAATGGATTAAGGAGGCAATAGATAGCATCAGAATTACACTGCCTCAGTATTCCGTGTTCGCACATTTAATTGCAGCAGCTGCATGTTTAAAAGGAGGGCATTAGGCACCAGCACATTATTATTCACAAATTCAAAAGCACTGGATGGAATATGCTGGGTGGAACCCTCTCTAATGGTCTTGTCTCACAAGGTTTTATAAGGCACATGTTATTGTTTGTGCAGACTTCATGACGTGGGTATGTACCTAAACGTTAGATTGTGAGCGCAAATTTGTATTGTCAATATCATAACAAAATGCCTGACATGTTCACATTCTATTCTCTGTCAAACCTAAAGCAAAAGAACTTGATGACAATCTAATATGTTCATTACTGATAATGACACTTTCACGGAATGGCAACTGATTATAAAATACAAACATTTCTTCCAAAATGGAAGCAGTATTAAAAATGAATAAACACGAATTATAAAAACAGAGCATGTTATCTAGGTAAAAGGGTACAGGCCTGCAAGCCAAAGCTAAGCTAAACTCCTGTACCCAGGCACAACTAAAATGGACCACAACACTCTGTGGTGGAAGTTCCTAGATCTTGGAAAGTGGCAGTGATTAAACCACTGTTAAATAAAAAAACTGTATCGAACCCTTTAATCTTGGCCAATTGTAGGCCTACCTTGTAGCTTCCAGAATTGGGCAAAATTCTATGCCATATAGGATGCTTCCTGGTGGCCGGACACCCTTTGGAGTATGTCAATCCCTATTAAACAAACTAAGAATCTAGGGATCATGGTGGATGATGCTCTCTCAATGCGCTAACACATTAAAATGACTTGTGGTAAGTGCTTTGGTATTATTAAGCTTCTGAGATGAGTATTTAAATGGATACCAACTGCTTGATGTAAAACTGTAGTCCAGGCCTTGATTACTAGTCGCTTGGACTATGGTAATGCCCTTTTTGTGTGCATGGCTGACTGTCTTTTTTCTAAACTCCAGGTAACCCAAAATGCTGCTGCCAAGCTAATCTGTAACATAGTTAGATTTAGCTCTGCATCAGCCTGTTTGTTGTCTCTTCACTGGCTCCCTATGCGGAAACAGGCTTGTTTCAAACTTTTGTGTCTAGCACACAAGGCTTTGTATAACACTGGAGCTGAACGTTTATGCTCAAGAGTCCAATTCTAGAAACCCCATGAGTCTGGCAATCTGGCCCTAGACAAGACCTTACATATTAGGAAATCTAGAGCGGGGGCACTCGTTTTTGTATCTAGCGGCTTCTCAGAAGAATCTTCTACCCTTAGTTCTTCGATGTACCACAACCACCTGTTATTCAGGAAGAAATTAAAAACGTGGTTGTTTGTGAGTTAGGTCTGGGTTCTGGCCCAGGCTTTTGCAGTGACACTTCTTTGTGAAACATGAGTGGGCTTTTTAGCATTGTGTCATTCCTTCGGGGATGAGTGTTGCACTCTATAAAAGCTTGCATACATAAATACACAAAATGTTGGAGAAAATTGTGAATGGTCAAATGACTACCTACTTGGAAAACTGCAAAGCACTGCATACTTGCCAATCCAGCTTCAGAACCACCAAGCATTCCACTGAGTCTGCCTTGCTAGAAGTCTCTGGGACTGTTAAGACCACACTGGATACCGTTAATAATTCTGCCTTTATCCTATTGGTTCTCTCATCAGCATTTGATACTATTTCCTACTCTATACTATTTCAGTGTCTTCTTGATATTGGTATATTCAACAAGGCGACGGCTTGATTTAGATCTTTTTTGGCTGATAGGAAACAACGGTATCTATTGGATAGTTTTCTTCAGCAGAGAGATCTGTGGTCTTCAGTGTCCAATAGAGCTCATCACTTAGCCCTTCCTTATTTATTACCTATAAGGCCTCTTTGATAGCTTTGATACCGTCCTATGGAATTGCAATCACTTCCTATGCAGATGACACACAATTGAACCTAGCTCTTGATAAGGAATCTTTTGGGTGAAAACTGAATTACAATAACTGTTTCGCAAACATCATTTGCTAGATAGAAAGAAAATCATTTTAAATGCAACAGTGATACAACCGAAATTCTTTTATTTGTAAAGCCAAATCTGTTTTCCCCTACAATGTAGTAGCCAGACTCTAGGCCCCAATGTCCTGCCACAGAAGAAGTGGCAAAAAAATCTGGGAGTCAAATTTGATAATGCACTCTCCTTCCACTCTCAATCAGTAGCTGTTATGTGCTGTTCAACGATTAAATCTTTAAAAACATTTGGACTTCCTCCCGTAGCCACAAGGAAAACAGTTGCTTTTGTCCTAATAACATTGAGGCTGAATTACTGTAATAACCTTTATGCAGGGAGTTCAAAGCAGTTGCTCCATAAACTCCAGAAGGTTCAACACGCGGCTGCTAGACTGGTGCTTCCACCACCCAGAGTTCCACATCGTTGGAGCTGGCCCTTTTTGCAGGGTTATCCCCAAATGTTTTGCCTTCTTTCTCCGACTTTTTCTGATCTGTTGTTTTTGGCTCGAGGAGTCTAGGCACTTTAATAATGCTGACCAGTGCTTCTGTCTAATACATGTTGGTGATTGGTTTATCCATGATTGGCATATTTGATTTACTAATAGGTGCCTAGTATAGTGTACCATGTGTGCCCATGGCCTGTACATCAAATGCTACTAGTGGGCCTGCAGCACTGATTGTGCCACCTACCTCAGTAGCCCTGCAAAAACGTCTCAGGCCTGCCACTGCAGTGTCTGTTTGTGTAGATTTAAACTACCATTTCGACCTGATAAGTGGGTGCCCAAACCTCCCCTTTTACTACATGTAGGTCACCCTTAAAATAGGCCCAAGGCAGCCCCCTGGGCAGTGTGCAGAGGGCCCGATTCACGAAGGTAAATTTAGAAGTTTGGAAAATCACAAAGGGGATTTATGGGTAGTATCTTTACGTCCACACTCGGGACGGTCTAAGTTTAGACCAAACGTCTAAGTTTACCTTTGTGAATCAGGCTCAGAGTATTTAAAAGATAGGGCATGTACTGGTGTGTTTTACATGTCCTGATAGTGAAAGACTGCTAAATTCAATTTTCACTGCTGCAAGGCCTATATCTCCAATGGGGTAACACGGGGATCACCGTAAAACATCTCTTATGTTTAATTTCCCATTGGGACCGGATAGAGATATGGAGTTTGGGTGTCTCTGAATTCACACTTAAAAAATATATCTTTTGATGAAGTTGGTTTTTGAATTGTAAGTTTGAAAGTGCCACTGTTAGAAAGTGGGTATTTTCTTGCTTAACCATTCTGTGCCTCTGCCTGTCTGTGGAATATACATCTTGTGCATTCCCTATAGACAGACACACAAAGGGAGCTGAGGTGTGCTATGCATATCCTGATGGTCCATCACCAGACTCATGGGTATTCCTGAGCTAGAGTGGTGGGAGGAGGTAACACTTGCACCTGAATAGGGCTGCGCCTGTCCTCACAAAAAACCCTCACCAACCCCCTGCAATGTGTCTGGGACCAGGGCAGGTAAAGGCAGAGTCGTATGCACTATAAAGATTTCATTTTGAAGTTTGGCTACTTCAAAGTCAGAAATAGGTATAAGCCTTGGTCCTCCGACACCACATAGTTAGAACACTTCTGGACTGAGGACATTCTTCCAGGAAGAAAAGCTGAATGCCGTAGGAGGGACTGCCACTCTGCCTGTTGTTTTGCTGTGATGGTCTGCTGCTTACTGCCTCTATCCTGGGAGTGAAAGGACTGGACTATGTTTTCTACATCCACCTATCCAAGGTTCTCCAATGGCTTGAACTGAGTTTGCCTTCTGTTACGAAGTCTTAGGCCTATCATAGACTTCACCTGCCAGTGCCTGGGCTCTCTTGCTGAGAGTCCTGACTTGCCAAGTGGTGGCAAATCCAGTTCTTGGGCCCTTGGAAGTGATCTTTGGTGCAACTAAAAAGAAACTAAGCACATCAACTTCAGAATGACTTTGGTACCGTTGTCGCTCTCCTATTCCACGCTGCTGCCTGCACCAGAGCTGTGGTCCCCACTGAGTGAAATGACTTTGACCTGCAACAGAGGTCTGATGCTGCTGCAGCGCCTCTGAAGTCCTGCCACAGTGTGAGTCCTGAATGCCATGTCCCCGACAACCAGGACACCCGACTCCGCCGCAGCACCTGTGGCCAGGGTTGTAATTGCCACACCCCAAAGTGGACACCTCTCATCTTGAGCTGCTGGCTTCATCGACACTGCCGGGTTGCAAGGAACCAATGCCTCACCACTGATGTTGCATCACCTCCTCTGCAGCCATTAAGAACCTACACCTAACCTCCCCTGCCTAGCAGTAAGGCACGGATACCTCACCACCCCGCTAGCAGTAAGGAATTGATGCCGCACCAGCTCCTGCAATGCCTCACCTCCCTGACTCTGTGCAACTTCTTTGTTTCCTCATCTTTTTCTAAGGTACTGTACCTGGGGTCCGTGCGACTCCATGACCGTCCCGCACTCTCTCGCGAGTGGTGTCAGACTATTGGGAACCACTCCGTTGAGACGCCATAATAGCCCCAGTTGGAGGTATTATGTTGCTAAGTGCTAGACTAAGACTTAGGTGGTCATTACAACCCTGGCGGTCGGTGTAAAAGTGGCGGTAAAACCGCCAACAGGCCGGCGGTAAAAAAAATGGAATTACGACCGTGGCGGAAACCGCCAACATAGACAGCCACTTTAACACTCCGACCGCCACGGCGGTAGAAACAAACACCACGGCGGTCACCGCCAACAGACGGGCGGAAGACAAGGTTCCGCCCACTGTATTACAACAGTCCAATCCGCCACCTTTTCCGGGGCGGATTCACCGCAAACAAAAACACGGCGGAAACAGGACTTGGAAGGGAAAACGCTCACCTCTACACACCCCACGAGGAACCAGGACGCCATGGAATCCGAGCTCCAGATACTTCCTGCCTTTGTCTTCCTGCTCCTCTAGCAGGAACATCAAAGACGGCGGCGAAGACCACGGTGAGTACTGCATCTACGACACAGGGGAGGGGGGATGGAAAAAAGAGTGACACACACACGCAACATGCAACACTCCCACCCCCACCCTCACCCACTACAACACACACACACACAAGTACATGTTGATACATTACATTTACAACCCCCCCTGGAAGAATGCAAGGACAAAAGGAAATGAGTTGAAAGTTTGTAATCTATAAAAATACAGTAATCAAAAATATATATATATATATTTACACTATAAACAAATATATACACCAAGAATACAAGTCCAAGGTATTCCACCACTAAAGTCCGCGGACCACTGGGCCCAAAATGCATGGGTGAGGCCCGCACTCAATACCCGATCAAAACGGAGAGAACACTGCAGGGGCATCGGATAGAAATACAACAGGCACCTCAGGGGGAATGGAAGGGGGGGGGGGGGCACCTCAGCCGGATGAGTGCACGACACCAGATCCACGAGGGGGCTCCATGCCCATTGATGTATCCTGGGGAGTGCAAAGCCACAGTCTCACAAGTTTTTACAGTGGGTGGTTTGCCCACTGCTGCATCCTGGGGAGTGCAAAGCCAGTCTAACAAGTCTCTCAAGTGGGTGGTTTGCCCACTGCTGCATCCTGGGGAGTGCAAAGCCACAGTCTCACAAGTCTTTACAGTGGGTGGTTTGCCCACTGCTGCATCCTGGGGAGTGCCAAGCCACAGTCTCACAAGTGGATGCCTTTCTCCACTGGTTCTGGAGGGGGCTTTGTGCCCAGAGTGCTTCATCCTGCCAAATATTGAAGTGGTGGATGCCTTTCTCCACTGGTTCTGGTGGGAGCTTTGTGCCCAGAGTGCTTCCAAGGACTGAGGTAGTGTATGTGGTTCTCCACTGGTTCTGGAGGGGGCTTTGTGCCCAGAGTGCTTCATCCTGCCAAGGACTGAGGTAGTGGATGTGATACTCCACTGGATCTGGAGGGGGCTTTGTGCCCAGAGTGCTTCATCCTGCCAAGGACTGAGGTAGTGGATGTGATTCTCCACTGGTTCTGGAGGGGTCTTTGTGTCCAGAGTGCTTCATCCTGCCAAGGACTGAGGTAGTGGATGTGATTCTCCACTGGTTCTGGAGGGGGCTTTGTGCCCAGAGTGCTTCATCCTGCCAAGGACTGAGGTAGTGGATGTGATTCTCCACTGGTTCTGGAGGGAGCTTTGTGCCCAGAGTGCTTCATCCTGCCAAGGACTGAGGTAGTGGATGCCTTTCTCCACTGGTTCTGGAGGGGGCCTTGTGCCCAGAGTGCTTCATCCTGCTCGTTGCGGCCTCAGTAGCGTCGGAGCTTTTGGCGCTCATTGGCCTACGGTGCTTGTGGCTGCGGTGTCCTGTTCAGCAGTGCTGGTGGCAGCGGTGTCCTGTTCAGCAGTGCTGGTGGCGGCGGCGTCCTGCTCAGCGGTGCTGGTGGCGGCGGTGTCCTGTTCAGCGGTGCTGGCGGCGGCGGTGTCCTGTTCAGCGGTGCTGGTGGCAGCGGTGTTCTTGGCAGCGGTGCTGGTGGCAGCGGTGTCCTTGGCAGCGGTGCTGGTGGCGGCGGTGTCCTGTTCAGCGGTGCTGGTGGCGGTGGTTTCCTCGGCAGCGGTGCTGGTGGCGGCGGTGTCTTTGGCAGCGGTGCTGGTGGCGTCCTGTTCAGCGGTGCTGGCAGCAGTCTTGTCCGCCGTGCAGGTTTTCGGCGACTTGCCTGTTTTTCTGTGCCCCTTCCCCACCTTGGATGGTGGTGCAGCTGTCTTCCCACTCCCAACTGTACTCCTGGGAGAGGCTTTGGTGGTAGATGTTTTGCCTCTCTCCTGCCGAGCACTGGCCAACTTTCTGTGCTTTTGAGGTAGGAAACTGTCCATGGTCTGGCTCCTTGGCACACTGGCTGCCCTGCTGCCTGGCGCACTCCAGAAGCCGGTTACTACTGGCACCACTGTTCCTGCAGATGTTGTGGCTGAGGTGCTGGGTTGGGACCTGGAAAGGCGGGCCCTAGGGGAATGAAGGGGTGGGGGAGGTGAGGGGAAGAGGTCAAGGTTGGATAGGTAAGGTTTTTTGGACACACTGGGATGGGTAGATGGAGGAGGTTTGGTAGTGGAGGAAGAGGTAGTGGTTGTAGGAGGTGTACGTTTACTGACTTTGGGTGAAGGTGCATGGGCTGGAGGCTGTTGTGAGGTGGATGGCTGTTGGGTGGGTGTGTGGCTGCATTTGTGTACCTTGAGAGGTGGGCTCACAGACACACTGGGAGAGGACACAGGGGATGTGTGAATGGTAGTGGGAGTGGTGAGTGCAAGTGAGCAGGGTGTGGTGGTGGGTGTGCTGGTGATGGACGTAGTGGATGAAGATGTAGTGCATGCAGGTGTGAGTGGAGACGAGACTGGGAGGGAGGAGGAAGACGAGGAGGAGGGGGACACAGTGGAGGAAGTGGATGTTGCTATGTCTGCATGTGTATGATGCGTGCATGAGTGCCTGTGGGATGTGTGGTGCTTATGTTTGCCTGAGCTTCCCTTGTGTGTTGAGGTGTGTGCATGCTGGTCTGATGGTGTGCTTGGTATAGGCTGAGGTACAGGGGTTTGGGTCTGGGTGGAGGAAGTTGGAGGGGGGAGGCTGGACACAGGGACAATTGCTGCCATCAGTGCTGAGGCCAGAGTCTGAAATGCTCGCTGTTGGGCTGCCTGACCAGAATGAATGCCCTCCAGGTATGCATTGGTCTATTGCAACTTCCTCTCTACACCCTGGATGGTATTCAAAATGGTAGACTGGCCAACAGTGAGGGACCTGAGGAGGTCAATTGCCTCCTCACTGAGGGCAGCAGGGCTGACAGGGGCAGGGGCTGAGGTGCCTGGGGCGAAGGAGATGCCCACTTTCCTGGGTGAGCGGCCACAGGGCACACGCTGAGGGGCTGCTGGGAGGGCGGTGCTGGTAGGGGGGGTGGTGGCCTTACCTGTAGATGCGGGGGGCACAGAGGGGCCCGCCACTGCAAGGGAGCTCCCATCAGAGGAGGAGTCCGTGTCGCTGGTTTCAGCTCCTGTCCCCGCCGTGGAGCTCCCCTCGCCCTCCGTCCCACTGGTGGCTTCTGACTCCATTGTGTCGCCCTCCAGGGCCATGTGGGATGCAGCTCCCTCCTGCTCCAGTGCCACTGCTCCTCCGCCTGATGATGCTAATGCACACAAGAACAGGGAGACCACAAAAAGGGGGGGGAGACAGAAGAAAGACATGTTCAGTGCATGCAATACTTCTACCGTTGGCGGACACTACAGACACAGAAGCCCCCTGAACTACACCGTGCACTTTGAGTTCCCTCATTAATCACAGGGACATGGGGTACAAGGCCTATGCCCAATTGCTGCACACATGGGAGTCACAGGAGCCTGACTAGGTGTAGTTGCCTCTGAACACAGGTGGGGTGGGGTGCCACATAGCCTGCCTTAAGAAGGGACCTTGCCTACTAAACTCGCCCTGGCCTAGGGGAACCCACACCCCACCCAGACACCTTCACTGCGTGCTGAATCAGCAGAATCAGAGTGTACTCACCCCTTTGTGGCTGCTGTGATGCCATCAAGCGCCCATCCAACTCCAGATACGCCACCGCCAGGATCCGGAACATCAGGTGGGTCCTGGTGCGTCGGGCACCCCTCCCACGTTGGGAGGCCATCCCCAGCCAGGCCTCCGCCGTCTTCTTGCTCCAGCAGCGAATGTCCTCCCATCTTTTCCGGCAGTGGGTGCTCTTCTGTGGTGGACCCCCAGGGTCCGGACTTCCTTGGCGATGGCACGCCAAATATCCTTCTTCTGGTGGGCGCTGACCTAAAGGAATAGTACAGGGGAAAAGGAGAAGATATAACCGTCCGCACTGTCACAGTCATTGGCCCGTGTCCCTATCCTTGCCATGACGCACATGCGCTCACTGTCGTTTCATGCACGCCTCATTCTCCCCCCCCCCTATCTTTCATCCACACCACTCCACACAGGCATTGTCCATTTGGCATGCTCACAGTGTACTTACCTGTTTGTCTGGAGGACCGTAGAGTAGCGTGTACTGGGGGAGGATCCCATCCACTAGTTTGTCCAACTCCTCCGTGCTGAAGGCAGGGGCCCTTTCCTCAGACACATGAGCCATTGTCTCTTCCAGACTGAGGTCACAGCAGCACTTGCAGTGTAGGTCCTCTCCTGTCGAAGATCAGGTATCAAGTGAGTGAACAGACAGAAAATGGCGGTCACGTCCACGGCTGTGCGTACCGTTATCGCCGGCGTACATCATCATTGGCTCCTGGAACCCATAGGGTCCAATGTTAACCGATGCAGGATTGCGCCGCGGTCTACAACCGCCTACCTCGACGGTGTACAATGCCAGTGCAGTTATCCCCTTGTCCCACCTTACAGGTCAGACAGCCGCCATTTCAGGGGGCCACATGGCATTAAATAAACACTAATACAGGCATATATCGATTTAAGAAATTATGGAATAAAGTTGCGTTTACGTACCTCAGTGTTGGCTGACCCTCTGCTCGCTGTTCTCCTCCATAGAGCACGTCCGCTGGGGCAGGTGAGGAGATGGCGGCATCCTCCGGTGTACAGACGGCTGATGGACCTGTCGACAATGGAGGAGCAACATGTAATTGTCACATACAGACTTGATCGCACCACAATCCTGGAACTGTGCGCCCAGTTGGAGCCAGACCTGATGTCAGCTATCCGCCATCCCACAGGAATCACCCCTCTAGTGCAGGTCCTGTCAGTACTTCATTTCCTGGCAAGTGGGTCTTTTCAAACAATAGTGGCCATAGCATCAGGGATGTCCCAGCCTATGTTCTCAAACGTGTTGTCTAGAGTGTTGTCTGCCCTGCTGAAACACATGTGCAGCTACATCGTGTTCCCTCAGGTGGAGGATTTGCCTACAGTGAAAGGTGACTTCTATGGCCTGGGACATAACCCCAACATCATAGGTGCCATTGATGGGACACATGTGGCATTGCCCCCCCCCCCGCAGGAGTGAACAGGTGTACAGTAACCGGAAGAGTTACCATTCTATGAATGTGCAGATGGTGTGTTTGGTTGACCAGTACATCTCCCATGTGAACGCCAAGTTTCCTGGCTCAGTCTATGACGCTTACATTCTGTGGAATAGCAGCATCCCTTTTGTGTTGGGGCAACTCCAGAGGCACCGTGTGTGGCTATTAGGTGAGGACATGGACCCAATACAGTGTGACTAGGTGTCTGGGTCTGGGGATGTCCCTAAGAGTTAGTGTGTGTCTAACAGTCGTCCCTCGACATTTGCAGGTGACTCTGGCTACCTCAACCTGTCATGGCTGCTGACCCCAGTGAAGAATCCCAGGACAAGGGCAGAGGAACGCTACAATGAGGCCCGTGGGCGAACTAAGAGGATTATAGAGAGGACCTTCGGCCTCCTGAAGGCCAGGTTTAGGTGCCTCCATATGACAGGTGGTTCCCTATTCTACTCACCAAAGAAGGTGTGCCAGATCATTGTGGCGTGCTGTATGCTTCACAACTTGGCTTTGCGACGACAGGTGCCTTTTATGCAGGAGGATGGTCCATATAGAGGTGTTGTGGCAGCTGTGGAGCCTGTGGACAGTGAAGACGAGGAAGCAGAACAAGAGGAGATAGACAACAGGAACACGGTGATTCATCAATACTTCCAGTGAGACACAGGTAAGAAGATAACACTGCCTGCAACATCTGATTTCATTCTTATACCTCTCATCTGTCTGTCACTTTCATCCAGTGTATGGACCCTGATTTATCACTTTCCCTTTAAATTTCACAGATGTGGGTCCCACTGTGTGACATCTGTTTTGTTTCCGCATGGACTAGGGATGTGTGACATAGGTATGTTGACAATACATTGGATATAGCATTTTTCCACAGTTATTGCAAATACACATTTTCAAAAGCACAGACTGACTCCAGATTGTTTTGTGATTTAAGGGTGTTTATTTAAGTGCAAAATAGTGGAGGGGGTTGTAAATTGGTCAGGGGTGATGGTGGAGGAATGTCCATGGCAGAGTCCAGTCTATTAGTCTCACAGGTGCATTGTCCAAAGGGGCAGAGGTGGAGCTAGGATAGTTTGAGTATGGACAGGGTGACAAAGTGGGACAGAAGGATGACATTCAGGGTGGTCTCATTTCTTGGCGGGGGTCTTGGCATTGTTCTCTGTCTTTGTCCTGGATCTCAGGGACCGTTTGCAGGGTGGTTCTCCATCTGCAGGGGGTGGGGTGCTGGTGTCATGGTCCTGTGGCGGTGCCTCCTGTCCACTAGCACCGGCAGAGGTTCATCGTCCAGGCTAGTGTCAGGGGCCCCTTGTTGTGCCACAGTGTCCCTCCTGGTGTTGACGAGTTCCTTCAGCACACCTACAATGGTGCCCAGGGTGGTGTTGATGGATTTGAGTTCCTCCCTGAACCCCAAATACTGTTCCTCCTGCAGCCGCTGGGTCTCCTGAAACTTGGCCAGTACCGTTGCCATTGTCTCCTGGGAATGGTGGTAGGCTCCCATGATGTTGGAGAGGGCCTCGTGGAGAGTGACTTCCCTGGGCCTGTCCTTCCCTTGTCGCACAGCAGCCCTCCCAGTTCCCCTGTGTTCCTGGGCCTCTGTCCCCTGAACCGTGTGCCCACTACCACTGCCCCCAGGTCCCTGGTGTTGTTGGGGTGGTGGGTTAGCCTGGGTTCCCTGTAGTGGTGGACACACTGCTGCTTGACGTGTCCTGGGGACAGAGGTATGGGCCCGCTGGGTGGGTGCTGTGCTGGTGTTTCCAGAGGGGGGAAGCTCTGTAGTGGCCTGTGCCAGTGTGAGGGGAACTGACTGTCCCGAGGTCCCAGATGGGCCGGGCTGGTCATCTAGATCCAGTTGGACAGAGCTACTGTCATCACTGTGGGCCTCCTCTGTGGGTGGAGTGGACATGTCTGGACCCTCCTGTCCGGTGACGTTGGGTACGGGTCCTGCAGGGGTGTAAAGACATGATTAGTGCATCTGTACGTGCCATGGTGTGCAATGGGTGGGTGACCCTGTACCCCAGTGCTTGCATTCTTGTGTGGGACCTTGTGTGATAATGGTTTAGGGGGGTGTATGGGTATGTGCAGAGGCCATGCCTTGGTGATGGGTGTCCATGCTTTGGTGTTGCATGCAGGGCTTGGGTTTGGGATGTGTGGTTTGTGATAGTGGGACATGTGTCAGGAGTTGGAGTGATGGGGTGAGGGCGAGGGTGGGGGTATATGCCCTCAGGATGCAGTATAGCCAAGACTTGCTCCTCCCATGTTGTTAGTTCTGGGGGAGGAGGTGGGGGTCCGCCGCCAGTCCTCAATCTGGTGTCTTGTGACCACGAAACGTACCTTCCCCCATAGGTCGTTCCACCTCTTCCTGATGTCATCCCATGTTCTTGGGTGCTGTCCCACTGTGTTGACCCTGTCCACGATTCTGCGCCAAAGCTCCATCTTCCTATCTACGGAGGTGTGCTGCACCTGTGATCCGAATAGCTGTGGCTCTACCTGGATGATTTCCTCCACCATGACCCTGAGCTCCTCCTCAGAAAACCTGTGGTGTCTTTGCGGTGCCATGGGGTGGTGTGGGTGATGTGTGGAGTGGTGTGTGTTGTGATGTGTGGGGTGATATTTAGGGGTGTGTTGTGTAAGGTGCATGGATGGTGTATGAGTGATGGTGTTGAGTGCCTGTGGATGCTAGTGTTGTATCTGGTGGTGTCTCTCTCTGGCCTTCTGTCGCAATTTTTGTCGTAGGGGTTTGTGGGTGATGTGGGTGTGTGTTTTATATTGTATTGAGTGTGTGGGAGTGGTGTGTGTATGTGTATCAGGTGTGTGTATTTCGATTTGTCCAATGTGGATGTGTTTTGTAAGTGTGTGTGTATTTTGAGCGCCGCGGTGTGTACCGCCAATGGAATACCGCAGTTGAAAGACCGCCACGTGGATTAGTGGGTCGTGACAGTGTGGGCGTATTCCTGTTGGCGTGACGGTGGAGGTTTTGTTATCGCCAGTTTATCACTGACCTTTGGTGTGGCGGACTTGTGTGGGTGTCTAAATTTTGGAGGACTCCGAGCTGTGGGTCATATTAGCTGTGGCGGAATTCTGCGGCAGCAGCGGTGTGCTGGCGGTCTTCTGCACGGCGGTAAGCAGCATTTACCGCTAATGTTGTAATGACCCCCTTAATCTTTGAAAATGCGTATCTTTACTTGTGTATGTTGGATTTTTGTTGTTTTGGTCTTGCTTTACTCAGATAAATATTGCCTATTTGTCTAAACTGGTGTGGAGTACTTTGTGATGTTTTCATTATGTTACTGTGTGTGTGTGTACAAATACTTTACACATTGCCTCTGAGATAAGCCTGACTGCTCGTGTCAAGCTACCAAGGGCTGAGAAATGGTCATCTTAGCTGTGTGACTCCCTTACCCTGACTCGAGTTAGGGTCCCTACTTAGACAGGGTGCAAACCACTGACAACTAGAGACCCCATTTCTAACATACATCTAAAGCACTTAGGAAATTGCACTGGCTACCGGTTCATAAGAGGGCTTTATTTAAGATTCTTGTTCTGGTCTTCTGATCCTTTCATGTAATAGGCCTGACATATCTAACTGACCAGTTATGCCACCACAGGACTCAGAGGACTCTAAGACCTTATAATGCCAACCTGCTTACATCCCCGTCTTTCAGGGTCAAATTGCAAGTCTTTCATGGTCTTAGGTTCAAAAGCTTGGAATCAACTTCCAGGCCTGCTTCAGTTCATTGAGAATGAAGCTAGATTTAAAACGAGTCTGAAGACTTGGCTCTTTCTTGCACCTGATACTCTATGTCATTCTTTAATGCAGTTGAGTTGGATCCTACTTTTCCATGCTTTCCTCTGTTGGTGGTCTTGTGTTGTATTATTTTGTATTGACATCAATGTATTGGGTGTCTGAGCTAGCGCCAGGATGCTCTTGTTTGAGTGATTGTGCGCTCTATGAGTATCATCTTCATTAATTCATTACCAAAGTGTTGTACTTCATCTGGGAAAGTTTAGTTGATAAACTGGATATCTTACAAAAGAGGTACAAATCAGCCCATGACATGTAAAGCAGCAACATTATTGTTTCCAACAATTATTAAGAAGAGTTTACAATAAAGTTGTAAACATCTCAATTGTCAAGCATCAGTAATTGTACATTACATGTCCTTACCAAAAAAGAATGCCACACCCAGTATCACAGGAATTGTTGCAAATATTAATCATGTGTTGACCAATGATATAAGATAAACATTTTCTAAGATTCACTCTTGATGGAATATCTCTCATTGATTCTTTGTTATCAATCAATGACATAAATGTTGTTCTCCTTGCACAATATATCACTTAGGGCCAGATGTATAAAAAAAAATTGCACTCGCAAACGGCAAAATCGGCCGTTTGCGAGTGCAAAATAGTGATCTGCAATGCATCAAAGGCATTCGCAGACCACAAAATAGAAATCGCAAAAATTTCAATTTTTTGCGTTGCGACCTGGATTTTGCGAATGGCAATTTGTGATTCGCAAAATCCAGGTCGCAAGGCAATTCTGCAAAAAATCGTAAATTGCGATTTTTCGCAGAAGGGTATTTTGCACATGCAAAATACCATGGTCTGCAACCAGGTGGTAACCTGGTGCAAAAATTAAAAATGCAGTAAAACTGCATTTTGAAATGTAACATGTAAAGCACACATGCCCTTTTGGCATGTGTGTACTTTACATGTTAAAAAAAAAAAATGGGGTGCAGGAGAGGGGGCCTTAGGCCCCCAGCACCCTGCCCTTTTGCATTTCCAAAATTGCGATTTCTGGTTCAAAAATCGCAATTTTGGAAATGCAAAAAATTTGCAGCTATGGGCCAACAGGCCCATAGCGACGAATGGGGCCAGTATCGCAATTTGCGATTCGGTAATTGCATTTGCGATTTTTAAGAAATCGCTATTTCCAATTCGCAAATGTGATACATGGCCCTTTGCGAGTCGGTTATAGCGATTTCTTAAAAATCGCAATAACCGAATCGCAATGGGCCAGAATCATACATCTGGCCCTTAATTATTTTAAATGTATTAAAGCAAGAGAGGTTTACATTGTGACCTGTAAAGTAAACACTAAAGGCAGTCTTGTTACACTTCATCATATAGATTGCACGTAATATTGTCTGGTCTCCCATGACTTTCACATTGCAATGAAAGCAATATTGTAAATTCCAAACCAATCTTAATTAGATTATTTCCATTTAATTCAAACCTATACTATACATACTAAGTATTATTATAATATAATACAATCAATATTTATATCATCAAAATACAATGATACAGAGAAACAAGAAGCATTTGTGTCTTCTGAATACATTAACTAATATTTACAAACTTACAAATCTTACAAATTGTTTGTGACACTATTCATTGCATTACATTGGTATTTCTATCTTTAAAAATTGATTATAGCATCATCTTTTCAACAGTTATTACAGCAATCAAACTAATATTTGGAAGAGATTTTCCTACTCCCATAGTATCTAAAATATTGAATGAACCACGATACAAAGAGGTGTTAATAACCATTACGCTACAAGTAATACTTACTTAGTTTTACATTCTACTTAAATTGTGCCATTTATTTTTTATATTTTATAGCACTCAATTTTTGGTTGATCACACATTTCGCCCACAATTTTTAAAAATTTGACTCCCATGGGTAAGGACTCACAGTGTTACATGGCAAAGCACTGGCTTAGCACCTATTGCTACCTCCAGTCCTAAATGACAATGCCTACTGCTGTTCCCTTTTTTGCAAATGTTGCAGTTTGAAAAGCTTGCAACATTTTAAAAACACACAAAGTTGCAAAGTGGCAGATTTAGCAACTTGTCATATTCTTATGAACCAAAGTGACATTTTGTACACTTTAAACACTGTTTTCTCACAGACATTCAAAGCAACTGTTGCAAGCCCAGGCAACCAAGCAGTATTACATATGTAATACAAGCTAACATTATTACTCTAAAAACACATTACCTCCATTATTATGTGAGTGAACTTCTTAAAGTGGCACCAGTTAATAAATCCATATACTCACTCTTTGTCTAAAAGACAGAACAAGGCCACGTTCTCAGTTTAAGTAGTAAACATGATCTATTCCTAAGAGTGACATTTGTTGTTCTTTCTTAGAATGCTTATCTTCAAACTTTCACCATTATATGAGAATTAAATCATTATTTGCAATTTTATAATTATGTTACAGGACCAGAACTTACTTCCAATATAATATTCTACACAGGCATTACCCCTTGCCTATTTATTCCCACATAGCATTGGAAAGCCAAAATAAAAGGGTGATTATGTGTGGAGTGTCACATTTGATGATATAATAGTGAAAACAGATAGAATGCATTTACTACGATCCCAAGCAATAAGTGAATAGAAAAGGGGCAACATATACTTAACCTCACTGGAGGCATACACACTGTAATTTAAAGAAAAATGCTATTGAGTGCAACTACAGCATTTCAAATGTAAGAAATGGGCTTCCAGGGCCTGATTACCTTGCCATGCAAAAGTACTGTAGAACTTATATACTTACTCTCACTTGTGATTCCACCAGGGCTTGAGGGGTGTCACAATCTTGATCCTGGTGCTGTTCAGGGTGTGACATGATGCCAAGGGGCCCCCAATTTCCCTTGTTTGTGTTTATGCTCCCCGCCTCTCACACTGCAGTTTTTTGGGAACACTAAACCGCCTCCTTATAGAGCTCCCCACTGCCCCATAGATGCTGGGGGGATCTCAATGGGGCTAGCAGCTCAGACCTAAATCGCTTTTCTACTTTGACTATGACTGGGGCCGGCCTGAACTTTCTCTCCACTTTTCTGAACAATATGTTGCTCATCGACACGTGGTGGGCCCACCATCCTGTGGAGCATTGTTACCCCTTCTTTTGGAGTGCACATACATATTATTCCCACCTTTATTATTTCCTTTTACCTAACCAAGAAGGCCACTGTGTGTTTACTGTCAGGATATTAGCGAGGGGGAATGTCAGACCACATGCTGATACTGCTTGACCTGACCTGAGGGCCTAGCCGATCTGAGGCAGGGTGGCGCATGAATCACTGGAGCCTTGAAAGTGAGAAGTCCTGTGAAGCCTATCGAGTTATAAGTCGGAGATTCTTGAAGGAACATAGCAGGCAGGTGGACTACCCGGATGTTCTCTGGGAGGCCCTTAAGGTCACCCTATGTAGTGAGATCATCAGCCATAACAAGGGGCATTAGGGCCAAGCTCAACAGATGGTGGCGGACCTGGAGTCTCATATCCTTGAGCTCAAGCAGCGCTATATGGCTACAGAGGAGGATCAATCTGCATGACTCCCTACACACTCAAACACTGTTAAGGCAGGAACATATGAGGGAGATATGCAGGAGATACGTGGATAAATATGTATAGTTGAATTTATCAATGGGGAACAAGCGGGCAAAATGCTGCACTGGTTGTGTTCCCATAGATTACAGTGATACAGATGAAGGCTCTCACATAACAGCCAGCAAGCCCATAGCGGAAGCATTTGATGTTTATTATTAGCAGCTCTACAGTCCTGACCCTGTGGGCTCACATACCAGCCTGCACTAGTTTGTGATTGACCTGCCAGTGACCCATCTGACCCCAGTGAGCCAAGATTGCTTGGAGGTGGATGTCACCAGTGAGAAATTAAGAGAGGCCATTGTGCAGCTTTGGGCAGGTAAGGTGCAAGGGCCTAACAGCTTCCCAGCAGAGTTCTGGAGGCCTATATGGCCTCAGGCAAAGACGCCTCTGTTGCAGCCCTTTAGTGAAGCCCTGAAGTAGGGTGAGCTGTCCGGGGACCTTAGAGCAGAGGACATAGTGGCGATTCTGATGACAGGCTTGCATGGAACTCATGGTGAGGATTACAGTTCAACATCTCTGAGGTCAAGGTGTGGGCAATGTGTTATCCAATAGGTTGTCAAGTGTGATCAGACACCTCGTTCATCCCGATTAATCCTAGTTCATGCTACATCAGGCCACCAGGCACAATACACAGAGGGCTAACAAAACCATTGAGTTGAGCACCAACCTAGCTTTGCTACTGATAGATCCTCTAAAGGCATTTATTTTGATGGGCTGGGACTACCTGTTTGCCTTATTGACCAGTCTTCAGTTTGGACCCATCTTCACTTTGGACCCAAATTCATCACCTATGTGCAACTGCTGTACAAGGGCCTCCAGGCAAAGGTATGCATTGGCTTGTCCAACTGGTTCAATACAGAGAGGAGTATCCGCCTGGGATATCCACTGTCCTCCTTGGTCTTTGCCCTGCCAGTTGAGCCCCTGGTGAGTTGGCCTAGGGTGGATACCTTGTTTTGTGGCTTCCTGTGAACTCCAGAGGTCAGCAACAGGATATACCTCTATGCAGATGTTGTCTTACTATTTCTAGATGATCCTGCTGAAATGGGCCCCCATGCCTTCCAATCCACCACATATATTCATCCATTTACTCAATTGCCCTGTGCCAGAAGACACTAGAGTTACAGGTGCTCTTATCAATGTTTAATTACTGTTGGAAAATTGATTATTGAAAAGGGCAGGTAAGTACCTACACGTAGCCATAGGCCACTAACCTCCACTTAGGTCTAGTTAGGTCTCAATAAATTAAACCCAGCTCAACCCTTGGTAGCTTGGCAACGAGCGACAAGGATTAATTTAGGAGACAAGTGTGTAAAGCATTTAAAAATTACAAAACAGTAAATAAGTAAAACATAAAACACAATAAAAATCGAACACAAATTTCCAAAAATATTTTGTATTTTTATCTTTAAAATGACACCAAAATGATTCAAATCGAATACAGGAAACCAGAGATATGACTTTTTAAAGAATTAATGTTTTCTAGCACATAGAAGCAACTAGCTCTCAAAGGGTTCAAAAAGATCACACTGGAAAGGGACAAAGTCCCAAGTTCAGGCCACCCATGAGGTAACACTGTCACACTTACTTTCAGAAGTATTTATTGATTCAGGAAAGTGGTCCACAGCACCAGCCAAGGGTCCAGAGGCTCTGGTTTGCCTCTTGTGGTCTGGGACTACAACTCGCATAATGCACCTCTTCAACTTTTGGAGTTGCTCCAAATGTCTCCAAACTTCTGGATCTTCTTCCAGAGGTCCATTTTGGGTCCCTGAAGTGTCCACAACTTGATACAAGGTTCAAGAAGCTCTAAGTTGCTCCTTGGGAGCTGGGAGTACAATTCCCAGAATGCACCTGGTTCAAACTCCAAAACAGCCCCTGGACAGTCATCAGCTGGTCAGTTTCTTCAGGATTTGATGCAGGGGACTCTGGTTAGCTATTTTTCACCTGTAGCAAACATGGAGTCCCTCCTTCAACCAGTTGAAGCCAGACAAAGTCCTTCTTGAGGTGGAGCCCAAGTGTGCAGCTGGCGCATTCCTTTAGAGTGCAGTGTCCAGGTGCAAGTCAGGGGTCCAGCAGGGCAGTCCTTCTTCTCCTGATGTTCTTCCTTGTAGGGATCTTGTAGGGATCTGATGTGTGGGTGCAGCTCTGCCATATTTATTCTTGCTCCTGGGTGAAAAACAGGAGGGTCCTGGTTCTCCAATCAGATGCAGGGTCCTTCCCCCTGCGATGACCACTTCCTGGGAAGTGTGGCAAAAATCAATCCCAGGGAACAATCTTCAAAAATCCATCATGGCTGAAAATGATTTATAGAGGTTAGATCTGGCTAAGCCCACCCACTGGTGTAGTTAAAAGTCCTAAACGCACCTCTCTCCTGCCCTCTCCTAATCTAATCAAGAGGGTACCTAATTATCTGGGGTTGCTGGATGTGCGGGAGGTGCTGGGTTGCTCCAAATGTCCTTCCCTGCCTTTAAAGACCAGTTTGGCAGCCCTCCCCCCTTCCTGATTTCCCATCTGCTGAGGTAGTTCTCCTCCCTCAGGCACATCCTTTGTGTTCAGCCCAGGCCACTTCACACCTCATCAAGGCTTCCTGGCAAGGCTGCCAGAGGCTGGCCAGTCAGAGAAGGGCAATACAGAGCTGAAGTTGTCAACTCTTAGGTAGAGTTTAAAACTCTTTACTTGAACTAGTTATATTAAATCCAACAATTATAAGTTGTGGGATGTATTATAACAATTAATTTGATACCAAACTTGAGGTATCTGAAATTTAAGGGAACTTTGTTAATGAAAATAAAGTCTACGGAGGCCATTCACTGCAGTGGGGGAAAAACACATTTTACTATTTTACCTCAACAGGGCTTAGAAAACGATTTTTATGAGGCCCTTGCTTATAGTTACATGGCACCCAACCCTAGGGACACACAGGGCAAACCTTAGGAGTGACTTACATGTACAAATAAGGTAGTTTGAGACTTTGTACGTACTTTAAATTCCAAAGTCAAATTTGCATATATATCTTTAGTGTAAATGCAGCCAGCAAGGCAGGCCTGCTTTTAAAATGACACTGGGCACCTCAGCAGTGCACCTATGGATGCACCACCTATGCTGGGGTCCCTAAACCTACATGCCCTACCATAAACTAGGGACTTATAGGTAGGTTGACATAGCCAAATATAATTAGCCTAATTTGTATACTCATTTTAAACAGAGCACAGGCCTTGGAACTGTTTAGCAGAACCCAGGGCACCATCAGAGTCAGGAAAACACCAGCAAAAAGTAAAAAATGGGGGCAAAAAGTTAGGGGGCCTCTGCAATCAGCCCTGTTTTCTCACAAGTACCTGGGGGTATTTGTCATTGAAGACAGAACCCTGACCTACGAGACCAACCTTCAATCTCAACCAGTGGGTCGGCAAAAGACATTACATTTTGGTCCTCCCTTCTGCTGTCCCTGTGTGCGCGTTCAACCATACAGAAAATGTTTTTGCTTCTGCGACTTTTTGTACCAGCTCCAAAAATACCACTTCACAGTGGAGCAAGGCTTCTTAATGGGGTCAATGCTCTGATAGGGGATCTCTTCTGAGGTGGGGAGAGGGTGTTCCCTGGATTGCACTTGAGAAGTGCTGGAGATCCTTTGAGGGCGAATAGCCACCTCAGATCTGGTGTTATACTACAGGGGCGGGCCACTTTTTGGAGCTTAATGATTAATGACTAGTGGTTCAAGGGGTTTCAGGACCCGGCACGGACAGTGGAGCAATGGGTGATGTCTAAGATAACCTACTGTATTTACTTTATAGTGGAGACATCCTGCGCTCCCTGCCTGCATCCACCGGGTAGTGCTGTCTATTTAGTCTGCCACAGCGAAGGCCATGCTTTGGGTGGGCAGACTCACATTGGAGACTCCACTGTGGAGAGGGACTCCTGGGAGACATGCTTCACAAAGGGTCTCTTAAGTCCTTTCAAGAACTGCAGGCAGAGTATCACATGCACTACCCTCAGTTTTTCTGTTACCTCCAGCTCCCACACACACCCAGGCCATATTTACTGACCAACACTGTCATCCCTGAATACTCTCACCTAGAGGCAAAAATCCTGCTTACTGACCTTAAGGAACACAAGCTGTCTGTCCTTTATCATATGTTGCTACACAACCAGCCGGATCCCATTGTCAAAGTGAGGGACACGTGGGCACAGGATTTAGGGACACTGCAGGATGAGGACTGGAATGAGGCAGTGGCTGTCCCCAAGGAGGATGTGGCACAGCTCAAATTGTTGCATTGCATATACCTCACAGGAACACCGCTGTTCGGAATGGGGCTGGATAGCTCAGGAGGCTGCCTGTGCTGCTGTGGACCCACAGGAAACACTGACCTGTTAGACACATTTTGGTGTTACCCAGGTTTATTACAGTTTTGGGAGGGGTGTTGGGGACTTTGGAGACGATACTGGGTTGGGAGATCCTCAGGGGTCCAAAGAGTGATCCTCCTACACCTAATGGAGGACATAGAGGGTGACAGATGTAAGAGGGCGCTGCTGTGGCTGGGTCTGTTGATAACCAAACAAGACATTACAAAGATTGGAAGGATGCTCCCTCCCCAGACAGGTGAGGCAGCAGTATGGACTTCTGCCTGGAACGTCGAATGTTGGTAGCCAGGGGCTGGCCAGGGGTTGGCCACAAAAACACGATAAGAGTTGGAAAGGTTGGGCCAGGCACCATGGGCTACACCTCCATCATTGTCCATCTTGACTGTGGTCCTTAGACTGTGAGCTACAAACCTTTGCGGCCGCCATAGACTGATTCCCCGGGGTGATGTTTAATATTTCATGCTTAGCCTTGAGGGTAGTGCATCTGTGGGGTTCACTCTGTGGAAAAATAATGTAAATTATGAACATTCTGTTTTATTTTACTGCTGACTCTGTACCAAGCCTGGCTCTTACAAGGTCAAACCTAAATTAAATTGTTTAAAACAAAAAAAAAGAACAAAGGCTTTTATGAAGCATTTTTTCATTCCGTTTAATCTAATAGAAGACAATAATCAAGTACAGACTCACACACAATAGAAACTAAAACACTCAGTAGGCTTTCTTGTCGAACTACTCATGCAGGAAACTCATTTATGTCATTAGTACGCTACATGTAGATCATCTCATGGCCCAGCACTTCCCCTGTTCTGGCTGCTGGCAGTCCATTAGGTACCAATTTTATCTCATTAACATTTAATAATATTGTGCTGTGCTATGCTAACTGTATGTTTTCAAGAAATGTAAACATGTTTGTGTCATTGTAAACCTAACAGTCAAGGCAATTCTTTTAACAAAATATTGTTGGCGTCTATGTAAGCCATTTTATAGTATTGTTTTGTCTTCTGTGTGAATTACTATTTGTATGTCCATTCATTTTGCCAGCAGATATTGGTCATGATTTTAAAAAACTGGTGCTGCACCAAGTGCAACACCACCTTTCTTGCGCTCCTTAGCGTCCCCCTAACACCACCATGTGTGCTGGTGGAAGCGGACATTATTAAGTAAAAGGAGCTTGGAAAAAAGTCCAGACTCATATGTTGACAGTTTTTCATTTAATTCTTATATCTTAAATGTATACTTTCTGAACAACAGGGGACATTGGATTCACTACGTTCATCTGTTGGCAAATATTTTTACGATGTCAAACCTGAGTTCAGGATGATAATTCCAATACTGATTTCATACTGATTCCAATGGCGCCCCCCCAACACCACCATGTGTGCCCTATATCTAAGATACGACGCACTATGGAAGTAGTTAAGGAATTAGCATCAACATTTTTGGCGCTAGTTTGGAGCGTTGCAGACTTAGGGGGTCATTCTGACCCCGGCGGGCCAGGGTTGGCGGGAGCACCGGCAACAAGCTGGCGGTGCCACGCAGGGCATTCTGACCGCGGCGGTTCAGCCGCGGTCAGAAAGGGAAAACCGGCGGTCTCCCGCCGGTTTTCCGCTGCCCTGTAGAATCCTCCATGGCGGCGCAGCTCGCTGCGCCGCCATGGGGATTCTGACACCCCATACCGCCATCCTGTTCCTGGCGGCTCTGCCGCCAGGAACAGGATGGCGGTATGGGGTGTCGTGGGGCCCCTGGGGGCCCCACTTTGTATTTCAGTGTCTGCTTTGCAGACACTGAAATACGCAACGGGTGCCACTGCACCCGTCGCACCTTCCCACTCCGCCGGCTCAATTCTGAGCCGGCTTCCTAGTGGGAAGGCTGTTTTGCACTGGGCTGGCGGGCGGCCTTTTGGCGGTCGCCCGCCAGCCCAGTGCAAAACCCAAAATACCCTCAGCGGTCTTGCGACCGCGGAGCGGTATTTTGGAGGGGGGAACTCTGGCGGGCGGCCTCCGCCGCCCGCCAGGGTGAGAATCACCCCCTTAGCGTCAAAAATGTTGACGCTAATCGTGCAAAGCCCATTAAGGCCCATTATAAACAATGGTGTGCCTACTTTTAACATCTGCTATGAACAGGCGTTAAAAGTGCCGAAAAAAATGACACAAAGAAATCTCTTGGATTTCTTTGTGACATTTTTTGCCCACCTAACGGGGGAACACCCCCTTTGCATACATTATATCTGGTGCAGGAATAATGTAGTGCAAAGGGTTACAAAGTGGTGCAATGCATGCTTTGCACCACTTTGTAAATTTGGCACTGTGATTTCAGCCTCCCTGTGCCACATTAGCCTAAAAGAAATGACGCTAGTGTGGCTCAAGGAGGTGCTAGGGACTCTTAAATCTGCTCCATTGTCTTTACTGAGGTACTAGAGACCATTACGTTTTACTGAAGTGTTGGGTCACACAGAGCTACTATAATCCAAGGGTGTGCTCACCTTCTGTTCGAGCACACACTCTTTTTTTATGTCAGCTCTCATCCCTGTTCACAAATGTATTTAAGCTCTCACTACAACTGCCTCAAGTCCCACAAAATATAGACACCAGTTCAGGGAAAGTTTGATGACTTCTTGGAATTTGTGAGACTACAACCCAAACTACACATGTTTGCATTTATTTGATGGGTTTTGGACTGAAATAACTATATTATTATCATTTTCTATCAGGTACAAATCAGATTGCTTTCCACAGACTATAACGCATATTTGATTGAGCAAGGAAATGGAGAATAGCGAAGAAGTTTCAAGTACAAATTAAAGCAATTCATTAGTACTTCTATGAATTCTAGTCAGTACATTTATAGGTGCAATTTCAAAACATAGGGATAATACTGTTAGTTTTTTAATAGTGGCTCTGAAGCAGTCTGCTGGTGGAAGCAGACATTATTAAGTAAAACGAGCTTGGAAAAATGTCCAGACTCATATGTTGACCGTTTTTCATTTAATTCTTATATCTTAAATGTATACTTTCTGAACGACAGGGGGCAGTGATTCACCAGGTTCATCTGTTCCCAATAATTCTTACAATGTCAATCCTGGAGTTCAGGATGATAATTCCAATACTGATTTTGGAGGTATGCCAAGTAAAGAACTCTCCACAAGGCAGGTAGATCACAACAAAACAAAGAGAGAGCACGGTCATAATGTGGAAGCCGGACCGCTACTTTGGCAGTGGTCTGACCGGCCACGGCGAGTCTGGTAGTCCAAGGACTGTCAGATTTGTAATAAGGGCCAGAGTGTGCAATCTATTCATGCTGCTTTGGGTGGGGAGGTCAAATATCTTTTTTCTGCAGGCTTGGCTAAAGAGAACATCAGATCATGGGTTCTCCAAACAGGCTATCCATAATAAGTTCCTTGGTGATCCTATTTAAACTTTCTATGCACACTCTGTGCCTGTTTCTCAAACAGATGTATTACTACTGTTTCAAGGAATAAAATATGTTCTGTCAAAAACTGTGATCCAATTCACTGGCTTTGATTGGTTGGGGTTCCCAAGCAATTTGTTTCTAGTGAAGAAAAAGAAAAATCACATTTGGTAATCAACCTTTGCCTCTTCAATCAGTTTGTACTATACAGACATTTCAAAATGGGAACTATCCTCTATCTTAGAGACTGCATACAACGTTTAGGCTGGATGGTCCATTTAGACTGAAAGGACACATACCTACCTGATTCAACCTATCCATCACAAACAATTACCTACAATTCATTGACAGGAGAATTTTCCACACACCCCTTTGCGCTTTTTCCACTCCATGGTGTTTAACTAAGTATCTCAAACTAGTATTCACAAATCTCAAGCCCAAAAGCATTCCTCTTCTAATTTATTTAATTTCATCCCAACGCAGGAAAATGCAAATTTCTCATTTTCAAATCACCATATTTCTCCAGTAAGATTTGTTATTAACCACCCAAAATCTTTACTTACTTTAGTTCAAATCTTAGATTTTCTTGGTTTTCTAGTAAACTCTGCATCCTCCATTCTGCAACTTTCAAAACCAAAATAGAACTTCATTAGAAAATAAATAGCTCTTTTACTAAATTCTTCTCACATATCACAGCACTTTTGGCATAAACTATGGGCCTTCTCGCATCCTCAAAATGAGCAGTATTTCTAGGTCCTCTCGAAATTAAGCTCTTCCAAGACTAACAATTTACCATTTGAGAAAAAGGTTTACATTATTGCAACTTAGGGCCATATTTATACTTTTTGACGCAAAACTGCGCTAACGCAGTTTAGCGTCAAAAAATTTAGCGCCGTCTAACGCCATTCTGAAGCGCCATGCGGGCGCCGTATTTATGGAATGGCGTTAGCCGGCGCAAGCAGACCGGCGCTGCCTGGTGTGCGTGGAAAAAAACCACGTAGACCAGGCAGCGCCGGCGTTGGGCAAAAATGACGTTAGGGCGTCTTAAAATGGGGCAAGTCAGGTTGAGGCAAAAAAATCGTCTTAACCCGACTTGCGCCATTTTTTAACGACGCCCATCCCCCATCAACATGACTCCTATCATTGTAAAGATAGGAGTCATGCCCCCTTGCCCAATGGCCATGCCCAGGGGACTTATGTCCCCTGGGCATGGTCATTGGGCATAGTGGCATGTAGGGGGGCACAAATCAGGCCCCCCTATGCCAAAAAAAATTATAAAAAAAAAAAATAATAATACTTACCTGAACTTACCTGAATGTCCCTGGGGTGGGTCCCTCCGTCCTTGGGTGTCCTCCTGGGGTGGGCAAGGGGGGCAGGGGAGGGCACTCTGGGCTCATTTTGAGCCCACTTGTCCCTTAACGCCATGCCTGACCCAGGCGTTAAAAAGCGGCGCAAATGCGCCGTTTTTGGCCACGCCCACTCCCGGGCGTCATTTTTGCCCGGGAGTATAAATACCACGTAAAGGCCTGGGAGTCATTTTTTAAGACGGGAACGCCTCCCTTGCATATCATTAACGCAAGGAAGGGGTTCACGCTAAAAAATGACGCCCACTCCGGGCACTTTGGCGCCCGAAGCGTCTAACGCCATAGTATAAATATGGCGTTAGTTTGCGTTAGTTTAGCGTCAAATTTGCGTCGAAAAAAACTACGCAAATTCGGCGCAACCAGAGTATAAATACGGCCCTTAATTTCCTTAGATCAGGTGGCTGGAACATCTTCATGCCTGGAATGGCAGGCCAGTCTTCAATACCACTCTGTATCTTCAGTTAGAGTCCAATGCATGTCGTTAAGGTGGGGTCCTTGCTGTAGCCTGTTCTTAAATGGCGAAACATGTTTACAATCAATCAGCATAAACTATTTAGAACTGCTTGCAGACTCCTTTTTAATACAGCGTTTCACTAAAAATCACACTCATTGTTCAATTATTCTAAAAATGGATAAACTCACAGCTTATAGATATATAAATTATCAAAAAGGCACCAGATCCAAAATCCTATAAAATCCTGCAAAACAATTGTGGAAATATTGCCTTCAACATCACATATCAGTAAGAACAGAGTATTTCCCTGGCTAACTAAACACAGAAGCGGGCTGGTATACCCTGAATCTCAGGGCTATCAGATATTGACATTGACATGCACCAGTCTGTAATTATTTTTAGAATGTTCAGGGTCTACTTTCATAAGAACTATTTGCATTTAGGCTAAATACATAACTTCAATATCCTACAGCTGAAGACCAGATCAAATTGCTCTAGCAAAATAAGCATTTTCCATCATTTATAGCAAGGTCCCTGAATCAAAATAATCTCTTATTGTCTCTCCGAAAACAGGACGGTGTTATCATCACTACTAATACTCACAGCATTTTGTCTGATCTGCTTCAATTATCAATAGAGTTCCTGATACTGTTGCCCAATTAACCACATTCTAGCCAAAACTCTCTGGGTAAATATCACAATCTAACTCTGTCAAGCAATCTCATGTCCTAGAAAATCACAGGTCTCACTAGTCTATTCATGGCTTTTGTCACACACTTTTAAATAAACCAACAAAGCCTGGACTCCAGGATCTTTCAAGGTTTACAAATAAGCTTGGTCCTATAGGACTGGGTGAAGCCTGGAATCAGATTCAAACCCTGTTTTGACAAAAATCTCTTCGTTTGACAATGTCTTAAGCCATCTCTTCAGGTAAAAAATATAAGACAGCAAATATACACACACCTGCAATTTCATTATATTTGAAATATATTAAAGGAAAACTTCCTCAAATATGCAAACTACTCTGTGAAATAAGGTTGCATATACCCCCAAGTCCTAAATATGCTCCTTGATGTGATGTAAATTTGGTTCTAAATTTGTTCATTTCATGGCGTGATAATCCTTTATCTCGAAGCGATTTGTCTGCAAAATTAACAATGCTGCTTTGCTTATTCTCCTATAAAAGATTTTCTGATGTAAAAGGTTTGGATCTTTCTTCCAGCCAGTTTACTCACCCCCATGTTTTTTACTCAATTTCCAGAAGAACAAAAACTTCAGTGGGGTGTCCTTCTTTTATAAATCACTCTGATAATGTCACAGGCAGGAAAAGCTATTTCTGGTTTGGGAGCTAATTTGATCTGCAGTACTATGGCTTCAACTGCTCTTTTGCACCGAAGCTTGAGTAGAAGATTTTTCAAGTGCTAATACTGGAAAGTTCAAATTTTTTAAAGACACAGAGATTAGTCTTATCCTACCTCTAGAAACTCCTTCTATAGCTAAGGTGGCACCCCCCCTTATTTTTCTGTTATAATATTTATTATTTTTCCTTTCAGTGTTGCACTCAACAGTTTCAAAATCAAATTGAGAGTTATTCAGAAGTGGTTAGTGGTTCTGCTGCTAATCTGCACTAACATTTTCTCCATCATTTTAATATTATTACATACATACAATTTTACTACAACATAAAGAAAGAGGGAGTGGTGAATTATTGAGGAGGGTCTTTACACAGCTTAGTAATGTGATACGTCAGTTACCTGCATTTATAGTTCAACACCGATTCTTGATGGGAGTTGTAGTTTCTTTATGGCACTAGGTGATTCTTCTGTTCTATACTTTATAAATGGATGCTGTTAAACTTAAAAGCAAGAGAGATGTCATGCTCTTTCCTCATTGTCTTTATTAAAATTAGGACTTTCCAAGATTAATACTTGAAAAATGTATAGTGATTGCATTGAAGAAACTAATGAACATATGACATGCTGTACGCATCCGATAACATTAAAAAAATTAAACATATTATAGGAATTGTAATAACAAAATTGAATGATTGAACAAAGTGAAACCTTAAGCACCATAATCTCACTGGAGGCACACATTTCACCAATGAGAAGAATAGTGGTTTATTTAGGTGGTGCAATACATCCATGGCAGCAAATATATCCGATGGGCTTCTGTTGGCCTAACCCATGCACTATTGGTGGTCCTCCTTTGTTGAGTTATGCTACAGTTGCCAAACAAAGATATTGAACAGTGCACAAATTAATAAATGTGCATTTGCTAGATTCCTGAATAAGACTATACAAAATTTAGCACGTGCCAGGCATTGCAAGAAAAACATGGATGTGTGAAAACGTTTGGACTACAAGTACTATATGCCCAGAGAGAGACTATTGAAAGGAAGTCATAACTTATTACTGGCTTCATTATTAGCACAAAAGAGGCACATGAGAAATAAGAAGAATGCATATTTAAGCTCAGGCACACAATCACCTAGGCAAATGTAAACTTACTTTTTCAGGGTCAGATAACCTGATCCTAGCAGGTGCTGCCTTACAGTAGTACCCTTGCTTTTGTCATTTATAATGTTCAAGCTGCAAATAAATTGATTCATGCAAATGTACTATAGTTCTTTGATGAGCTTAACAAAAATTGTACAAAAGCATAAAACATTTTTAAACTTTGAGACAATTAGTGCTATAATGCCATGCAGGGCGTCATCAAAAAATAGACCTTGTATATCTCGCCCCATTTCATTTCGATGAACATACGTGAGAGAAAAAGACTGTTTTACTTGAAGGTGATCACACAACTGTTTTAGAACATTCAAAGGATATTGATACAACCATTTACCAATAAAGTGAAAATGTTAACTTATCTTTATTCACTGTTACAGTGGCACATTTACTCATTTATCCATTTATGCAAATTATTCTGCAGACAGCATTGTCTAGGTTGTAGATGGAAGCTCTACAAACAAGCGTGCTATGTTGACACCACCCAAACAAGGTAGTGGGACCACAGCTGTGCTAACAATTCCCAGTATGTGCACTGTAGAATCACAAGAATGAATCCTCGGAAATGTAATTTATCATCATCAAAATACTGGCAACTCCACCCTATCCACAGTTGAGATGATTGTTCTCTTCACTAGATAGTAGTGATAGATTCCTGCTAGTGCAAATTGGTAGTACTAGCAGGTTCAACCCTATCATCGGCTGACTTCATGTTAATTGTAGAAGGAAATGAGGAAACAATATGATGAAATTTCATTACAAGGTTGTTCATGTGGGGAGGAGAAGGGTAGGGAAACAATGACAAGAGCCACCTTTAACACATACTGACAACTCCTAAATGTGCATTTGGTAAAGGTTACTTTGCCTTTAAGAATGACTACAGTTCATGAACCAATTAGAACCGGGCCTAGGCACCCTTGCTGCTGCTGTAGGAGTGTTTCTAATATTGAGCAATTAATGAAATAATGTGCAGAATTTACATTTAGGTCTTTGGGGAAAAATTTTACTTTTAAATTGCAGAGAAACGTACAAGACAACCATAGTAACACGTATTAGGCTTGAATAGCTGAAGCAGCATTTTCTGACAAACCGACCTAGTTCAAGAATGTGAAACGTTATGTTTTCTGACCTTCCGATAGGCCTATGTTTCATAAAAAGTTATTAATTGAATAACATTGTTGTCATTTAACCCTGCAAATGTTTCTACTTACACAAAGAACACTGTGGAATTAATGAATAAGTAGTCTGTATTTTAGTGAGGAATTTGTAGAAGCCTATAGTTTAAAATGCAATTTCTTGAACCAAACGAATATTGAGAATCAGCAGGAAAACTAAACATTACATTGAAGAGGATGTGTTTTTTTCCTAAAAACAAGGACCGCTACTAATACATGAATAACGTCATTAATTTAGAAGGTAAGACATGAGTGTTCCCATAGGCAAAATGTGTTTTACTGAGTAAAAGATTGAATCATAAAATGTGAAAAATAAGGACATTAAGTGATAACAAGTGGCTGTAGCTCTTTGATGTTGCCATCTGTGCCATTGTGTCCCAATGAGAAGACAAAGGAGTGTTCCTGTTCCCATGAAGACATCAAAAGCTGATTGGCTGACAGAAGAATGAAAAAACAACATGTTGCAAAAGCTAAGATTAAAACTTTCTATAATTGTTAGAAGTGGGGTCTCTAGTTGGCAGTGGTTTGCAAACTGCCCAAGTAGGGACCCTCACTCTAGTCAGGGTAAGGGAGTCACACAACTAAGATAACACCTGCTCACTCCCTTTGTAGCTTGGCACGAGCAGTCAGGCTTATCTAAGAGGCAATGTGTAAAGTATTTGTACGCACACACATACACAGTAACACAGTGAAAACACCACAAAAGTACTCCACAGCAGTTCAGAAAAATAGCCAATCATTTATCTGAGTAAACCAAGACCAAAATGACAAAAGTCCAACATATACAAGTAAAGATATGACTTTCCAAGGATTAAATCTTAGTATAGCACCTAGAAACACAATAGCTTCAACTGGGGATATCACGTCAACTTGACGGAGTCGTTCCTCGCTGTCCAACACCATACGCGAGAGAGTGTGGGCTGGGCACGGATTCATAAGGACCCCTGGTGCAGTACCTTGGAAAATGATGAGGAAACTAAGACGTTGCATGGAGTCTGGGAGGTGAGACATCACTGGAGATGGCACGGCATTGGTTCCTTACTGCTACTGGGGAGGTGAGGCGTCTGTTCCTTACTTGTAGGTAGGGGAGGTGAGGCGCCAGTTCCTTACAATTGCAGGGGAGGTGATGCGTCATTGGTGGCGAGGCGTTGGTTCCTTACGACAAGGCGGGGTCGATGAATCCAGTAGGTTAAGATGTGAAGCGTCGACTTTGCAGTGTTGCAGTCACACCGCGGGGCCACAGGTGCTGCGGTGGAGTCAGGTGTCCTGGGGATCAGGGACACGGTACTAAGGACTCATGCTGTGCCAGGAATATGGAAGTGCTGTGGCAGCATTGGGCCTGCGTTGCAGGTAGTGGTTGTTGCACTCAGCAGGGACCACAGCTTTGGTGCAGGCAGCAACGCAGAGACAGACAGCTGGACCACTTCCGAAGTCACTCTGGAGTCAATGTGCTTAGTTTCATCTTAGTCGCACCAGAGCTCATGTCCAAGGGCTCAGGGACTGGATGTGGCACCAGTTGGCAAATCAGGAATCTCAGCAGGAGAGTCCAGGCACTGGCAGGTGAAGTCTTTGATGGCCCTGAGACATCATAACAAGAGAGAAGCTCAGTTCAAGCCCTTGGGCATCCCTGGAAAGTAGGATGTAGAAAACAAAGTTCAGTCCTTTAACTCCCAGGACAGAAGCAGCAAGCAGTAGGCCAGCACAACAAAGCAACAGGCAGAGTGGCAGTCCCTCCAGCAGCATCCAGCCCTTCTTCCTGGCAGAATGTCCTCAGTCCAGAAGTGTTCTAACCATGTGGTGTCAAAGGTTGAGTACTTATATTCATTTCTGCCTCTGAAGTAGGGAGACTTCAAAGAGAAGTCTTTATAGTGCACAAGACCCTGCCTTTCTATGTCTTGGCCCCAGACACAGTCCGGGGAATTAGAGACTGCTTTGTGTGAGGACAGGCACAGTCCAATTCAGGTTCAAGTGTCAGCTCCTCCCACTACTCTAGCTCAGGAAGACCAATCAGATAGGTGACTGGCCAGCAGTATATGCAGGGCACACATCAGCTTTCTTTGTGTGACTGTCTAGAGTGAATGCACAGACAATCAAACTGTCATCCTGACCCAGACATGCATTCCATAGACAGGCAGAGGCACAGAATGGTTAAGCAAGAAAATGCCCACTTTCTAAAAGTGGCATTTTCAAACTGACAGTTCGAAAAACAACTTAATCAAAAGATGTATTTTTAAATAGTGAGTTCAGAGACCCCAAACTCCAAAGCTCTACCTGCTCCCAGTTGGAAATTACACTTGAAATATATTTCAAGGCAATTCCCATGTTACCCTATGGGAGAGATGGGTCTTGCTATAGGGAAAAACCCACAATTAATAGTATTTCACTATCAGAACATGTAAAATACAACAGTACATGTCCTACCTTTTTAATAAACTGCACCCTGCCCATAGGGCTGCCTTAGGCCTACCTCAGAGGTGACTTACAGGTAATAAAAGGGAAGGTTTGAGCCTAGCAAGTGGGTGCACTTGCCAGGTTGACATGGCAGTTTTAAACTGCACACACAGGCACTGCAATGGCAGGCCTGAGTTGTGCTTGCACAGCTACTCATACGGATAGCACAATGAGTGTTCCAGGCCCACTAGTAGAATTTGATTTACAGACCCAGGACACACCTGGTGCACTATACTAGGGACTTACTAGTAAATCAAACATTCCAATCATGGAGAAACCAAAAAACAATCACCAATACAACTTAGACAAAGAGCATATGCACTTTAGCTCTACTTAGCAGTGGCAAAGTGCCCAGAGTCCTAAGGCCAACCAACACAGGTAGGAATAAATAGGAGGAAGAATGCAAACATTTTGGGGATAACCCTGCAAAAAAGGTCAGGTCCAACAATAAAAGTGTGTGTTCCTAGGGTACTCTTCCATATGCCACTTTTCCTACCCGAATCTATGCTTCTCAGGCTGAGACTCTACTGAGTTTCTTGAACCTCCCATTATGGGAAGTTCTGCTTGATTGATTCTGCTATTTGAAAATGAAGTTTTATGCTTTGATCTCTTGAGTTGGAACTCTTTATGGGTTCTTGATGACACCTTTTCCTCTGCTCCCTTAGCCATCCTCATTCTTAGCATAGGTATTATTTTCTTTATGGAACACTCTTTATGAATTGATATTGAATTACTGTATGCTCATACTTTAATTATTAAATAAATAAATTATTTATATTGATGAAATTCATACTGACCAATAAAGATAAGCTACTAGAAGATTAATTAATAAAACTTTAGAACTCATATCAGCTCTCGTTATTGACTAGAACAAGTTGGTACTGTAATGATAAGTTAACTCTTACACAGCTCCTGGTTAATTTCATCTAACGTCAAAGCTCCATTAGGTCCAGCGGCTGGGATGTTCCTCTGAAGAGTTGATAAGACTTTTTCATACACTGATAATTGTGAACCAATGTCCCACTGCTCTAGCAAAGCCCATGGGCACATATGACAAAGATAGTAAAGTGGATCAACAGTCACATCACATTTAGCCTTTCCCGGTTCTACTGTCCTTCCCGTGGTCTTGTGTCCCTTCTCTCAGAATGATGGCTCCTTGCATACACCAAGACTTGGTCTATTTCAAAGGTGACAAGATAGTCTCCGATATGGGTCCAATTGGAAGGGTATTTTGCCCAGTAACCTTACTGTGAATATGTACTTTAGGGTCGAATATATCAAGCTTTTTTGCATTCCCAAACGGTGTGAATTGCAAAATTCGGCCGTTTGCGAATGCAAAAATGCCTTTCACACTGTATGAAATTTAGAGAATCGCAAATTGCAATTCTCTAAATTGGAAATCACAAATAGAGAATTTCTATTTGCGATTTCCAAAGCACATGTATCAAGCATTTCCTAAACGCGAATTCAGCATTTAGGAAATGCAATTACCACAAATTAAAGTTTGGTGGTAACCATGTGCAAATTTTAAAAACGCATTATAAATGTATTTTTAAAATTGACATGGAGCGCACACATGACCCTAAGGCATGTGTGTGCTTCACATGTCTGTAAAAAATGTTTTGGGGTGCAGCAGAGGGGGCCTTAGGCCCCCAGCACCCTGGGATTTGCATTTCCTAATTTGTGAATTCCTAGCTGGAATTTGCAATTTGGGAAATGCAAAACCAGGCCAATAGGTGCGAATGGGATTGAATTCTCTATTTGCGATTCAGTAATAGCATTTGCGAATTTAAAAAAAATCGCTATTGCGGAATCGCAAAATTCATACATACCATTTTGCATTTCTTAAATAGCGATTTCATAAAATTTGCTATTTAAGAAATGCAATTCGGTTTTTTGATACATCTGGCCCTTAGTCATTTAAGGGAAAGGACGTCAAGTCTTTCATTTATATTTTGTTAAATTTTCTGCAAAAAGGTAAAACTGAGAAAACTAAACTTATTTCACTCCTGATGCTCGCTCTGCATACATATGTGAAGAAATCGTGCTCTTTAACTATGGGGAATGTGCACAACTTCAGCCTACAGAGCAACTGAGGGCCACAGAGAAGATTGCGAACTATGAATCTAAGTGAACAAATTCAGATGAAAGAAAACTAATTTCTCCAAGTTTAGCTTGATACTTGTCTTGAATATAAGTGGGCAACATGTGGTTTCTGTCGTACCCTTCTTTTCTGGTGTCAAAGATGTCAAAAAAGAAAAGTGGCCACTATTGTATGCTGGAAAATGATTTATAAATGGAGATCTGCTCTGCTCGCCATCATCTGGAGTAACATACTGACTAGATTCGTTTTTTCGAAGGTTAGGTGGGCAATCAGTTTACAAATGACAATAATACAGGGAAGGCAGGCAGTTTGTCTCTGTACATATCTAGTGATTTAAAAGTTGATGGACAGCAATTTTATCCGAGTGCACGCAGGTGTACTGAGTTTTAACTGTGCTCATCGACAATCTGTGACATGGGACCCCTTTGTGCCATTGCCAACATGCCGCCCTGGACAGAGGCTGGTTAGATTGCACATTAGTGGGGATGTCACACACAGAGTGGATAAGGGTAAGCATTAGGATATACTACATGATCCAAACGAACTCCAAAATGGTACCACACAATACAAAAAATGTCACACTAAGGAGTTATGGAATTGCCTGCTGCTTGAATCAGATAAAATGTGTAATTTGAAATTCAGAAGGTAGATGAAAAGAAGCACATTGTAACACGTGCATATATATGCATTTTTACTCTTAGCTATGAGTACTTGCAATCAACCTTCCTACAGCAAAACATGCTAAATAGATTAACTAACATATCATGAAATAGTGCACAACACATCTCATCACACAACCTCACAGAACATTACACAAAAAGCCATAGATGTGTTGGCTGAGATACACGCCTTGCTATGTCCGTGCCCCTTTTGGTGGAGCTGTGGGCACTTCACCTTGCCTGTCACATAAGACAGAAGAAGATCTTTCCCCGTATGCTTATGTCAGTACAGAGGCTTGTGTGACCCATGACTTCTGCATGTCTCAAACTCTTGAGACTTTAACTCTCTTCAAAACATATCTCTGTATCTTGAGGCTCTATGTTGTAGAACTGGTTCTCTAGTGAATGTAAAAGTAATACCGCTACTAATAAAAATAAAATGGTGCTTGCGAAAACCTACCCTGATGTCTCTTTAATTTGATAAATTGTCACACCTTATCTCCCCTTACTTTTTTCTTGAAAATACTGAAAATATCTTTTCTGGCACAACTGCAGCATTTTTCTGAAAAATATGACCCATGTGATTTCTTTCAAGTGAATTTGAGGCCGGAGGAACAAGTGTTGTTCTCGTGTGTTTGTTAATCGGAGGATGGCAGTGAATGGAAGCAGGTTCAGATCCCAAATAATGCCATATTTTACAGCACCTTGTGGTGTTTGGTGCCTTAGACACAGACTGAATCTTGGTAAGTTCTTTCTGTCAGGCTCCACTTGAGTCAACTGCTTAACCTATTGAATGGGGTGCATCCCACGGCACAGAATTCTTACTTTTTAATAACTATCGTATTAATGCCTTTGGAAATAATTATTCTAGTATAGCAGCATTGTAGGGGGAAGGCTTTGGTGTAGTGGTATAATAGCTAAGGAACCATGGATAGCTGAATTATATTCATAGAAAACATACACTATGATTTGTGATATTAAAAACAATTATGCATCACACACTAAACAGCAGCTCATATAGATGTGTGAACTGGGATGAAAAATGTTATGATTCAAAGAAGGTAATTCAAGGATGAATGTTTTTTTTAACTACTGGAGTACATGCAATATGGCAATATTTTTAATCTGTTCTTTGTAGAGTGCTATCATGTTGTCTTTCAACCCCTTCAGAACACTGCCTTGATAGGTGGACAGTAAAGGTTGGTAGTTCTGGTCAAACAGAAGTGCATTTTCTAATCGGTAGTGCTCAGTCCCTCAAATGAATGAAGAGAGGTGGGCCATGGGGTCTGCTCAGCATCAAGGTAAAGGCTATATCTTTTGCATTTAGATCCACAAGCTGGGATTGCAGGCATGCTGTTTGAACAGCCAACACTAAAAAATTGAGTATTTGGGTAGTTTCAAATGCTCAGCTCGCTGAAAGACCTAGAAGAAATTGTAGACCCCGGTGCATTGTCTGTCAGACCTCAGGTTGAGCAAATCCCCAACTTTCTAAAGTGCTTGGTATATGTAGTGATCCCTTCAGGTTTAAAACGCTACTTTTTGAAGAAAGCACAGCTTTTATATGGCAACATCATTTTCAGCATAGCACTGATTATGACCTCACATATTACAACACTCTATAACACCATTGATAACATCACTTATGACAATTGAAATTACATCAGTAATTACATCATTTGGCATTTCAAGAGCGCAAGTTATAGTTATTTGAGTAAGCTATAACTGGTGAATTTCACTGTTTTTTTTTAGTTTGTTAAATTTTAACTGATGTTTTCACCTAACTATAATGTCACAGGAGCAGAGCTAAGTTGGGTCGCAAGATGGCTGCTCCATGAGAGGGCTCTGCCGGCTGAATTTAATATCCTCCATCAGCCAGCGGGCATTCATTGTGCTGCCAATGGGACAACAACCTGCACATAATTGGGACACATTGGCTGGGCTTGCCGCTACTCTTGAGAGGTGTGCTGAGTGGCTCTATCAGAGGATCCGCTGTGCAGCCTCCCCAGGCATGTGCTTGGTGCCGGCCCACTGGGGCCCAAAGAACTTCTGACTGGTGCGGAGATCCAGGAGCCTCTTGACGGATGGCAACAGGGGATACTGTTCTTCTCTCCTACCCCCAGGGACGAGAGCTGGCTGGTGACTGAGGCTCTCGGGGTGCACCAGGTGGGCCACCGGGCTTCGCAGGTTGTGGGGGCTGGCTGGAGTGGCCGTTTTGGAGAACAGTCCGTGGTGAGAATGCTGGCAGGGCTACCTCCTGCCACTGTTAATCCCCTGCTCACTTGCCCCCTCCATTGTGCCTGATCCTACCTGAGGGTGCCTGGTGTGCCACTGAGGATCAACAGGGAGCACTTGTTCATCTGGACCAGCCGCTGCGTGTCGGACTGTGCCTGCGAGCACGACTCCTGGTGAATGCTACCTATTGACATTGGGTTCTCTGTTTACTGTTTTGTTGCCGAATGCCACCCGCTGCAACTGCTGCCAGGTAGAACCACCTCCCAAATGTACAGGCCCCACTGCTGCTCCCTGCAGACTCATGGTGTGTTGCCTGGGCCCCCTTTGGAGGAACAGAACCATTCACCCTTGTGCCTAGGAGACAGACTGAGCCAGGAATGGCCCCTTGGAGCATGGCTGCTTTTGGGGACCCATGTGGCTGTTCTTTAACCTCAGCCCACCTCTACAGGGCCTCACTTGCCCCTGACCTGCTTGTGCCCCCCGCGCTGAGTCTCTGCTTGGGGTGTGGCAAGGCCGGGGTGACGGTCTTGCTGCTGAGCTATGTTTGCAGTACTATACTATTGTGGCCCTTCTGCCTGTCACCCAACCTGCATGTCTTCTTGGTCAGGACCCCTCAGTGACAAATGCGGTGGCCTATATGCGGCTTCCCCATGGGCGACTCGCTACCACTCTGGAGTTCGCTACCGGGGTGGTGGGGCCAGGGCAATAGATCAACATTGAGGCTGCAAATGGCTGCTTTTCCATCCTTTTCTACCCTCAATGACCTGCACCACAGCCACCCTATCAGCCTCTGTCGAGCCCATCCGTCATCTCAACAAATCATCTGCCCACCCTTCTTTCTGCAGTGGAGCCTCCTCGTGCGGCGAATATCGGCATGCATGACACACGTCAACAGAAACTTTCCTTTGAGAGTCAACGCCTCACCCGTCTAGCGCTACAAGAACCTTCCACCCACAATCACCTTGTGAGCAGGGAGATGACACACTATTAAAACCTCAGGGAACTCCTGATGGAGGTGAAACCAAGCCTTAAAACAATAGACACGAAGCTTGATATTCTCACCTCCCATTTGGACTATATGAAACAATGTGTTGATAAGCATGAGAGCAGACTAGACCATCTTGAGAACCACGTCCTGAATGTTGACGATCTCCAGGTGCACTCTAGAGAGCACCAGTTAAAAATGCACAAGTTCCTTGACATTATTAAAGCTAAGAATGAGAACTTGGAGGCAAGAGCAAGAAGAAACAAACTCTGCATTATTGGCCTGCCAGAATTGACCGCCATTAATAAAATGGAGGACTTTGTAGAAACTTTGTTGAGGGGACCCTTTGTCGGGGTTCTCCCTCCAGCCTTTATTGCAAAATAGGCACACCGCGTGCTGATAGTCGCAATGATCCTAAACTATAGAATCAGCGATGCCATCCTGAGTCTGGCACAAGACAAACGATTCATCACCTATCAGGGAAATGAAGTTTCATTTTACCCGGATTTCACTCAGTTGGTGCAGGTCACTCAGTGAGAATCCCTTCCTGCCAAACGTATCCTGCAAAAGGTGGAGGTGCTCTATGCTCTTGTGTACCCAACTAAACTCTGTGTCACCTTTGACGGGAAACCCCACTTCTTCTCCAATGCAAAATCTGCACTGAAACTTGCCAAACGTAGGTGGGAAAGGGCATAGGCTTGCCCATGGAGAACATAGGGCAGGCTGGATGGGGGTAAGGGCAGGGGCAACAATCTGACCACAGAGGGCAGGCTGCATTGCTTAGCCCTCTGTAGGAGTTGGACTTCGCCAACCCCTGAAGACATGGTCAAAAGCCATGGATAGTGGCAGTGTTGACTGAATATGATCAAAGTAACCTTGAAATTCACTGATTAAAAAAAGGGAAAGATACATCATAGTTATATTAGGTATTGAAATTTAGCTAAAGCTAATGCATAAAAACCACAGAACCACTTAAATTCACAAGTTATAATTCAGTGAGCTAGCACTTGCTCCAGCCATGCTCTGCTTATGACTCCACATATTAATAAGGGTGGGCGGAACTCGTGGAGTTTTACTCTGCACAGTTCTGCTGAGTGACATATAAACTCTGCTACATTTTGCAGAGTTCCACTCACCTTTCACTACACCCTCGAGATCATGAGCTTACCCTCACTGACCAACTCCTCAATATATCTTAAGTAGTTCTGCTCAGCAGACACGGAGCAGCAGGGTTCCATCCTCTCCCTGTTCTCCCAAGCTCCACACTTACCCTTTCAGAGCCGGCTCACACATCTTTCTGCTTCACCAAAATCAACACTCTACATTTCATCGACCCGCTCCCACTACTAGGGAGCCACCCACCCCTCCTACGCACTCTGTGACTCTCCCCACCAGAGCCCTGCACTTACCCGCCGTTCCTTCCCTTCATGCTTTTTACCTGGCACTGGGTTCCTCTCACCATCCTCTTCCTCTTCACTTGGACGTGGCTGCTCTGGGGACCGAAGAGGTCGACTCAGCGGCAGTGCTGCCCAGATCTAGGACCCATTCACTCCCCCTCAAAGGCATTTCTTCCAAACCACCAAAGCCTCGATCTCATGGGCAGCTCCTGGTGTTATTGTTTGGGCTAAAAAGGTTCCTGCAAGGGTTTTGCACCCTAGGCTGTGTTGCGCACCAGCCTGCTTTTCCTCTTATCTGTGGTGAAGATGGAGCGATACACTCTAGCCTAGTGCACTGCAACCTCCTCTAACATCTCCTTTGTTTTAACTTTTTTTGTTATACTTTCTAAATTCTGACTCTCTGAGGAGAAATGGTGGTTTTGTCAGTGCGCGAATGGCCAAGTGCCCAGCTCCAGGCCAATCAGATTCCCCCCTACTGGATGCTCACTTCAGTGAGTTAATGCCACTGATTGGCCCCGCACAGCAGACTCGTCCATGTGTGCATCCTCACAGGAGTCATCCCATTGCTGAATGAATGCTGCTGAATATTTAAATATAATCCCGGCGCAGGGGAACGCCGTAATTTATTTAGTAATTCTGCATTACTAGAGTAACGCAGAATTACTAAATTCCTCCAACTCATCACTCATGACATGTTAAATTACTTAATTTGTGACATCACTGATGACATTACTGATTACATCATCCAATGAATGTGGCAGTTTGCGATATATTTTTCATACCAGAGGGTATTCAGCAACCTACGTCTAAACCTAACATTTTATCACCTCTATAGTGCTCATGGGAGTATTATTTTGCAACATGCAGAAAATGAAGCATATTTGTGACATCGCCCACACTTAGTAGATAGTATGTTTTTTTATGAACTGGTGTTCATAGGAAACGTAGTGTCTCTGAAGACTTTAATGGGATCAGCAATTTATGTAGCAGTAACTGTACATGCGTACTCACATGTGTAAACTACCTTTATGAATGTCTCTGTAGACATTGATGTGATCAGCAAAGTATTAAACCTTGAATACAGTTCAAAAGTGTTTGGTGATTATTTACCTAATGAGTTGTACTTGTTAAATACCTCATCTGACATAGAATTTTAAGTCAACGGCTTCACATCTTTGCTTGTGCCACCGATAAGGCATCCAGGTCCTATGCACAACCCTCTGTAGTTTGTAACAATACTTTGCACATATTCCTCAAACTACCAGAATGGCATACACAATTAGAGCAACGCCTACAATCATACTCCATCTTGAACCATTTGTGAGTCACCAATACATTATACATTCTTCAACAATGTATACTGTCTCAGACTTTTCAATGAATGTCTGGAAATAAATATCTGACCTTATACATTTGAGATTTATAAAGAGATTTTTGATAGCATTATGTAACAACTCATGAGCAATAGCATGTGCAAAGAAATCAACAGGTGAATGATTTATTGCAAGGAAAAGCTTTCGTTTTTATGACATAGTTGTGGCAATAGACCTTTGGTTTAGGCTGCAACCTATCTGTAATGTATGTCTGCAACTCAAACTAGTTGCTCTCAATCTCTACCTTCTTTAAATGAAGTAGCATTTGCCATTTAACTTAAATGGAAGCTAAATTATGCAACACATAACTTTACCAAATTAATTTGACTTGTTACCTATACTAAATTATTTCAGTCTATGCTGCAAATGTTTTTGATTCCTTTAATACTATCTTGTTTTTCTAAAATGATTTAGAGGTCTAGATAGAATTTGTTGAGCAGTAGCCAGGATGACATCATCAGTGATATCATCAATGGTGCCATCTGAAATACCATCAGTCAAGTAACTAATGATGTCATTTAACATGTCCTGAGTAATGTAATATGTGATGTCATCAGAAGCAGCGCACGTTGGGTGTGTAAATTATAGTTAGCTCACTGATCAACAGCTGGTGAGTATATATATATATATATATATATATATATATATATATATATATATAGGCACCACATGACGAATTGTCATATAATTTTCAAAACTTATACTTTGGTCAGTTCCGCTTCTGTTTCGAAATTTTCAGGGTGATCCATCAAGCGGGGGCCGAGAAAGAGTGGGGAGTCCCAAAACTTGTTTTTCCTATTCATTTTTCTATAGAACCTTTAGAGACGCCTGCAACCCAAACCACTGAACTGAAATACACCAAATTTGGTACGAGGCTAAATCTTGTTATGCAGATTATGTTTTTTGTGGTTTGGTGAAAATCCGTTCAACAGTTTTTGGAAAATTATAGTTTAGAAAATATAGATATATAGGGACACATCCTCCAGGGATCTGACTGTCCACGTGCAGATTTCTGATTGGCTGTCAACACTTGAACAAGGAAGTGTTGGCATCCATCTTGGGATCCGGCTTCAGCTGAGTCCCGAGGAAAAAAGTTTAAAAAAAGAAAGGGGGCCAGTGAAGAGTCACCCTGACCCCTTACTTTTAGTGCTGGGGTTCCAGAAGGACCCCGTCAGGGCTCAAAAGCATTTTTTTTAAATGTAAATCCACAGAATTTTCTGACAATAAAAAAATGGTCTGTTTCCTGCTCTTTTTATTAAGCCCCCGGGCAGGCCAAGTACCAGGGGCATTTAGATTTACAATGCGGGGGGCTGCCCCTCCCCCCAGCCCTGAGGACCACCACCTCCCCTGGGCGTAACTGATAACTGAAATATTAGGTAGAGGGCCACGCGCCCCACAACCCCGGAGACCATCGCCTTCCTAGGGCTTTAAAATAAGGAATGAAGCCCAAGGGACCACCACCTCCCTGGAGACATGTTGATTTGTTGGGGGCCACATGGCCCACCTCGAGGAGCCACTGATGGGCCTGGGGACCACCACCCAATAGGGCCAGCTCCTGCTATGTCCCAGTGTGCCCACCCAGGGATATAACTGCTTGCTTTTGCTTGGTGGGAGCTGACCGCCCCCACTAAGCAAAAGAAAACATAACTCTGCTTTCTGACAGCGGGACCTGTCAAACAGGTCCTGCAGTCAGAAAGCTGAGTTTTCATCTGTCTTCCCTGCACATAGATATGTGTGCAGGGAAGACAGATGAAAACATTGCTCCTGCAAGCAGAGAGCTTCTTTTAAAAGCAGCTCCCTGCTTGCTGGAGCAATGCCGGCTCATGCAGGAGGCCAGAGCTGGCTGATACCGCGGGGGAAAGCCTTCAGGCTACCCCTCCCTCCCCAGCGATGCCAGATAGCCAGTAAAGGGCAAACAAAAGGAGAAAAATATATATATATTCTAATGGTGAAGGTCACAGACCTTCACACTGAGAGTTCAGGGTTCGACTCCAGGTGCATCTGTAGTCATTACCATCTTTCATTTCTTTTCAACTGCACGTTTAAGGCTCATACTGAAAGGTGATCTTTTTCTTTTTAACTGACAAATACATTTTTCTTTTGAATTTGTGCAGCAATAGCTCATTCTAAGAATATCATCCATCAATGCCTAAAAACTCTCTATCTCTCTCACTCTCACTCTCTTTCTCTCTGTCTCTCTTTTTCAATCTCTTTCTCTCACTCACACATCCACTCAGACCCTTATGCACCCACTCACAGACCAACTCAGACCCTCGTACACCCACTCGCAGACCTGTGCAACCACTGAAGCACCCAGTAAGACATTGATGCATGCACTCTCACACCCAGGCAGAGACTCTCACAGCCCTGTGGCCAACTGCAGTGGTTGGATTAACTGCAAAGTAATGAAAATTACTATACATTAAGAAAAACATAGAAATTCCCTGAACAAAACAAAGATTACAGGGATGTTATAGTTAGGAAATAGAATTAAAAAAAACATAGACATTCACTGAAAAAACTAAAGGTTACAGGGATTTTATAGTTAGGCTCACATTTTAAACGTACAAAACCATAGTAATTCATGTGTTATAGTTATAGCTACCTCAAGTAACTATAACTCGTGCCCTAAGGTAAATCTAACACATGCCCTTTCCATGCACTGCTAATTACTGCTAATTACCCATAAAATTATGGCACTCATGACATCTTTGATAACGTCAGTGATAATATAAATGTAATATTTGCTGTAAAAAAAAATAAGAAAAAAATACTGCATGGGGAGGGAGCAGGATTTCCCATTCCCCTTTCCCTTTTTTCAGGATAGGCTAATATATTAATATTGTTTGTGTTTGATAGAAGATATGGTGAGGTGCCGAAGAGTGCATTCCTTCCACTGGATCCAGAGTACAGTTGGCCCCATTTAGCCCTGCAGGCTTTCAGACCACCAGTTGCAAGTCTGATAGGTTACCATTGAGGAAATCAAAAACAATTGGGTGATTTACCAAGTTGTCTTGGAACTATTTAGGTATACTAGCTCCCAAAACTATTCAACTATTGGCACCTGGTAATTCAGTAGATGGTGATGTTGGTCTTGGACCTGTAGGACAGTGTGTAAAGGTTGTGCCTCAGAGCTCCTATCTGCACAAGCTTAGGGCACTGAGGAGGTTTCAGAGATATGCAGCGTTCATCATTACTAAGATCTTAAAAACACTTATATGCATAATTTTTAGATGTTAGGAGACTTTTCTGAATAATTACATAGTAAAATGATTAAACAGGTGAATTCACCATTATTTCACTTTACTGCTACAGCACAACAGGTAACCAAACTTGTAACTTAATTCTTTGACTGGTTCTTAACATTGATGTCACTTTTAACTAGCATTGTCTAAGGCAAGAGGACTGGCAATAGGGGGAGATCTATGCCTCTAGCAGTCCTAGATAGAAAATCCCATAAGAAAACAACATTTCTGGCTACAACAGGTTGTTAGCTAGAAGTAGGGTCCCTTTGATCAACAGGCTGCATTAGTAGAGTTAAGCTGTACCCTCAAAGAAGGGTATTATGAAAAAGAGTGTTTGTGCTATAAGTGGTGAACTGACAAGAAATAAACAGGAAAATACTATATGTTAGATACTTTTGACTGAGGACCAATATTTATCTTTAAGAAAGCCTTTATGAGCATATGTCTGCACTCTGGAACAAAAAAAGTTGTGATCCAAAGTTCCAACCTGATATCATATCAGCAAAGTCAAACTAATAAATGCACATGTGTGATTAATGAAAAGCATTGTCTCTTAATGAGAGGATAAGCACCAATAAAAGCAAGTACTTTGTTGTAAATAAAGAGGGTACAAGGCCAGCTGTTCAAATAAAGGTCCTTTTAATCGACCTACTGGAGCGATATCCTCCTTTACCAGCAATGCTGCAACAGCTTTACAGATTCAAAGTACAACATTCTAAATAACATGAACACGAGACAAGCGCTCGTGAAGAGCAAAGTTCCACATATGACACACTACTCATACAATAAGCTGTAAATAAGCAAATAAAACATTGTGTGAGCAAAGTAAATATATCAAAGATAATTTACTGAGCCTCCAGCTTCAATCTGATTGCCCTATAACCAGAACTTAATAGAAACACAAGGGGCATAATGTACGAATACTCAAAGTGCTATGGTCTTGATGGACAGTTCATGCAAGCAATGGCATTCTATGAAAAACCATGAAAACCCAATGGATAGGGGTGAACCCAAACTCTTCTCTTTCTATATCTGTATACCCCTTGAGCTCTCTCATTCCTCTGTGCCATACTAGTTGAGTTGTATTGTGTATAGAATTATCAGGGATGGAATTCTCACCTTTACTGGAGAATCTGATGTTCTCCAGAGTATGACATTTATACCTGTTTTTATTAATTGTCATGGATACTTGTGTCCTAAACTGGGTGAATGTTTTTTATTTATGTTGGTATTTTGTTTTATTTGTTGTAATTACAGTGTACAAAGAAAGAGGTATGAAGTGCTATGTAAATGGTAAAATTGAATGCAACACTACAACTGAACAAAATAATATTCTCTTCCACAGCGGACATGAGTTGCAATGTCAAGCAGACTGCACCACCTATCACCCTCACCAAGACCTTTAGAAGCAAAGTAATGTTTGTACATCTGCTAACTGGCAGGGCTGGGTAGAATCTTCAAGCTTAACATGCAAATACAAGTTGGTTGCAGCTGATATCTCTGCAAGGGTAAGGGTTAGCTCGATGTGACCAAGTGGCTAGGAAGGACATAAGCTAGCCCAGTACTTTGCAACCAGACTTTAAGTAGCTGTAGTGTGAGCAGCTTGATTTTCCCTAAAATGCTCCTACAGGGCCCAAGTGCCAGATTATGGAAGATCAAGGTGGGCAATAGCTCCTTTTTCCCACACCAAAAATAAACTGCAGTGTCCAGCTGACTGAATAAGCACACTTTGCTCTTTGGAGCTGTATAAAAACACCTGTTTGGATATTACTGTTTGGAACAAAGGCCTCTTGCTACAGCTAAGAGCAGATTTAATGAGACAGGGGAAGGTTGGGACAGTGGAATGTGTCAGGTACAGAAGATTAGAATCAAAGTTAACCCATGGAGACATCAATAAAATCTGGTTTTACAATGCTTACAGGTCAGCTAAGTGTTACTCTAAGATTGCATGAAACAAAAAGTGTGAATTCTATGCTGCTCTCCTTGTTGAAACAAAAGCACAAGAAATATTCTTTTGTCACACAGTCCACTTTTTACCTTGAAATGTCATTATCTGCCAATCGCCTCTCCCTGTTATTGGAACAGATCATCTCCACGGTCCAGTAGGGATTCATCCCCCACAGATCCACCTCGTTTAACCTAAGAACACTTTTTGCTGTACTAAACAGAATCTCCCCGATGACCCCCATGGTGACGGCATTACTGGACAACAAAAATGCGTTTGACTCACTGGAGTAGCCATTCCTGAGAGCAACTTTAACGAAATGAGGTTTTCCCTGTTCCCTCATGTTGTCAGTTATGCTACTTTACACCAACCCAATGGCATGTCTAAGGGGTAAATGGCTCACTTACCAACCGATTCCCAGGAAGTAGGGGAACCAGACAGGTGGATGACCCCTTCCTTTTCCTCATTGCGATGGATCCCTTAGTTCGACAAATACAAGAAAAGCATATGCACTGGGGACTTTCAACTTTTACATAGTCCGCTCCTAGCATCACTTTACCTTGATGATATATTACTATTTGTATGTCACCCTGCTGATAATCTCCCCTCGCTGATTTAGGAGATCACATGCTTTGGCACCCTCTGGCCTGCATATCAATTGGGCTAAATCTGAATTTTTCCCTTTAACCAAAAGAATGCATGTGAACGTGGTAACGCTTTGTCTCTGGTGTTCATACAAACATACATATCCTTATGTAGGAACATTTTCTCAGAACACCAGCTGTTTTATTATAAAAACACTTCTCTGTCCCATACACATTAGAGGGAGATTCCAGCCAGATGACCACAACTGTATGCTGATTGCTGAACACTTCACTACAGCTGCTTCTGTAGGCTACAGGCCTCTTGCTCAGGTATGAGGGATGATGTCTTCCCAGGGGAACCTGAAAGGCAGAACTAGACCTTAACATGCTGTGCTCTAACATAGTCTAGGTAGGAATTATTTTAATGATTCTAGTGACAATATGGTAGCGTTGTTACTATGCTTCACATTCCTCGTCACAATTTTAATCCTGTCATGCTTTATCGTCCTGGTTATTGCAGTACATGATTTACTATCTAGGATGCAGTTGCTTCATTAAAACCTTATTGAATCATATACTGCCTCTGATTGTCCTTGTATATGTGAGACCAATGTAAATGAGAAAAACTGATGTGATCTGAGTGACCACAATTTCCCTGAGGAATCAATTGTGCCATGTGCTCGGCTGCCCAATCATCCCTGCTCTTGGGTAACGATGAGGCACTGCTAGTTAGCCGGAGCAAAACCCGGATTAGGCCGACAGGTGTCACCTGTAGTGGGTTAGATGCAATCCCCCACACCTTTTATCATCTTTCCCATTCCCATTTTGCTGTACGGGTTACTTGGCCTTCTCTGTTTGCCTCCCTTTTTTGGTGTACATACACACACTGCCACACTCTCATTCAGGCTAGGTTGGTGCTCTGTATCTGCCTATACATTCCAATACCCCTCCACGTCATGCAGTGGACTACACCTAAAGCAGAACATGCAGGTAAATGTTTGCTTCTTTCTCCATTTCTTCACCATCCGCCTGTCCTCTTCCCAGACTCACGAAAGTTTACACAGTGGTTAACTTAACTTCTGCCATCTGCATGGGTATTTACTGAAAGTATAATACAAACCATGACACATAACATGGGGCCTTCATAGTAAATTATAACCACCAGATAATTGCTATTATAATTTGTTTGCCTATCTCCAATGTCTCCTTCTCTAGCAGACTACAGAGCGTGGCACCCCAAGTCCAGATAAGAGCTCTTCTCTGCTCACTCATGCACAGCATCTAAATGCTTCCCACATAGGATAATAACAAATACAACACTGTCAACCGTGTACTCCTCAACGGTGCTATCCATTGGATAATGTTCTCCTGCATCCCAAAAAAGGGTTTTGAAGCACTATATAGATGCTACAGCACAATACGTTTAATTCTATTTTTTTCATATTTTCTAACTTGAGGCCACCGATATTGCACCTGGACCTAGTCCTGTAAATGCTGCAAGGGACCTCCTGTGTACAATATGACTTTTCTGGGCCTATGCGTGACATACACTGGAAAAATGTTTTGTGGATAGCAAAAAATTGCCTCATTTAACAATGTGCACCCATTTCTGTGAGTCGAAGAAAAAAGCATCACTGTTGTGTTGTACTGTTTGATAGTACAAAACAGCATTGCTACCCAATTCGCTGCGTGAAATAGAGTGCTTGTTTTATTGGTAGAAAGAGACATGATAAAATGTGCACAATACAAATTTTAAAACACTGTACAAAAGTAGGAAAGCACATCCATTCTGAAAAATGAGGGAGTTTCATGTGGTGGCCAACGATGTTCACTACGGATATAATAAATTAATTGTATTCTACTTTTCTATGCACTGCTGTTTTTTTATATATCTGTTTGCGACAACACTATTTTAATTTATCTTTGCCCTGCAATTCAATCGTGGAAAACTATTTAATTTAAAGAGAAGACCTGTGTTGTCATTGTCATTTTATTTTTATTATTTAGATGGTTTTATGTTTCTATTTTTCTATATTGATGCTGTAACGGTGTGCTGTACGTATAGTTTTGTAAAATTGAATTTCACAACGGATAAAAGTCATATTAACGTGCTCCCACCTGGTCCTGAAAACTTCTTATTGATCCGGCTGATTTATCAAATCTATAACAATTGTAAAACAAATCACTGTACAACATCAAAACTACGCAGGGAGCAATGAGGATTTGTTGAATCTGCAGCATCTAATCTAAGAAAATCCAGAATAGCAACTGCTGTCCGAATGTCAAAATGTAGATATTATTTTAGCCAGCATTTTATTAAACGTACGGGATCATTTTGAACAAAAGCCACAATTCAGACATAAAATACAATCTTTCCAGAAGCCATCTGGCTGTGCAGAGTCTTTACCTCACCAAATGGATTTTTTAATAAAGGCATGAAGTTGGCAGACCTTTACTATTTCATTCACAAAGCAGTCGTGCGAGAATAGATGTAACAATAGGACTTTTACTGTAAATTGCATGTAATAAGACCTTTACTATAAAGGAATTGGATGGCGCTGACAAGAGTTCACATTACAGAGACAATTCCACATATATGAACTTCCTTTGTCTGATCATCCTCTTTCCAAGACCACCCTTTCAAAACCCCAGCATGCTCCTTTCTATAGAACCAATTTCTGTTCTACGGCTAACATTTGTGGTAGGCAGTAAGTGGCTTCTTAAATGAGCATGGACTGCACCCTGACAGCAGAATTCAGAATATTACACCTTCTTGTAACAGCGACGGATATTCACCACCAGCTTGGCAGAGAGGCTGCTGATAGAAAGACAAAATGGGCGCTGCTAATTAGAACTGACAGATCTCATCAGCCAGAAAGGCTAATTGGGCTGAAGATGCTTATTGTGGTACAAATAAATACCACAATCAGGGAGAGCCGATGCTGTGCATGTGTGTGGGCACAAGAAGCCAGCCGCACACCAAGCACTAGCACCACATAACTGGGATGTATACAACACACTGCAGGGCTCGAATCAAGCTGTTCAAAATTAAATTAATACTGCATGCAAAAGAGGCCCATTTGTGACTGAGATTTTAAACTACCCAGGCAAGAATCTTTTAAAATCGTTCTCCTCTAAATTAAGCTCACTTACAAAAATACGAATTTCTCCTCAAGTGACTAAAATATAAATGTTTGCACGTAAACGGAAGAAAAACGGGTTAACATGATGTGGGACACTACCATAAACAAAATCATAGTGATCTGGTAAATTTCATTTGAGCTCACGCGACACTGTAAGTGGCTCTGACGTCATCTTACCTACTGTAAAGAAACAATCGCAGCATTTCTCAGCCGGCACGTTGCACACTAACTGCATATGGGGTCGATTGGAACTAATTAATAGTTTTATACGCAACAGAATTTCTCGTATTGGCACTTGCGTCAAACCCTCAAGCACGGGAGCAGAGGTCCTCCTCGCTTTCCTTTCCTTGGGCTAACAACAAGTACACCAATTTTTAGAGCGTTTTATTGCACGCGCTTCATGCAGGGAACCATTTTTTCACCCCGTCCTCTGAATGCAAAGCTCAGAGCTCGCTTGCTGCCAGGGAGCCGGCTCGACAGTGAATGGATAAACTGGCAAATAGCCGTGGTTGCAGCAACAAGACAAAGCACACACTCACCCTGGCATATCGAGCCACGGAGGTGGTCAAAGAACCCAGGGATAAAGGAATTGCGCTCTATACAGCCAGTTCTAGAGGCCCAGATTAGATTTAGCCAAGATGACCGAGCTGCAATCACAAAAGAGGATGAAACAGCGCAAGTGGCGCTAATGTGTGTTGTGAAGCATACCGATCGGCCTAGTGCAATGTCACAGCCCCGGGCTAAATTTGCAGGTGGTCGAGCGTCTCTTTTTAAAAGGTTAACCTACAAAGAACGCACAAGCTTCCCTTGAAAGAGTATGAGGCTGTCACACGGGGAGCTGCCCAACAATACGAACATAATGACGGCAACCTGACCGTGGTTAAGCACATAACACGCTGACGGTTCACGGGTGTGTGGCCTGGAACAAAGGGGGTAAAATAAAGGAGGCTGCTTGGCCAGGCCCCAGCTGTTATTAGCCATGCTGCGAGATCAAGCCAAGGTATGATACGGACTGCCATGTCAATTGGTGCCAGGTTAATCTCTCAATTTGTGGAAAAAGCAAAACACACATACAAAAAGAACCCGAAAAAATGCATAGCTCCGGACACAGTCTGGCCTCCTCTTCGTTGAATTCTTTTGATTCTTTTAAATGAAAACACTCTGCTAATCTGCTTCATGGGGAGGGAGGGAGGTAGGGCGAGGCGCGACTTTGATTTTAAAAATGCAATACAGTTCGCTCTATGGAAGGGAGCCCCTCTCTCTTCAAAGGAAATACGTTAGCAATATTGTAAGACCAATATTCAGTATATAGCCCAAGATAAACACGATTGGTAATTTGCTGAGAAATGCTTAGATAATCACTCCAAGTAAAACATAGAATGGTTATCATAGAAGAATTCGTTCATATGGGGGTTGCCACTCAAGGTGGTACAGAATTAATACAATTCTTTATGGGATTAGCATCGAACACAGTGAAACTTGAAGTCCTTGAGGTCAACACAGTGTTCAGTTATTTAACAAGGTCACACATTAAAAAAAATCTACTTTAAAATGAATTTGACTGCAGCAGCAAGTACATACCTAGTGCAAAAACAGTGTGTCTGTGGGTGCATGTCTAGTGGTAAAGAAGAATGATAGCTACCCTTCACTTGACGCTAAAACATTCTCTTAACCACATTAAATCATATTTTGTCCATACATAGCTTTAAGCCAACGACATGCATGTAACAAATAAAAAGTTACAACTCAAATTTCACTATTTCACTATCTAAAATCACTAAATAAAAGTGTAAAGAAAACAATAGTAAACAATGCAAAACTGCTTTCAGTGTCTCGCAGTCGAGGAACACATTGCACTAAAACCTATTATGACCACAGAACAAACAAGATTATATAGGACCACACCTGACTACATACAGGCCAAATCACCACTGTAGCATCTGACCAATGTTCATAAAGCCTCCGGTGTCCGATATCCCACCTATGGAACTGCCATTACAAACGCATGCATTACACTAACTACAAATGGGATCATTTAGAGTTTAGTGGAATGAGATAACTGCAGTAAATCAGCATGCTTCCGCCTTGCCAGATTAGTGGTTCCCCCCAGAGCTGTCATGTCACAGTAGGAGTCGACCCTATGTAAAGCTGGTCAACTATGATTACATTTCTGTGCCAGGATCTTCCGCAGGTAAATTGTTCAGTGTCATTCAGGCACATGGAGAAAAATGTCTCTGCGTACTAGGGTCATTGATTTTTTGTTTTTCACAGATAAACTATTATTTTGGGTGCATCAAACCTGGAGCCTGGTCAGCAATGGCTTCACAGCCTTCTGGGGAGCTACCGCAGCAGTCATTGTGCTGAAGGCTGCAAGATCTTTGCTGATCTGGCCAGAATCTATAAATATGATCAGTTCTCTGTTTGGAGGCCATTGCCATACTGTTAACGTTTCGTAAAGTTACTAACAGCTTACTGCCTTCCAGTGTGCCTGTCTTGCCAAGCACCTGAATCTTTTTGAACTTAGGCCAAATGTGGTTTGTGGTGTGCTCATTAGAAGGCCGTAATTCATTCCTTCACCCAGATATAAGTAATATAATTTTCGGAATTATCAATTTAAATAAAACTATTATACAAAAATATCCAAGGACTCTGTCACTTAGAGTAGATGTTATTTGAATCTGACTTGACTTGATGGATCTGGGCAGCAAGGAGAGTAAACTGTTCATGAAAAGTTTTGGAGCAACACAACCAGTATTCTGTTAATGAAATCGTCAAAGTTCAGAAGCTTTCAAGATCTAACTTTTCAAGTAAGTCTTGAAGTCTTGAATATTCTGCTTTCCTAGCCCAACCTGTGAAACGAAAAGATGCAGAAAATATATAGACCATAATGGCATGGATGCTTGTTGGAAATTACCTTTTCTGCAGGGTCACCCCAAAACCTTTTGCCTTTTATCCTCCACCTTTTGCTGTATCGTTTTGTTGACTTTAGGACTCTGAGCAATTTACCACTGTTGACCAGTGCTAAAGTGCACATGCTCTCTCCCTTAACCATGGTAACATAGGTGTATACACAATTGGCATATTTAATTTACCTGTAAGTCCCTTGTAAAAGTGGCATGCCATGTATCCAGTGTCTGTAAATTAAATGCTACTAATGGGCATGAACCACTGATTCTGTGACCCACGTAAGTAGCACTGTAAACATGTCTCAGGCCTGCCACTACAGAGTCTGTGTGTGCAGTTTCACTGCCACTTCGACTTGCCATTTAAAACCTCTTGCCAAGCCTTAAACTCCGCTTTCCCTAAATTAAGCCCTAGGTAGCGCATAGGGCAGGGAGCTATGTAAGTAAAAGCAGGACATGTACTTTTACGTTTTACATGTCCTGGAAATGAAAACCACCCAAAGTTGTTTTTTATGACGGTTGAGGGCTACTCCTCTCATAGGCCAGCATTGGGAAATCCTTAATATAGTTTTGAGTTATAATTCCTGATCATAAAGGAGTAGCTAAACCATGTTTCATATCATTGGAATGGTAATGATAAATCCTCTTTAATGGTAAAGTTGATTTTGATATTACTATTTTAGAAATGCCACTTTTAGAAACCGGGTATTTTTCTGCTCTTACTACTCTGTGTGCCTTGCAGCCTGTTTCTAATTCACATCTGGACTAGGTGACAGTTACACTTTGTGCATTCCCTTTAGACAGCTACAAAGACAGGAAGGGTGGGTGTGACAAATTGTATTGTATTGTAATAGTATTTATATAGCGCTTACTACCCCTGACGAGGCGTCGAAACGCTTTTCGGCGAGTAGCACGCTACTCCGAAACCCAACAAGAATTAATGCTGGATTATTTTTTGTAAATATGAATACAGTTTTAGTATTACTATGAGTTAATTTGAGCCACAGATATGAGAGTTTGTTAGTTAGATTGAATGGAGTAATGGAGGGGTGGAGGAGGAAAGAAATCCAGAAGTGTTAATTGGGAGAATATGGTAATAGGATTTAGGCTTGGGATGAGTAAAGGAGGATGGAGGAGGGAAGAGTCTGTGGAAGGGGTTAGGGAGATCATAGTAGCAGGGTGAGATAAATGAGGGCAAATTTAGTAGGGTTGTTTGGGAGGTCATGGTAGTAAAGTGAGGTTTGGGGAGTTAGATGTGGAAGCGGAGGGAAGAGCTTAGGCAGAGTTATTTAGGACATGAAAATAGTAGAATGGATTTGGGATGAGTCAGAGTGGGAATGGAGGATAGATTGATAGAGACATGACATATGATGATGGGTAGATAAGTGTGATAAGATGAGAGCAGGGATTCATAGATATCTAGTATAACAACCCACCCAGGAGCCATGCAATGACCCACGAACATGTCAAGCACAGAACAACATACACATATACATACCTATATATATATATATATATACACACACACACAAAGAAACCTCCGCTCATGATTGGCACCCCACTTTAGAACACCACCATACAAGAAAAAGACTATAGGTGGTACATCCTTCTCTGTCAAAACAGCCAAACCATGGGATTCATTACCCCCAACTATAAGAGCCACAGATAACTTTCTTGTCTTCAGAAAACTACTCAAGAGTTGGCTCTTTCCTTCATAACCACCATATTCAAACAACTATGGACTGCATATGCCTATGTTGATAAATATTTTTTCTGATTATGTGTATATTTCTAGTGATGTATAGTTCTTTAGAAAATATGTATCACTACTATGTCATAACAACAAAATACACACACACTCTTTAAACCTGTTTAACTAGGTATATTTACCCATGGTTCTAAATATGTATTGTATGTACATATATGTGTGCATGTGTGTGTTTATGTATGTAAAAGACTCATCTGCATTTCGATGGGCCTTCCTGGGTTGGAAGGGTGGAGGGGAGCTAACACTTACACTTCAATAGTGAAGTAACTGTCCCCACACAAAGGTCTAATTGCCCCCAACTGTTAGTCTGGAGGTGGGGATGGGATGAAAGGGGGACCTGTGCATTTCAAGGAGCTGCTTTGAAGTCACCCCACTTGAAAGGCACATTTGGGTATAAGTACTGGGGCTCTAACCCTAGCAAATCAGTACTCTTCTGGACTTGGGAAGAACTTTGCTGGAGTAAAGACTGCTGTGCTGTGAGGAGTGCCACTGCCTGGACTTACTGTTCCAAGGAACTGCTTCTCTGCTTTGCTGAACTGCCCTGCTGATCTCTGCCCTACTGAGGACAAGGCCTGGACCCATCTTGCTGAACCTCGAGTGACTTCAGAGTGACTTCCCTTCAGCAGAGTTCAACATCGACTCGGAAACCGACTGCAAGATTGGAACCGACACATCCTGCCCACGACGTTGCCCCCTTTTCTCAAAAGTACTGTTTCATTGGACCCTGTGTGGGTTCTGTAGCCGGCATACCATCCATCGCGGTCGGCCTGAACTTTGGATTTGCACCGGTCACTCACGACCTCCAAGTAACCTTTTGACCGCAAGTGACTTCTAAGCACTTTTTGGGTTTAATCTTTGAAAATTAATATCTCTACTAATTGAATTTGAGCCATTTTGGTCTAATTTTAATTGGCTAAATATTCTTTATTTTTTTAAACCTGTGTGGAATCTTTTTGTGGTGGTTTCATTGTGTTACTGCATAAATACTTTACCCATTGCCACTGTTGATAAGCCTGCCTGCTCTGGGCTAAGCTACCAGAGGGTGAACACATGTTGTCTTCGTTGTACATGTAGCTTCCCCTGACTAAAGTGGTGGTTCCTGCTTGTGCAGGGTGGATACTATGTCAAACAGAAACCCCATCTCTAACACAGTTAAAGCTAAGTTTATTTTTTTTAAGTGGTGCCAAAGCAATTTTGAGCTTTCCTTCATACCTCCTAGTCAGTTGGTATTGTCCTGAAATCTGGACAGTCAATGGGAAATCATGTGACATTCTTCTTTACTATTTCCTCTGAAATAAGTAGAGAAGGGTGGCCACAGTCTGTAGCTTATTAGCTTGCCAACACGAAGGAGCGTCTTTCTTCATCCTTGCAGTCCTTCTTTGGTTTCCTGCAGGTTTTTTTTATTTTTTGTGACAGAACAGTTCTTTTATGATGGAATGTCCCAGTAGGTGAGAAATCTTGTTTCGGAAGTGGGGTTTCTGCAAAGACAAAGCAATAACTGATAATTCTAGATATACTGAAGTTATGTTATGTTATTTTGATTTGTAGATCATGCTAATCACTGTGAGGGTATTCAGGTACTTGAGCAGGAGTAAGGCAATAGGTACCTGTAACGTTATTTGAATAGGAAGATCTTCAGTTCCTTGTGGAACTTAGGAATTGAGTAGGAGACCCTGATATGCTGAGGGAGTTTGTTCCAAGTTTTGAGTGTGATGTAGGAGAAGATGAGCCCATCCTGCCGTGATATTGCAAATGTGGAGGCTGATGTAAGTGTATTTGGCTGTACATGTATGCTGGTCTGGTGTTGTACAAGGCTTTGTATGTGTGCGTGAGGAGTTTCAACTAGCTGCATATGTGAATGGGGAGCCAGTGGAGCTCTCTGGAGTGAGATGAGATGTGGCTGCAGTATGGGAGGACAAGGATGTGTCTTGTAGCGGCATTCTGGATGGTCTGGAGTCTGTGTGTGAGCTGCTTGGACATCCCAGTGTGGAGTGCATTGCTGTAGTCAAGTCTGATCATGATGAGTGTCTGTAAAAAACATTTGAAGATCTTTTGTGGAAGCAGGCAGTGCTCACTGCATTAGGTTGATTTGTGCCGTCATGTTGAGCTTGCTGTTCAGGGTGATCCCCAGGTTTCTGGCATGGTCAATTGGTGTTGGTCCTAGCTCGTTTGGTCACCAAGTGGTGCCCCGTGTGGAGATCTTGTTTCCAAAGATCAGTACTTCCGACTTGTCTGAGTTAAGCTTAAGGCAGGTGGTTCTAATCCATTCTGCCATGGTCATGCAGTTGGTGAAGTTGATTCTGGTAGTGTTTGTGTTGTCTGTCTGGGAGAGGATAAGCTGTGTGTTGCTGGAGTAGAAAATTATGTTGATGCCTAGGAATTGGATGGTGTTGGCAAGTGGTGTTGAGTAGACATTGAAAAGGGAAGGGCTGAACGATGACCCTTAGGTGACTTTGCAGATCAGGTTCTTGGATTCTGATGTGAAGGGTGGCAGTCTGACCTTTTGAGTTCTTCCTGTGTGTAAGGAGCAGATCCATTTGAATGCAACTCCTTGAATACTGATCTTGTGGATTCTTCTGATGAGTATGTTATTGGAGACAGTGTTGAATGCTGCAGACAGGTCGAGCAGGTGCTATCTCTTCTTGGTCTAGGATGGTTCAGATGTCACCAGTGATTGCGCTGAGAGAAGTTTCACTGCTGTTTGTTTTTCTGAATCCGGATTGAGCATTGTTCAGCAGGTGGTGTCATTTAAGGTGACTTGTGAGTTGCTTGTTGATGGCCTTCTTTATCACTTTGGCTGGGTAGGGGAGCAGGCAGATCTGGCGGAATTTGCTCTGTTGGCTCAGGTCAGATGATGGTTTCTTCAGCATGGCATTGATCACAGAATGTTTCCAGTTTTCAAGGAATGTGGTGGATGTAATGGAGGTAGAGGTGATGTGAGTGAGGGTGTTTTAGATTGGTGCTGCTTCCAGGTTGTAGATGTGGTGGGAAAATAGATCTGTAGGGACCCCTGAGTGGATGGAATTCACAATCATCACTGTGTCTTCTCTGGTGAGAGTTTCCCTAAGCGGTTGTCTTGGTTGGTGATAGGCAGGCTGGCAATGAGATTGCTAGGGCTTAGTTGGTCTGCCAATTTGCTGTAGATTCCTGCGATTTTATTGTGGAAGATGTTTGATAGATCATTGCAGAGTTCTTGTGAGGGGGTGATGCTGTTGATGGAGCCTGGAGGGTGTGGTTTGGTCCTTCATGATCAAAAGATTTCCTTACAGCTGCTGGCCCTCCTTTCCATGCATTCAGCTAGAACGTTTTTCTTTGTGTCTCTCGGTTGCTGGGGATAGTGCCTAAGAGCAGCTCTGTAGAAGGTCTGTTGGTTGTTTTGCAGCTGAATCTCCATTTTCTCTTTAGCTGTTTGCAGCATCACTAGGAGTATTAGAGGTCCTCTGTGTACTAGCTGGCATGCTTGTTGCTTCTTCTTTGCATGTTGATTTTGACGGGTGAAAGGAAGTCTGCACAGTTCTTATTCCAATTATGGAAATTGTCGATGTCTTTTTTGAGGTTGTTCATGGGGCTCAGTTGACCTGTGCTGAGTATGTTGATTTTGCCTTACCTGTCACAGTCTGCACATCTCTTACTGCTGTACGCTGCAGTATTTGTAAGAACACCTGGTTTCTTACTGGTTCTGGATTGGCCAAGATAAGGGCATCCCCTTCCAGTAGCCACGGTGCTCCTGATTAGAAAATGCCAAGGCAGACCATACCCTCCAGAAGCAGTCCCAGAGGAAAAAAACTAAATATGGGAAAAAGCCTCTACCACAGGAACTCCTGAAAAAGAGGAAAAGAAAATGGAGAAAAAGGCAAAGTAGAAGTCAATTCTACAGGAAAAAATAGGAAGAAGCAGGCATGAAAAACTGGAGACAGGGGCGAGGGTCACCACCAAGATGGAAGTGTTTGCAGCGCAAGGAAAGAAAGAACTGTAGTGCTTATATACTATCAGACAGGAAGTGACAAACAGGAAGAATGCACAACACCATCTTAGATTGGGAAAAGCCACATAGAAATGAATAGGAAAAAAGCCATAGTAGAAAAAGCAAGAAGCAATGCACACTGGGAAAGAAACCACAGAGAGGAGAAGACAACATGGCCATCCAAGAAGAAAGAAGACATGAAGAAAGAAGAAAAAAGAACAGAAGAAAAGAAGAAAAGTAGGTAAAAGGAGAAAGGGAAGTCATAGTGGCTGCCAGGGGTCGTGGTGCGACCCGGAGCCAGTGATAGGATTCCCGGGCCACACCATGGCTGAAAATGCGAGGCAAGGCCCAAAAAACAGATGCAGCAGTTCCGGCGTCCCAAAACATGTACCGTGACCCGACCGCAGTCTGCAGAGGGGACGCTGCAGCATTCCACGGCATCACACTACCTGCAGCTGGGTGGGCTGGTGCTGTTAGGCTTGTTAACTTGCGGTGTGTTGATTTGGAAGTAGATGATGGAGTGGTCAGTCCATATGTGCAGTGATGTGGAGTTGCACTTGATGCTGTCGTTGGTGGAGAAGATGGAGTCCAGTTTGTGTTCTGCGAAGAATGTTGGTTATAAGGGGAGCTGGGTTACTCCAGTTCTGCTGAACCTTTTGAGGAGTGCTCTGGAGCAGTGGTTGTTAGTGTCTTATAGGTGGAAATTGAGGTTGAGGATCAGTATGAAGGCTCTGGGTTGATGGTGAGGGAGGCGATGAAGTTGGTGATGAGGTTGGTGAAGGAAGCGAGAAACGGCCTTTAAAACGCAGCTGTAACCATGCAAGTGTTACCATGCTTGCCTAAACCACGTATGTGCTTGAACCACGCAAATGCGGGGTTAAGGCACCATGCATATGCGTGGTTCAGGCACACAGCGGGAACAGTTGGGAAGGAACGCAGTGGCCGAATAAGTGGGACTGGGTTGAGGGGGTTGGGGGGCTTAGGACAGGGCGGGGTAGGCTTTAGGGATGAGGGTGCGGGCGGGGAGAGGTCAGTGTAGTTTGTAGGGCAGGGTGGGGTAGGTTTTAAGGTTCAGGTCGGGGGTGTGGGTGGGGATAAGGTACTTTTTAGGACAGGGCGGAGTAGGTTTTAGGCTTCAGGGTGGGGAGCGGGGTACTTTTTAGGACATGGCGGGGTAGGGTTTAGGGTTCAGGGCTGGGCAGGATAGTTTTTAGGACAGGGTGGAGTAGGTGTTAGGGTTCAGGGTGGGGTGGGGAGGCCGGGTGTTTTTTAGGAGAGGGTGGGGTAGGTTTTAGGATTCTGGGTAGGAGCAGGGGGGTCGGATAGTTTTTAGTACATGGCAGAGTAGGTTTCATGGGTTAGGTGTCGGGGTAGGTTTTAGGGCTTAGGGCTAGGGCAGGGTAGGTCAGGGTAGGTTTTAGGGCAGGGCGGGCAGGTTTTAGGGTTCAGGGCCGGGGTGGGTGTTGGGTAGTTTTTAAGACAAGGTTAGGTAGATTTTAGGGTTCAAGCTGGGGGGGTCGGGGTAGTTTCAAGGGCAGAGCAAGGTTAGGTTTTAGGGCTCAGGGCAGGTGTGTATGGCTCCAGGCAGGGGGTGGAAGGGGCAGTTTTAATGGCAGGAGTGGGGTGGATTGCAGAGTATGGTATCAGATGTAAGAGGGCGGGGGGGGGACAATTTACCACGCAAGTTCCTTTACGAAACATGCTATTACAAAGAAATTTGTTGTGAAGGCATGCATCGTAAAGGCATGCATTGTAAAGACGCGGTCGTTGTTGTGACTGTCTTCTTAAGGCATGCATGGTTCAGGCATGCGTGAGTCCATCATACAACCGAACGAAGCTCATCGTTCGGGTGGTCAGTAGACACCTGGGAAAAGCCACCTGGAAAAAGACCAGAAGCTTTACTACCTCAGCACACTACAGAGGTTGCTTTCTTCTTGGTTGGTGGGTTGCTGGTAAAAAGTAACAATCAGCTACTGAAACAACCATCTCAAGTGTCTGTGTTGCAAAGATTTTGAACACACATGTCAAAGAACTTTTTGGGTCAGGAGAGGCTTCCTACAACTTCCTCAACTGATAATGTGGACTAATCAACGTCTCACATTTTCAAACTATTTGCCCATAGTCAACCTAAACCTTTCTTATTTTTTCAAGAGAAAAACTAGAAGTGAATCATGCAATACTTGGATTACATTAGTGATTTTGATATCCAAAGAGCTTCCATTCTTGAAGTAGTTCGGTATATGATTCTTCTGTTTTTGTTATGGGAAATCCTTTCAGCACATTAGCAGAGGGGCATAACAGTTGGGATCGACTTTGAGCACTAGAAGAAACTCTAAGGTAAGGCAAAGGTGAATGTGTTCCCAGTGGATGACAAATGGACGCCCTGTGCTCCAGTAACAAGGAAGAAACAAGCCACAGCTTCCTGTAGCTCACTGACATTGACATTAACACTGTCATTCAGACTTTCAGATATACATTGTTACTTCTTCCCCAGCTGCCAAAGAAGATCTATACAACAACTAGGGAAATAAAACCATAAAGTCTACATTCCTTAAAACTCACTTCCTGGATCTTTGTTTTACCCAGGAAAACTTTATACATAGTGTCATCATTTCTAAACAAAGACAGATCATAATTTATATCACATTGTATAGCAAAACAAAAATAGGTATAAAAGTAATTCAGCTGCAGTGCAGGAGAGCCTGTCTCACTTCTGAGTTCGACACTGTATATAAAGAAGTCATGTTGAGCCCAGGGTTCAAATGAATAACTGAGGCTCTCTGTGTGATTTCCTCCATAACATCTGCAACTTGCTTGAAAGGATAGGCCCACTCAGAATTAAAATGGAAACCACTGATTGAAGCAACCAGTAGATGGCAGAGACCTGAACAGAACAAGCCTAGCATACTGCTGGTGCACTGGTGGAGCAGATCACAAACCGAGATTGATAAGACATGGATCAAGAGGCACAAGGTTAACACTGACGATGCCACAATGAAAATCCAAAACTGTAAAAAGTGAGTCAACAAGAATAAACTGCAATAAGGAAATCTTCCAGCTAATTCAGGGACTTGCTGATAATGAAGCTCTAAGGAATGGGATTGCTTCATTCTGCAGTTCTGTGGAGATCCACAGTTGCTCTTTAAATACAAAATAATTTCAAATCTAAGTCAATTTCAAGTAATTCAGAAACATAACAATACAAACATTTAAAAGCCATGCATGACAAATGCAAACCTCTATGAAACATGTACATTTTTTAAATCATTGACAAGTTTGCCAAAAAGAAAAACTATTGAAAAAACTCTTATTTGAATTTGTGTAGAATTGGCTCACTTAGGCCCTCATAATGAACACGGCGGTCGAAACCGCCGTGTTCATGCTGGCAGTCAAAACACTGACAGCCAGCATCCCCGGATCCCCGCTGGCCGTATTATGAACATTCCTCTGAGCCGGCGGGCGGAAACATTGTTTCCGCCCGCTGGCCCAGAGGAATGCATGGCCGGGACATTGACAGCGGCTCCACATGGAGCTGCCGCCAATGCCTCATTGCGGCGGGTGCAGCTGCACCCATCACGCAGATCACTGCCTGAAAATCGGGCAGTGACCTGTGCGATGGGGCACTGCACAGGGGCTCCTGCACTGCCCATGCCAATTGCATGGGCAGTGCAGGGGCCCCCAGGGGTGCCCCGGGGCAGAATAGGGATCATTATCCGAGGGGCAGCACCGCTGCCCTGTCGGATAATGATTCTGACTACCACCAGGCTGCCTGATGGAGGCAGCCTGGCGGTGAGTGAGGGCTGCCGATGGCGGCCCTCAAGGTGTTCTTTATCTGGCGGGCCACACCGCCTACTTCATAACGACCACCTTATTCCTCTGTGAGCATGCCACAGATGTGGTAGGTGGAAGTAAGGACCAATTGTACAAAGGGTTTTGGCAGGCGCAAAAGAGCTGATTCTCCTAATCGGGCCATTTGCGACCGCAAAAATCCATTTTGTGATGAACAAATGCTATTTTGGGATTCGGTAATCTATTACCGAATCATAAAAAGGTTTGCGAGTCAGTATTAGGAAGGGGTATGTTAAGGGCATCCCTACCTAATAGCGAGTATAAGGGGCAAGTATGAATGTTTTGCAACCGGAATGCAGATGCAAAACATTCATCTTTTACTGACTCCGTGAAGTAGGTGTTAACCCATTTGCAAATGGGAAGGGTTCTCCAAAGGACCCCTTCCTCTTTGTGAATGAGGAAGCCAGGAGGCCTACTCTTAACAAATGGAGCAAAAAAACCTTTTATTTGTAATGCATTCTGTTTTCCTTTAAGGGCTTCATATACAATACACTTTCAGAGTTACAAACCCTACAATTTGAACTACCATCCAACTTGATACAATAGTATTTTGATGTATTAAACCCCTTTTCTGAGTTGTAAAAATGTTTCTGATTTGCAAATGAGGTACTGTGGCTCTCCAAAACATTCCTTTTTAGAAAGTTTAGCAAGACCAGCATAAAGAGAACTACTTTATGTAATGCACACCTTATAAATGTTATTATTCATTCATCAATTTATTCATTACAAATCACAAATATTAAAGATGTGTCCCCTCTTAATTCAAGTCCCACTGATATGTTTCAGTTGTTTGGCAGTGGTATAGCTGTTTGCAGCCCAGTTGGTGTGCAATGAGCACATACTAGTTTGCGAACAGATATTAGTGATTCTGGACCCCAGCAGGAACCAGGCATCTATAGAACCCAAGTCATGGAAACACAGATATAACTGATGATACGAGTAGATGAAGTAACATGCTAGATAAGAGTTAATTTTATTCACCGCAGATAATCATTAGAACGCTCCTGTTGTATTTTGCAAATCATCACATCAATAAGGAGAAGTGAAAGATTTACAGACATGAAATGAAATAAAATATTGGAAATAGAAAATATTAAAAATATACTTTAAAGAAGCATGCAGAACTTTGGAAACGTCAGTTACGTAGGGACTGTAGCCAATATACGAGTCCAGAATCATCACTGAGTCCCCTTGGAGGTAAGTCCTCAATATGACAAACCAAAATGATTCTCACATGAATAATTGCTTAGCCCTGTCTCTTCCTCTGTAGTCCTTGGATTTATGCAAGATCTTCTCCTAGAAAAAGGTGGAAATTGAGCTTTATGCACAAAAATGCTGTACAAGGGTAGTGACTTCCTGATCATTTTTTATATTACTATTTACCTCCTGCAGCCTCTGGCCTCCTTTTCAGATTTGAATAGCTGCAAAGAAATGGAACCATGGACAATATATTTTGCCAGTTGCATGTAAGTAGCTTATAAATATTGGTAATGAAAGTGTCAATCAAATTTCCTGCAATTACACTGTTGTGTTTTGGAATCATAAAAATTAATTATCACGACACCGGGACAAATTTGGCTATTTCCTCTCAGATATCAGAGCAGTGAAACTTGGATATGAAACCACTGCTTTTCCCAAGTCATCACAGATTCAAATGAGACAGTGGAATAATGATTCACACTCTCCAGATCTGATGAAAGTGGATAAATGGGGAACAGAGATGTAGCAATGGAAACCAGAGCGCCTGCCATATGTTTCCGTGGGCCTGTTAGTTGCTGAGTTTCCATCCTCTATTTCAGAACACAGAGTATGGTGCTGGGCTTGGAGGAGGAGGGAAAACTCGCAGGGTGGTGGGGAGGATATCATAATTGAAGGTATCTGTTTTCTGTTCATGTTTTATAGAACACTACCAAGATCAGGACTTAACAATCTAGTGCGAGGGTTAAGAACTATACAAGAGCCACAGACTGAGTGAAGGGTAATTCTTGACATGAGGTCATTAAACTCCACACTGATCTCCTAATGGGAAGAGTGACCCCTGAGCTGAAATCTCAGTCTTATTTTTTGAGTATCTGTGTCTTCAGCTTTTTCAGTCTTCAAGGTCTCTGTTTGAATGCATTGTAATTTCATTATACCTGCCTCAAACGGTGATTCTCGCAGGATCATGCTGTCCAGGACCATGAGGTTCCTGTATGTCTTTGCCTTTCCAAAGGAGTTGGTTGTTTGTCACTTTTGTAAATGGCAATGAGGTGATATTGTTCTGGAATGGGGCATACAAGGCGAGATATGTATGTGGCTTCACTGACACTGACTCAGCAAAATGTATCCAGCCAGTAATGTTAACCCCTCCACCACACAACAGTCACTTTTCTCGAAGTAACATTAACAAAATGCATAAAGGATTAAGTACACGTCTGAATAGTTTAAATAGTAATGGGAGCATCTCTTTAGTAACAGGCCAGACGAGATGACACTGGAACACCATCGACAGACGGCATGGAACTTGGAATATGGACAGGGAGACCAAACAGGGTAGTTTATTACTAGCCCGATATTAACAGACCTTTATACTACATTCAGAACACAGGGACTCCTCCATTGCTATTTTAACTTTTAGATCCCACTATGACACCGCCTTGAGAAAGCCCCAGGCAAAAACAAAAAAAAAGATTTCAATTTGATTCGTAAATAATTCATATCAGTACTCTGCAGGAGAATATATATTGAGAAATGTCCCTTAGGCAGGAGGCTGCAGTACACTTGGATTTGCCGTTTCCTGTTGCAGTCATGAGCTACAAAGTGCCAAAGACACAACTTCTATCTGAGTAGGGAAGCAAGTTGGAGATAAATTGTGGCTGTTTTTGAATAGTAGATCACATACAGTATATTTTTGGTGTTCGTAGTGCAGTCCATGCTGGAATATGCTAAGGATAATTACAACAGAAAGTATTAATGGATTATATACCGCCGGCGAAAGCATTGCTTCGAAGACATGAAAAAAGATGGCCTAGAAGTACATACATTTGGAGAAGAATACCTAAATAGTTGTGAATTCTCCACAGTTGTAATTGGGCATTTCACATAAATAGTCACTCTGTGAACTGGAGTACCTCAAAGGTTGTTAAACCCAATAAGGAAGGTTATCGGAAAGGAGAAGAAGAGTGCAAAGAGATATGTTGACTGTGTCCTCTAATACCCAGTCTTCACAAATTATCAATATGGACAAATTCTTCAAATTAATTTTAGATTTCACTATAAAGATTAGTGATCTGACTTAAAGTGATTTAGAATTCGTAGCTCACAAGTCAGCATGTTATTAAACTCAACCATAGCCCATAGGTAGTGGATTAGTAGTTCCCCATTCTTGGTCACAAAGATAATCTCCTGAATACCACCATTTTAGAAATGCAGAAACTAGTAGGTGACCAGAAAGCTAAACTGGTTGGCACGAAACACAACTCTTGAAGAACAATCATCATCTGTTGTGATTTCGTAGGAATTTGGGGCCAGATGTATCATCACGGCCCTTTGCGATTCCGAAATAGCGATTTTTAAGAAATCGCTATTTCCGTCTCGCAAAGTGCCATGTATCACATTTGCGAATCGGTAATAGCGATTTATTAAATATCGCAAATGCTATTACCGATTCACAAATTGCGATACCGGCCCCATTCGCACCTGGCCCATATCTGCGAATTTTTTGCATTTCCAAAATTGCGATTTCTGAACCAGAAATCGCAATTTTGGAAATGCAAAACCCCAAGGTGCTGGGGGGCTAAGGCCCCCTCTGCTGCACCCCAAACGTTTTTTGGGGAACATGTAAGGTGCACACATGCCAAAAGGGCATGTGTGCTTTACATGTACAATTTAAAAATGCATTTTAAATGCATTTTAAAATTTTGCACATGGTTACCACCAAGTTCAACTTGCTGGTAATTAGCGATTCCTAAATGCCAAAATCGCATTTAGGAATTGCTTCATACATGTGCTAAGAAATCGCAAATAAGGAATCCTTATTTGCGATTTCTAATTTAGAGAGTTGCAATTTGCGACTCTCTAAACAGGGTCGCAATTTTAAGGAATCGCTATTTCAGTGATTCCTTAAAATTGCGTTCAGAATGTATTTCATACATTCTGAAATGGCATTTTGCATTCGCAAACGGGCATTCGTACAGTTTGCGAATGCAAAATGCTTTCATACATCTGGCCCTTGGAGCCCTTTCTGGACTCGATGAAAGAATCACAAAACCATTGTCATATGCCCCTGTACTACAGTAAACAATATTTTATCAAGCTTTTCTGACAGTCAGCTAAAGGCTGCCACTGGAGTCTTTGCCCACAAATGTTTCTGACTCGTGAGGAAGCCCACCTTTCTGAATGTAACACATATTTAGGGAGTGATTTAATCTTTAATATTGGTGTATTTGGATATTATAACTGTACATATGAGGATGATAAAAGAAGTCATACTTAATAGAATGGTCTTTGAGACTGGGTACACTGTTGCATCTGATCTGCATCCAAAGTGAGGTATGACATTACTCCAGCCATGGACTGCATGCCAGTGTAACAGTTGTGATTTTTCCAAATTTCCATTACTGGGGAGGTTTTGGGCTTGGAATTTAGAGCCTCATGGTGAGAGCGGTTTTAGACTTATGCACATTGTGTGGTTTTCTCTGAGTCACAAGCCTAACATGGGAAACATTTGACTGAGGAACTTATGCATTCAGAAATCTGCACAAAGTTAATAATGTAGGTTTGAAGGTGAATACTTAGACCAATACCTACCTAGAAATTTTAGCACTTAGCTAATTTTTGTAGGGATGCTAAAAGAGCCAATTGCACTGAGGACCGAAGACTAAATTGACTGTGTTTGGTATGAGGATCTGTACTTTGACAGAAATTGGTAAAGGGAAGGGACTATGTTGAAGATTATTGCTTTTTGAAAGGGATATGCAGAATGCAGATTTTATGCTAGCCAGTGGTGTTTCTGCTAAGAATCACAAAGTCTGTTTATTCTTGAGATGTAAACATATTGTCACAGTTGATACAATATGCACATGATTGTATAACATCTACAATACACGCTTAGGAATAAGCCTATCTTTGCCACTGGAGTTCTATTGCAAAGGCTAATATAAGATAACCTATGATCATGATCCATCCCAGGGCCGGAGAATAGTCTTATATACAAGCATTTTATCTTCAATGTCCTCTACTAGACTGAACATTAAAATATCTGCTAACGTTAATCAAAATTAAATAGAGTATATTTTAAACGCTATTGAGAATATTTAGTGCAAATTGGCGGCCATTTTTCCCTAGATGATTAAAGGACATTTTCTTACTTAGCTAGGAGTAGTTATATAAAAAACATAAGTAAAATGGGATTTGGAATCAAAGTGATCAAATAGGTTCAGATTCTACAATTTCTGAGTGGTTAAGGTTAGATATAACAATATGTTCTTTGATAGTTTTGTGCTTAGGAGGACTAGGTACAGAAGCTTATTGAGCAAACTGGTGTTTGCCGTAGATAAAGGACTACTACCGAGGAGAATGAGATACTTTGTCATATTTTCCACAAAATGTGCAGTTAAAACAATAGTTAACCTTTCACAGCCAAGAATGCAGTACTAAAATTATTATAACTAGTTGAGTACTTTCACAAAAACTCCAAGTATCAAGAAGAATTGTGCAGCATCAGAGTTATTTCCCATGACAGCATTTGTGGCTGAGAAATGAAGGGGAAGTCCTCTAATGTGATCTCCACAGGGCTTCAGGTACACAGACATGCATATTGCAATTGATTTGAAGAATTTTCATAAATGTGTTTTCGTGAAATTATTTGATGAAATAGAAGGTGAGACGGCACCTTGAAACAGAGTGCGGTTATTCATTATAATTAGTATCTCTGTTGCCTGAATTATAATTATGGCATACTGACAGAGACTGTAGTGTGGGGGCTTTTTCCCTCCTCCTATTGAAAGAAATGGAATGTCTGTCCTGCTGCATGTAGATGGAATTGCCACATGAAACTGAATTCTGGTCTACAATGGGTATTTAATATTCAAGACAACTATGTAAAGCATAATTGGCTAAACACAAATCTACAAACCCTAAGCTAATTGGCTCAGAGTGAAAAATAATAATCTGACAATTTAGATGGTACCATGAATAGAACCAAATTCAGAGGGGGAACAGTATATATTCCTCGCTGCTCTCCTCACTAGCAGTCTTCAATGAATGCACATCCAAAGGCTCTTCTGGTGGCTGGATCATGTATGACCTCCAATGATTTAACACTTCATTGGCATGTAGCTCAATCTAACTATGCTGAAAGCTTAACTATCAAAGGTACTCCCCCTACTTTTATATGAGGAAATAGTGAAGTTACCTTAGTACCCAATTTCCCTCGAGATCACAGAAGTGAGATTTGTGGAAAAGGTAGCAAAGACAGGTATAGTCCTTCCACTGAAGGTGAGGGAAACACGTTTTGTATTTGGTCTACTGCAACTCATCTCAAGTCTCACATGTTGACCCAGAGGTTTGATACAACCACCAGGTCATTTCTTATTAAAAGGCTTACAAGATCTTTCAATGGGAGCTATTACCTGTACTTGTGTGATGAAAAGTGCATGATTGGACTTGCACCTATCAAATCTTAACACGCTAAATAGGTTCCTAAACTTACTAGTATTACAGAGGGGCGAGATAATTTGATCTCTTTCTTCATTAAACATTTTATCTGTTATTAATGATTTGATTGAGATAAACAATATTGAGTTCTATAAAACACAAATGGGAAAACTCATGAAATTCAAATAATAGCGGTGCAAGCCTGTGAAAGGAAGTGGAAAATTAATATATACAAATGTAATCTTTAATGTGATTCAAGGCTCATTTGGAAAAGTTAACTCCACTGAGACCAACAATGGAACAGATTTGGGCACAGTCCGGTTTACAGTGAAATTGCTTCATTTCTAGACAGAAGAGGTGGTGAACTGATTGGAGGAATACTTTTGTAAAATGTACCAGTAACTGTAGAATATGCACAATATATTACTTTGCATACTTTTTTAACTTAATTTTCATTGTTTTGTATTATAAAATTATAAAAAGGTAAAGTAACATTGAATAGTTGTTTTTTCTATCCATACTACATGTTCATTATTTAACATTATTGTAAATATTTTCTTTGCAAAAATAAAAGTAACCACTTTTTATTTGTTGCTGTAGCTAAATGATGTAAGTAACAAATGCTTATATAACACAGTTTTAAATGTAATTAGTTGACTGACCTAGAAGGATGGAATACTTACTGTAGAGTGTCTGTATTCAAACTCATGAGCTTCAGATCACTGTAGATGTCAGGGGAGAAAATACATTTGCTGAGCCATATTGCCATATTAGCAAATATGCATTAGGCCTGGGTAGAGTTTACGGAGTTCTGCTATGGGAAACTCCGCGAAGTACGGAAAAAACTCTGCCGCACTATGTGGAGCTCTGCAAGAGGCAGAGTGCCATAAGTCACACTTCTTGTGCTGAATTTTACGGCCAAGAATTTGTCCCACTCTGTGAAATCAGCACGAGTGCCACAATGTGCAGCATAAGAGGGCACTGCTTCTTTTTGCTACTCGAGTAGATGGTCTACTCTGCAGCCACACAAGTGCATAATCCTCTGATCCTCACCATTGTCTATTGTTTTATCAACAATTTATTCATGAAACCTTGCAGTCAGTGTCCATTGTTGGCTTCAATTTGAAAAATACCTTTCCTAAGATAATTACTCCAAAATAACTATGTAATGTAATAAGAAACATGTTAGAAATGGGATCTCTGGTTGGCAGTCAGTATGCACTCTGTCCAAGCAGGGACCCTCATTCTAGTCAGAGTAAGGGAGACACACTTAGGATAATCCCTGCTCACCCCCTTGGTAGCTTGGCACAAGCAGTCAGGCTTAGCTTAGAGGCAATATGTAAAGTATTTGTACCAACACACACAGTAACACAGTGAAAACTCTTCAAAATGGACACAGCACCAGTTTAGAAAAATAACCAATATTTATCTAAATTAAACAAGACCACAATGACAAAAATCCAACATACACAAGCAAAGTTATGAATTTTCAAAGATTAAACTTCAATCTAGCACTTAGAAACACAAATACTTCAATTTGGTGTTATCACAGCATTGTGACAGAGTCATTCACAGCAATCTGATATCAATGGCACCGGTCACGGAGTTGCATGAACCCCCAGGTACAGCACCTTGTGAAAATGAGGAAAAAAGCTGGTGCACGCAGTCAGGGATCAAGGCGGCGTTGGGTCTTGTGCTGCGTCAGTTCTGGTGCTGCAGAGCAGAGGAACAGAAGTGTTGGTGCGAGGCCTTGGGTCCTTGCTGCGGAGCAGTGCATATGAGGCGGCGTCAGTGTGAAGTGTCGGTTCCTTACACTTCCGGAGGGGCCGATGTCCAGCGGTCAAGATGCGGTGGAATACCTGCCGGGTTCGCGGTCACGCCACGAGGCTGCAGGTGCCACGGCAGAGTCGGGTGTCACGGACGTCAGTTACACGACACTTCGGAACTCACGGAGTCGTGGACCTCAGTGAGGCTGCTGCAGCATCAGGCCTGCAATGTAGGTCAAGGTCGTCGCACTCCAGCGGGGGTCATGACTTCGGTTGCAGGCGTCAGCGCAGGGTCAGTCAGTGGCGTCAGTCTGGGCATCGTCCTAAGTCAGTGCACTTTTTTTGGGGGCGGGGAGTTTCACCAGCTTCTCCTTTCAAGGGCCCAGGGACTGGATTAGGCACCACTTGGAAGGGTAGGCGTCTCAGCAAGAGAAAGTCTTTGATGGCCCTGAAACTTCAGAAAAGGGGTCAGGCTCAGTCCAAGCCTTTGGAGAAACTTCACAAGCAGGATACACAGCAAAGTCCAGCTTTTGCCCTCTCTAAGGCAAAAGCAGCAACTGCAGGCCAGCCCAGCAAAGCACACACAGCAAAGGGGCAGTACTCCTCCTCCAGCTCTTCAGCTCTTCTCCTTGGCAGAGGTTCACCTTGATCAATAAATGTTCTAAAAGTCTGGGGGTTTTGGTCCACTACTTATACCCACTTCTGCCTCTAAAGTAAGCAAACTTCAAAGGAAAGTCACTGTTGTTCACAAGATCCTGCCTTGACCAGGCCTGGCCCCAGACACACACCAGGGGGTTGGTGACTGCGTTGTGTCAGGACAGGCACAGCCCTTTCATGTGTAAGTGTCAGCTCCTCCCTCTCCACCCTAGCCCAGGAGGCTCATCAGGATATGCATGCTGCATCCCAGCTCCTTTTGTGTCACTGTCTAGAGGGAATTCAAAAACAGCCCAACTGTCAGTCTGACCCAGACTTGATTTCCAGAAGCAGGCAGAGGCGCAGAATGGTTAAGCAAGAAAATGTCCCCTTCCTAAAAGTGGCATTTTCAAACTGACAATCTAAAAACCAACTTTACAAAATTATGTATTTTTAAATTGTGAGTACAGAGACCCCAAACTCCAAATCTCTATCTGCTCCCAATGGGAAACTGTACTTAAAAGATATTTAAAGGTAGTCCCCATGTTAACCTATGAGAGAGATGGGCCTTGCAATAGTGAAAACTGAACTTGGCAGTATTTCACTATCAGGACATGTAAAACACATCAGTACATGTCCTACCTTTAACATACACTGCACCCTACCCATGGGGCTACCTAGGGCCTACCTTAGGGGTGTCTTACATCTACAAAAAGGGAAGGTTTGGGCCTGTCAAATGCGTACACTTGCCAGGTCGAACTGGCAGTTTAAAACTGCACACACAGTCACTGCACTGGCAGGTCTGAGACATGTTTACTGGGCTGCTCCTGTTGGTGTCACAATCAGTGCTGCAGGCCCACTAGTAGCATTTGAGTTACAGGCCCTGGGCACCTCTAGTGCACTTTACTAGGGACGTACTAGTAAATCAAATATGCCAATCGTGGATAAACCAATCACCAATACAATTTAAACAGAGTGCATATGCACTTTAGCCCTGGTTAGCAGTGATAATGTGTCCTAAAGCCAAAAACAACTGGTCAGCGAAAATAGAAGGAAGGAGCCAAAAAGTTTGGGGCCAACACTGCAAAAAGGGCCAAGTCCAACAATACATGTAATATAAAAATACATAATGGGTAACAAATATAATGTCAGATTTTGTCATCTCGGTGTTCTGGTGAAACGTTCTAATTGCTGCATTGTGTTATATTGGTGGCATTGATATTTAGTTCAGCCAACATTCTGCAGTACCAGTACATATCATACAATTGATTTCACATGTTTTTTTATCTTATCAATTTAAGTTCACAGTAGTGAATATGAACATGAACATATGAATACTTTTTTATAAAGATATCCCAGTTTGATGTAATCATCATACTGATACGGATGACCCATTTTTATAGGCCCTCGTCGCATGTTCAAGGCCTTTAAAAACTGGTATAGTCCTCTGCAGTGAGTTATAAGGCTATACCATGCTTTTAAATCTAAGGATTAAGCTCTCAAAGTATAGAAGGGCAGACTGTCAAGTGACAATCGCTAGCTCTTTCAAATAACATGCATCCATATAACATAAAGCTGGGTTCCTCACCAGTTATTTTTTCACATTAAGGTCTACCACTATCCATGCAAGACAATGGGGGTCATTATGACCCCAGTGGACGGTAATAAAATGGAGAAAGGTACTGCCAACAGGCTGGCGGTACTTTTCACCATATTATGACATTGGCGGTTTAACTCAAGCCAAACTGCCAATGTACCACACTGTCCGCCACGGCGGTAATGACCGCCAGGCTGGAGGCGTCCGTCACTAGACCACCTGCAGGATTAAGACCCCGTCTTCCGCCATGGTTTTCATGGCTCCCTTACCACCACAAAAACCATGGCAGTAGGCATTATCAGTGACAGGGAATTCCTTCCCTGTCACTGATAGGGGTCTACCCCGCCCCCACCCCACCCCTGCTTTCCACCCTACCCCCCTCTCTCTCTAGACCCCCCCTTTATTCATGCACCTTCATTCACACACACACGCATTCACACACTCATTCTCAAATTCAAGCACGCATGCAGACATCCATTCGCACACACATCCACACACACTTACATACATACAGGCACACACGCATACACACAACATACACGCACTCACACATCCATACATACACACCGCCCCCCACACACACAACATCCCCATCCCCCTCCCATGTCAGAGCACCCGACTTACCTGATGTCAGGGGGTCCTCCAGAAGGAGACGAGACGGGGCGCTGCTGCCAGCAGCAGCGTCCACGAGCAGAACATCGCCAGGCTGTATCATGGGTCATGATACGGTCTGCGGCGGCGCCACCTTACCGCTATCAGCCGGCATGACCACATCCAAATTTCTGTCATCCTTCTGGCGGAAATCCGGCTGTGGTCATAATCCGGCTGATGGCTGGTAGCCGTGGCGACGGTCGTTTGGCGGTCCTCACCGCGGTGGTAGGCGGAATATACCACCAGTGTTATAATGAGGGCCAATGTCTAGCATTGTATTAAACACCCTCTGTTTAGAAGTATTGCAGTGCTTTAAGTATCCATTCTCAAGAGAGGAATAAGAAAAGGTATATTGATATCGTTCAACTGCATTCTACATTACATTCTCTGTAATCTAAACACATCAAACAATGTGTGGATACAACAGCAGGACTGTAGGATTCATCCCTACCTCTCAGAATAATGCCCTTGGTCTCCAGTTTTGTCCATACCTTTAACCCCTTCTGTGCCGCGGACGTAGTGGTTACGTCCCGCGGCACAGTGCTGCTGTGCCGAGGACGTAACCACTACGTCCTCGGCACACAGCCCAGAGGGAGCGCTCTCGCTCCCTCTGTGTGCTTCCCCCCACCCCCCAAAGTCAGGGATGGAAGGGGAAGCCCTTCCCCTTCCACCCCCGAGCCCCCACCCCCCCATAATGACGTCAGCGCGCAATCGCGCGCTGACTTCATTATGGGATCCTCGCCGCACAGGAAGCCATTTGCTTCCTGTGCGGCGACGATAGAAGAGGTGAGTTCCTCTTCCCGGTGGGTGGGGGGTTGGGGCTAAAGAGGCACCGGGGAAAAGGAAAGGCTTTTCCTTTTCCCCGGTGTCTCTTTGAGCATTCCTGCTGCCCGATCGCATTGCGATCGGGCAGCAGGAATGCCCACTAGACACCAGGGATTTGTATTTTTTTATTGTTGTTACCTGTTTTTGGCACGCGGGGAATGGCCCCTTGGGCAAGGGTCGATCCCCTTTAGGGGGCAATTACTACGGCCATTTCTGCCCCCCTTGGGGGCAGATTGGCTACTTTTCAGCCAGATCTGCCCCAAGGGGGGCAGAAAACACTAGATCACCAGGGCTTTTTTTTTTTTTTTGCATTTATGTGTTGGGGGGGTGCCCCCTTGGGCAAGGGGCGCCCCCCCAAGGGGGCAGAGAACTGTTGGCCTTTTCTGCCCCCCTTGGGGGCAGATCGGCCTATTTTTTTTAGGTCCATCTGCCCCCAGGGGGGCAGAAGCCACTTAGGCACCAGGGATTGTGTGTGTAGTGGATGGGGGGGCACCCCCTTGGGCAAGGGTCGCTCCCCTTTGGGGGGCATGTCTTTTAGGGCCATTTCTGCCCCCCTTGAGGGCAGATCAGCCTATTATTTTTAGGCTGATCTGCCCCAAGGGGGCAGAAACCACTAGAACGCCAGGGATTTTTTTTTATTTGTTTATTTTTGTGGGGGGGCGTCCCCTTGGTCACGGGGCACCCCCCCAAGGGGGCCATTGACCTGTTGGCCATTTCTACACCCCCTGGGGGCAGATGGGCCTATTTTTTTAGACCCACCTGCCCCCAAGGGGGGCAGAAGCCATGTAGACACCAGGGATAGTGTGTGTGTTAGTGGATGGGGGGGGGGGGGCCTTGGGCAAGGGTCGCCCCCCCACTTTGGGGGCACATGTACCCAGGCCATTTCTGCACCCCTTGGAGACAGATCAGCCTATTATTTTTAGGCTGGTCTGCCCCCAAGGGGGGCAGAAACCACTAGAACGCCAGGGATTTTTTTTTATTTGTTTATTTTTGTGGGGGGGCGTCCCCTTGGTCACGGGGCGCCCCCCCAAGGGGGGCATTGACCTGTTGGCCATTTCTACACCCCCTGGGGGCAGATGGGCCTATTTTTTAAGACCCACCTGCCCCCAAGGGGGGCAGAAGCCATGTAGACACCAGGGATAGTGTGTGTGTGTGTGTGTGTTAGTGGATGGGGGGGGGCCTTGGGCAAGGGTCGCCCCCCCACTTTGGAGGCACATGTACCCAGGCCATTTCTGCACCCCTTGGAGACAGATCAGCCTATTATTTTTAGGCTGGTCTGCCCCCAAGGGGGGCAGAAACCACTAGAACGCCAGGGATTTTTTTTTATTTGTTTATTTTTGTGGGGGGGCGTCCCCTTGGTCACGGGGCACCCCCCGAAGGGGGCCATTGACCTGTTGGCCATTTCTACATCCCCTGGGGGCAGATGGGCCTATTTTGTAAGACCCACCAGCTCCCAAGGGGGGCAGAAGCCATGTAGACACCAGGGATAGTGTGTGAGTGTGTTAGTGGATGGGGGGGGGCCTTGGGCAAGGGTCGCCCCCCCACTTTGGGGGCACATGTACCCAGGCCATTTCTGCACCCCTTGGAGACAGATCAGCCTATTATTTTTAGGCTGGTCTGCCCCCAAGGGGGGCAGAAACCACTAGAACGCCAGGGATTTTTTTTAATTTGTTTATTTTTGTGGGGGGGGCATCCCCTTGGTCACGGGGCGCCCCCCCAAGGGGGGCATTGACCTGTTGGCCATTTCTACACCCCCTGGGGGCAGATGGGCCTATTTTGTTAGACCCACCTGCCCCCAAGGGGGGGCAGAAGCCATGTAGACACCAGGGATAGTGTGTGTGTGTGTGTGTTAGTGGATGGGGGGGGCCTTGGGCAAGGTTCGCCCCCCCACTTTGGGGGCACATGTACCCAGGCCATTTCTGCACCCCTTGGAGACAGATCAGCCTATTATTTTTAGGCTGGTCTGCCCCCAAGGGGGGCAGAAACCACTAGAACGCCAGGTTTTTTAAAAAATTTGTTTATTTTTGTGGGGGGGCGTCCCCTTGGTCACGGGGCGCCCCCCCCCAAGGGGGGCATTGAGCTGTTGGCCATTTCTACACCCTTTGGGGGCAGATGGGCCTATTTTGTTAGGCCCACCTGCCCCCAAGGGGGGCAGAAGCCACTTAGACACCAGGGATAGTGTGTGTGTGTGTGTGTTAGTGGATGGGGGGGGGGGCCTTGGGCAAGGGTCACCCCCCACTTTGGGGGCACATGTACCCAGGCCATTTCTGCACCCCTTGGAGACAGATCAGCCTATTATTTTTAGGCTGGTCTGCCCCCAAGGGGGGCAGAAAACACTAGATCACCAGGGATTTATATTGGTATGTGCATTTATGTGTGGGGGGGTGCCCCCTTGGGCAAGGGGCGCCCCCCCCAAGGGGGCAGAGAACTGTTGGCCTTTTCTGCCCCCCTCGGGGGCAGATCGGCCTATTTCTTTTAGGTCCATCTGCCCCCAAGGGGGGCAGAAGCCACTTAGGCACCAGGGATTGTGTGTGTAGTGGATGGGGGGGCGCCCCCTTGGGCAAGGGTCGCTCCCCTTTGGGGGGCATGTCTGTTAGGGCCATTTCTGCCCCCCTTGAGGGCAGATCAGCCTATTATTTTTAGGCTGATCTGCCCCAAGGGGGGCAGAAACCACTAGAACGCCAGGGATTTTTTTTTATGTGTTTATTTTTGTGGGGGGCGTCCCCTTGGTCACGGGGCACCCCCCCAAGGGGGGCATTGACCTGTTGGCCATTTCTACACCCCCTGGGGGCAGATGGGCCTATTATGTTAGGCCCACCTGCCCCCAAGGGGGGCAGAAGCCACTTAGACACCAGGGATAGTGTGTGTGTGTGTGTGTGTTAGTGGATGGGGGGGCCTTGGGCAAGGTTCTCCCCCCCACTTTGGGGGCACATGTACCCAGGCCATTTCTGCACCCCTTGGAGACAGATCAGCCTATTATTTTTAGGCTGGTCTGCACCCAAGGGGGGCAGAAACCACTAGAACGCCAGGGATTTTTTTTATTTGTTTATTTTTGTGGGGGGGTGTCCCCTTGGTCACGGGGCGCCCCCCCCCCCAAGGGGGGCATTGACCTGTTGCCCATTTCTACACCCCCTGGGGGCAGATGGGCCTATTTTGTTAGGCCCACCTGCCCCCAAGGCGGGTAGAAGCCACTTAGGCACCAGGGATAGTGTTGTGTGTGTTTTTTCTTTTTTTTTTTTGAGGGCTGTCCCCTTTGGCAAGGGTCGCTCTCCATGGGGACACACTACTAAAGGTATTTTCTGGCTTCCTTGGGGTAGACAGGCCTATTTTATTAGTAGGCCCATCTGCCCCTATGGCAGAATCCACTTAGGCACCAATTTCTAAATGTTTGATGGTGGGGTGTTTGTCAACTGAAGAAGTCTTTGCATTTGTGATAAAAAATGTTTTCCTCCTTTTTGTTCTAGTTCAAAGCTTTTGCTTTATTTGCTGTGGCTCCTTGCGGTTTTGGCGGTGGTTGACCTGCAGTTTGCACAGTTGCATGTTTTAGGTAAGTAAAAACAATTTTCTCCAAAGGAGTATTGTTGCCATGCATGAATTACATGTTTGTAGGGGGTGTACTAAATGCAGGATTGTGTGTGAAATTGTCCTTAGGTTTGTGCACAATGATATTTGTTTTGTCTTATTTCTAATTTGCCTTTCTTTCTTTATTTTTAGTGGGATATCATTGGTGATTGCTGTGTAGTAGCTGGTGAATCAAGCTTTTTCAGGCAAGTGAGCGGTATAGTTTTTGAGTTTATAACTCTTACTAACAAAGCTACACTTTGTTACTTGTCTTACACAGTGCTGGTTGTTGGTGGTGAATTTGTCCAGTTAATTTTAGCAGGAGAGATCATGGCTAGCCGCAGGATGACCGCTCAGCAGGTGGTTGGTATGCTTTTTGAGTCACAGTCTGATCATGACTATGAGACGGACTCTGCATCTGAGGCAGAGGAGGAAGTCAGAGATTCTGGCAGTGATGTTTCTCTTGGAGGGGAATCTTCTGATGATGAAGGCACACTCAGTGCAGATGAAGGGCCTGTTTTAGAGGAGGACATTGATGTGCCAATAGTGCAGCAACCTGGGGCTGAAAGGTTTCCCGTTATAAGACCTGATGTCTGGGTTGCCCCAAACATGGAGCAGCCAGAGTTGCCTGCCTTTACTGGTCTCCCGGGGTGTAACGCCAATACAGAGAACTTTATGCCTATCAATTTCTTTGATTTATTCATGGATGATGTGTTTTTGGAAGAGATTGTTGAGCAGACTAATTTGTATGCGGAGCAGCATTTGAGGGACAACGCTGCTAGACTTAGGCCACACTCTAGAGCTGCCCAGTGGATTCCCACAAATTTGGAGGAGTTAAAAAAGTTTTTGGGTTTGACTTTTTTGATGGGGTTGATAAGGAAGCCGTCACTGGCTTCTTATTGGTCTACTAGTCCCTTGATGGCAACAGCTATATTTCCAGCGACCATGAGTCGTAATCGGTATTTGCTTCTTCTTAGGATGCTGCATTTTGTTGACAATGCTTTAGCCTTGCCACGAGATCACCCAGATTCTGACCGTCTTTTTAAGATTAGGCCTGTCCTTGATCATTTTGTAGATCGGTTTTCGGAGGTCTATGTTCCAGGCAAAGAGTTAAGTGTGGACGAGTCTTTGGTCCTCTTCAAGGGTCGTTTGGTTTTTAGGCAGTACATTCCCAGCAAAAGGGCACGATATGGAATTAAATTGTATATGCTGTCTGAAAGTAGGACAGGATATGTGTATAGTTTCCGTGTGTACACTGGTAGGGATTCCAATATTGACCCCCTTGGTTGTCCTCCCACTTTTGGAGTTACTGAGAAAATTGTGTGGGATCTTGGTAGACGACTGTTCAACAAAGGTCACCATTTGTATGTAGATAACTTCTACACTGGTGTGCAATTGTTCAAGGAATTGTTTAGAGTGGACACAGTTGCTTGTGGCACAATCCGTTCTAACCGGAAAGGCTATCCAAGGGAGCTTGTCTGTAAAAAACTTGAGAGAGGACAGTGCTCTGCCTTGCGGAACGAGGAGCTGCTAGCTTTGAAATTTTCCGACAAGAGGGATGTCTACATGCTAAGTACCATCCATGATGAGAGTACTTCCCCTGTGACTGTTTGGGGCCAGGTTGCTGAAGTGCGCAAACCTGTGTGCATTTTAGATTATAATAAGCACATGGGAGGTGTAGATAGAGTTGACCAGAGGTTGGAACCTTATACTGCTATTCGTAAGTCTTACGTTTGGTATAAGAAGTTAGCACTTCACCTCTTCCACTTAGCAACCTTCAATGCTTTTATTGTGTTTAGGGATAGGTCTCCAGAGTCAAAGATGACATTTGTGAAATTTCAGGAGTCAGTGATAGAGAGTCTTATTGTGGTGGAACAGGCCAGAGTTCCTAGAGGAGCAGTGGTGGAGGATGTGGCTAGATTGAAAGATCGCCACTTTGCTGAGCACATTCCTCCCACACCCAAAAAAGACTTTCCAGCTAAGAAATGTAGAGTGTGTTTTCGAAGAGGTATCCGGAGGGAGACTCAAATGTACTGCCCAGATTGTCCTTCAAAGCCTGGGCTGTGTGTCGGTGCTTGTTTTAAGAATTACCACACCCAGAAGAATTTCTGGGAACAACCATGAGTGTAAACTCATGTCTGTTTTGTATTTTCATATGTTTAGTTTCATGGTTAGCATTTCTGTCATGTTCTTAGTTAGAGCTTTTGTGTTTGTAGTTTTGTAATTCTTTCTACTTAGTTAGGGGTTCCTCTGTTAAAAAAAAAAAAAAAATGATATCATTGTGGGTGGAGTGGGGCTTGGCTGAGAGTGTACATATTGACTTGCTGTTGGCTAACACACTGCCAGCCAAACACCAGTCCACACACTCCCATCAGCTGGTGTGATTGTTGTATCAGGCATGTGGGCGTATGTAAGTGATGGGCCCTTGAGTGGCGCTGTCTGTCGATGTGAGTGTTGTAATGTGCTGGGCCCGTGGCTGGCGGTGAGAATGGCCTTGTGTGTGTCATGTATGAAAGTTGTGTGAATGGACTGTAAAGCGGTTGGTGCCTTGTCGCGGCTTTACAGCTCACGAGCTGTGAGTCATTGGTTCAGTTTTTTGCCTTTCAGTTACTAACAGTGCATTTCATTTTTGTGAAAGCTCTTGTTAGTAAAATTTGATCCACTGAACCATCACTCACCCTCGTGCCAAATCCAACCAGTATGTGTGGTAAAAATTACAAAACCTGCTCCGCTGTAATCAGGCGTCGCAGCACACCTGTGACACGCTAGGTGCCTCAGGTGGGACCCCAATGATGAAGCATGCCACCAACTTGGTTGGTGGGTGAGGGGTCTTTTTCACATAACCTAACTGTGTTTCTTTTCAAAATTTTAGTGTTTGGCACATCACGGACGTATGTGGGCACATCAAAACGATATATTACAAAACTACCTGTGTTTGGGGGGGAGAGGGCACCTATGTTTTTGGTCCTGTGTGTGGCCTTCATCTAGGGAAACCTACCAAACCCAGACATTTTATAAAACTAGACACCCCAAGGAGTCCAGGGAGGTGTGGCTTGCGTGGATCCCCCAACATTTTCTTACCCAGACTCCTCTGTAAACCTCAAAATGTGCTTAAAAAAGCATATTTTCCTTACTTTTCTTCGTAGGATCACCACTCCAGCACAAAATTCCTACTCCCCAGTGTTCCCCTCAGCCTCCCAAGTAAAATGACACCTCACTTATGTGGGTCCCCAAAGCAGAGTCAGTCTAAAGATGTATAAAAGAATATGTCCTTATAAACTTGCTGTGCTATCCCCTCTATCTCTACAAGTTTTGGGCCTTATTCTGTTGCAGGCACCTGGCCCACCCACACAAGTGAGGTATCATTTTTATCGGGAGACTTGGGGGAACGCTGAGTGGAAGGAAATTTGTGGCTCCACTCAGATTCCAGAACTTTCTGTCACCGAAATGTGTGGAACATGTGTTTTTTTAGCCAAATTTTGAGGTTTGCAAAGGATTCTGGGTAACAGAACCTGGTCCGAGCCACACAAGTCACCCCATCTTGGATTCCCCTAGGTCTCTAGTTTTCAGAAATGCACAGGTTTGGTAGGTTTCCCTAGGTGGCGGCTGACCTACAGGCCAAAATCTACAGGTAGGCACTTTGCAAAAACCACCTCTGTTTTCCTTCACCAATTTGGCTGTGTCCACGTTGCGCTTTGGGGCATTTCCTGTCACGGGCGCTAGGTCTACCCACACAAGTGAGGTATCATTTTTATCGGGAGACGTGGGGGAACGCTGGGTGGAAGGAAATTCGTGGCTCCTCTCAGATTCCAGAACTTTCTGCCACAGAAATGTGAGGAACATGTGTTTTTTTAGCCAAATTTTGAGGTTTGCAAAGGATTCTGGGTAACAGAACCTGGTCCGAGCCACACAAGTCACCCCATCTTGGATTCCCCTAGGTCTCTAGTTTTCAGAAATGCACAGGTTTGGTAGGTTTCCCTATGTGGGGGCTGAGCTACAGGCCAAAATCTACAGGTAGGCACTTTGCAAAAAACACCTCTGTTTTCCTTCACCAATTTGGCTGTGTCCACGTTGCGCTTTGGGGCGTTTCCTTTCACGGGCGCTAGGCCTACCGACACAAGTGAGGTATCATTTTTATCGGGAGACGTGGGGGAACGCTGGGTGGAAGGAAATTCGTGGCTCCTCTCAGATTCCAGAACTTTCTGCCACAGAAATGTAAGGAACATGTGTTTTTTTAGCCAAATTTTGAGGTTTGCAAAGGATTCTGGGTAACAGAACCTGGTCCGAGCCACACAAGTCACCCCATCTTGGATTCCCCTAGGTCTCTAGTTTTCAGAAATGCACAGGTTTGGTAGGTTTCCCTAGGTGGCGGCTGACCTACAGGCCAAAATCTACAGGTAGGCACTTTGCAAAAACCACCTCTGTTTTCCTTCACCAATTTGGCTGTGTCCACGTTGCGCTTTGGGGCATTTCCTGTCACGGGCGCTAGGTCTACCCACACAAGTGAGGTATCATTTTTATCGGGAGACGTGGGGGAACGCTGGGTGGAAGGAAATTCGTGGCTCCTCTCAGATTCCAGAACTTTCTGCCACAGAAATGTGAGGAACATGTGTTTTTTTAGCCAAATTTTGAGGTTTGCAAAGGATTCTGGGTAACAGAACCTGGTCCGAGCCACACAAGTCACCCCATCTTGGATTCCCCTAGGTCTCTAGTTTTCAGAAATGCACAGGTTTGGTAGGTTTCCCTATGTGGGGGCTGAGCTACAGGCCAAAATCTACAGGTAGGCACTTTGCAAAAAACACCTCTGTTTTCCGTCACCAATTTGGCTGTGTCCACGTTGCGCTTTGGGGCATTTCCTGTCACGGGCGCTAGGCCTACAGATACAAGTGAGGTATCATTTTTATCGGGAGACGTGGAGGAACGCTGGGTGGAAGGAAATTTGTGGCTCTTCTCAGATTCCAGAACTTTCTGCCACAGAAATGTGAGGAACATGTGTTTTTTTAGCCAAATTTTGAGGTTTGCAAAGGATTCTGGGTAACAGAACCTGGTCCGAGCCACACAAGTCACCCCATCTTGGATTCCCCTAGGTCTCTAGTTTTCAGAAATGCACAGGTTTGGTAGGTTTCCCTATGTGGCGGCTGAGCTACAGGCCAGAATCTACAGGTAGGCACTTTGCAAAAAACACCTCTGTTTTCCTTCACCAATTTGGCTGTGTCCACGTTGCGCTTTGGGGCGTTTCCTGTCACGGGCGCTAGGCCTACCCACACAAGTGAGGTATCATTTTTATCGGGAGACATGGGGGAACGCTGGGTGGAAGGAAATTCGTGGCTCCTCTCAGATTCCATAACTTTCTGCCACAGAAATGTGAGGAACATGTGTTTTTTTAGCCAAATTTTGAGGTTTGCAAAGGATTCTGGGTAACAGAACCTGGTCCGAGCCACACAAGTCACCCCCTCTTGGATTCCCCTAGGTCTCTAGTTTTCAGAAATGCACAGGTTTGGTAGGTTTCCCTAGGTGGCGGCTGAGCTACAGGCCAAAATCTGCAGGTAGGCACTTTGCAAAAAACACCTCTGTTTTCCTTCACAAATTTGGATGTGTCCACGTTGCGCTTTGGGGCGTTTTCTGTCGCCGGCGCTAGGCCTACCCACACAAGTGAGGTATAATTTTTATCGGGAGACGTGGGGGAACGCTGGGTGGAAGGAAATTCGTGGCTCCTCTCAGATTCCAGAACTTTCTGCCACAGAAATATGAGGAACATGTGTTTTTTTAGCCAAATTTTGAGGTTTGCAAAGGATTCTGGGTAACAGAACCTGGTCCGAGCCACACAAGCCACCCCATCTTGGATTCCCCTAGGTCACTAGTTTTCAGAAATGCACAGGTTTGGTAGGTTTCCCTAGGTGGCGGCTGAGCTACAGGCCAAAATCTACAGGTAGTCACTTTGCTAAAAACACCTCTGTTTTCTGTGATGTGTCCACGTTGTGTTTTGGGGCATATCCTGTCGCGGGCGCTAGGCCTACCCACACAAGTGAGGTATCATTTTTATTGGGAGACTTGGGGGAACATAGAATAGCAAAACAAGTGTTATTGCCCCTTGTCTTTCTCTACATTTTTTCCTTCCAAATGTAAGACAGTGTGTAAAAAAGACGTCTATTTGAGAAATGCCCTGTAATTCACATGCTAGTATGGGCACCCCGGAATTCAGAGATGTGCAAATAACCACTGCTTCTCAACACCTTATCTTGTGCCCATTTTGGAAATACAAAGGTTTTCTTGATAGCTATTTTTTACTCTTTTTATTTCAGCTAATGAATTGCTGTATACCCGGCATAGATTGAAAACCCACTGCAGGGTGCAGGTCATTTATTGGCTCTGGGTACCTAGAGTTCTTGATGAACCTATAAGCCCTACACATCCCCGCAACCAGAAGAGTCCAGCAGACGTAACGGTATATTGCTTTCGAAAATCTGACATTGCTGGAAAAAGTTACAGAGTAAAACAGAGAGAAAAATTGATGTTTTTTTCACCTCAATTTCAATATTTTTCTTTTTCAGTTGTTATTTTCTGTAGGAAACCCTTGTAGGATCTACACAAATTACCCCTTGCTGAATTCAGATTTTTCTCTACTTTTCAAAAATGTTGCGGTTTCTGGGATCCAGCGTTGGTTTCATGCCCATTTCTGTCACTGACTGGAAGGAGGCTGAAAGCACAAAAAATCGTAAAAATGGGGTATGTCCCTGTAAAATGCCACAATTGTGTTGAAAAATTGGGTTTTCTGATTCAAGTCTGCCTGTTCCTGAAAGCTGGGAAGCTGGTGATTTTATCACCGCAAACCCTTTGTTGATGCCCTTTTCAGGGGAAAAACCACAAGCCTTCTTCTGCAGCCCATTTTTCCAATTTTTTTGAAAAAAACGAAATTTTCACTGTTTTTTGGCTAATTTCTTGGCCTCCTTCTGGGGAACCCACAAAGTCTGGGTACCTCTAGAATCCCTAGGATGTTGGAAAAAAAGGACGCAAATTTGGCGTGGGTAGCTTATGTGAACAAAAAGTTATGAGGGCCTAAGCGCGAACTGCTCCAAATAGCCAAAAAAAGGCTCGGCACAGGAGGGGGAAAAGGCCTGGCAGCGAAGGGGTTAATGAACATTTGCATAGTTCTATGCATTTATTTTGCAGTATGTCTTCAGTCAGGGACAGGACAACCTGCACTAGTGTGCTCCAGATGGCAGGAGATACACTGAGATATAAACAAGTAATGTTAACTGAAGGAAGAAAAACAGCGTGCAAGTACAGACACTGAGGGCCATATGTACGAACACATTTTCCCATAGACACAAAAAAAGGGGTAAAACCCTTTTCTACATCTGGCCCTTAGAGACAGGTGCAGGTCAGATTTGAGGGAAGAGAGTCCAGGAAAGCATGGCTGAAAAAAGAAACTGGCAGCGTCTTTATAAGTCTAAGTTAAATTCAATAACATATTTGGGGAAGAACTAGTTAAATAATTCTGGAATGAAATGGAAGGTTGCACCAGCCCAGGTGTGGGTTCTATCCTGGCTGCTAGCAGCGGATGCATTAGGCAATCCATGCAATGTGTGCCCTATTTTTTCACTTACATTTTTAGGTCTTGTCTGACACAACACGTGTACTGTCACTTCGAACATCTCTTGATAACTTAAAAAAATGTTTAAAAGTGGTTTGAGCTCGCCCATTACTTACCATTGGTTGGCTTCATGGTCAGTCGCATTTCTTTTCTTTTCATTGGTGAGCGGCAGCCGGTTTCGTTTTTGCGGTCTTGCTTTAGAGGATTTTGGTTTCACCTTCTTTAGATTCAACACACACAAACTAAATCTCCGCAGAGAATTAGCTGTGTGTGCTTTACACCTCCTTTCCTCTTGTTAGCTACAGTGCATTAAACAGATAAACAGAGCTGCATCAACTTTCCTTCCTGTATGGAGAAATAATGCGCTCCCAAAACAGTCCGTGATTTTACAGTAAAACCTCTTGTAAACAAACACAAGAGCTATTTTAACTCCTGCATTGCCGCGGAGGCTCGGCAGCCTGCTGCTGGGAACAGTATATTGTGCTAGTGCCTCTCTATTCTAGTGTTTGTATTTTAAACATTTCCGGCTGTATTTTTATTTATTTGTGTGTAACGCATGGATATATTTTCACTAGTAATTCGTTTTCTTCTGTGACAAAATACATCACTGCATGTAACTTTCCACATTATTTTTCAGATATGTTAAAGAACAGAAGTGGGAAAGAGCATTCTTAACCTGTTCTTGTGTGACAGTCCCCATGCTACATGAATCAGTGAGCACGACAGTCATTATAATAGCCAATTAATATTTTTGTATTGTATTGTTTTCAGCAAAACGCTTTATATAGGACTCGTTATTTACAATTAATATTAACAAATTGAGATTGGTGCACATTCTACCTCAGAAGGATGAAAAGCTAAATTCACTTGCCGTATTCAACACACAGTCAGCATGCGGTTGCTAATATATGTCTAATAAAGTGCATACTGGCTTTAGGAGGTGCTCGAGCGTGTTACGGATGGATAGCATGGCGCTCCGTGAGAGTCATGTAACTGCCCCAGGCCTTTGGCATGTCAGCCCTATACTTTGGTCTCCAGCTTTACCCTGCTCTGTAATTGCCTCCCCACCTTTAACAATTTCAGGCAATCGGGGCTGTTCGGATTTTGCAGGTGTGTAGTGGAATGTGGGGTGGGCGCACTAAGCCTGCGCGCAGTGCAGTGCCGTGCTGAAATGAAGCACACGACCACTCTTATAATTTGTGCGGAGCAAAATACCCCATTTGACCTTCCCCGCATCTATTTATAACCACTGGCCTGGAGGAAACAGTCCGGGTCTATCTGGGTCGCCAAACAATGATGCTGCCAGCGTGCTACTGGACCTGCACGCATCATAACATCCCTCTGCAGCTGGATTCAAATGTTCAGGGATGCAGATGACACACAAAGTCCTTTAGTTTCTGATTGGGTGGTGGATTGGGTGTGAGGTTGTACTGCTTTGATTGAGATCAGCTTCAAGACCAGAAAACCACACTTTCTCTCTCATGCGTGCCTTCCTTTTTGCCGTGACTTGGTGTCCTCTGGTTGCTAGCATGGTCACTTGTTGCTGAAGTGGTAGGGGAATCTCAATGACGCCCTGGTAACTAACACAGGTCAACTTGGCACTTCTATAAATATAAGAAGAAGCGGTCACACCCCCCAATGGGTGTCATGCTTCATCATTGGGCTTGCTCCTTAACGGGCTGTTGCTGCAGTGCCTGACGGGCCCCTCCAGGGCTGGAGATCTTTTGATAGGAGCCATTGTCGGACGGAGGAGTAGATTCAAACCTACATGTGAAGAAAGTGAAGGACTGGAGAGAGTGTGTTAAAATTGACTTTAGGCCCTAAAGCGAAGGAAGTTATTGTCCCTATTGGGTCTAAGTCAAGGTTAAAAACAACGGGAGTGACCAAGGAAAAATGTTACCTCACTCAACTAGGAAATAAAAGGGCGGAAAAGGAAAATCGCCCCTCAGCCCTCAAAGCTAGTCGACATGTTTCACACCTAAGTTGTTAATTAAGAATCAGTTGGTGTTTCTTCAGGAACTAAACTAAACAAAAAACACTAGACTTCACTTGAGAAACCTTAAGTGTGTCTGTAGTGTGTAAAAGCATTTTTGAAAGGACTTAAATAAGAGTCTAGAAGCCCTTATTTACTGAAGACCCTCCTATATTAAAAAAATGGGCCCTTGGGAACGTGCGAGCCGTGGACCTACCGCAAAAATTTCAGGTGCAAGTGTCAGCTCCTCCCACCACTCTTTCCAAGGAAGACCCATCAGGTTATGCAGCACAACTGTCATCCTGAGCCAGACGTGTATTCCACAGCCGGCAGAGGCACAGAATAGTTAAGCAAGAAAATGCCCATTTTCTAAAAGGAGCATCTTTAAACACACAAATTAAAAAACACTTTCACTCTAAGATGTGTTTTTAAATTGTGAGTTCAGAGACCACAAACTCTATTACCCCAATTCACAAAGGTAAACTTTCACTTTTAGTCTAAGTTTAGACAAAAAGTGTAAGTTTACGATTTTCAGCTATTCGAAAAGGTAAGTTACGAGTATTATCTTTACGTCCCCACTCGGGGCAGATTATCCGCACTCGGGCCAGATCAACCACACTCGTTCTGTATAATCCGCACTCAGGGAGGATCATCCGCACTCAGGGTGGATCATCTGCACTCGGGCTCGATCATCTGACCCTGGACCAGAATCATTGTAAATACACGCACCTGCACATTATCAATCACACCTGCAACCCAGATCCAAAAAACGGATAAAAGCAGCAAAAAGCAAGGGTCTGGTTCCTCCACAACCACACTGTGCCTCCCTGCGCTACATAACCTGGAGCCATGCTGCCCACTAGGAGGAACTACAAGCGACTGCATGGTCTCCCACCCTACAACAGCAGTTCTCACAGAAGGCAGCCTAATGGCAACAGTTGACCACAGCAGTCCCTGCTTTGGGGGAGAACATCTGGACCACAAATGACATCAAGAAAGAGTGGTGGGATGAGAAGAGGAGGGTGAAAGGGAAGTACACCAGGAGAGAGGTGGCCAGAGCTCTCCTGGCTGTGCAAACTGGAGACTGTCTCTGACTCACCCAACTTGAGAGGAATGTCCTCTCCACCACAGACCCCAACCTGCTCCCTGGGCTGCCTGTGAGTGATGACTGCAATGTGGTACCAGGTAATATGCAATGATACTAACAATGACACCAAATGACTACTATTTGTGATACTCCAAAAATGTGACTATGAATGTTGTCCCAAGTAAGTGCAATCTGCATGGTGACTCAGACTCTCATGTGTGTCAGCTAGCCCATTACACTACAAGTACCAGAATCCTTTGTGATGGCAATTGCAAATTGCAATCCCTCAGTCCCAAACAGTGACCCATCACTGCTGCCTCATCCAATTAACACTGGTGCATGGCAATAGATAATATCCCTCATTAATTTACCACTGATGTTGGCATGTAGAGACAAATGTGTAGTTATGTGACAGGTTGCACATAGTCAAATATCTTGGTTATATCTGATGACCTTTCCTTTCTGTTGCCACATGCAGCCAGAGAGCAGTCACACACTGGAGCACGGTCTCTGCAGCATCAGAGAGGCAACATACTGGAGCACAACAACCAACACCATTAGCACAAACTGGTATGCAAATATGGCCAGGGGAGGGCATGATCTCATACATTGTTACCAGTCAACTCACTATATGTCAACTAGTATGTTAACTGAACACAGATATAACATTGTAGGCACTGTGACATTGTCTACAAAGGAACAACCTTCAGTGAGCTCTGCAACATATATGGGTGTGACATCTGGTCAGGGAGGACCACACAAGGGGCGGACGTCAGACACCAATAAGGATACATGAAATTGACTTTGTCAAATGTTTATGCTCCTAAACTGTGGTATGAATGTCAGAAGTATGTGGTGTGTGTCTAATGTCACTGTTGCCACTCATCCTCATACGTTCATTTATGGCTCATAACAGTATACCACACACCATCCTGACATGCTTGCTAATGATATATCATCCAAACATGTATGTGTACGGTGCTTACCTAAGGGTGCATATCGGCCCTCATGTAGGTTGTTTTTGCATGGGTCAGTGCAGCAAGTCTATATGTTACAAGTCAGTATGACTCATCTTATGAGGTGTAAGGTGTTTGTGCCTTCTCAAGTATACATGGTTCTGTCACTCTGGGGAAATGTCACAAGTGTCCCTATTGTTCATGGAATGTCACTCAAGCGGAGAGTGAGGCAACACAGTGATTTGTTCAGGCTTGATACAGTCTAGGAGGCCATTTCAAACCATGGAAAGTGGCCTGCCGCAGGCCTCATAGATATGATTTACTGGTGTGTGTGCAGCTGGGGTTGCACAAACAGTGATCCTCCGGTGCCTTCAAAGGCTCATAAATTTATCCCCAAGTCCATCATGAAGAGTTGGAATCACAACCTGTTTCTAAGTTATTACATGGATACTTGCTGACAAAATGCCAGGAAACAACAGCTAAAGTAATGATGTTGGTGAGGGGTGTACTGATACCAACAGGTGTGCGTTTTGGGGGTGTGGTAGTGGCTGGCAAGATGGGTGTAGAGGAACGGAAGCCTACACATCTATTGATTGAACTGTCCAACGTGAAATCAGTAAACGTGGGGATCAGCCCAGCTTTTCCACTTGACTAAATTGTGGGATGCTAGAACAATGTTTATTTAAATGTGCCACGGTGATCACAAATGAGTGAACCTCTGAATAGAGGACTACAGGATATGTGTTGTACACGACCATATTCAGTGTTAGGTAAAATAGACCATGATGTTGTACATGTACATTGGAAACACAGGTAAAAGGAAAAGTGCACCTCAGAAAAGTCCAGGCAGACCCCCAAACTGTATAGGCTCTGACACCCCTGTCCAGGCAGACCCCCCCCCACACACTGTACAGGCTCCGACATCCCCTGTCGAGGCAGAACCCCACACTGTACAGGGTTCACCACCCCCTGTCCAGGCACACCTCCACACTGTACAGGGAACACCACCCCATGTCCGGACAGACCCCCACACTGTACAAGGATCAACAACCCCTGTCCAGGAAGACCCCCACGCTGTTCAGGGAACACTACCCCCTGTCAAGGCACACCCCACCCTGTACTGGAACCACACCCACCTGCAACTAAGAACCCCAGGAAACGTGCCACATTGCAATGATCCTCACCACTAAAACTGAGAAGACGCAAGCGAGATACCCCATGAGCACTGCAACAAATGCTTGTAAATTAAAAACACATTCCATATTTAAATTGCATTGGGCATTAGTTGATGATGTTCAAATGTTTATTGTGGCTGTAGGCCATTTATGTGTTAACAGCATGGGTAAGTCGTGTTCATCACTAGAACCATCTGTATACAGTTGTGTCATGTGAAAGGCAACTCCAGACGTGTACTTCCATACTTTGGTTCCAGCACAGACAATGAACTACACAACCAATTTTTTTTGTTTTCATTTTTTATATGTAAATATCATGATAAAGTAAAAAAAAACATCCATTGGGAAGGGAGAAACAAAATCAAATAATGCTCTTCACAGAGTAGGGGCAGGGGACATGGAGAGGGTTGCCCCCCCCCAAAAAAAACAGGAAACGTTAGGGAAGTCAGTCTATGTACAAAGGGCAAATGAAAAGTCCTGTCAAAGCGTAATATCCAGTCAAATGTTATTCTGGTCATCCTCCTTTTCAATGACAATCAGATCCTATGGCTGGCCGTTGGAAGACCTGACACCTCACAGGACAGAGACAATCCAGGGTTGTGAGGGGGATGGGGGAACAAGAGTAGGAGGATGAACAGGGAGACACATGGAGGGTGGTATGGGAGGGAAGCTGGGACAGGGCCGCCATCATGGCTGCACCCAAGGAAGTGAGCGTGGCATTGATAGCAGCAAAAGTTCTCCTCTCGGGAACTACTCAGTTTCTCAAGGATCTGCTGTAGGAACTGAGCGGAGAGGCCCTGCTCCCCCTCATATGTCACCATCCCTTTGTGGGATTCAGCCACAGGGTTGACAACACAGGGAGGGGTTTGGGTGGAACCTGAGGGATGTGGGGTGTCAGGGACATGGGAGCTCCTTGTGGGACTGACGCAGGCACTTAGAAGGAGACTGGTGGCGGGGGGCAGCTGGGTGTCCCGGTTAACTTGGGGCTCAATGTTGTAGAGAGGGGTCAGAGGCAGGCCCAGGTGTAGAAATTTCCTGCTCTGGGGACACCTCCAGCAAGTCATGTTCTCTACTTTCCGGGGGAGAGGCTACATCTTCACCCCCGGCCAGAGGTGTCCAGTTTAAGGCCCCCCTACAGCGTCCATAGCCTCCACCTGGTCATTGTCTGTAGAGTCCGTCCGGGTGGGCACCCTGCCCCTGCCTGTAGATGTTCCTTGTCCCTCCTCTTCTTCCATAAACAAAAGAGGCCATGCCCGCCAACGTCTTTAGGAAGCTATTCTCTGTCCGCTGTCCTCTCAATAGTCTTCCTGGCCGTCCGGGTCCATTGAAATAGAAGTGAGAACATTCTGTACTTGTTGTCCAAATCAAGTCAACGAACATGAGTACAAGAAGCAAGGGCTGACTTTGTTCTCCTTTGATTTCACTGACCAACTCCAGGTGACTCAGATCCCAAATGTATGTGTACTATCACTGAGATGTCCAGACATAACTCACACGTTGACATCTGTCACAATTGTGGGTGGTATATCCTTCTGTAGTGACAAGGCCTTACCTTAAGCAAAATTTCAATATTTAGGCCAGAATCTCAAGGTCCATAAAAGCTGTATGTGTGAAAGATTGAACATAGTTCAAATTTACATAAGAAATTTGGGCCAAAGGTTTCCTGAAACAGAAACACAGAAGGGAAATGACTCACCTCTGCACACTCAGGGAACAACCACAACGCCATGGAGCCCGAACTGCAGATCTTCCCCATACTGGTCTACCTCCTCCTACACCGGGAATAACAACACCGGCGGCGACGACCACAGTGAGTACTGCTGCCTAGCATACAGGGGAGGGGGGAAGGAAAAAGAGAGTGACACACACACGCTACATGCAACACCCCCACCCCAACACCATACACACAAACGGATGCAACAACATTACACATCCACCCCGTACCCCTCAGGATTAATGCAAGGACAAAAGGAAGTGATTAAAGTGAGTGTAATAAAATCAAAATCCAGAAAAACGTCCTCAAAGTTCAAAACAGTATTTACATATATACAAATGGGGGGACACTGCCCAGTCCATAATGTCCATGGGCCACAGGGCCACTTCACATAGGCCAAGGCCCCATCTTATTCCTGCATCAACATGGAGAGAACACTGCTGGGGCATCAGTTCGAAAGTACCCAGGCACCTCAGTGGGAAGAGAAATGAGGGGGCACCTCAGCCGGAAGATGGTATAACACCACTGGTCCTGGAGGGGGCTCCATGCCCTGTTCGATGTCCTGGGGAGTGCAAATCCACAGTCTCTCAAGTGGGTGGGTTGCCCACTGCTTGGTCCTGGGGGGTTCCAGGCCACAATCTCTCAAGTGGGTGGATTGCCCACTGCTTCGTCCTGGGGAGTGCAAGGCCACAGTCTCTCAAGTGAGTAGTTTGCCCACTGCTTGGTACTGTTGCGCCGCGCAGCGCGTTCTCAGGACGCGGCGCGCCCCGAGTCTTCTTTGTACAGCGCGAGGCCCCAGATATTATTTTGGGCCTCGCTCTGTCTTCTGTGGTGTCCCTGTTCTCCCCTGACCCCTCCTTACCTGTTTCTTTTTCTTTCTTCTTCTTCTTTTTCTTCTTTACGTTTTCGAGGCATTTTCTGTCCTTTCTTTATGTCTTTCCCCCTTCCCATGTTACCTTTTTCTTCCCAGCATTCCTTGGTCCCTATTTTCTATGGTTCCTGTTCTATTCTATCCTATGTACTTTTTCCCTATCTAAAATGGTGTCTTTTTACTTCCTGTTGGTCACTTCCTGTTTCTTGGTATATAAGGGCTCTGTTTTCTCCCTTTCCTTGCGCTGCATCACTTTCTGCTCAGATTGTGTCTTCGCTCCTGATTCTTAGCCTTCGGTTCTGAATCTTTTCAATTTTGCATTTACCTGCATTTTGTTCCTGTTTGATTCCTGGTTTTGTTTTCGTTTCAGGAATCCATTTTTTGGAGGTTTTTTCCCCTTTATTGGGGTTTTTTCCCTCTGGCACTAATTCTAAAGGGCACAGTCTGTTCTTGGCGTTTCCACTGCCTGCAGCACCGTGGCTACTAGAAAGAGTCGCCCCTTTCTGGGCCAAAGCCGAACCCTCAAGACCTACGCCACTAGATCTGCGGTTTCCAGGCGCCAGCAGCACGTGAGTCGTGACAGGTACTGGAGAGTGCAAGGCCACAGTCTCTCTCCAGTAGATGGCTTCTTCCACTGGTTCTGGAGGGGGCCTTGTGCCCAGTGCGCCTCATCCTGGCAAGGATGCGGTGAGTGGATGGCTTCTTCCACTGGCTCTGGAGGGGGCCTTGTGCCCAGTGTGCTTCATCCTGGCAAGGAAGGGGTGAGTGGATGCCTTCTTCCACTTGTTCTGGAGGGGGCCTTGTGCCCAGTGTGCTTCATCCTGGCAAAGAGGGGGTGTGTGGATGCCTTCTTCCACTGGTTCTGGAGGGGGCCTATGCCCAGTGTGCTTCATCCTGGGAAGGAGGGGGTGAGTGGATACCTTTTGCCACTGGTTCTTGAGGGGGTTTTGTGCCCAGTGTGCTTCATTCTGGCAAGGATGCGGTGAGTGGATGCCTTCTTCCACTGGTTCTAAAGGAGGAATTATGCAGTGTGATGCAGATTGTTGGGAGTGCAAGGTCACAGTCTCTCACCTGGGTGTCAGACCCACAAGATTTGCAGTGGGCAGGATGCATAACACCCCATGGAGGCAGGACTACAGTCCATCCACCTGCGGCGGCGGCTGCACAGTAGTGGCAGTGGCAGTGCTGGTGTCGGTGCTGCCAGTGGTGGGGGGAGGTTCCAGCCCTTCCCCTGCAGCCTCGGACGGCTGCCCACTGGGGCTGCTGGTGCTGCCAGTGGTGCTGGTGGCGGTGCTGATGGCAGTGCAGGTTGTCGGTGCTGCCAGTGGTGGGGGAGGCTCCAGCCCTTCCCCTGCAGCCTCGGACGGCTGCCCACTGAGGCTGCTGCCAGTGGTGCTGGTGGCGGTGCTAATGGCGGTGCAGGTGTCCGTGCTGCCAGTGGTGGGGGGAGGCTCCAGCGCTTCCGATGCAGCCTTGGACGTCTGAAGCACCATGGTTGGTATTGGGGGCTCAGATTCTGTCACAGCACCAGGCCTCCTGTCCCTCCTGCCTGCAGGAGCAGGCCCTTTGCCCTTACGGTGTGGTGGTGCTTCCTTGCCCTTGCCGTGTGGTGGTGCCTCCTTCCCCTTGCCATGTGGTGGTGCCTCCTTGCCCTTGCCATGTGGTTGTACCTCCTTGCCCTTGGCAGCTGGTGGTACATCCTTGCCCTTTCCCTTGGCAGCTGGTGGAGGCACACTGCCAGTGCTGATGGGTGTCTCCTTGGGGCCTCTCACACCTGCAATAGCTGCAGAAACTACAGTGGCTGTGGACTGGGTGGCTAAGGTGCTGGCCTGGGTTCTGCCCACCCTGGCCGGACGTGAAGGACTAGGGGGAGGGGAAGGGGTAGTTAAGAGGTCAAGGGTGGAGAGGAAAAGCTTCTTAGGACACTGGGGCTAGAAGAGGGTGAAGGTTTGGAAGTGGAGGAAGAGGGTGTGGTTGTAGGAGGTGTCTGTCTGCTGTGTTTGGGTGCAGGTGCATGGGCTGGATGCTGTAGTGAGGTGGATGGCTGTTGGGTGTCTGAGTGCTTGCATATGGGAACTTTGGGAGGAGGGGGCACAGACACAGTGGGAGAGGACACAGGGGACGTGTGCATGGATGTGGGGGTGGTGACTGCCAGTGAGGGGCGTGTAGTGATAGGCGTGGTGGTGATGGGGGTAGTGGGTATTAATGTAGTGCATGCAGGTGAGAGTGGAGATGCTACTGGGAGGGAAGTGGACGAGGAGTAGGAGGGGGACACAGTGGAGGCAGTGGATGTTGGTATGTCTGCATCAGGATGGTGTTTGTGTGAGTGCCTGTGGGATGATGTCTGGTGCTTATGTGCCTGAGCCAATCCTGTGTGTTCTCTTGTGTGCATGCTGGTCTGTATGTGTGCTCAGGGGAATGGGACTCGGTAGAGGAATTTGGAGGGGGGAGGCTAGGGACAGGAACAATGGCTGCTATCAGGGAGGAGACCAGTGTTGAGACGGGCCACTCACCTGAAAAGCAGGATGCCTGCAGGATCGATGGTATGCCCCTGTCCTCCTGGAACACCTCTCAGCACTTCCTGGTGGACACAGAAACCCCGGAAGGTGTCCCGAAAGGAAAGGTGGAGTGGAAGAGAAAGAGACAAAACACTGCCACGTCTTGCTGGTACAGCCAGGCATCCTGTATCTTCTTGGGGGCAGGTCGTTGCTGACAGAGTGATAGTAGAGTCAGTGCACTCAACTTCCTTGAAACTGAATCTCTCTTTCTGATATGGGCACGGGAGCAGCACTTTTCCAAAAACCCAAACTGAGTACCATAACAATAAGTACTGTGACACTAGGGCTGGCTTCACAGAGATTCACTGTTGCACACTACAATTAGAACTGTGGTTGCACTTATCATGCACAAGAAAGACAAACAAGGGCATTAATTATATTGCGTGCAACTTTCCCGCATGCATACGGTTAAACTAAAAGAACAAAAAAATTCCAAGAAATACAAATGTCCATTCTGGGTTTAAACAGTTAGGGTGGCACGGTTTGATTTGGTTTCACTGTGTGTGTGTGTGAAAAACCCTTCAAAAGCAAATTCCTCAAACCTGAAACACAGGCATGAATGGCACAATTTAATATTAGAGAAAGAAAAGTCACATAAATGCTCTTTTAAAATTGCACTGTCACTTTTTGTAGTACTTGAGCTCAAGCAGATTTCCTGAAGCACATTTAGGCAAGTAACTACAATAATAATGCAGAATGTTCAGAAATGCATTTGTCTCTTCAAGATAAGCACTCTGCCAAAATACGAGGTCTGAAATACACCAGTTGTTCTAGGAAAGCGCAGCGCTCAAAGAACAAACTCCCTAGAGAATACTAGTCACCTAGCTGCAGTCTTTCCCAGAGTGCTGGAGGAATGCCTGGTGTCAGCTAGTACAGGAATGAAGAAAATAATTGCCTCAAAAGTCCTGAATATGAGGATGACAGCAGGGGCTGGACTGCCAAATCAGATGCTGAGATCAGGAAGCAAAACAAAGCCAAGCTGGGAGAAATGCTTCACTCTGCTACATATAGCCAATCAGGAAAGCAGTTGAGTTTCCACATGTGGATGAGTCACCACACCCAATTAGAAGCACATGTCTACACCACACCCAATTAGAAGCACATGTCTACACCTGCTCATATTAGCAAACAAGCATTGGTAAAACAAGCATTGATAAAACCAATTGTGTAACACAGCACATTCGTCCGCCAAGGTACCGCCGCTGAATGACCGCACCGCGGTCAAAAGACCGCGGCGGCCATTCAGACATTTCCTCTGGGCCGGCGGGCGCTCTCCAAAAGAGCGCCCGCCGGCCCAGAGGAAATGCCCCTGCAACGAGGACGCCGGCTCAGAATTGAGCTGGCGTAGTTGCAGGGGTGCGACGGGTGCAGTTGCACCCGTCGCGTATTTCAGTGTCTGCTTAGCAGACACTGAAATACTTTGCGGGGCCCTCTTACGGGGGCCCCTGCAGTGCCCATGCCATGGGCATGGGCACTGCAGGGGCCCCCAGGGGCCCCGCGGCACCCCCTACCGCCATCCTGTTCCTGGCGGGAGACCCGCCAGGAACAGGATGGCGGTAGGGGGTGTCAGAATCCCCATGGCTGCGGAGCGCGCTCCGCAGCCATGGAGGATTCTGAAGGGCAGTGGTAAACCGGCGGGAGACCGCCGGTTTACCCTTTCTGACCGCGGCTGAACCGCCGCGGTCAGAATGCCCTCGGGAGCACCGCCAGCCTGTTGGCGGTGCTCCCGTGGTCGGTGGCCCTGGCGGCCACTGGCCGCCAGGGTCAGAATGACCCCCTATGTTTACTTAGAAACATGAAGGTTTAACCAAGAACAGAGATATGATTTAACCCTAATCCCTGGGGATGCTGACAGATGATACAGGAGGCACCTTGGGGATTCCTGTCAGCCAGAGCCTGAAATGATCTCTGTTGGGCCCCAGACCAGAGTGAATGCCCTCCAGGAATGCATTTGTATGTTGCAAATGGCCTCCCAGGCCCTGGATGGCAGCAGAGCTAATTGGGGCAAGGCCTGAGGTCCCTGGGGCGAAGGAGATGCCCACCCTCCTGGGTGAGCGGGCAAGTGAAACACGCTGAGGGGCTGCTGGGAGGGCGGTGCTGGTGCAGGGGGTGGCGGCTGTACCTGTGGTTGAGGTGGCCATAGGGCTGTCTGCCACCACTAGGGAGCTTCCATCGGAGGAGGTATCACTTTCAGAACTGTCCCCTCTGTCTCCGCCGTGGTGCTCCCCTCGCCCTCCGTCCCACTGGTGCCTGCACCGTCGGTGGATTTGGCCTCATGAGCCCTGTGGGATGCAGCTCCCTCCATCACCGGTGCCTCTGCTCCTCCGCCAGATGATGCTAATGCCACAGAATGACAGGGTGACAAAACAAAAAGGGGGGGAGAGACAGAGGATACACGTGGCCAATGCCAGCAACAACACCACGGTTGGCGTACGCAACACACAGGGGACAGCCCTACGCACTAGGTGATGCACTACCAGTCACAATGCTAGTTACCAGGCCATGGACAGTAATACCTAACGCCAGTTGCAGCATACCTGTGACCCACAGAGCCCTGCCCAGTTGTGGATGCCCACTAGCTTATTTGTAGGTGGAGTTCACCTGGCCTGGCCTAGGGGCACCAACAGGCGCACATCCCCCACCCAGAGACTACCCCACCCTACCCTTTTTCTGATGGGCGCTGACCTGCAGAAAAATACACATAGAGAAAGGTATCAGTCACACCGTCCAGCCTGTTACACTCCTGGCCCACGATATCCCTCCCATCCCCTTAAGCATAGACATTGCCCACCATACATGCAGCACGCTGCCCAGGACCCCTCCACCACTCCCAATTACACGAGGCCCTCACATACAGCACTCCATGTATTCATGCCCCGTGCATCGTGCTCACAGTGTACTCACCTGTTGGTCTGGAGGCCCATACAGCATTTGGTACTGGGGTAGGACCCCATCCTCCAGTCTCTCCAACTTCACAGCGGTGAAGGCAGGGACCCTTTCCCCAGTGACTCGAGCCATGGTCAGTTCCAGACACAGATCACAGCAGCACTTGCAGTGTAGGTCCTCTCCTGTTGAAGGTCAGGTAGCAAGTAAGTGAACAGATAGAAAATGGCGGTCACGTCTGTGGCGGTGCGTACCGTCACCACCGGCGTACATCATCATTGACTATTGTAACCCATAGGGCCCAATGTTAACCAATGAGGAGTGGCACGGCGGTCCTCGACCGCCTCCCACAACGGCACACAACGTCAGCAGCATTACGTAATTTCCACTTGTCCATCCACATAGGACAGGTGTCTGCCATTTTGGGGGGGGGGCAGGCCGTGGCACCTAACTGCGTCACAGCAGACATAGGCACATTTCGGGCCTAAACATCAACATACTGTTTCTGTCACAACATGCAATGCATTGTACATTTAGGAAATGTGGGAAACTGACCAGCTGCTCATTGGTTTTCCCTCTAGATTACAACCGCTGTGGATGAATAGGAGATGGAGACATCCCTCCGTGTACAGACCCCTGGTGGACTTGGCAACAATGGAGGACAGGCACATTATTCTCACCTACAGACTTGATAGGGCCACAATCCAAGAGTTGTGTGCACAATTGGAGCCAGACCTGATCTCAGCTATCCGTCAGCCCACTGGGATCCCACCTCTTGTGCAAGTCCTATCTGTGCTCCATTTTTTGGCAACTGGCTCCTTCCAAGTGACAGTGGCCTTGGCAGCAGGAATGTCACAGCCAATGTTCTCAATAGTGCTGACCAGAGTGTTGTCTGCCCTGATGAAACACACGCACAGCTACATAGTTTTCACCCAGGTGGAGGATTTGGCCACAGTGAAAGCTGATTTCTATGCAATGGGACACATCCCCAACATTATTGGGGCAATAGATGGTACACATATTGCATTTGTTCCCCCCCCCCAGAGAACAGGTGTTCAGAAATCAAAAGAGCTTTCACTCTATGAATGTGTAGATAGTGTGCCTGGCGGACCAGTACATCTCCCATGTGAATGCAAAGTATCCTGGGTCTGTGCATGATGCCTTTATCCTGAGAAATAGCAGCATCCCATATGTGATGGCTCAACTCCAGAGGCACAGGGTGTGGCTAATAGGTGAGCCCATGGTCCCCACCCAGTGTATGCTGGTATATGGGTGTGGGGTTGGCCCTAAGGGTTACTGTCCCGCTAACAGGTATCCCTCAATATTTGCAGGTGACTCTGGTGACCCAAACCTCTCATGGCTACTGACACCAGTGAGGAATCCCAGGACAAGGGCAGAGGAACATTACAATGAGGCACATGAGCGAAGAAGACGAATTATAGAGCAAACCTTTGGCCTCGTGAAGGCCAAGTTTCGGTGCCTCCATCTAACAGGTGGTTCCCTGTGCTACTCACCCAAGAAGGTGTGCCAAATCATCGTGGCATGCTGCATGTTGCACAACCTTGCCTTACATCACAAGGTGCCTTTTCTGCAGGAGAATGAGGCTGGAGATGGGCGTGTGGCAGCAGTGGAGCCTGTGGACAGAGACAAAGAGGAGGTTGAGGATGAGGATGTGGACAACAGAACATCAATCATTCCACAGTACTTCCAGTGACACACAGGTAAGACACTGTAACTTCACCTTCCATTGCAGTTTTGTGTTGTATATTTTCACTGGCAGGCTGCTGTTCCCACTACTATGGCCACTTACTCTACCCTTTGACATGTATATTCACAGCTATCTGTGCCCAACTGTGGCTCTTGGTGTTTTGACTGCAGCCAACTACAGGTCATACCTATGTATACATAATTGTACAGTCTAATTGCAATGTCTACAGATTGTTAAACAATTGTATACTTAAATCATTTGACATACTCCATACTTGTATTTTTTCAAAGGGTGTTTATTTAAGTGCTGAGAAGTAAATGGGGATGTGCAAGGGCTTGGGTGATGGTGGAGGAATGTCCAGGATAGAGTCCAGTCTATTTGCATCACAGGTGCATTGTCCAATGGGGCATAGGAAGTGGAGCAATGGCAGTTCAAGGTGGACAGGGTGACAGAGTGGGACACAAGGGTGACAATCAGGAGAGTCTTATTTCCTGGAGGGGGCCTTAGCAATGTTCTCTGGCTTGTGCCTGGATCGTAGGGACCGTTTGCGTGGTGGTTCTCCTTCTGCAGGGGGAGGGGTGCTGGTGGCCTGTTGTTCCTGTGGTGGGGCCTCCTGTTCACTAGCGGCAGCGGACGTGGAGGGCTGTTCATCCTTGTGGCTAGTGTCAGGGGCCCGTTGGTGTGCCACTGCCTCCCTCATGGTGTTGGCCATGTCTGCCAGCACCCCTGCAATGGTGACCAAGGTGGTGTGGATTTCCCTCAGGTCCTCCCTGATCCCCAAGTACTGTCCCTCCTGCAGCTGCTGGGTCTCCTGCAACTTGTCCAGTATCTGGCCCATCGTTTCCTGGGAATGGTGGTATGCTCCCAGGATGTTGGTGAGTGTCTCGTGGAGAGTCGGTTCCCTGGGCCTGTCTTCCCCCTGTCACACAGCAGTCCTCCCAGCTTCCCTGTTGTCCTGTGCCCCTGTCCCCTGAACCGTGTGCCCACTGTCACTGACCCCAGGTCCCTGATCGTCCTGTGTTTGTGGGTTTGCCTGGGGTCCCTGTAGTGGTGGACACACTGCTGATTGATGTGTCCTGGGGACAGAGGTATGGGCCCGCTGGGTGGGTGCTGTGGTGGTGTTTCCTGAGGGGGGAGGCTCTGTGGTTGTATGGGACTGTGCCTGGGTAACCGCCTGTCCGGAGGTCCATGATGGGCCACGTTGGTCATCCAGATCCAGGCGAGCAGAGCTGCTGTCATCACTGTGGTCCTCTTCTGTGGGGGGACTGGATGTTGCTGGCACCTCCTCTCTGGTGATGTTGGGTGTGGGACCTGTGGGGATGTCAATGCAGTGTTATTGTTTCTGCGTGTGACATCTTGTGCATGGGTGTGTTGCCTTCTATGGTTGTGAGTCCCCTGTCAGCTTTGCCTTGTGTGAGTAGTTATTTTGTGGTCTAGGTGATTCTCTCTAGTATGCATGCTCTGGGGATAGGTGTCCATGCAAGTCTGTGAGTGGTGTCCATGCATTGTTGTTGCATGCAGTGCTGGGTTTTGGGATTGGTGGGTTGTGATGGTGGGGTGTGTGGGAGGTGATGGACTGATGGGAGTGAGGGTAAGGGTGGTGGTATGTGATGGCATGCAGGTAGGGGGGAAGTGGTAAAGAGTTGACTTACCAGAGTCCAGTCCTCCTGCTACTCCTGCCAGGCCCTCAGGATGCAGTATTGCCAAGACTTGCTACTCCCATGTTGTTGGTTGTGGGGGAGGAGGTGGGGGTCCACCACCAGTCCTCTGTACAGCTATCTGGTGTCCTGCAACCACGGAACGCACCTTCCCCGTAGGTCGTTCCACCTCTTCCTGATGTCATCCCTTGTTCTCGGGTGCTGTCCCACGGCGTTTTCCCTGTCAACGATCCTCTGCCATAGCTCCTTCTTCCTAGCAATAGATGTCTGCTGCTGCTGTCAGTGCTCCAACTAGCTGTGGCTCTACCCGGAAGACTTCCTCCACCATGACCATTAGCTCCTCCTCTGAGAACCTGGGGTGTCTTTGTGGTGCCATGGGTGTAGTGTGAGTGGTATGTGTGAGGGTGTGTGGAGGTGATGTGTTGGGGTGTGTGCTGTGTGGTACGTGGATGGTGTTTGGGTGATGGTGTACTGGGGCTCTGGTTGCGTGGGTGCTCTTGCTGTATTTCTCTCTAGTTGCAATTTTTGTTAGTCATAAAGGGTTGTGGGTAATGTGTGTGTGTGTTTTATAGTGTTGTGGGTGTGTGGGTGTGGGGTGTGTCAGGTGTGTGTAGTTTGAATTATCCAATGTGGTGTTGTTTTGTATGTGTGTGTGTATTTTGAGCTAGGCGGTATGTACTGCCAATGGTTTACAGCGGTTGAATGCCCGCTGCAGTGATTAATGGGTCATAATGTGATGGGCATTATTCTGTTGGCGTAACGGTGTGGGTTTTGGTACCTCAATTTTATCACTGACCTTTGGGCTGGCTGACTTGTGTGTGTGTCTGTATAGTGAAAGATTGCTATGTGTGTGTCATAATATTGGTAGCGGTATACGGCCGCAGTAGCAGTATGTTGGCGGCAATGGGCATGGCGGTAAGCAGGACTTACCACCAATGTCATAATGAGGGCCATAGTGTCAAGTACACCAAGGGCCAGAGGTACAGAGCAAGACTAGGAAGCCTTAGCAGCACAAGCAACTTTGTCACACCAGCCCCAACACGGAAACAGTAAAGTGTGTGTATCATGCAGGATTGCTCCTTTGAAACTGGGGGCACATATTGCCGTGCCAGTTCTGAACCAAAACAGTGATGAGATCTGCCCCCTCACCTCCAGTCCCCCTGCCAAAAGCCCAATAATCCCCAGGCCAGCCAGCCTGGACATGGACAGCCTGGACATGGCCACAACCTACGCACTAGTGGCAGAGCCTCCTCAATCATTGCATGTGGTATACGAAAACTATACTGTGAAATCTCATACCAGGAATTTCCCCCTTGTTTACAGGTACTCACCCTCTGATGTGGCACCTTCACCTCAATGGGTGAGGCCCTTTGTGAAGCATAGCACTCTTGTGACACTGTCCAGGGAGGTCTCACTCATTCAAACATTTGACCCCTTGAGTCAAGGAAGCCCTAAGAGATGTTGTCACATGGCACAATGCACGGCCAATCTGAAGACTCTTGGGAACAGCTGTTGTATACAGGCATCATGTGTGGCTTACAAAGTAGTCTCAGGATGGCATATGTGGACACTGTTAAGAGTCCATCGATCATCATTGACAAAAGACTGAAAACCACATGAAGGCCATGAAACAACATGTTGCTCAGGAGAAAAAAGCTGGTCACTTACCTGCATACCCTGCTCTCTGTTTTGTCCAATGGCCCAGTTGCCAAGATTCAGAGCTAGCTGAGCATCCAGAGGTATGTGTAAGCCATGATTTAATGCTGTGTTGTGTGCAGAACACAACAGGCTACTGTAATCTTGCACACAACTTGAGGGGAGTACAGCAGCACCCCGTACAGTCAAGACATCTGAATCTTGACTTCAGCAGCCTAAAACTGTTCTCAATGATGGCTCATGTACATCTGTATGCCCTATTGTACCCCTGCTGAGGTACAGTGGTAGCACGTCTGTATGGTGTGAGGAGATGAGGGGAGAGTGCATATGCAACATCACCATAGAAAGGAAATAGAGTGATATTTGTAAATGTCCCTCATGCAGCTGTACTGTACGTGCTGTATGAAATGGTACATAGTTCCTGTTTGGGGCATGTATGTGGCATGAGGATTAGTGTTATGTAATGGTTGTGCACATGTACGAACACAATTATACATATCATACTTGTGTGGTGCTTGGTACTTACCCCGTAGCCACATGTTGCCAAATTCTCCCACAGCCATCCGCTGAGCAAGAGGTATCCTGTGGAATATGTAGCCGTCATGGGTACTGCCTGGGAACACTGCATGCACATCAATGAGGCTACCACTGGCATCACAGACACCCTGCATGTTGATGGTGTGCCAGCAGTGTCTGTTGCAAAAGATGTATGCATTGTGGCGAGGTGGCTGAAGAGGCACATGAGTGCAACCTAATGCACCCAGCACACTTGGGAAGCAGGAAATGAGGTAGAAATCCCTAGCTTCCCTTTGCCGTCTGGCCAGTGTATGGGGCATTTGTATGCGGCAATGGGTTCTCCTATTGATGCAGCTCAGTACCTGATGCAGGCATTGGGACTGGGTTGCCTGAGAGATGACCACATGGTCACCCGAGACCCTCTGCAATGACTCCACAGCAAAGAAATGGAGAGCTTATAGGATCTTGACATAGGCTAGGATGGCATGTGAGCAGCAGGTGGTACAGTCAAGATCCTGCTCCCACTCACAAAGGTGATATCAGAGGGAAAATGGTATCTGGCCATGACATCTTGGCTGGACATCCCAAAAAGGGTTGATCGTTTGTCTGAAGATCCTCTCTACTCTCCTCCTCCTTCTCCTCAAATAATCCTGTCACATAGCAAGGGGCAAACCAACAAACTCATTCAGCTGGGATTGGGAGTGGGCTGAGGAGTTTCAGCTGGAGTAGTATTCATTTTTGCCTCATCTGCCCGGAGTGTGGATGATCTGGCCTGAGTACTGATCCGGCCCAAGTGCAAATGTGCATCCCCGAGGGTGGATGATCATCCGAGTGCGGACGTAAAGATACTGCTTGTAACTTATCTTTGTGGATACCTGAAAATCTAAACCTAGACCAAAAGTGTAAGTTTATCTTTGTGATTCGGGCCCCATATCTCTATCTGCTCCCAATAGGAAATTACACTTAAGAGCTATTTCAAGGCAATCCCATGTTAACCTATGGGAGAAAAGCCTTGCAATAGGGAATACTGAATTGGGCAGTATTTCACTATCAGGACATGTAAACTACACCAGTACCTTTTAAACATACTACACCCTGCCATGGGGCTACCTGGATCCCACCATAGGGTTGCCTTACATGTATTAAAAGCCAAGGCTGGGGCCTGGCAAGTAGGTGCACTTGCCAGGTCGACATGGCAGTTTAAAACTGCACACGCATACACTACAATGGCAGGTCTGAGACAAGTGTACAGGGCTACTCATGTGGGGGGCACAATCAGTGCTGCAGGCAAACTAGTAGCATTTGATTTACAGGCCATGGGCACACATGGTGCAATATACTAGGGACTTTCAACTAAATGAAATATGCCAATCATGGATAACCAATCATAATCGCAATTTATACAGGGAGTTCTTGCACTTTAGCACTGACCAGCAGTGGTAAAGTGCCCAGATTCCTAAAACCAGCAAAAAAAAATCAGAAAAAATATAGGAGGAAGGGGACGAAAAGTTTGGGGATAACCCTACAAAAAAGGCCATTTCCAACAGCGCCCCTGCAATGCACAGTTTTATTATGAATATTTTTAAAGCAAATGTTAGAGTGATATTATCAATGATGTTATAAAAGATGTCATGAGTGTTATGTTAAAATGCTTATAAAGCACCAAACAGCTACCAATTATGTGTAGGGGTTCCTGTTGCTAATAGCAATGAGGTAGAAGTGTCTGGCTTAAATGTTTCAAAACAACCAGGTATGTAATTGTCTGCCAAAAGCTGGTAGTAAAGTACAGGACCTCAGTTGTTCAGGCATAGAATTCCAAAGTTTAGGGCCTATAAATGAAAAAGAGCAGTCTCCCATGCGAGTGAGCTTGACCTTAGGAATAACACACAAGGTGAGGTTGCTAGAACGCAGGTACCAAGAAGGTTGATACAGTGTTATGAAACTATTAATATGATGGAGGGCAGTACCTGCCCTAGCATTAAAAGCATAGTGCAGCGCCTTGATATCAATTTGTTTTTCCACCACTAGCCAGTGAAGCTCGCGTCAGAGGGAAGAAACTGAGACATGTTGTGGAAGTTGATAAATTAGCCTTACTGCCACATTCTGCACCACCTGCAGACGTCTTAGAGAGGCTTAGTCAACACCTAAGTAAAGGATGTTACCATAATCCAGGGGAGATTGAGTAAGTGACTGGATTACAGTTCTTTGGGCAGGTATAGGAAGTATCCAGATGGATTTCGGTAACCATTTCATGATGGCAAAACATGCTCCAAATACCTTTGCCACTTGTGGCTTCATGGAGAGCTTGTTATCATTCAAAAAGCCTAAGTTCTTGACTTTATAAACGGGGGTTGGAGTCTCCCCCAACACCACTGGCCAATGCTGTGGCCCCCAGAGGCTTGGCTTTTTCCCAAGGAACAGCACCTCTGTTTTATTGCCATTCAATTTCAGTGAGTTATTATTCATCTAGGAGGCTATCTGAGTTAAGCATGAGTTAAGAGAGGCAGAGCTGTGGTCCTGAGCGGATGATAGTGAGAAGATGATTTGCATATCGTTGCAATAGGAGACTAGATAAAGACCAAAATGCTCTACCAACTCTGCCAAAAGGTGCACATAGATATTACAAAGCACTGGGCTTAAAGCTGATCCCCAAGGAACTCCTGAATCCCCAGTGTGACACGTGTACAAACCTCCGCCAGAAGAAACTTGAAAGTTACGACCCCTCAAAAAGGAGGCTAACCAAACCAAGGCTTTCCCCTGAATCCCCAATTGCATAAGTCTCCCTATTGGTATATCATGGGACACAGTATCGAAGGCGACGCTGAGATCAAGTAAGATCAGTGCTGCCATCTTGCCCTTATCAAGGAGCTGCCTAAGATGTTCTGCGACTCGTAGAAGTGCAGACTAGGTACTGTATCCTGCTCTGAATCCTGATTGAGGGCCATGTAATTGATTCTCAGAATCTACAAAGTCAGAGAGTTGTTTACAGACATGTTTTTCCAAAATCTTAGACAAAATGGGGAGCTGGGAGATAGGTATATAATTAGACCAACTATCAGGATCTAGATTAGGTTTCTTCAAAAGAAAACCAGGTTTCCCCCAAACCTGGGGTATGAAGCTCTGCTGCAGGGAACAGTTGAGAAGTTTTACGAAAAGAAGTAAAATGTCTGGATCTAAAAGATGAAAGTTGTTTGAAGGAAGGGGGTCCTTCGGGGAACCTGATCCTCTAGCTTGTGTCAATGACACAAATGTAGTGAAGTCTAAAGTGGCCCACAGGACCAGAGTATGGAGGATGGGTGAAGATTTGGCCAAGATCGACACATTCGAATCAGAGGGCAGTGGCATGGTAATTGTCGGAGGAAGATCTCGGCCTCCTTTCAGCAAGAATTGCTGAATGTCCTATACTTCGCTCACAAAAAAAAATACGTCAATTTCTAACATTGAGCCTGGGGTACAGCAGTTGCAGGGACAATCCTGCCAGGATCAGAAGCTCACTAACTACACTGAAAAGCATTCTAGGACAGTTACGAGCGAAGGTAATCTGATTAGAGAAGGAAGTGGCACGGACCAATCTACATCGGGTATGATAGTTCTTAAGCGCTAGTTTATAATTAGTCCTGTCAGTGTCATCATAGCTGAGTCTCCAAAGTCTCTCCAGCCTTTTACAACTCGTTTTTATGGCCTGTAGTTCCTCTGTAAACCATGGAGCTGGAGGAGGAAGCCTAGCAGAACTAGGTTTTTAAGGGTAGGATATGATCTAGGGAGTTGCCCAACCAATCATCCATTCAAGGCTGATCAACCTTAATGTCTTCCATAGATAGGGAATTGAATTCCTCAGCTGGCTGTTTAAAGAACTGATATCTAGCTTTGACCAAATCCGGTCTGAGATTTATTCCTTTAACTTGTGACAGACAATGGAATAGGTATAGTAAAAGGAACAGCCCGATGATTTGACCAAAGAAGGGGCACCAATTCTTGCATCCGGACATTGAGCACTTTGGAATACTGAATTCAGACCTTGCATTGATCATTGATTTTTCTATAAGGTCACTACCTTAGAGTTTCTAATAGGATGAACAGATACTAGACCCTAAAGCTTCTTTGCTTTAACATTGGGTTGACGTTTTGCTTGACTTCATGTTTGAAACCTGGTGTCCTTAATGAATCGTTTTTGGCACAACTTTTCTCCGCTACTTTTTCTGTACATTGGCCTTTCAGTAGACTGTGGTAGGTTCAATTGTCATAGTACAAGCATGAACAACTGTTACTCAGGTATTTTAGGGCAGTACATAGTTCATTGTTCTCAGTCCATCTCCATTATTATATATAGTGACAAAGAGTATGTTTCTTGCAAATAGAATACAGGAGTTTTGCAGCAATGCAGTGATTCAGAATAAATTATTATGATGAGTTGTAAGAATATCAATGTCTAACCCACATCTTGTTTCTTTAAGAAAATACGCGAGCAGCAGGCATTTTTAGTGTACTGTTCCAAGATGGCATAACCCCATTTTGTAGCAGTAAATTTAAACGAAGAACAGAAGATGCATGAAAGTACATTTGTAGAAAGGAGTAGACCAGCAGCAAATTGTTGCTGCTGGACCCCCCTAAAAGTTTTTTTTAAATTAAAGAAAATGGGACTATGGGGAAGACAGTAAGTGCTGCATAAGAAAAAGCAATGGCGATAAGCAGGGAGGAGCAGGGGAGTAAATTAGGCCATGAGCCAGGATCCCAAACTTAGTCCATTGGGGGGATGGGTTCTGACATTATTTTTTGCAAGATATGGATGCCTAGAGATGGAAAATATGTGATAGCAAATCATCACTCATTCCCTTTTGTCTGATATTATTGGATTAACAACCATAGCCACCAAAAAAATAGTTTTCATATTTTTGATAAATAGCATACAAGTTCCACATAACTTGTGGAAAAATAAATCTAATCGCACCAGAATGGTTAAAGTCAATATAATTGAAAAATAATTATGATTATTAATTGTAATATTAACAATATTGTCCTTAAGATAATAACAATAAAACTTCATCTTATTCCTCATATATTGATATAGATTATATACATAATATTCACGTACACTTTCAAATAATAATTGTTGTCACATCTTACATAGGCAATGCATCTCATGAGTGAACATAAACACAATTTATCATTCACATTCATTGTCATCATCTTGTTCTGAATAGGTGTCATCATTCTCAGCGTCTATTTGGTTAGCATAAATGGGAAGTCTGCACACATCAGTGCACTTGAGGTCATTTAGACAGCAGGCACATGTTGGGAGTTGACAGTTCCTAGTGCAGGTGCAACCTAGTAGGTCTAACACAGCCTGAGGTGCTAACCGCCCCTCCATCCAGTCCACTACCAGTTGCTGAGCTCCCTCGTGTTTTCCCAACTTCCACCCTCTCCCAATTAGACTAAGACCCTCATCACGAGTTTGGCGGTCTTTTGGAAGACCGCTGCGGTGGCGGCCGCCAAAATTCTACCATGTTGGCAGTCATCCAACCTCAGTATTAAAAGCCACATAGTGAAGACTGCCAAATTCCATCCAAAAATCTGAGACTGCCAGGACACTGGAGGGTAGGTAAGAGGTAGCTCCACCACCAGTACCGCCACCGTGACACTTCCCACCCACCACATTACGAGCCACAAATCACCAAAGCGGTCCTTACATTGCAAAAAACAATTGGCGGAGCAAACCGCGGTTCAGACAGAACACAAAACCACATTGGACGATCTGAATACCCCACACCTGACACACATACACTTACAAGACACACCTACTCACTGCACTATATAACACCCCCCCAGATAACCCACAATTCTTTGCTACCAAAAAGACAGTGAGAGACAGAGAGGAGCCACAACCGAACGACTCAGCATGTGAACACCATAGACACCTATACACTTCCCACTCAGCACACACCACACAACTGCACAAACGACACAATAGTCACAAAACCAATACACACAAACATGACAACCGGCCTTCACATTCAACTAAACACCCCAACCCCACCAAGCACCCTACACTGCACCCTTGCACACAGAACAACCACCCCCACCCACAACACAACCACCATCATGTCCCTACAAAGGCACCCATGCTTCACAGACGATGAGTTGAGGTCACAGTCATGGTCAATTAAATTGTCAGGGTAGAGCCACAGTTTTTTGGAGCACAGGTATAGCAAACCTTCATAGCCAGGAAAATTGAGTTATGGCAGAGAATTGTTGACGGGGTCATCTCAGTAGGCAACCATCCATGCATAAGGGAGGACATCAGTAAGAGGTGGAACGACTTACGGGCAAAGGTGCATTCCATAACATCATGATATCAAATAGCCGTGCAGAAGACTGGCGGTGGGCTCTCACCTCCTCCCCCACAGTTCACATCCTGGGAGGAGAAGGTCTTGGACGTTCTGCACCTAGAGGGCCTGACTGGAATACCCAGAGGACTGGACTCTGGTAAGTAACTACCACTCCTCTGGCACACATTCATCCTGTCCAACATGTAGTACGGGTGTGCACGTGCGTGTGTATAGTATGGGTGTGTGTGTGTGTATGTCGGTGTGTGTGTATGTGCGTACAGGTGTGTGGTTACGTGTGTGTGTCACCGTTGCCTGCCGCCCCTGATGTGTGAGCTGTGTATGCATGTGTAGTTTGGGTTTTCCCTCCAGTGTGTGGTAGGTGTGTGTATTCACGGTTGTTGTCTTCGTCACTGGTTCCGGATTCGTTGTATGAGCAGGAGAAGTGGGAGGTCTTCCAGTTCTGGTTCCATGGCGGCTCCGGATGGGTATGTGTTCCTGAAGGTGAGTGTCTCCTTTTATAGAGTTGGTTTCTGCAAGAGATTTGGTGGTGGTGCGACTACAGCAGAAACGTTGGCAGTGTGCAGCCTTGTAATATATCCATTGGAAACATAGTCCCCGCTGGCCTGAAAGTGCCTACCGCCGCCCATGGTGGCATGTCCGCAAAGGCGTACCGGTGGTTGTTTGGCTGTGTTCTGTTGGGAAGACCGCCATGGTCATAATTTGGCAGTCTTCACCACCAGCCCGCTAGCAGTATGACCTCTGCCGCCAACATGGCAGTCCTGTGACACCCAAACATGTAATGAGGGCCTGAGTGTCTGTTTTCGCCAAATGCAGCGATTCCCTTATCAGCTCTAAATGTTTCAAATTTTCAGAAATAATTTTCAACCCAACATTAAAGCATTAAAGGTAGGCAAGTAGCCAATGGAATCCTGCGATACACTATCTAGGTCTCTAGTACTGATGTTAATTCCTGTCCATCTTGGTATTCTCTGTTTGAGGCTCTCTTCTTGTTTTGTAACAACCCAGATTATGTTCTTAGTTTGTGCAACCTTCAATTGGGCAACACATTCCGGCATGACTTTGTACATGTCATCAATGGCTGAGGCCTACCCCGTTCACCAGAAACATTCATGAACAATTCTTCAGTACTTGTGGTGGACAATGTAAAAAGGTTGTGGTCCAAGCAACTTGGGCTGCACTGCTCTACTGTTGACTCAATCAATTGTCCCCTTACCAGGAAGAGTCACTTTCAGCCTATCAATGTTATCCCATGCTAAGTTAGTGAAGACATGAGGCTGCATGTCGGCTGGAAGAACAGTTTGCTCATTTCAGGGTGCAGCAAGTTTCTAAAGACACAAGGCGGTATCATTTTCTTCCAGTTGTGAATATGAAATCCCATGACCAAGTCTGTTTAGAGTAGAAATGATTCCAAAAATGCCTGTCAGCCTGACAGTGTATGGGAGCAACAATTGCTTGGGGGTTTCTGCTGGCCATTTGTGACTGCTTATATAATGTCCTGACTGAAAGGTTGCATAAGTAAGGCAACTCTTTTGGATGGCTTTGTGTTTTCTGGATCTCCAGTCAGAAGTGGCAATAGGAACCGTTTAAGGTAATCAGGCACTGTAAATTAATCTTTATCAATGTCTGATGGATGATATAGCCATGGAGTTGATGTCAAGTTTGTTTTAATCATTGTTCTTATGTTCGATGATGTCTGATCAATGATCTTGTTCATGTCTGTTGCCTTAACCTTTAAAACTGATAATTCTTCTTTCAAACTCTGGTTTTCTCTTACAACATCCTGTACCATGACACCATCAGGATGGGCTATAATTTTCCTTGATTGTCTGGGAATACATGGAAACTCTCATCCAACTCAGACTCCAATTCTCTTCAGATATGCCTCTTGGTTGATTCGCCTATTCTGTGTATTTCTCTGCATGTCATGAGGGTTTCGAGCCTTTCAGTGTGAGTCATCTGCCGTATTACCTCTTTGTTAGGAATAGGCACGGTTCTAATGTATTGAAATATTTTGTCATATGCTTCATCTCTCAAATTTTTGTAGTGATCTTAGGATTGAATGCTAGATGCATGATCTTCCTCCTTTGCTTTAACCCTTGTATAGTTCCTATAACAAGATGCATTATAATGGGCTTCTACAGCCACTATGTCCCTAATACAAACTGCTAAGATCTTTGAATCACAATTAATGGTCAACGCTAAGCCCCGTGGTCTTGATTAACTTCTCATATATTGATGTTCTCTCATAGCATTTTATCTTTCCACAAAATATGCATTCTTCAGCATATAGGTTTGACTTTAATGATGTTCTTCTGTTTAAGCGTTTACATGTGCACTCACTTGTTCCAGCACCACCACAAACTCTTCCTTCAGCTTTTCGCTTAATAGTCTGTAAATCTCTCTTTAGAGTAAACTGGCTCCTGCACTTCCTGTGGTAAAATACTTGAGGAATGTGTTGACGTGGAATGTGATTCCTTAACTGAGCTGCCTCTAACAAAGTTTTCAATGTTGAGCAGTCTTGTGGGCTTGTCAGTGTAACTCCATGTTGGTCATTTGACCATAAATGAAATATACACTGGGGAACAGAGAAACAGGATGTGCTTGTTTCAGTTTTCTTCATGATGCTGCACAATCATTCACCACCAGCTCTGGAAAAATAAATTATTTAAAAATGTGTACATTTTACTTGGTGTACTTAATATATTCATAATTATTACTATTATAAATATTATCAATTTATATAATCACATTTACTATAATTGTAAATTTTAATAATACATTTTACAATAATAAACATTATGAAAATAATTCCAGTTACATCAAGGTATTTCAAGAGTGGAGTGGTAACTCACAAAAGGCAACGAGTTATGACTTGCTATCACATGTATCCCATCTCTAAACATCCATTCCTTGTCAATAAGTCATATTAGAACCCATCCCCCCAAGGAGTACTGATAACATGGTTTGCTCAAGGCCTAAATAGAGGGTGCATTAAAACAAAGCCAAGCAGGACAGGGAGAGGTGGGAAAAGCAACAGATGAGCTGAGGGATGGCAGAGCAACATGGAGAGCACAGAGGGCATTGATGTGAAGGCACAAGCAACAAACAGGATAGAGAGAAGCAAAAAAACTGATGTACCCCTATTGAGTGCTAAAGGCAAAATAAATAGTTCTATGAGTGGAAGATAGGGAAGGATATAACTCATCCAACAAAAAAGGAGGGTAAAGAAGCTATGCTCCAGTGGAGGGTCAAACAGAAACAAGCATTTGCAATGCAATAGGTCCCACATATTTTGAGCAAGTAACTTGTCTTTCGACAACAGCGTCACAAGCAAAAAACAAAAGAAAACAAGAGAAGAAACTGAGAATAGACGACTTGGCAAAATAAAATAAAGTTAACTTTAAAAAATAAAACTTTTCAGTTGTGTGCCTGATGGGGACTTTTTTGCCAGTCACAAACAAGCCTTTTGTTTGCGGGGCACTCAAGTTAAAAACAACAAGTAGTACCTTGATCATGTCGGGAGCAGCGGACGGGCACTAATTAAGTTGCATCAATTAGTGCTTGATAGCTGCTCCACACAAAGTAACAGAAGTGATGCCAGGCGTGCATGGACGAAATACAAGACTGTAAAGAAGACTGCCACGCAAACCAACAAATGGTGAACGACAGGTGGGCTCCAAGCCCTTTACTAAACACAGCAAAATCTTGCGAGGGAGACTCATGCACTAGTGCATGCACTTGCAGGCCCGACCCTAAAAAGAGGTAAGAGAGATTGACAGGAACTGCAACCAATGATGAGCAAACAGTCGAGCCAATGCGCTTCGGTTTTGTACACAATTGCTCTTTTGACAGCATGCAGAGAAAGAGAGGTCTAAAAAATATAAAAACATGTAAATTTAGTCTCAGTGCTAAAAATAGGCTAGTGCAGTCAGGTATTGTGTAACTACACTTCTTTGGTTTGAAAGGCAGAGAAACTGCACTTCTCAGCAGGGGTTAAATTCTTTGGTCGTTTATGCCTCTAAATTCGGGAAGCTGCCGAAGCCCACCTAGTCTTTTATTCACTGTGGCTGCCTTGCAGCAATGACTCAGTGATGCGAGCCTCGGCATTCTGATGTTATTTAGTTTGAGCAGACTTTGGATGACGGTGCCTGAAATGTCATGCTCGTGCAGGGAGGCATCATGTTTGTCATAGCCATCTGCCTTTTGCTGTGAGTGGCACAAGATTACATTCCCTGGGAGAGCAAGAGTGCGATGATTCTGTAGGAATGAATATGGACCTGTCAGTGGAATGTGCAAGGTAAATCCATCGAAATGTGCGGCGGCGGCAGCATTTATTCATCTGGCTCTGAAAAGCAACACACAGGAATGCTAAATCCTTTACTCACATTATGAGGAATTTCCAACCAAGAGAGTAAACTAATTTATCTGAAATACTAAGCATTCTTTCTTTTTCTGTAGCATGTTTATTTGTATGTTCAATTATGTTGTGTATTGTGATGTTCTGTTATTGTTTCTGATCGTGTGTTTCGGCGTGTTGATTACTATGTGATACAGTTACATGCATTTGTAAAGTACAGCTCTAGCATGTGTACTTAATACTTCTGGCATCTGGAAACCCCTTATGGTTTTGGGATTCTTGTTGATCGGAGGTTAAATGGTTTGAGGATATTGTATGTGGGTGTGTTTGATTATATTAGAGATGAATTACATTGGATAGCCAGCATGCTATCAGGATATCATCAATATGCCACTGACATGCTGAGTCAAAAGGTTGTATGTCGGAATATTGTATGCAATGATATTCCCTGAAATAAATATTATTGCCTCCATATAATTTACCAAAATCTATAGCCCTGTGGGAATGTGTATAGATTTTCAACTATTAACTCTGGTGGGGTGATATGTAAATGGTCTTTAGGACACACTATCTATGTAAGACAACATTCTGACTACAACAGTCTAAAACCATTCTGAGTGAAAGTCTCGAAGAAAATAATCTGATGAGAGGATAGGTCTTGTAATGTCTCCTGCACTGAAAGAGATGCAGAGCTCGTCAGAATAAATGTAACAGAGTGTTGCAGAGAGATCAAGTAGGGACAAGATTTGATTTTGTGGAACCACAAGAAATTTCATGGGTTGAGTGGACATTGCGCAAGGCATCAGTGGATTTTATTCTAAGCAAATGTGTACTCTGCACATGATAGTCAGGTTGAGTGGTATGAAATAAAATAAATCCCTTGGTGGAGAGAGAGTCATTTCAGAGAGCAAAGTACAGGACTGTCATGGCTATCACTGATTGAGATGAGTGGTTACCCCCACGTGGATGTTTACAGTAATGAAAGTAGCTGTAGAGAATAGCACAATTAATCATCGGGCCAAAAACAGGAAAAGTCTTGGAAAGATTCTTTTTGTTTTTAAATTCTGAATGTTTTTGTTTTTTAAATAAGTTCTGGTCTACTGGGAAGCCAAACTGAAACTGAATTTGTGGTGGCCCATTAGAGAAGGTCCTTGTGGGTGCTAAGGAAGGTTTTTTATCAGTATCTTATGTACTTCGGAATTATCAAAGCACTGAAGAAGGATCTCTGTTATCTTTTAGGTTTTTACTACAATGCTGGTGAATTCCAGGCTTAGCACCAATGTAAAATAGAATATCAAGGACTACTCGTTATTCACCATTTTGTTTAACTGAACACCCTCCAAACTACCCTTGCAGATGAGTTGGTGAATAGATTATTGGACATACATGACCAGAGGACCTCTGTTCTACCTTGTAGAAGGGGTGAGCATGGGCCCTATTTCTATGAGTCTTTGTAGCAATACAGTTGAGAAAGAGAGGAAATGTACAAAGTAGAACAATGTGAGAGAGCTTTTGACCAGCTTTCCCTGTTGGAGTCTTCCAATATATGAGGCATCACAATAACAGTGTCTGGGTGAATGGTAGATTCTGTTTGGAAATGCCGAAGTGTGAAGGGATTGCATAAAATATTCAATTTCCACTGGGCAAGTATGAAAAGTGTCTGGTTAACTACTTTTTGTTTCTCCTGAATTCTACGGGAGCGCTCAATGTAAATGTCACCACTGTGTAGAAGAAAGACATGATATACCCTGATATGGAGTGAACCTCTTTGCCCATCTCCCTGACGGTGGACAGTGGTGTCCCTTGTTACTGTATTTGTGTTTCGTTGACAATGGTAGAATAGTGCAGAGTCATCTTAACAGCACGTGACTGTTTCCACTTGTTTAGATCAGATATTAAAACCACCTTGATGAGCAGGAAGTGAACTTTTCCTCCTTCAAGGTCACAGTTCTTTTCTTGTTACATGTTTATCAAGTCTCAAATGCCAGGCTAAAGGCCAAGGACATATTGTTAAGTAATCCATCCCTGGAGTTGGCAAGATTCAGAGAACTCTTAATTACCTTTTTATTTCTGGTTAATATTTTGTGGTAGCGGCATGGGTATTTTTTATGGGTAGCTGTTACTTATTTGTTGTTTTCAGCCATCACTGTGGAGTGTATTACAATGCCTTCAATTTAACAAATACGACCACTGATGTTTTATATCTAAACATGGTACTATGATACCATTCGTTACTGGTTGTATGTTGTTGAAATAAGTTTAATAACATGCTGATTCCTTGAGCTTTCAGTGAATATTTATAAAAAGAAAAGCAATGACCATTCTTTGAGCTTCATGCTAATGGTTTTCTATTTCATGTAATTTCTTCAAGGGTTAAACGATGGTCATGTCATTTGCATCCAACCCTATGGTTTCACCCAAATTACACCCAGGGTGGAGTTCTTATGCTCCATAGGTTTCATTTATCCATTAGTTGTTTGCAACGCAGGGTGGGGAAAAGTGTTAAATAATCCAAAGGTGACATATTGCACCCATGTTTTTCAATGTATTAAGAAAGGCAGAGAATTTTAAGTTACTCCCAGTTTTGGAAAGTTTTAAGCATATCCTATTTTTGAGAAGAATCGTTTGATCGTTAAGAGGTGATCGGCCCCGCAAGCAATGAATATTGCATCTACTAAAACGTAATAGCTGGGCTAATTATCACCTACTCAGAATTCACCTCTGCAAAATGCATAAAAACATGCGAATTTCGGTGGTAACTGTACCGAAGTCTGCATGTCTCTGTTCTATATTTTCTAGGCACTTTTCCCCTGCAAATTATAGCAGGTTTGACCTACTGAAACTTTCGTGGGGGAAATTGAGGCAGTTAGATGTTAGGTGAAAAACTCAGAATTGCAATATGTGCAGTAACAAAAGTTACCACAACGACTGGAATCTCACTTTTAATGAGGGCCTGCCACTTGTTGCTGTACAATGCACAGAAATGTGCAATTGTGCGATACAATTTGTTGTTTGTAGGCCAAAGTATATCTCTTTTTATGAATAAAACGAGAAAAAAGTATTGATTTCAAGTTGTAACTTTTTTGCTGTTTGAATCATCAAATATGTTCACATTTCGACATCCAAATAATAACTGGATGGTGGACTGTGACCATTTTTTACGAATTCCACAGCAAAAAGGCATTTTGTGGCAAAAAATAACATTTTCCAAATATTGTGCTGAGAGCTTGCTTGTGCTAATTAGTAGCGCCAAATTTGGCATATTTCACCATAGTGCACAAAAACAAGCAAATCAACCAGCATTTGTATCCTGCCTAGGGTTTCCTGAGTGATTCTTAATTCGGTTGCAGAAAGTTTGTTTGACATACAAGAGAAGGTAATCTAGCCAAAAGTTTCATAATATGATCAAAATCATTTTACAGCTGTTTGAGGTGGATCCTCTGCGATCCCCGACCACCTGATTCGGAAATGTATTTCTTAGCAACAGATGATTTCAACAAGAAATGCTTTACACAGTACAAAATACCTTAGCAGTTTTAGTATAATGTATAAAGAAAGTGGAAGTGATGGGCTTGGAAGGGTGATGTATGTTCAACAAAAACATGACAATACTTCCATGTATTACATGTACATATATCTTATTTGGCACACTATGACTGGGCCTCTTTCTCCACCATAGTGTAACATTTGAATAAAGACTGGTCCCTACACCTTGCACTGTTAAAGAGCAATGTTGGGTACAGAAGGAGGGATCTCTGTAAAGTACAGATAGTTCCCGAAATACTGCAACTGTGTGTTAATAGTCACAGGGCACGTGTCCTGTCCCTACAGAACACCATCTAAGATCATAAGTATTTTTTAAGGATGAGTACATTGATTGGCCTACAGAAAGTCCTTCTACCAGCTGTCCCTCTCTCACTGGAAGTGAATCAAAATAAGAGGTGTGTGAAATTCACATAATTTGATTTTGCCTAATTACGCAAAACGTTTAAAACATTTCTCAAAATTACACATAAGGACATGAAAAGCACATCCGTCATATAGAGTATATACTCTATTTTGGTGTGAAATGTGTCCGTGTGTCAGTTTTGACAAGATGATGCATTTCGCATCAAAAATAGTGCAAAAACCACAATTGCTGTAATCAACAGCCGCTTATGTTCTGGTTACTTCCACTGTTCCCAGACTCCTGCACTTTAATTTTGCCACAAACAGATGCATTATTAATTACACAAGATGACAAGTGGTGTAATTTCAGAAATTTTGCATTGCTACTAGCATAAAGGAAAAGTTCCCAAATTAAGCAAATATAATGTAAATGTTGCCCAGGCCTAACCAAAATAAATCGACTGTATTCCACTTCTGTACCATCTGAATTGTGTATCTAAGCTAATTTGTTCAACAAATTAATGCTTTGCCTGGTTGTGCCTTCATGTGATTACAAAGTTCGAAGTCCACACAGTCCCATTGAATAAGCCCACGCTCAATTTGTAAAGAAACATAAATAGATGAAAAAAAATTGTCTTAGCCTTACATTTTTCTCGGGCCAGTAGATAGCGCTGCTGATTGCCAGAGCTGTGGAATACCAAGAATGTCTCTTTCTCACCGTTATTTAACCCCATGCCACATTATTTCACCACACTGTACTTCATGTTTTAAATCTACTTTCGCTAATTACTGTTTTCCTCTATTTTTCTTTCTGTTTCCTATTCCTTGTCTTGACTTTCTCTCTCTTGCTCTGGGTAAAAGTCTGATGAGGAAAAATTTAAATTAAGTGCTAGTGCCCACCACCTGCAACCACCAGCACAAATTAAGCACCAGCATACGCCTACACATGCAATCGAAATTGTACAATGGTCCACCCACCTGTCTTTTAAAGTGTATGTAAGGACACTAAATGACTGTGAGATATTTCTTTTGTCATACAGCCATGCAGACTGCTTTGCCTTACACCTGTTTAGTCTGTTTGCAACGCGATGATACACCTGGCTCGAAATCCCCAACCACGACTTTGCCCCATACAAAAGTGATGCTAATGTTTCTTGGCTACACTTTGTCAAGCTGAAAAATCCTCTAACAAAGACGTCTTAATCCCAACCTATGTAAAAGGGATTTGTTCTCAACCACAATCTGGTGTCAGCTTCCGCTCCCAGCGTGGCCCAGACTCACCTGTAATTCTAACCTTCGTTACCGATACCAACCTTTTCATGTGCACAGCGAGGAGGAGTTTCCTCTTTGCAGAAGGGACACACTGCAAGAATGCAGTATTTCTTCAACCTCTAGAAGTTCACACTCAAAGTAAAAAACAGCATGATTGAGGCACATCGGTTGAACCTGGTGCATCTACGGTTTCACTGGACGCACCTGTTGAGTACTGAACCAAATGCTGACTGAGTATATTATTGCCGGCAGCCAAGTCTCTGCCTCACCTCACACCATCTGCCACCCGTGTTTGAAAACGAACGGTAAGCTCACCATTTAAGGGTGGCAGCTGCAGTTTATTTTTCCGATTTTCTGGGTATTTATCAGTTCCAAAACTGAGCTGCGCCCTGAAATTTTTTACCTGCACGTCCTCTGTAACAGAATCACAGTAATATGTTGCACGTGTATATAAAGAGTCCCACAATGCCTCCTTTCATTGTTCCTCATTTGTAAACGTTGTGGGAACAAAGAGCTCCCAGCTAAGAGGGTATCAGCCCGAAGCTTACACAAAATCACAAATCCAGTAGAATTACTTATAAAACCTGTTTTAAAACAATAATGAAAACATCACAAAAGTAAGGTAGCAGCTTGCGTAATACTCTCTTCTTTAATGCACCAGTACTGTTAAGAGTCAACCACGAAGGCCCTCATTACAATTGGTTTCTTAATTCCAATAGGGCTGTTAACAGCAGTCATCGACCCATCACAGTTCATAGATCTGATGAAACACAACATATCTCTTAACTTTCTCTGGGGCATAGTCTGGCTCAAAATTAGGATTTACTGGGGGGATTGGACCAAGAAATACTGATCCCCCTGGTACTTTCTCATTTCTTAGTAGACCCTCAGAGTCCAATTCTTAACAGGACGAATTGTTCCCACCACCAGAATATCCGCTGGTATTGGTAACTCCAGGGGAAAATCCAGCCAACGTACCAGGCCACTAATAACGAGGACCTATGTGGCCACAAACTCACACAGCATTTATTTTCATGCAAGAATGTCATGTTACAGTTTTGATCTTCCCCACCACCCTGTGGCCACTTATTGTAGTGCTGTAAAGATGTAAAAATAAACATTGGCAAAATCAATAGGTATGGTTTTAATGTGCTTACATGCACACTGCATTTTTGCATGCTTGAATTTCAGATTTCCATGTATTGTAACAGACTTATTTAATGTGTGCGTGTGTGTGTGTGTGTGTGTGTGCATATACATGTGGGTGACTCGCACATGAGCCCTGACTAAATATGAAAAAAATGCCTACTCCAGGCAATAGCCCCCCAAAAAATTGCATATGTGAGATAAATAATTTAGGGGCAAGTTAATCAAACTTTCATGCAGCATAGCAATCCACCTTGCTGATCTGCTCTGTATGAATGGGAAAGGGCAGGAATGCGCAATATTTAACATTATACAGTGCATTCCTGTCCATTTCTTTTGCTGGTGCCCTTTCAGCTGCCTTCCAAACAATGCAGGCACCCGTGCGCGATGATGCAAAGGTGTCTGTGTTGTAGGCAGGATTGTTTTTCTGCAGTAAGGTGCACCTTCCTGCACAAAAGCAATCCTCAGAGGCATTTTCCTCTTTATCAGTGTTCTGCAGACTGCAGCACACTTAGAAAGAGGAAACAATGAGGAGAAATAAAGATATTTCTCCTTGTTGTGCCTCCCCTGGGAAGGTGTAGTATTTGAATGCATTCCCAGGTTTACCAGTGTAGGTAAATCTGGGAATGCACCAAAATCAATGGGTGGATGTGTGGGAACACCCAGGCTCCACCTATGGAACGCCTCCCTGAGACAGAGTTATGCAACACAGTGATTTACGCCGCGCTGCATTACTCTAGATTTATCAAGCCATGCAGGGCCATGCAAGGTGACCTTGCATAGCTTGAAAAATCTGATTTAGTAGTTGTGTCACCCTTGCGCCCTCTTGCGTGGTGCAAGGGCAATGCAACTCAATGACAACTATGCCCCTGACTGTGTTCTTCAGAAATTATTAAGTGTTCTTCAGAAATGTAAAAGTGTCGTTTATACACTGCAAAGCAAAAAATCAATGGGAAGTGGAGTGAAACACCAAACAGTCCATAGCCACAGTGTGACAGAAAAATGCTCCTTTTGGTGATGCTCAATCCACATTATGTATATTGTTAGAAACTGGGTTTCTGGTTGGCAGAGGTATGCACTTTATCCAAGCAGGAACCACAATCCGAGTCAGGGTAAGTCAGATACACTCCATAAATTAACACGTGCTAACCCTCTGGTAGATTAGCACAGAGCAGGCAGGTTTAATTTAAGAGGCAATGTGTAAAGTATTTGTGCAACTCTTTAAACAGTGAAAACACCACACAAAAGACACCCTACCTGGTTAGACAAATAGAGCTTAATTTTATGAATAAAACAAGAGCAAAACAACAAAAATCCAATAAATGGAAGTTGAGATATGAATTGTTAATGATTAAAATGCTTAAAGGTGCTTAAAAGCATAACACGTCAACTGGGGCTATCTGGTTGCACTACACTGGGTAAAATCCAAAAGTTCATATACAGTCCCAGACATGTCCTGCTGAAGTTTTACCTTCTCAAGTTGAGCCAAGAGTACCGTTCATGGGGGAGAAGTTTGTCAGGAGCAAGGAGAGCCTAGCTGGCAGTGGTCTGTGGGCTGAGTCAGATGTGCATTGTCAACAGGTGGACTGGAGCCTCATGAGCGGTGATGCTTGCTGTGTGAAGAGACGAACTTGCAGTGGCTCGTGCTGATTCTTTGTGCGAGCAGCACAGTTCTGGTGTGAGTGAGCCCATTAACAGTCATGAAGAGGCCAAAAGCTGGATTTCAGGAGCCACAAGATCACTTTGAAGAGCCCAGGACGGGAGGGGCACCTCTTGGGATCAGGAGCTCATTGAAGATGGGTCCAGGAGCTGTAGCAGAAGTGTTGGAAGTTTTTTGTGTCCCTGAGAATTTAGAAGAACAGGAGGCAAGCCAGCAAGCCATTGAAATCACTCTGGTTGTGGGTTGGAGAGATTCAGGTCCAGCACATCTCACCACAAGGCAGGGAGGGCAGCAGAGAGCAGGTCAGCACAGCAGAACAGGAATCTAGCAGAGTCCAGCAGAGTGACAGTTATTTCAGCAGCACAGCTGTCCTTCCTCCTGGCAGAGTAGCCACAGGTCCAGAAGTGTACTGAAGTTGTAGTGTCTGAAAACTTATAGCCAGCTGTGACTTTGAAGTGGGGGAGACTTCGAAGAGAAGCCTTTTAAGTGCATAGGTCCCTGCCCTTTCTTCCCTGGCTCCAGACTCTCTACAGGGAGGTATGCAGCACTTTGTATGGGATCAGGACACAGCTCATTCAGGACTAAATGTCAGCTCCTCCCTCCCATCCTGCCCAGGATGGGTCTTCAGGCTGCTCATGGCCCATTGGCCACATCTAAGCTTCCTTTGTGTGTGGCTGTCTGGAGGGAATGCACAAGAGCTCAGCTGTCACCCACCCAGATGTGTATTCAGCGCGAGGCAGACGGCACTAGTTGGTTAAAGTAAGAAAATGGCAACTTTCTAAACGTGCCATTTTCAGAATAACAATTTAAAATTCGACTTCACCATACTGTGATTCCAGAGACCCAAAACCTGGAGTTCCCATCTATTCCCAATTGAAAATTACACTTGTAAAATGTAATAAGGCAATCCCAATGTTATCCTATGGGGAGTTTAAGCCTGGCAGTAGTGAAAAAAATGAATTTAAGGGTTTTTCACTACTAGGACATGAAAAAATTAAAAGTACATGCCCTACTTTTTTAATACACTGCACCCTGCCCTTGGGTTTTCCAGGGCCAACCTTATGTGTGACGTATATGCATTAGAAAGGGAAGTTTGGGCCTGGCATGAAGGATAACTTGCAAGGTTGACAAGGCAGTTCAAAACAGCACACACAGGCTGTCCAATGGCAGGCCTCAGACATGTTTGAAGGGCGACTGAAGTGAGTGGCTCAATCAGTGCTTCAGGCCCACCAGGAGCATTTAATTTAGAGGCCTTGGGCACAGGTAGAGCACTTTATTAGGATCTTAGAAGTAAATTAAATATGCCAATTGTGAATAAGCCAATATTACCATGTTTTAAGCAGAGAGCACATGCACTTTAGCACTAGTTAGCAGTGGTTACGTGCCCAGAGCCTAAGCAAAAACAAGGACTCAAAAACAGGAGGTGAGAGGGCAAAAAGTTAGGGGAAACAACATCAAAGATGTCAAATCTAGCATATATTTTTAAAGATTTTGTGACAATAGATATTCTGATAGCTGCGCTGTCAAGCCAGATTTGAAACAACAGGAGGGTGCTAATTAGGAATGAGCCTCAGAGCTAGTCACTTCTTGTAACATATGTGCCACATATCCATGTGTATTTGACAATAAACAGTACTATTGTCAGTAAAATGACTTATCCCTACATATATTATGCAGCAATTTTAACATATTCCTATCTCTTTCCAACACATACGATAGCCTCAAGGCTCACACTGAAGAGATCCTAAAGTACATAAATGATCATGATTGCACTGATAATATGTAGATACTCATGTCCATACTGCTTCTGAAGTTGCATCTTACCTGTTCCACACAAAGATGTACAAGGGCAGCGCAGCACCTTTAAAGGCAGAATGCATGAAAGGCAAGAGATTATTTTTTGGGGTTCTAACTGATAAATGGTGTATAAAGCTACAATGTGATACATAGGGTAAGTGTGTTCCTCTGCCCCTGAGAGGCCTCACTTGTTTTGTGTATGAGTATAACCACACATGACATAAATTGTACAATATGCACACATATTACTGCATTGGAGCCAGAGAAAAGAACCAGGACCAAAGCAACACCTCCCCAGGTAAGAGGAAATGGGAGACTTAGGGGCAGATTTAAGAAATGTGGCACTGCATCCAATGCACCATGCGTGCGCCATATTTAAGATATGGTGCACCATGGTGGTAGTTAGGAATTAGTGTCAAAATGTTCAACGCTAGTTTGGCGCTTTGCAGGATTAGTGTAAAAAATGTTGACACTAATCCGGCAAAGCACATTGGGGCCCATTATAAATAATGGCGTGCCTCCTTTTAATGCCTGCTCTGTGCAGGCATTAAAAATGCAACATAAATGGTGCAAATAAATCTTTTAGATTTCTTTGCACCATTTTCAGGCCCCCCTGATGTGGGAATGGCCCCTTGCATACATTATGCCTGGCACAGGCAAATGTGGCGCAAGGGGTTACAAAGTGGCGCAATGTATGCATTGCGCCACTTTGTAAATCTGGCACTATAATTTTGGCCTCCTTGGGCCACATTAGTGTAAAAAAATTATGCTAATGTGGCACAAGAAGGCACTAGGCCCTGTTGAAACTGGGCCTTTTGGTTTTTAAACTTTGCAAGTAGTTTCACAAAGTTACATGCATGTAGTATCACACTTAGCAAGTAATTAATGCCAATGATGATGGAAGGTTATTCAGGTAGGAATGGCACATCCATAATTTATGACTAGCTAACAACAAGGTCTTACTGGCACAATGGTGTGTGCAGTAGTGGCAGGCACCAGTGTGTGTCCCAGCATAGCCAGGATTCTGTAACCTGTAGTGACAAAACCTTCCCAACTATACATGCTGTATCTTGTTCACACACAGTGCTACAGTAGGTGACTATCTGTGTTGGTCTGTGTGTCAAATCACACGAAGATGACCACTTACAGTGTATTAAAAATGGTGCAGTCCTTAAGTGACTCAAATGTGAGGTACACTAACTTTTGACCATAGGTCTCTCACAAAGCCACATATACCTTCACAGACTGCAGGGTAATAGATATACCATGTACTCAACTCAACCTACTCAATAATAATATCTCTCCATTGATGCAATGATTACAATGTTGTGAAAATAAAAACAATGTTAATGCAAAAAAGAAAATCTATCTAAAGAACCTAAAACTACCTATCCTACATTAACTAACCTTAACACCTACCTCAAACTATCTACATTTATCCTAAACTTCCTACATCTTCCTTACACTTACTTAACTTATCCTAAGCTATCTTAAACACTAAACACAAATAACACGTTAAACATCAACCCACACCACACCTTAACACACATAGATTGGCAAAATACAAATAGCAACTACACCTAAACATATGCTAACTACACATGTAAAGCTAATCAAAAAAATATATACACACAGATATAAACACAAATATATGTATGTCGATATATATATATATATATATATATATATATATATATAGAGAGAGAGAGAGAGAGAGAGATTTTACAAATACAGCACATCAACTCCCCACCCATTAAAAACCATAAAAGCAGAAAACAGTTTTTTAAACTACTACCTATAAAAAATGTCTAAAAGCTAAAACCTAATAACACTAAACTTATCCTAATCAGTAACTTACTCTATGCCTAACTATTCTAAATCCAAAGAACAAATGTGAAAAAGAGAAGAATGATGTACAAAGGGAGAGTCTCAATAACTTGCAAAACCTGCACCCGGCCTCCTCCATGTCCTCAACATGTTCACTCAGACTGGTCGGTTCCTGCTGCACTTCATCCAGCCTCTTTGTTATCTTCTGCAACTCACAAAGGATGCAGTAATGGAACACAGAGTCCCTGCTTCTTCTGGGCCTCCTGGCCCATGTGGTTGGGGTCTATGTGGCTGCAGGTGTAGGCGCTGTGGTATGTGTTTGGGGTGGCTTCTGCTGGCTTTGGATACCCGTGGTTGTGTTTGTGACTCATGTAGTGGATTTAGATTTCCATGGATTTTCCAGTACCCCACAGACTTTGCTCACTCATAAAGCTTGACCATTTTCTTGTATGCCTTAGAGACATTCCATATATGGTGGCAATGGTCCCCGTGTGTTTCAAACATTTTGGCCTCTACAGCTGTCATGTTATCTAGAGTGGTAATGTAACAACAGTCTTAGCTAAACCTGTACATGTACATGATGTGTGTGAAAATAGGCTGACATTGTAACACAATCATATGTGACTGTCCAGACCACCTCCAGAAATGTAAACGAATATATGGACAATTTACTGTAATTACATAGACATCCCCTACTTGAGCAAGGAAAACAGAGTCAGGTGCCATCTGTGTAGGTGCACGATATGGAAATGTAACCCCAATGAGGATTTTACATAGGACACATGGTCCAGAATTTGGGTATTGGGATTACATCATGCAAATGGGCTGATCCTTGCTCATCAACATAAGTGAAAGTGGTTTAGGTGATACACCATCTGGAGTCTCACAAGGCAGCACACATTGCTGACTTCACTTACTCAGTGCCAGATAGTCAATACATGGATAGGGGGTTGTCATTTATCTCATGCAAAACATGACTGGGTACATTTCAAAAATGTACTCTTAGGCAAATGTACTGAAATGTGACACACTTGTAGCCAAAAACATGGTGAGTCTTACTTAAATGGTCCTCAAATTACTAGACAGCGTAAGGAAATGGCTAATTGGGCAAGTTTGGAGAGTGCTGTGTTGTTTTGTGACATAAAGAGAGGGTGAGGAAAAATTGAAAGCCGTTAAAGCATAGGAACACCTGGTGGATAGTTTGTTGGCCCCGGAAGCAGCTATAGATTCATCAAGTATCTCCCTGAGTCCTTGAGGGTGAAAAAAAGAATTCTAGTTTAATTCAGATATATTGCGTGATAAAGGGTACTACTGTGATATTCTTGTTCATGTGGAATATCTTAGCACTTTATTTATGACTGCTTTACTGAATTGGGTAACTGTGGGTGGGGGGAATGATGTTATAGTTTTATTGTAGTAGTTTTAGTGGACCTAATATATAAATGAAATGTATAGTAGTAGAAATATGTTTGATTGCTTGTAATATATATATATATTTTTTTTACCAGGATGGAGTAACACCAAAACAGAACAAGATACATTGTCACTTTCAGAAAATGAAACAAAACAAAATCAGCCAGGTTTATCTAAGAAATAATCCCCACAGATCAGAGAGAACTTTTTAGCGCTACCTACTCTGCTAGCATATCTCATCTCCTGAACCCTGACTTGCACCATCTTACAACGCCATTCTTGACTAGTAGGAGACAGCTTAGAACGCCAATTTCTCAACAGAAGAGACCTAGCAACCGCAGTGGCTATAAATACGAGCTTCTCCCATCTAGAAGAGAGCCTTGCCTCGGGATCGTAGCCCAAGCTCATTAACCGAATGCTGGGAGATATAGATACCGACGCCATAGTTGTTAACATCACAAAAACTCCCTCCCAATATCCCTGTATACATCGGCATGTCGCAATCACATGGATCCAACCTGCCACTCCTACTTCCTTACAGCGAAAACACATATCGGGATAGCCGGTCCCCACACGAGACAGGGCCTGAGGGGTTCGATACAATAACCATTTGCTGAAGAATATCATTCGGTGCCAGTTAGCCCCTCGAAGAACGGAGAAATTCAGACAATTAATGGTCTCCCAGCAATCACTTGAAACCTCTAAGCCCTCCTGACGAGCCCATTTCCTCTGAAGATCTACTTTGTCCCTGTCTGCCAGAAGCCTTCTCCACGACCCTGCAGTCCTTATCCCAGGAGGATCCACCAATTCTGTTACCAACGACTGGACATTGACGATAGAATTGACGTCTAAATCCCTTAAAATATGTAACAAAATGTTATAAGATCCGACCAACAAGAAATCATTTTTAACAGTGGTCAGAATATTTAATGGAGTTTCCCAGTTGTCCTTGGCACGGAAATCCCCAATTTTACTGAATCCAGCGAGCTTCAAACTCTTTACTAAGTCTTCATTAAGCTGAGCACCAGAGTGCAGCAAAATCTGTGAAAGAGGAGTGTCAAAATGTAAAAAAGAGATTTAATATTTTCTAAAGAAGTCTGATCTTCTCTTGAAAAACCATTTAAAAATCTTATAACAAACTTTTTTAGGCGATTTCGCCAAGAGTGCTGGGTTCCGAATATTATGCTCCCAACATATTAATACCCGAAAATCAATAAAAAAACCTGGAGCCTGCGAAATGATCAATTTTAAAGCTGGCATAGGAATGTGCGAAAAATGCAAAATAATAATCTTTGAAATTTGGCAAGGCTAATCCCCCCTTTTCTTTATCCGCATATAGTATACTTAAAGCGGCTCGAGCCTTTCGGTTTTGCCAAATAAACGGGTGAAATAGGGATTCTAGTTTTCTAAAAAATGTTTGCGTTAGAACACACGGAATAGCCGCAAACAAGAAATTGAAAAGTGGTAAGATTGACATTTTAATTAACCCAAGTCGGACTAATATACAGAGGGGGAGGGACCCCCAGCGAGCCAACAGAGCCTGAGTTTTCTGAACTAAAGGAGCAAATTTTAAATCGTACAGGTCTCCTATATTGGCCAAGAAATCAATCCCTAAATATCTCTTTGGATTGGCATTTACACAGCCTCTTAATTCAGGAAGAAGATTGATAGGAGAAGTGCCACAAAGAATAATATCAGTCTTACTCATATTGATCTTATAACCACCAATTTTCTCAACTTCATTAAATAGATTAAAGACCGCTTCCTGAGAAGAACGTTCTATATCTAAGAACATAATGATGTCGTCCGCGTAAAGTTTGATCTTTCCCATTGACTTTAACGGAGGTTGGATCTGAATATGTTGTCTAATTTTAATGGCGAGAGGCTCAATAAAAAGGGCAAATAAAATGGGGGATAAAGGACATCCCTGCCTAGTCCCTCGTTGTATTTGAAGTTGGCCGACGCACTTTGAGTTGATAATGATATTGGCCTCTGAGTTTGAGTACAACCTTTGAATTAGTGCGGTGACCTGAGAAGGTACTTTGTAGCTAGACAAAACTGAAAAAAGCATGTCCCAAACAACCAAGTCAAATGCTTTTTCCGCATCTAGCAAAAGAATAATGGCAGGCACTTTATTAGAAGCAAAATAATCAAGAGCCTCAGCTAAGAAATGTGTGTTTGCAGCCAGTTGTCGGCCAGCTATAAACCCATTTTGATCGGGATGTACCAGTTTATTAACTACCCCATTAAACCTATTGGCCAAAAGTTTTGTGATTATTTTATAATCTGAGTTTAACAGTGAAATTGGACGATATGCATTTGGATCCTCCCTGTCCTTGTTTTTCTTAGGAAAGCTAACCACGTTTCCTGAATGCCAGGTCTTAGGAATCTGCTCGCCCCTCAGTAGGCCATTAATTAAGGCCAAAAAATCTTCGGTGAATGCATTTATGAAAGTCTTATAGAACTCAGCTGGGAAGCCATCCGGTCCACAGGCTTTCCCCATGGGAAGGTTCTTCACAACGTCTAGAAGTTCTGGCTTCATAAATGGCTGTGACAGCGCCACACAGTCTTCCTCTGAGAGGCTGGGAATAACCAGGTCCCTCAGGAATTTCTCAATAGTCCTGGGATCTATAACTGGAGCACAACTATAGATTTGTCTATAATGTTCCAGCATAATTTTATCAACGTCTCCGGGGTCAGTGCGTCTAGCCCTGGTGACAGGGCATCTTAGAGTGTGTATGATATTACCAGCAATACAATCTCGAGCTTGCCATGCCAAAAATGTTCCTGTAAAGTTACTCTCTTCGTAGACCTTTTGTTTATAAGTCCGATATTCTATATCCACCTTCTTAAAAAAGTTATCCGCCAACGCCTTATTGGCAGCTTCAAAAGACTGGCTATTAGTGTCCGAGGGGGCATATAGATAGGCAGTTAAACACTTTTGAACTACATCTTCCAATACAGAAATTTGTTGTCTCAAGAACCGTTTATCAGCTGCCTCTTTGGCGATTACCCAGCCCCTAAAAAAAGCCTTAAATGAATCCCAGACTACCGCTGGAGTTGAGGATCCCTGATTGCGTTTGAAAAAATCCCTTATTTCGGCCTGTGAAGTCTGTATCCACCCCTCATCCGAAAGGAACTGGAGATTAAAAATCCACCTTCTGGTCTGAACTGTATAAACTGTGGAATAGAGAGACACTTCCAGCAGCAGAGAGGCATGGTATGAAAGACCAGAGTGCTGGACCGACTGAGATCTATAGCACAATGTTTCTGATATCAGAAAAAAATCTATGCGTGAGGAGCTTTTAAACCGAGTGGAAATACAAGTATATTCCCTCGCATCAACAGTGTTCATTCTCCAGGGATCACACAGCATCAAAGCCTTAACATAATCTTTGAAGATTTTTGCAACTTTAGGTTTGTGCTGTCTCTTACCCCTTACCGTGGTATCTAAAACTGGATCCTGAAGGAAATTGAAATCCCCTCCAATAATAATTTTGCCTGTCAATTGCAAGAGGGAGTGAAACAGGCCTATATAGGGGGCTGGGTCCTGGCCTGGCCTGGAAAAGAAAGGATCTTACAAACACTTGAGACTTTACTTTGAAGTTTGTCAACTTCAAAGGTAGAAAGGGTTAGAAAGTATTGGACCCAAAACCCCAGACTTTAGATTACTTCAAGGATTCAAGAGAAACCTCTGCCTAGATAAGAGCTGAAGAGCTCAGAAGTGCTGCCCTGGCCTGTGACTGTGCTGTGTTGGACTATCCTGCAGTTGCTGCATCTACCTGTGCAAGGGGACAGAGACTGGACTTTGTTGCATTGCTTCTTGAGAAGGGACTCCAAGGGTTTGGATTAGAGCTTGCCTTCTGTTTTGAAGTTTCAGGGACAGCAAAGGCTTCACCAACCAGACCTGAGCCTACTTGCTGTAGACTCTAGCTTGCCAGAGGGTGCCATTCCAGTTCCTGGACCCCTGGAAGTGAATTCCTGGAGAAAAAACAGTCTAACAACGCCAGACGATGCCGTGCGACTTCGCAAAGAACGCCGCTGCCTGGAACCGTGACGCCACTTACCCTGAGGCCATGGACCTCGCTGAGTGCGACGAATCTGACAACCCTGTGAGCTGGCACTACTACCTTGGAACTGCAACGCCGCCTACCCAGAGGCCGTGGACCTTGTAGAAGTCTGACGAACCTGTAGGTCTCGCGTCATTGCAGCCGCTGATCCCTCCCGACTTCGCTGACACCGGAGTGTTTTAAGTCCAACGTCCATGATGATTCAACGCCATCACAGTGCTTACGGCCCTGTGATGTCATTGTGACCCCGTGAGGTTGCCCTGCATCATTGTGACTCCGCCGGATTCCACATCTGCCGGAACCAAGGAACCAACTTTGCATCTGACGCCGCTTCACCTCCACCGCCAAGTAGTGAGGACCCGATGCCGCTGCGCAACGCTGCTGTCATTTTGCCCCGTGGCACCGGAACCGATACCGCATTGGATCCAGTGACACCGCTCTTCCTAACTCCGTGCACCGGCCTGTTTTCTACTTCTTTCTTACAGTACTGTACCTGGGGGTCAAACAACTCCGTAACGGCGCCATTGGTGCCGCATTGTAGGAAACAACTCCGTCATTATGCTGCACTATACCAACGTGCAGCATTTGTGCCTCATGGCACTGTTTTCATGCTTTTAAGTGCTAATTTGGTATTTTTAACTGTACATTGTGGATTTTTATTGTGGCTGGTCTTGTTTATTTACATAAAATAATTACTATTTTTCTAAACCTGTGTTGTGTCATTTTGTAATGGATGATTATATTATTGTGTGTGTTTGTACAAATACTTAACACATTGTCTCTGAGTTAAGCGTGCCTGCTTGTTCCAAGCTACCAAGGGGGTGAGCGGGGTTACCTGAGTGTGATCCTCCTTTACCCTGACTAGAGTGTGGGTCCTTGGGTATCCTGACTGCCAAACAAAGACTCCATTTCTAACAGTGTAATTTCAATTTTGCACATGTGATTGTCAGGCAGTTGTGTCTTAGCGCACAAAGCTAGGCAAGATCCTTCATATAATGTGGTGGCAAAGACACTTCTGCACTAATGGCTATATGTATGACCCAATATGTGTGGTGCTTGCACAATGCACCGTGGTAAATGGGCAACTCAAATCTATTTGGATTTTTTTGAGCTACCCAAGGCCACCTTGTGTAGCCCTAAGAAGTGTTATTTATCTAGAGTGACGCAATGCATTGCAAATCACTACATTGTGCCACTCTGCAGCAGAAAGAAGCTCCATGACTATTGCATAGGGTACACATCCACATTCCATGGTTTTAGGCACATTCCCAGATTTACCTAACCAGGTAAACTTAGAAATGCGCCAGTAAATACAACCTTCCTAGAAGTCGCATTACAAGGAGTTAGACCTTTAAGTCTCCTTGTTACTTCATTTTTCTGCAGCACATATAGATGGTGGAATATGGCTCATGGGAAATTTTGGTTAGCAGAAAGGTGCACCTTCATGCACAGATATATTCCTGCATGTGATACAAGCATCCTTGCTCAATGGTGCAAGTGTGATTACGTTGGCTCTAGGTAGCCAAACAGCACCAGCATCAGGGAAAAGGCAGGAATGATTTGTATTCTATTAGATACAGCACGTTATTTCCCTTTTGCTTTCACAGATAGCTGTGCAGTAGGGAGACTATTTGTGCTGCACTCTGTGGCCATGCTCATTATATGTCACTCTGTTTACAGTCACAGGACACTAGGGGAGAAATACTGTAATCCACATGTGTCGGTCAAACACAAACATCATGATGTGTAATGCACACACACTCAGTCATCGCACATTGTTTGTTCTACATTCTCGTTGGACTGTGTTAGAGTGTCAGAAGGTGAACACACTACCAGCACACACACTCTCACCATGTGCACACAGTCCCACATTAAAACCTATGTGTTGTGTGAGTCTTGCACAGGTGCATGATTTCTGCACATGGTTTTATCATGCACACATATTTTGATGAGCATTATGTTGGCCACAGGTGAGTGTAACAAACAGCAACAAATCTTTTAAATAGGTGAGTGAGCGAGTAGACCTCACTGCAGTGAACCATAGTCATGTTCCCTACTACTGTGCAATAAACATCATGCTGCCAACCCCACTTTGGCTCTGTCTTACTCCTGTCAAAATCAGTAGCAGCACATCTACTTTAAGGGCAGGTCTTTGTGTGGCCCTCCCACAAAGACTGCAATCCATGACACAGGATTATGTAATGGCACACACCCAAATGCCATTTCCCTTTTGGGATGGTGCAAGGTTTATGGCTCACTTCAATGAGTGGTTTGTCTCAGGTATGGACATATTGGGGGATTTGTGTTGCATCACTCACTGAGTACCATATGAAACATACTTGATGCTGCAGAAAACAGCAAGACTGCTAGCTGTGCAGCACTGGCCCCATGTTGCTTAACAGGTCTGACAACATGATTGATACATGTTTAGGCCTACTACTAGTTGAGAAGGTGTGATTGACTTGTTTCTTACATTGACTGTGACCTAAAGACAACAAAGTGAATGAGTTCAAACATTTATTCTTATGTTGAACATTTCAGACAATTGCAGACAATGTACCCATTGTGTCATTTTTTTCAAGAACAAAATGGGACACAATGTTGTTGCATCGCCCCCGAAAAGCCATTGTGTGGTCGATGTCTCCTCCAATATCGTCCTCCTCCTCCATTTGGTCAGCCTCTTCTGGCTCCAAGTCCCACAGGACATTTTTTCTTACATATATGTTGTGTTAGATTGCACACCAAGAATCATCTTGCACTCCAGTGGGTGGGGAGCATAACAATCTTCCCCCAGACATGTCCGGGCATCGAAGACTGGACTTCAGAACACCAAATGTCCTTTCAGCCTCATTCCTAGTCCTGATTAGTGCCTGGTTGAACCATTTTGCTGGCTCCGTCTGGGGTTGTACAAATGGGGCCTGGACTCACGGCTGCAAACCATATCTTTGGTCAGCTTAAAGTAGTAGAATTACAACTATTTATGATTATGCACATTGTTACAGAGCCATGCCTGTCCATGTGTGTTATGTATATTGACTAACTCATACATATTTCTTACAGTATTGAACTTTATGTGTTTTATATACAATTGACCATAGTTTTAAACGTCTCTCTCAGTTATTTGTGTCAATTCAATGCAAATGTTAACCATGTCCTGATACTTTGGACACTTCTACATGCTGACTTTAATGTTCAGGCAGTAGATTACTGCAATAGGCATTTTGAAATGTTGTGAATAACTCTGTTATGTGCACTCTCTACATTTGTTAAGTGACAAAATATGAATTAGATTTTCTGTCATGTATTCAACCCTAGGTAGGTTTGGACAGTGCAAATCTGTTTGACACTCACACATAAATATGTCCTTTTAAAACACATGAATGTTGTTGCTTGCCTACTTGACATTGACCCAGCCTTTTATTCGTTCACTTACTTTGGCATGGGAATTTGCTGCCTACATGTATTGCATTTGGAACATGTGACATGGGCAGTTATACATATGTTGTCAGCCTTTAGCTAATGCTTGTTGTCAGAGAAGGTATGCTGAACTTAGATTGACACACTGGTATGGCAATGTGGGCCATTTTTATGTAGATCACACTAATGTAGAAACAAGTAGCTTTTTATTACAGACCTGGACACAATACTTACATTTTTCATATGTATGTATATGATTCTACCTTGTAGGGGGGGTGGGTCTGTACTTATATCCTGTGACTCTATCATCATTGATGTAGCTAGAGAATGTTAAGAGTGGGATCCTAAGTACATTGTGATACATTGCCCTGGTTTCATTTCATTCCATGTTTGTTACTAGTGTATGACATGTTTGATAGTTTGTGAGTTAACATTGATGGATTCATATGCAGGAAATCTGGCCTACTTACAAAACAATACTGGTGATCTATCACATTGATTGCATTTTCAGGGTGGCTTGATACATAGGTATATGTGTGTACCTTGACTGTCAGTATGGCTGAAACATAGGTGGGGTTTGTAATGTTAGGAGCACATTGGTACACTAAGTTGACTTTCACACATGAATGGGGCCTACACCTACATTGTATGACACAAATGGAATTTACAACTCCTTCTTTCAGTGTTGCTCCTGAAACTATGGTCAACATACCAGTATTCTGTTATTTGGGAAACACTTACTTATGAACACAGGAATTGTTCACACACCATTTATTTATTTGAAGTTTAACTGATACCGAGACTAGGTTCTCCTTTCAGGAAACACTCATCTCGCACTTACCCATCATGTGCAGTTTGTACTAATATTAAGTTGTCTTGTGTTCCACATGATTTTTATCTTGGTTTGTTTACCAGAGCAGATGATGTGGTTCAGTCAGACAGTGTGAGATGACACAATACTACACACAGATGTTCTGTTGCTACTGCCATTGCAGGATTAGTGAGGGTATGACAGACTAGAAAATCATTGTCTACACATTGCAGTAAGTTGTTCCCACTATGTGCACTCGATACTAGATGCCAGATATTTGGCAAAGAGCCACAGTGCAGCACAGCAAGTCACCTTGCTGTGCTGCCCTGTGTCATTGGGAAAAGACAGGAATGCACAGTATTTAAGCCATTTCGTACATTCCTGTTCTTTCAGCCTGTGCTGGCACACAATGGGCTGCCCAGCACAAACACAAATAGTCTTGTACCATGGTGCAGGTGTGTCTGCATTGCATGCAGCATTATTTTAGTGCAGGAAGGGGCGCCTTCCTGCACATAAACAATCCTTAGATACATATTCCTCTATCTATTTGTGCCACAGAATGCAGCATACATAAGAAGCAGAAATGACTTGGATGACTTATGTCATTTATCCTTGTTACGCATCACCTGGGAAGGTATATTTATTTTACACATTGCCACGTTTACCATGTTTGTTATACATGACATGCATCTTCAACCAAGGGAGTTGCATGGACACACCCACACAACACACATGGAACAGCTCCAATAGACCCAATAATGCAACACAGCATTTTGTGCTGTGTTGCATTTCTCCAGATTTTGGACACCATTCAAAGCCACATAGAGTGACTTTGCATGTCCTCAAATATTTTACTTAGGGGGTTGCATCATACATATATCACAATAAACGGTGGAAATATGAGGCACAACTCTTGTACATATGCCCCCAGTTCCATCAACAGACACAGCGTTGGCTATTATGTCATGTCATACATTTATACATTTTTTTCAGTATGTTGCGTACTTCAGATCTACTAACAAGTAGGCCATTCCCTTATGAATAACTCATGAAGTGCAAGTTGATGAAACTGTGCCGGAAGATGTAGGCATCATGCGCACTTCCTGTGTATTTGGCCAGCACATTGGTTAACATTCCCAGATGGTCCATGATTCCTTGGACGTTGATAGAGTAGGTGTGCTTCTGGTTACTGTACAGGTAGGATATTTTAGCAGGGGGAACCAACTGCACATGTGTGCTAGTCATGCCACTTAACACATGGGGAAATCCTGCAATGACATAGAAGCATTGCTTGGTGTCCAGCTGTTGTTGGTGGGTCTTGTGGAAGAGGAGGTACTGAGGTGTGAGCCTGATGATGGCATCCAGGACAGAGGTTAGGAAGGCAGAAAATAATGCCTGTGATATTCCTGCGACTCTGGCTGTTGTGACCTAAAAGGAACCAGATGCAAGCATGTTGAGCACAGCCATCAGTCTGACCTGTTGGGGAATGCTAGAGAGCCTGGCAGTTGGTGTCAGGCGACTTGGCCTAATCTTTTGGAGCAATTCAATTATAGATTCCCTCCTGAGTCTATAGAATTTGATAACCTCATCCTCCCTGAGGTCAATGAGGGAGATGCGCTGGTGGAACACACACTCCCTTTTCCTTCGCTGCCTACTTGGTGGTGGTCTCCCTGCATCTACTAGCTGAAGAATCACAACCTCCATGGTGTAGTCGAGCTTGCCTTTTTTTTATGTTCAATTTTTTTCTATAACAGCCACTACATAATTTCTGGTTTTGCCCGCCGCATCCAAATGATGCATCACAAATTTCCAAACCTGTAAATATCATTGCGTTGAATTTACATTAGATTTTGCGGGGGAGAACCTACCTTGCACATAATAATTTGTGCATGTCGCAGCTGGTTGAGGAGCAGCTTTTGCCCTACGCAAGCTTTGAAAAATTATGCATTTAGCCTAATGCGCCATCTTATAAATATGGAGTATTGTTTGCACCCACCATTGAGTTTACATTTTTGGTGCAATGCAGGTGCAAGCCTCTCATAAATATGCCTCTTAGTCCAGAGGGGAACGATGAGTTGATTGTGCTCCTTGATGATGGGTGAGGGGTTAGTGTGCAAATGGGTTAATTGATGCTGTGGATTCCCATATCTCCTCTTAATTTAGGGTTCTGAATTCACAGCATATAGCCTCATTTTTGGTCTTGATAGGATGGTTGGTTGTTTGTGTCATATCAATTGTTGTAGTTGTCCTTTGGTTGTGAGTATGTTGCCTTTCGTTTTTTGTGTCAGTTCCTTGTCGATGCTGTTTTGTTTATCAATATTGTCTCCCTGAAAAGGATCAGAAAGCTTCACAGTTGTCTTTGGGGGTGTTGGAGATTTATCTGGGATTGCTGGACTCAGTTTGTTGTTTGGTGATCTCAAGGAGTACACATGGTGATTCTTGGTTTTAAAGAATGAACATTTCACATTCCATATAATCTTTTTGTAGGTGTTTCTTTGCTGCCTGAGCTCAGTTGAGTAGAGTTCATGCATCCCTCGCCCCTCAGCAAGTCAGGGTTTCTTCTTTTCTTCTTTCAAGTTATTGTTGTACCAGGTTTGGGTTAATTTCTCTTTCTGTCTTTTGAGAAGTGGGGCTACTTCATCCATTACATCAAACACTGTTTGGTTGTAAAAAATTGTTAATTCTTGTATGCCTCACTACTTACATGTGGGTGTGAGGTCTCTCTGGCAAAATGAGGAATTATTATCAATTTTTAGATTTCTGGTGGTCTTATCCAGTATTTAGGTGTGATTCCTTGGCTTCTTCTTTTCTATACACCTGTGGCGATACAGAGTATGATTTGATGACTGCTGCTCTTTACTAAGCTATGATTAGATCAATCGTGGCTCCTTTGTCATGTGTTGTACCTATTCATATTTGTGCAAGGTTTAGATCAGTGAGGAACATCATTCTTGTCATTCCAGTGGAGGTTGAAATCCCCCTAAAATATGACATTCAGGTGAGTCAGGAATTGTACTGTGATTGTTTCGATTAATTGTTCTAGCAACAGCTGATTACCTTCAGTTTGCTGGAAGAGGAGATGTAGTTTGCTAGTTATCGGTGCAGAGTAAGGATGTTGGCTCCCATGTATTCTCAGAAGTTTGTCCACAGGGAAAGACTTACTGTGCAGAGATTTTCTGTGAATTATAGCTAACATCTGCCCTGCCTTTCCTGACAATCTAGCTGTTTAATTGTGAAGTGAGGGGTGTAAGGAGATCTATGAGGAAAGCAGACAATTGAAAGTTGCTAAGTTGCATTGTGTGTGAGGGACAGAGCAGGACAACACTATATCTACATAGATATGGTGATACCCTGCTCTCTCTCCAACACTAGCACATGATCAGGCATCTAGGACCACAGGAGGTAATAGAAAATTGAGAACCCCCTGTGTCATAAGAGATCGAATTGTCAGTTAAGATACGATTTATTGTCAGAAATTAATACATCAAGTCCAAATGTTGAATCCAAATGCATTTATTGGTGCTCATATGGTCTGAAGATCAAAAACACTAGTTGGATGTTTCTCTTTGGATACAGAATTTTTGACTTGTAGACGGACAGCCGCCACGTGTTTTACCCCCTAATGGTGGGTTCACTTGGGGCTTTTTCAAGGCTGCAGAGAATGCATAGTGGTAAGGTTGTTTCATAGCTGCCAATTCAATGTCTTATAACAAAATGGGTTCTCAATTTCCTATTACCTCATGTTTCCGACTTGTGATAACCCACAATATGGAAGATAACTGGGCATCTTCCAGGAAGAGAGAAGTGGACCACATAAACTTTACTCTTTGATCTAGTGCCACATGCACACCTTGGCACCTTAATGCAAGTGTTTGTGTGTGATGTCAAGATTGTTTTGTACTGGAATGGTACCTCTCCAGTATATAGTAACATGATTAGATTAACTTTGAAACTTTTCCTTCTTTGTCTGTGTGCTGTACAGTGCGGAAAAGATTGGAGAAATAAAAGTATTTCTCGTTAAGAATGCCAAAGACAAAATGGCTTTGTTTTTTGCTGAAAAACACCTTCTGCCTTTCGTAGAATGTAGGGCGGTCTGTCAAAACCTGTGGGTGATTGCATGGAAAAATGTAACACCCATTGAACCACTGACACAAAGGCCCTCATTAGAGTGTGGTGGTCGGAGGACCGCCACACTCTTGGTGACAATCAGACCACCACACTCCAGGCTGTCTGACTGCCACATTACAACCCTGGCTGGTGGGCCCACCTAAAGATCGCTGGCCTTGCCAGGAACAAGGTTCCAGATGTGGTGACGGCAGGCTGAGTTGCACTCAGCCAGGGCGGCACTGAGCTCAGTGCCCCCTGGCTGATTACAACTGAGCTTTATGCCAGCCTTTCAATGGCGGGCCCAGCCATGAAAAGGCTGGTAAAAAGCCAGTGCCAAGGCCACAGGGGGTCCCGTGCATTGCCTATGGTATGGGCAGTGCAGGGATCCCCCTGCCCAGCACCATCGGAAAGCAGAGTGCTACAATATTGGCCTCGGCTCCCAATATAGTAGCACTGTTCCCACTGGGCAGTCTAGCGGAAACCACATACTACAATGTTCCCGCCGGTCAGCCTGGTGGGAACATTGTATTATGCTCAGGGGGAATGTCAAAGCCATGGCAGTGGCGTCCTCCACGCGAGTTTGGAGGTCCTGCAGTGGGATGGCCAAAATCATAATGAAGCCCTTAGTAATGGAAAGCAGCAGTAGTATCTGCTTTGCTTTCCTTTCAAAAGACTTTCCAGAGCAAAACAAGTTTTACACTGGAAAGTAATTTTCAAATAAACATTTTGGGGGTCATTCTGACCCGGGCGGGCGGCGGACGCCGCCCGCCTGGCGGGAACCGCCAAATGGCCACTCCGCGGTCAGAAGACCGCAGAGGCCATTCTGACTTTCCCGCTGGGCCAGCGGGCGCCCGCCAAGGGAGCGCCCGCCGGCCCAGTGGGAAAGGCCCTGCAACACAGAGGCCGGCTCCGAATGGGGCCGGCGGTGTTGCAGGGGTGCGACGGGTGCAGTTGCACCCGTCGCGATTTTCACTGTCTGCTATGCAGACAGTGAAAATCATGCTGGGGCCCCCATGGGCCCCACGACACCCGTTCCCGCCATCCTGTTCCTGGCGGTCAAAACCACCAGAAACAGGCTGGCGGGAAGGGGGTCGGAATCCCCATGGCGGCGCTGCTTGCTGCTTGCTTGCAGCGCCGCCATGGAGGTTCAGCCTAGCCAGGGGAAATCCGGCGGGAAACCGCCGGATCCCATTTTCTGACAGAATGGGCACGGAAGCACTGCCAGCCTGTTGGCGGTGCGTCCGTTGCCCGCGGCCCTGGCGGTCTTAGACCGCCAGGGTCGGAATGAGGGCCTTTGTGCCAAGTTGTGTCACTTTTCTGATGTAAACTCAAAATAAAAAGTTAGTAAATATGCCCTATAGTTTTTAACGAAATCAGTAATTTCCTAATCGATAAATCAGGGGCAACGTTATGTAACCACACCATGGCTCAGAAATTGGGTCAGTGCCATTGCGAGAAACACATAATGACGCAATTCTCTTAAGTGGAATATAAATTCATGGAGATTTATATATGTTATCACAGAAAATTTCTCTTTGGATATTACAAAAGTCAAAACTGTGCTCCCTCATATATAAGTTTGTAAGAGAGAAATTAAATCCCCCATTAGCCAGTAGGTCATTAATGGAGTGTTCACATATCATTGACTTGAATTTTGACATTTAACATATGGTAGGTTCGCTCTCAGATATGATTTTAACTGTCTCACCAGCTTCCTGGTGAGACAGCTTCCTGTAATCCAAAAAATACAGAAACAAAAAAAAACATACATAAACAAATACATAGATGGGGTTTGGCTCAGCCCTCTTCATCTATTGATCAGCTATAGGACTGTTCAATTCTCATTCACATTTTGCTTCTCTAAATCAAAGGATATAGCATGGGCAATCATTCAGCCACTTCTGCCATTGATTCTCTTGCACTGTGAGTGGCAACATTTTGCCTAATCACATGTGCCTATCTGCCTAAAAAGAAATGTACTTCAGTGCAAGGATTGTGTGTCACTACTTTGCCAATGCTTTTTACGTTTAATTATTTGGCCTTGTTTATTCTTCCTTGTGTTTTTGCTCTATGTCTTCAGGTTACAGTGATTCAGTCAATAGTAAGCTTTCTTTTTGACAATAAGAATAATATTTTCCTGTGGTGCGCAATCAACATAAAATGGGGCTCTATATTCTAAGTACACCTGCCTGCTGGGAAGCACCAGTACTCTTCTATTAAAATTTCAACTGAAAGCTACATTTTTTTACATAATGTTTTTTCCACCATGTGGCTGACAGATTTAGGAATAGCATTTGTTTTCTTTTGCTCCCCTTTAGAAAATATAGTTCTGCTTTTAGTCAATTTGTTATTTTTTACGGGTGAGCGCAAAGCGCTCCGTCCCATGCTGCAATCTCTCTTTGGGCTTCTAACCAGGCCCATGTCATGTCAGTCAATTTCATTGGTTGGTGGGCTTACCTTTTAAAATCTGCTTGCTTTCATTTGTGAAAGGCATGCACACGTCATGCCTTTTCCGGTGTTTAGCCCACCTAAACAGCACTGGTAAACTACTGAAACTATTCGTGGCTCGATGTTTTCAGCATGGTTTCCGGACTACTTTATCTTTTTATTTTCCACGCAGGCGATTGCGCTGGGGTTTACATTGCGCGATCGCGCTCGGTTTTTCCATTTTCAATTTCAGCGCGATCGTGCTCCATTTTACATAGCACAGTCCCGCTGTGTTTTTTTTCTTGTAATTTGTGTGGCAAGAAAAGTCCGGTTAGGATTTTACAACGCTAATAGCTCTAACTCGAGCAAATGCAGTGCTTGTTCAGACCTATGTGTTAGGATAGATACTGCGTCGAACTGTGGAGTGTTCCCTCTTGAAAACCCACCAACGTGTGCGCCTCCGTGGATTTTTCTAACATTAACCTTCCTAAAGCAAATAAGTGGAGCACTTTCAAAGTCAATAATGCACTTCTGTTTATTCATAATCTTGATGCCCAGCACCTTACTGTGATAAAAGGTAAAAGCATTCTTCTGTGCCATCTAGTTGCTGGTTGCACTAAAGAGACATAATGTATTCCTTTCCTTCCCCTTGTCGCTTGGAATGGCATGTCCTGACCGATACAGAGCTCCCCTGGGCTTCGGGTTAATTCACATCATTACTTCCAGAGCGGTGAAACATTTGCATTTAAGAGCAATATTGAACTCTGTAAGGACATCCCCTGGAGTGTGGACTGACTGATTGACAGTGCTGGAAATGTGGGCCCTTGGCACGGTTACAAATGAGGACTGACGTCGTCGACGTCGGTGTTCTCTGCCCTACCAATGTGCCAGGCCCCAGACCTATCCTTAATAGGAACGGGAGAAGCACATTGTGGTCTCCTGTTGCAGACGTTTGTATGTACTTTGCAGACCACAGATTGAATTGCCAGCAAGGTCAACTCAGACTTCAGTTAGGATAATATTAGCACCTTGCAGTCACCACAACGCTTTCTGGTGCTCCTTTTTGTTGGCATAATAACCATTACGTTAATAATAATAATCATCATCATCATAATGAGCATTATTATTAGTAGTAGTAGTAATAGCAATAACAACGATAACAAAAATAACTATTTTTATTATTTTTAGTATTATTATTTGAATGGACTGTAATCAAAAGAAATATTGACTGTATGCGTACAAACGACCTCCTCTTTGTCATGAAGTGTTTAGAGTCTCTCTTCGGGGGCAGCTAATATTGGGTCAACAAAAAGTATCATAACTTCAACAGAATTACCAACATTTCTCTAGAACGGTCAAAATAAGACTTTTAAATCGATTTCATGAAAACCTTTAATGGCATTATCATTCACATTAGGCCTATTATTCTTTTTCTTCCTATGATTATTGCTATCTTTTTTCCTATTTATATTACTACTGTTATATTTCAGTTACTACTTTTGTTACCATAACCATTAGATAATAATAATATTTTTGTTGTTGAGTTTCAGTGCAGTACTTAAAGTAGAATCAGTAGTATGTGTAGAATCACTGATATTGTACAAATGTTGTGAGAAACCAAAAAACAGAGATGTTGCTTCCCTGTTTGCATTATGCGTGAACGTTTTGGTAATCTGAAAGCTTTTAGACTTGCAGAACAATACCATGCAATACAAATGTGGGCCAAAACAGTCTTGTATGCTAGGAAGAAGCCTACCTCTGCTTCTTGTCCAAAGTTGGCAGGTGCCAGGCAGTATTTTAGCTTGGGTATGGGAATACAGATGACTAGGGGTTTCAAGGCAGATCAAAGGCCACTTTTCAGAATTTAGAGTGGAGTAATATGTACCAGCCCATGTTCAAAATTGTCCTCTCATGAAAAGGAGCAGTACATGAAATCTGTACCTTTAAAACACTACAATAGGTTGAGGTCTTGTTGCAAGGGTACAGTTCCCCTGTGCCCTTATGACTGGATCTGTACTTTATAAATATGCTTAAAAATAATAAAAGTAAATATATAAGTGATTTGCTATGTTTAGGGGTGATAGGTCAGACACTACATAGGTCAGAGTTTGAAGTAATCAGCATAATCAGCAAGTATCTTCACATTACTTTTAAGCCATGCTTTAGCTTCCTGTACGTTTTACCATATTTCCAATGGTATATGATTTGCCAACATCAGTTTGCATAGACAGTATATACTGGTAAGTCTAAAGAGAGTTGCGAAACCCACAGTGTGTCGGAGCGGGAGTATCAAGGGTCGCATTCAGTAATGTAGAAAGTATAGAGTAATCGTATTGAATCCAAAAGTTCAGTTCAGAGAAGTTTATTGGAGTGTTTTTTACAGGAAGTTGTATGCTGTATATGCAGCGAGCCACAAACAGTTGACACGTGTTTCGCCCCCTTGGCAGGTATGCATGGGGCTTTCTCAAGGCTGTAAGGTATATATAAGAATCAAGTTAAAATAGAGTGAAACTCTTTGGAAGTATGTATACAGGTTTATCAGTATTATGAAAAGATGGAAAGATTAAAAGAAAACCAGATACCACCAGTGAATAATAAATAGAAAGGCGGAAGATGGGTATGGGCACCCCATGTGAGAGTAAAATCCTGGTTGGATTATTGGTAATACGACCTTCAGTTGGTAGTATAGTAAGATCAAGCGTGAAGGAGTCGCAGACGATTAGTCATTGCCTAGGATGAAGCTTATAAATTGTGCACATTTAGGTGTATATCCAGAGAACACAGAGAGAGGTGCTGGAAAACAAGAGTGAATCACATCACTTGCCATAGTTAAGGTATTGCCATTAAATTGTGTGTTAGTATTCCTATGCTAAAGAATAACTCAAAACAGGTACAGCTAATACCTAGTTATGTAGTCATCAGAGAAAGTCAGTTGTGGTAGAATATAAAGTATGTCGGATTGTTCAATCTGTATAAAAAGATTATGATGTATAACATATGTGGCAGTTCATACAGTTTATAGCAAAAAGAAAAGGGTGCATACAATAGCAAATTTTGTTCTAATTATAGACAGGGTAAGCTGCCAAGAGACAAACCTAAAATACAGATGGAAATATTATATAAATGTTGCGTTATTCTCAGTGAATCTCAAAATACTCCATCCTATTTGAAGGTGAACCAGATATAATCAGTTAACATGAATTAGTCATTTGAAGGTAGATACGTAATGCACAGCAAACATCAAACATGCGTGTAAAGAAATTTGATCTGCAGTATATCGTGTACCACAACTCTATTAATAGCTGGTCATAGACATAGTTATAAACTCAAAGACTATGAGCACATGCAAAGAGTATCTGTACTGGTAACTGGTCTCAAGAAACATAAGACCGGTAAGAAAACCAATAAACATGAGAATAAATAATTCCGATCATAAGCGAAAGTCGCAAGAAGAGGTATTGATAAGTCTTTGGTCTAAGTGAACTGTCCCTTGTAGTGCTGAGGGCACGAAGTATGATCTGAGGTAAATTAAAGTCAATATGTGACCGGCAAGAGAGTGGGCCGTATAATGTGAGGCATATCTGACGATGAAAGGAAGTAATAGATTCTCAGCCCGTTAATAGTTGGGTTGCTTACCGGTGTGAAATTATACAGAATTCTAAAAGTCGTCAAGTTTCATTCTGGGTTAAATCCCTTGTCACGCAGCGTTCTGGTCTGGTTCCATCTTTACTATAGTCCGGTTTGTTAGTCCTGCATCGGTTTTGATCGTCTAATAAAGTTACTATGAGAAACGTGTATATAGGGGGCGGCCATGATAGAAAAGATTGTGGATATGTCAGGGCATGGTATGAGAGTAATCATATATACTGTTTGATTGAATAGATCAGAACGTTGCCATCATGTAATGAAATAATTATGTGAAGTATGTATATAAGGCGCGGCTATTGTGAAAAAAACTGTAAAAATATCAGAACATAGTGTAAATCTGTTCTTTGCATTATTGCTTGGAGTTGCCTTGTGAGTTTACGGTAGAGGGGGAAAATGTAATAATTTAATAAGTAGAAAGAAATAAAATAAATAAAATAAAATAAAGTTAGAATATTGAAGGCAGTAGAAAATAGTTGGAATTAAGGGAACAGGAAAAATAAAAATAAGAAAACTGTGAATGGAGGGGGCGAAAGGTACATGTGAGCCTTAAGAAATGAAAGTCATATCGGATGGGTGATATGGCTTGTTGTAGAAATAAAAATACCGAGACTAAAGAGGACATGTGTCAGGTGGGATGGTAGATTACATGATAGAAAAAGGAGCCGTTATTAAGTTATGGTCAGATGATATTGGGTTCTAATCATAAGCAATTGGCCTCTATCATTTATATTTGTATTAATTAAAGTAGCCAGTAATGCCATTCTGCGTCCTTATTGAGACCTCTGCGAACTGTGTCGAAGTGGATGATAAATGTACTTTCAAGTTGTCGCAGCTTTAGTTCGAGGTTGACACCCCAAGGGTGTTGTTTAAGCTTTTGGAGACCACAAAATGTAAAAGTTTGTGTAAAGGGGTGACATTTAACAAAATGTTCAACCAATGGAAGTTTTAAATCATCCTTTTGTATATTACTGTAATGTTCTTGGATTCGTGGTTTTAGTGCTCAAGTGGTATTGCCAATGTAGACCTTCTCGCAAGGACAAATAATGAGATAAATTATATTGGTGCTCTCACAGTTAATAAAGGATCGTATTGTGAAATGGTGATCATTGATTGTTATCTTTTTAGATTTGGAGATACCGAATTTGCAAATTGAGTAGTTAGTACAGGTGTAAAAGCCAGGTGTTTGTTGCAGGAAGTGATCAACAGTTTTCTTTTCTTGATAGAATTAGGGACCGATTTTGTCACCATCTTCCCAGCTTTCAGGAACAGGCAGACTTGAATCAGAAAACCACATTTTTCAATACAATTCTGGCATTTTACTGGGACATATTTCATTTTTACTATTTTTGGTGCTTTCAGCCTCCTTCCAGTTAGTGACAGGAATGGGTGTGAAACCAATACTGGATCCCGGAAAGCTAAGCATTTCTGAAAAATAGACACAATTCTGAATTCAGCAAGTGGTAATTTGTGTAGATCCTACAAGGATTTCTTACAGAAAATAACAGCTGAAATAAAAAATATTGAAATTGAGCTGAAAAGAAACAGCCATTTTTCTCCACGTTTTACTCTGTAACATTTTCCTGCAATGTCAGATCTTTTAAAGCAATATACTGTTACGTGTTCTGGACTCTTCTGGTTGCAGGGATATATAGGGCTTGTAGGTTCATCAAGATCCCTAGGCACCCAGAGCCAATAAATGAGCTGCACCTTGCAATGGGTTTTCATTCTATACCGGGTATACAGCAATTCATTTGCTGAAATATAAAGAGTGAAAAATAGGTATCCAGAAAGCCTTTGTATTTCCAAAATGGGCATGAGATAAGGTGTTGAGAAGCAGTGGTTGTTTGCACATCTGTGAACTCCGGGGTGCCCATACTAGCATGTGAATCACAGGCCATTTCTCAAATAGACGTCTTTTTTACACACTGTCTTACATTTGGAAGGAAAAAAATGTACAGAAAGACAAGGGGCAATAACACTTGTTGTGCTATTCTGGGTTCCCCCAAGACTTCCGATAAAAATGGTACCTCACTTGCGTAGGTAGGCCTAATGCTCGCGACAGGAAAGGCAACATGGACACATCACATTTTTACATTGAAATCTGAAGTGTTTTTTGCAAAGTGCCTAGCTGTGGATTTTGGCCTCTAGCTCAGCCGACACCTAGGGAAACCTACTAAACCTGTGCATTTTTTAAAACTAGACACCTAGGGGAATCCAGGATGGGCTGACTTGTGAGGCTCTCACCAGGTTCTGTTAACCAGAATCCTCTGCAAACCTCAAAATGTGACCAAAAAAACCCTTTTTCCTAAAATTACGGTGACATAAAGTTATGGAATCTGAGAGGAGCCACAAAGTTCCTTCTACCCAGTGTTTCCCCAAGTCTCCCAATACAAATGGTACCTCACTTGTGTGGGTAGGCCTAGCGCCTGCAACAGGAATTGCCACAAAACACAATGTGGACACATCACATTTTCTTAAGGAAAACAGAGCTGTTTTTTGCAAAGTGCCTAGCTGTGAATTTTGGCCTCTAGCTCACCCGGTACTTAGGGAAACCTACCAAACCAGTGCATTTTTGAAAACTAGACACCAAGGGGAATCCAAGATGGGGTGACTTGTGGGGTTCTTATCAGGGTCTGTTACCCAGAATCCTTTGCAAACCTCAATATTTGAAAAAAATACCTTTTTCCTCACATTTCGGTGATAGAAAGTTCTGGAATCTGAGAGGAGCCACAAATTTCCTTCCACCCATCATTCCCCCAAGTCTCCTGATACAAATGGTACCTCACTTGTGTGGGTAGGCCTAGTGCCCGCGACAGGAATAGATCACACAACGGTCAATGTTGGTCCTTACATGAGGCAACTGTTGACCCTGGGGTGATCCATTCCTCACGTAGGCACTAGGTATAAGCACTCAACTGGGGTAGTGTTTTATCAGGACAGGTGAGGAATCACTAGGTGGTAGGAATATTGTGGATCCAAGCATATTCCTGTAGTTTGTGTGACAGAAATGCAAGAAAATAGAGTTTGTATTCAACATTTCAGCTTTGCAGGGTATTCTGGGTAAAAATACTTTGGGGAATCCACACAAGTCACACCTCTGTGGACTCCCCCGGATGACTAGTTTCCAGAAATGTTTGGGTTTAGTATGCTTCCCTATATGGCCGCCGAACCCAGGACCAAAAACACAGGTGCCTGCCTTACAAAACCAATTTGATTTGTGATAGATAATTTTGATGTCTCCACAATACGATTTGGGTGGTGGAATTTGGGGCTGAACTAAATTGGGGAGCTCCCAAGAGAGCACCCTCTCTGCGCTTGCCGCTGCATTCACCTGCTCTCTGGGTTGGGCTAACCCACTATTGCCCCGTTGCACAGACTGTGCTTGCGAAAGGACAACAGGACTGTCATCACCTCCCTCATAATGTACTGGAAGAGGAATTATCTAATGGGACTCCTCCGACTGAAAAATCACTCCCAGAGTCTGTGCCATTGTCCTATCCCTCAGATGCTGTCTCAGTATCTGTTGTCTCAGTCTCTGATCCTATGTCAGAGCTGTCCTCTATAACCCGAGTGACGGCGTCAGCAGTAGTCATCCATGAAGATGCCATCTCTGCTATTGGCTAAACTGTTGCTCTAAAACACTAGCCTACGTAGAGTCACAAAATTGCTGGTGTGTGTGTGATACGTTTCAACAGTAGGGGCCACCTTACCTGTGATTCTTCCCTCGATCAGGACGTTCTTTCAAGACACTCAAAAAACACTTTGTTGCATACCATTCGTCAAGTCTTTCGCGCCTCCTGCTAATGACTGTGACTATATGATATATAGATCACTTTTATATGTGGGTCTCATTTTCCTGGGGGCCGATCGCAGCTCCCAGGGAAACCACACATGCATTGACAAACATATATATATATATATAGAGAGAGAGAGAGAGAGAGAGAGAGATCTATTTCTATATAGATATATCTATCTACATGGATATATCTATATATATATAGATCTATATATATATGTATATATATATATATACATATATATAGATCTATATATATATAGAGATTTAACTATAGATATATTCATGTAGATAGATATATCTATCTACATGGATTGATGTATCTATATATCTATATATATATATATATATATATAGATCTATATAAAACCCTACAACTACTAAAATTATTAACGATAGACTGCAGACCAAACTTATTTACACACATGTTTACTGTTTGCTGTGCATTACTTAACTACCTTCAAGTGACTAATTCACCACAGTCGACGATAATTATGGGGATCTTTGTATTTTATATATACTTATGACTTGGTATAATCTGAACAAAATAACATTTGTATTATCATATTGCCTATCATGCTTTTCAAGATATTAGGAACCAAGTACAGGGACCCTTCTCTTACCAGTGTTCCTTCCTGGAACTATAGATCAAAACATTAATGCATTAAAATTGATGTTAACTGATTAAGGGGGTCATTACGACCTAGGCGGTCTTTTCACAAGACCGCCGAGGTACCGCCGTGCTGAAGACCACCAGTTGTGGCGGTTTTCCGCACCGCGTATTATGACCACTGGCAGTCCGCCGTCCTTTTTCGTACTGAAAGCCGCCAGCAGCCATACTGGCGGACGGTGGAAAAGTGGAGGTGGCTCAACTTCCACCGCCACGTCAACAGAACACCGCCCACTGAATCACGTCCCATGATTCGGTGTGGCGGTGTTCTGGTGACGGTGTGCTGGTGGCAGAGCTGCCCCCATGGATCCCGTCCCCTCCAGAAGGATCAACGGACAAGGTAAGTTGATCGTCCGTTAGGGAAGGGGGTGGGGGGGGTGTTGTGTGTTGTGTGCGTGCATTGGGGTGTGCGTGTGAGAGTGTAGAGGGGGTGAGTGAGTGTATGCGTGCAGGGGGTGTTGTGTGTACGGGAAATGTGTGCGGGTCGGACGGTGTGCATGTCTGTATGTGTGCGGGTATGTGTTTTCGGGATGTATGTGTGCGTGTAGGGGTGTGTATATGTGCATGTTGGGGGTGTGTGCGTGTAGGGGTGTGTATATGTGCATGTTTGGGGTTGGGTGGGGAGGGGGGTTGTGCCACCTTTGGGGGGTGGCAGGGGGGTGGGAGGTGTGGGGGGAGGATTCGTGGGAGGTAGCGGGGGTGGGGGAGACCTCTATCAGTGCCAGGGAAGGAATTCCCTGGCACTGATAGTGCCTACCGCCATGGATCTCATGGCGGTTCCCAACCACCCGAGAACCATGGCGGTATGCAGGGTCCTGATACCGTCAGCGGTCTAGTGACGACCGCCGGGCTGGAGACCGCAATTTCCAGGCCAGCGGTCTTCACTGCCATGGCGGTCGGAATGGTGAAGTGGCGGATGACCGCGGCGTCATAATTCCATTTTTTTTCTGCCAGCCTGTTTGCGGTCTTACCGCCGCTTTACCACCGACCGCCAGGGTCATAATGACCCCCTAAATCTGGTTTACCTTCATATACGATGGAGTATTGTGAGATTCACTGCGAATTACGCAAAATTTCTATGTATTTTAGGTTTGTCCCTTGGCATCTTAGCCTGTCTATAATTAGAACCAAATTTGCTATTGTATACACCATATTTTTTTGTTATAAACTGTGTGAACTGCCACATATGTTCTACATCATGATCCTTTTATACAGATTGAACAATTCAACATACTTTATATTCTACCACAACGGACTGTCTCTGATGACTAGGTAATTAGCTTTTAGCTGTACCTTTTTTAAGTTATTCTTTGGTATAGGAATACTAACACACAATTTAATGGCAATACCTTCACTCTTGTTTTCCAGCATTTTCTCTGGATATCCACCTAAATGTGCACAATTTATGAGCCTCTTCCTAAGCAATGACTAATCGTCTGCGACTCCTTCACGCTTGATCTTACTATACTACCAACTGGAGGTTGTATTACCTATAATCCAACTGGGATTTTACTCTCACATGGGGTGCCCACACCCATCTTCCGCCTTTCTATTTATTATGCACTGGTGATATCTGGTTTTCTTTCCATCTTTTCATAATACTGATAAACCTGTATACATACTTCCAAAGAGTTTCACTCTATTTTAACTTGATTCTTATAAATACCTTACAGCCTTGAGAAAGCCCCAGGCAGACCTGCCAAGGGGGCGAAACACGTGTCAACTGTTTGTGGCTCTCTGCATATACGGCATACAACTTCCTGTAAAAAACACTTCAATAAACTTCTCTGAACTGAACTTTTGGATTCAATATGATTACTCTATACTTTCTACATTACTGAATGCGACCCTTGATATTCCCGCCTCGGACGCACTGTGGGTTTCACAACTCTCTTTAGTCTTACAAGTTTTATTGGGGAGAACTGGTCCATACCCCACCTGACAACCCACAATTGATTCAGAAAGGGCAATTTGATGCATGAGAGAGTTGGACCACATGAACATAGTTTGCTTGAACTGACAGAATAGACTACACTTGCAGCCATCTTAAGAAGGTTCCTTCTATAACAGAGTGTCTTTCCAAAGGTTTGTGACTTCTGTTAGTTTTTCTCGTAATGACTTAAAATCATGGAAAATGAGCGCACCAACAGTTATTGCCAATGAGGACCTAATTTTAATCGGCCGATAATTGGACCCGTACACACAAAGACTGAAACTATTGATCCAGACTAGTATCTCCATTCTAATTACCAGCCATGCTGAGTTATTGGGTTTAAGACATGCTCGACCTGGAGTTACTGCTTACAATTTCACGTGTGGTTTCCAATTCTGGACCTTTTTCACACACTTTTGGTTTTCCACTATGTGTTGCTTACAGGGATAAACTTGGAATTGTGATGGGGATACCAGTCAATTCAACTATGAATTAGTTCCGTGAGGCTCAATATAAACTAAGAAAAACTTTGTAAATCAAATGTTTTCTGATGGTGCCAAGTGAATAGGTTAGCCCGTGCACAGTTGTCTGTTTCAACCATCAGGTGCACATGAGACGAACTGCCTGTCCTGAAGTAGTCCACCCATATTATAATGTTCCCGCCGTTCAGCCCGGCGGGTACATTGTAATACTTTTGGGGAGGACATTGCTGCTATGGCCTCCCTGTGGGATGTACTCCCTGTGAGTTTGGTGGTACCACTGTGGCATTGCCAAACTCATAATGAGGCCCTTAGTATCAATTCACTTATGACACCCCATAAAAATCCCTGCGTTGCTGTTTTTTACTGTTCTATAATTTTAGAAAACATTTTCTGTTTTCTAACTTTTCACATAGTCCTTACATGATTAAATAGTGGCAAACTAACTAGGTCTTTCCGCAAACTTTGTCAAGAGGGCCAGATTTAATAAGTCTTTGTGCTGACGCTAGCAGGGTCCGATTTGTAGCAAAGTGCTGAAAAGAGTGACTTTCCTACAGTCTCCTCGTGCCTTTGTCCTGCATGCTATCAGGCATTTTGTTTCGTATGATAGGTTTTAAACCAGACGTTTTGCTTTTTCAAGTAGCAAAATAATTTCTTTGGGAAGGGGCACCTCATTAATTTTTTACATATAGGCCGGGATGAGTCAAAAGGGCTAAAAGCAATATTAGTTAATTAATTCTTGTAACACAAAAAGTTTTAACTTGTTTATGCTCGAACCTTGTTAAAAATGCAGCTTTTAATGTGCTCAGAATGCAGTCACATTTCCAGCCCTTGACTGCAAGCTAGTAAAAAAATAAGTTTTGCATCCTATATCCCTAATGATGCAAACTCTATTCTTCATATGTCTATTTAACCAGCATAGGGTCTTCAAATTTTAGTGACCCTTTTGTCTCTGATTTTAGCAATTGTAAAGTTTCTGACATCAGAAATAAGGGGTAAGGGAAGGGAGAGGTTAGTTAAAGGTGTCAAGGCATGTCCTCTATGTAGGTTGACCACAAAAGCACTTCACCGAATCTCATGATTTGTAAAATAAATCCTGGAAGTCCCTGGTGTTAGCAAAAGGGAACCATAGGAAATGGCTTCTGTATTAAAAAGGGGGGATTCCCTCAATCACTGAGGTGACATACTTCATTATTGGTCTCCTCATTAACAGTCCACAGGGCTGTGAGATTTGAAGGGTAAAAATGCGTAGCGGGCCATTCTGTATAATTTTCATTGCTCACATCCTATCAAGTGTTTCAAAACATGAAGTCCAGACAAACTGTATGATGAATCCCCTGCCATTTTGCCAACATGTTTATTCCCCCACCTAGGGCCTGAATTGTCTGGAGCATTTATCAGGGCAAAGGGTCTACAATGAGCTCTACCTTTTCTGTATAGTGTCACATGCCTGTGCATCAGTCATGAAGGAAAGTACAAGTCTGTGCAGTCATTCCTCCATGTCTGTTGAGGAATAATGCCATGGACATGTACTAAACATTTAGACAACCTCACAGGTCTCAGTGTGGTGTCTTCATTTAAAGATTCAGTTGATCAAAAGAACACCATTGTGGAATGTCATCCTTTCAATGAAGAATCTAAAAGCAATTTGATTGCAAGTTCTTTCACAGAAAAAAATCTTCATATAAGACAAAAGCCTGACACTTAAATGTAAGCTCCTGCTAATAGGAGCAGGTCCTCGTGCCAGCTTCTTTTTTCTGATTTTCGCCTGCTTCCTGATCTGTGCTCCTTAAACTGTTGCATTCTCCAATCTCTGCCCTCTGACTGTTCTCTGCCTCTGTGCTCTCTTGATTGTGCCCTGCTTTTTGCCTTCTTTAACTGTGATCTGCTCTTTTGTGCTCTCTTTATTGCGTTGCTCTGTATTGCTCTGGTGCTCTTTTTACTGCATTGTGTCTTTCCCCATGTCTTTCTCCACCCTCAATACTGCCCTGCGGATGTATGTCGCAACACTGCATGCTGGAACCACGCATGTCTGAACAACACGGTCGAAACAACAACCTCAACCCCCTAAAACCCAAAACCACCTCAACCCCCCACCCCTCCCCTAAAATTACCCTGACACCCCCACCCCTAAAACCTAAAATCACCCCAACCCCCCACCAAGACCACCTCCCACCCCGCCCCTAAAACCTAAAACCATTCCAACCCCCACCCCACCTGTAAAATTACCGAGACCCCGCTCGTAAAATCTAAAACAACCCCAACCCCGCACCCCCACCCCTAAAGCCTAAACTACCCCAATACCCACCCCCAAAAAGTAAAAATATCCCGACCCCCACCTCCACCCCTAAAACAAAAAATACTGCAACCCCTCACCCCTGCACCTAAAAACAAAAAATGCCCAGAACCCCCTGCCCCACCCCTAAACCACCCTGACCCCCCAACCCCTAAAAACTAAACATACCCCGACCCTCCACCCCCGCTCCTAAAACAAAAAAATGCCCAATCCCCTCTCCCCGCCCCTAAACCTAAACCACCCGACTCCCACCCCTAAAACTAAAAATACCCTGACCCCACACCCCGGCACCTAAAACTAAAATAGCCCCAAACCCCCTCCCCTGCCTCTAAACCTAAACCACCTAACCCCCCACCACCTAAAACTAAAAATACCCCGACCCCCCTCCCAACCCCTAAACCTAAACCACCCACCCCCTAGAACTAAAAATACCCCGACCCCCACCCCGCCCAAAACTAAAAATACCCCGACCCCCTGCCCCAGCCCCTGCCCCTAAAACTGCCCCAGTCCCACCCCACTTACCTGATCATGTCGTCCTCCTCAGCCGACACCCTTCTTCTGTGCCTTAACCACGCATGTGCATGGTTCAGCACATGCGTGGTTAAGGGACCGAACAAGGAAGTCATGGTTGACAAAAGCGTTGTTCCGCTTTCGTTGTCCGTGACTTCGTTGTTCGGGAGTCGCGGTTAAGGCTGCTTCCCCTGCCCAGCTTTCTGCCTCTTTAATCCTGCTCTGCTCTCTTGTGCTCTCTTAGCTGCTCTGCTCTTTATTGCCCTTTTCATTGCCTTATGTTTTTCCTCTGCTTACCCCCGCCGCTTGCTCTTTCCCTGCCATTATGCCAGCTCCTTCTCTTGCCTGCTTCCCATCTCTGTGCGCCCCTTCCACCTCCCAGGACCTACTTAATGGAGGCCGCAGCATGACAACACCAAAGACAAGCCTGTCTGTTCCCATCCATGCCTGGACCGTGCCCAGCACCAGGAACTTTGGTTCTATTATCATCCATATCTATACCAGCACAGAGCTCATAGCCTGGGACCCCAAACTCTGCAACAAGAACTGCTGCTGCACTTCACCTTGCTTAAAAATAGGTCCCTTTGCCTGCCACCACTGCCGCTTTTCCTACAGCAGGAGACACCTGAACACACAACCACCGCCACCACGCCAACCAAGGCTCTACCCAAACAACTCTATTATATCCTGCTCAATGCCAGAAGACTCTGCAAACACACCATCGAGATCTGGGACACCATCACCTCCCTCAACCTTACATTGTCTTCCTCAATGAGACGTGGCTCAACCTTGCATCCACACTGACATCGCCACAGCCACACCCAATTGCTACAAGATAGCACACTGTGATGGCATCAACAAACACAGAGGTGGGATTTTCATCATCCACAAGGAATACATCAAATGCACCACTGCCTCAGATGACACCACCCCGATCATGGAACACCTCATCTTCCAACTCAGAATAAATGCCAAGACCACCTCCAGAGGCACCCTTGCCTACAGACCCCCAGGACCATGCCCTGGCTTCTTCAACAACATCCCCAAATTCATCTCCCCCACAAGCCATCAGCACCAAACACTGCATCTTCCTCAGAGACCTCAATTTCTGTCACACTTGCGGACCTGTTAAGACTTGACTCAATATTCAAACCCTCTTGTGTCTTGGTGCTCCACCGATTATGAAATAGAAGACACTGGGCCATGCATGCAACATTATTGCATTGCAATGTGTATCTTGATTGGTATTGCTCAATGCTTGTTGTTGCCCATGGATAGTTTTCTATTGGTCCTTAATCTTGCTTGTACTTGTGCTTGTTCTTTCAGGAAGCCCTGGGCATGCCTCACGGATGTCCCAGGCATGTCTCACAAGCACTCAGGGGTGTGGCCTGAGGTTATTTAAACCACTCCCATTCCTCTATTGCCACTTGCTGGCTAGAGATCTGAGATCCTCAGCCCTGTCCTCTAACATGATCCTGCAGCCCTGGTCCTCACACTTGGGAGTTGCTGAGTCGGAATTTCTTCAGCTTTCTTTCAACTCTCAGGGCTCTGCATCTGAAAACTAAAAGCTGGAGAAAGTCAGCAATTTCAGTAGCTGTAAAGCGTTGTGCTGCACTGCATAGCATATGCTTAACCCTTAACCCGTTCAATTGTCGCTACAACTAACCTTGGACAACTCCATGAAAGGGCACTCTCATGCAGCCCGCATTGTTTATTTCCAAGTGTTTGTGTGTTGATATTATAATTACCCACATCTCATTTGTGTTATTAGCTTTGCATGTATGATGGTGGTAGCCTTCATTTGAGAACATTCTTTGATATAGCCTGTGCTTTTAAGAGAAATCAGTTGTGCTTTGAGCTTAGAGCTCTTCAGTTCATAGTGCTTGGTGTAATGGTGCATTCTGTTCATATCACTTGGTGTAACTGTGCATTCTATTCATACCACTTGGTGAAAGAGGCCAGAAACAAACATATGGCATGCACAAAAGGTGTGTGTGAAGGTTTTTGATTCCTATGTGTATTGTAGTAGTGCCATAACGTTGATGTGATGCTTTAATATTGGTGTAGTATCTATCGTGCAAGACATAAGACGATTCAGCACTAATCTGTCCAGGTGCACATTTCATATTTTTAGCTAAAAAATAAGGGGTCGATTGAATACTAACGATATGTGTTTTTGTATGCAAGTTTTGTGTATTGTCACATGAATTCCCATTCTTTGGAAGAAAATCAATCAAGACATTAGGAGACGAAGTTAAAGGCAACATCTACATCCAACGCTAGGAAGGCGTGGAGCACAGGGCAGAAGAAGGTGTTGATTAGGTACACAATAGCGTACAATTGTCTTCTATTTTTGGGTGCTATTAGAGAAGTTCAGTAGCCGTCAAGGGAGAGAGGGAGCAACACAAACAGGAAAGGAGATCACCACAGATACTTATCATTGAGATAACTTGTTTCACAATAGTAGACATAACACTAGTAGAGGTCAACATCTATCACTCTATTACAGGAAGTTTCTGGTCACCTGATTTTCCGGACAAGTATTGCGGCAACAACCGTCAGATGGCCAGTGTGGACCATCGCCTTATTTTCTACTCTGTCTCATCCCATCCCCTTTCCCCTGGTCTGTCCCTGAGTTAACCACAGTGGGTCTGTGGCTGGCTCTCAGGCACCCAGGTGGAGTTGAGAACTAGCAATCTGGGTCGACATTGTGTTTCTGTGGGATAATCAGGTCAGTGCTTGACAACTTCTACCTTGATGACCCCAACAATGCCAAGACCGCCAGCCTTCTTGAAAGCATAAACACTATTGGCCTCACTCAGCTAGTCACCGACAACACACACATCGCAGGGCAAACTTTGGAGCCCCATCTTCACAGGCTGCAACGGAGTCATGTACAACCACACCACTGAGCTCACATGGACGGACCATGCTATCAGCCACTTCACTATCACAGCAGCCTCCAGCACCATCAACAGACTGCCCAGCTCCTTACAAAGAACCAGAAACAGAGTCACCGAAGGCCAATGGACTGATGCCCTCAAAACCTCCCACTCAGACATCTCCACCAATCTTGATCAGGTGGTCAAAAACTTCAAGATCTGCATCTCTGACTATACCAACAAAGTCACCCCATCAAACCCAATAAATCACCAAACAAGCCAGCTGGTACACCCTGGAACTGAGAACTACAACTGCAAACAACTGGAAAGGAAATGGCGCACCACCAACGAGTCTACCGACTGCACCACCTTCAAGACTTTGCTCAACCACTACCACGAGTCCTAAAATAAACTATAAAGAATGCCTTAGCCAACTGCATCAAAGCCAGCTCCATCTACAGCAAAGAACTCTTCAGCATATTCAATGAGTTCTCCAACCCCATAGTGATTGAAAACATCCCACACCGTCCCAAGAACTATTCAACACCCTGGCAAACTTCTTCCACGATAGGATCTCCACCATCTACAAAAACTTCAAACCCCAACCCGACGCCACCAACACCCTCAGCCTCCTCACCCCCATAGGTACCACCTCCGGCCACCAATTCACTGCCAGGAACAAGCTTACAACTCAGACCACACGGACATCATGCTGTCCGCCCACTCAGGAGCTTCTACCAACAGCAAAAAGCTCACTACCATCTTCAACACATCCATCACTTCGGCCACCTTTGTGGACAATTTTAAACATGCTGAAGTCAAACCCCTCTTTAAGAAACCGTTTACGACCCCCAACAAGCTCAAAAACTACCAACCCATCTCCCAGCTCCCCTTTCCCGCCAGAGGCCTCGAAAAGGCCACCAACTCATGGACTACCTCGAGCACAACAATGTCCTGAACGCATCCCAATCTGGATTCTGCACAAACCACAGCACCAAAACTGCCCTGATCGCAGCCACAGATGGCATGAGAACCCTTGTAGACTGGGGAGAAGTGGTTGCCCTGATCCTCCTCAACCTCTTAGCAGCCTTGGACACTGTATCCCACCAGACCCTGATCACAAGGCTCCATCATATCGGATTCCAAAAGGATGCCCTCAAGGGGATCGCATCCTTCCTTACCAGAAGAACAAAGAGAGACTGTCTCCCATCTTACACCACGTAGCCCAAGAACACCATCTGTGGAGTCCCTCATGGTTTATTCCTCTGCACCACTCTGTTCAACATCGACAGGACCCCTCTGGCCAACGTCGTCAGAAATCACATAATGAACATCATCTCCTATGTAGATGACACCCTCTCTCTATCCAAAGACCCTTCCACCGCTAAAGCCTACTTCCACCAGTGCATGACCAGCGTCACTGAATGGATGCAAGACATCTGCCTCAAGCTCAACACAGACAAGACAGAGGTTGTGATCTTTGGTAACCCTATGGAATGACTCCTGGTGGCCTGCTGAACTGGGACTCTCCCCCATCCCCACAGACCTCACCCGGAACCTTGGCATCATCCTGGACAGCATACACACCATGAAGAACCAGATCAACACAATCTCCTCTGCCCGTTTCCTCACTCTGCCCATGCTCTGTAGGATTTTCAAATGGCTCCCATTTCCACCAGACGCACCATCACTCAAGCCCTCATCACCAGCTGCATGAACTACAGGAACACATTCTATGCAGGAATCACTGCACACCTCTTGAAGATATTACAGACTCATCCTCAACCTCCCAAGACAGATCCATATCACTCCTCATCTGAAGACACTGCACTGGCTCCCCATCCAAAAAGATGCCAATCTAAGATTCTAACTCATGCCTACAAGGCACTGTACAACTTGGAACCAGCATACATCAACCACAGGTTGAGCTTCCACCAACCCTTTAGTCCCCCACAATCGTCTTCCTGTCCCACACCCTCCACATCCACAGAAGCAACAGTGGAAGATGCTCCTTCTCCAACCTCACCGCAAAATACTGGAACAGCCTCTCCCTCCCACTCTGGACCTTACCCTCTCTACAGGAGTTCATAACGGGGCTGAAGTCCTGACTTTTCAATTGACATCTCTTGAGCAGCTTGGACCTCAGTGAGTGGATACCCAGACAAGTGCATTCTGCAAATACTGATTGATTGACTGATTTATTGCGGAGACAAATGGTAAGGTAAAGTGACATGGCTAATTAGCCTCCTGGAATATATTCTCTCACATTATTCCAGACATCCAAAGGATGCTGATCAAAAACATGAACAAAAACATGAACAAGGGAGCACAGTGCCTGACATACCAGCACACAGTTCACCCAGATGCATTGTGGTATATGAAGTGCATGATAACACTCACTTCAGATGGAATTCTTTCGAATTCAGCATTGTTTCTGTAGCCAACTTAGTGCATATCTGGACAAGTCTTTCAGGATGTATGTGTTTCTTCAGAGTAACAGTTTTTTTTCTGGAGTGATGGTAATACCGCTTCCAGTTGTCTCAGGTTTCTGTACCACTCCAAGAGCGCATGTGGATCCCAATCAGCTAGTCATCCCAACAACTCAGCAAGGAGCCAATCAAAACAAAGCAAGAGGGAGCACACTGCCTGGCATACTAGAACTCAATTCGCCCAGATGCAATGAGATAAATTCTGTGTGTGATAATGCTCACATCACATGAAGGTCCAATGGAATCTGATTAATGAAACCAAGTCATCTCAGTTCTCATATGCTCTCACCCCAGGAAAGCTGGCAACGGAAAACTCTGAAACTACTTTTTTTCTCCCTGGCAGCAGATTACTTCTTCAATTATTAAGCATGAACATTATGTAATTATTGGAGACTTTAATTACAGAAAAAAAACTGAGGACTATATATGTAGGCAATTGGAGAATGACATGAGTATACTTAAACAATGGATCAATGGGCCAACCCACGGAGCAGGTCATACACAAGACCTCTTCTTTTCCAATATCTAAGCCACTAAAATCCTTGATATTGCTATGTTAACCTGGACAGATACATTTTTAATTACTTTCTCTGTCATGCTTCCACGTGATAAAATTAATTCAGCAGCCCTCCCTTACTTCTCAAGCGATCTTGGAGCCGCATAACTGATGAAACATTCTCTAGACATTTTTTCCCCTCACTCAACAATGTTGACAAGCCTCTTATTAATGAGATTGAAACCCTTAATGCTGCAATTATAAGCTCACTAAATAGCTGTGAACCTCTGAACACTAACAGGTCAGCTAGAAGCTACCATTTGGTATTCTGCTGAATTAAGAATAAAAAAAGAAAATGTAGAAGTGGAGGTATTCTAGAAATTAAGCAGATCATTTAAAATACAAAGAAGAATTGAAAAAAATACCATAAAACTCTTAGGAGAGCCAAGAAAGATTATTTTATCCAAAGGATTGAAGAGTACAGCAGATCTTCAAAGAATTATTTAAAATTATGAAAGAGGTTGCCCAGGTGACTTGTCTATCCCAAACAATCTGCCCACTGAGGCCCACTGTGAGGAAATCAGAAACTATTTTATGGACAAAATTGAAATGATGTATTTGTCCTTCAAGACCCAACCATCTCTGGATGAATTTCCATGGAATTCTATGGGCCCTCACCTTGATGCCAATATTCATCTGGGCGCTTTCGAAAGGATCACAGAAGAACAGGTAATAAAGCTGATGACAGTAGTCAAATCTGGTTCCCCACTTGATCCCTCCCTTCATTTTATCTACTCTCCATTGACCAGTATACTGTGTCCTCATTTTACATGAATTTTTAATAAATCCCTTTCGGAGGCAACCCAGAGACTTAGAAAAAAGCAGTATTATTAGCCTGAGCCAAAAAAAAACAGAAATCAATGTTTCCATACTTTCCAACTACCGGCCATCATCACTTCTTCTGTATATATGACATTTAACTAATTATTTTAGAAAATAATAAACTATTGAAACCTTCACAGACTTGCATTTGAGCAAAAAAAAGCACTGAGTCTCCGCGACTGCCACAAGACCAGCGCAACTGCAAGGATCAGAGATCCCATGCTTGCAGTGGTGTGGAAAGCCGTGGTCAAGCACGGCAGTGTTGATGTGGACACCGCCGTGCTGATCACGACATGCCTTTCTGCTAGCCTTTTTATGGTGAGGACACCACCATGAAAAGGCTAGCGTAAAGGCAGAGACTGGGCCACAGGATGAGCCCCTGCACTGCCCATGCCCTTGTCGTAGGCAGTGCAGAGGCCTCCCTGTCAGCACAGTTGGAATGTGCACTGTCTGCAGTCACAACTGTGTGCATTCTAACTGTGCTGGTGGCACCGACAGTGCAGCAGCATTTTCCTCAGCTCTCCCTTAGGGCTGAAGTCAGTGTTGCCTCACTGACTCTGCCATCCGGCCCCACAGGGACATTGTAATACGATGTCCTCCCAACCGTCATCTTGGCAGTTCGACGGTGGGATCGGCAAGTTCGTAATCGGCAAAAATCGTAAGGAAATGGGGTTTCGAGGTCTATCCTTATTCTGATGACACCCAGTTGATTATATCACTGGTGGAGAAACAAGACGGAACCTGAGGCAAATTAATAAAGTACCTCTCCGAAATAGCAGGATGGATGAAAAATCACTGCTTAAAACTAAACGCTGACAAAACAGAGATCCTGCTTTTTGGTGCGACCCATCTGATTTGGGATGGCTCCTGGTGGTTGAAATCACTTGGGGATATACCCACGCCCAAGAAATCACAAAAAATCTCAGGCTCATAATTGACAACTCTCTTTCTATGCAGGAACATGCCAGGACTACCTGCAGTAACTGCTTTGGTATCCTCAAACTCTTGAGAAGGCTGATTAAGTGGATACCAATAGCCTGGCGAAGAACCATAGTCCAAGCCCTTATAACAAATAGATTAGGCTATGGTTATACCCTATATGTGGTCATGGGTGATTACTTCTTGATAAGATTAAAGATAATCCAAAATGCTGCCGCCAAGCCCATTTGTAATATGGACAGATGTAGCTCTGCTACAGCTTGCTTGGTAACCGTGCATTGGCTACCAATGTGAAAAAGAGCCAGTATTAAACTTCGTGTCATGCTCATAAGGCACTGTACAACACTGGGCCTGAAACTCTACAGGCTAGAGCTGAATTTCTTAAGCCCACACATGACTTGAGATCCCGTAATCTTGATTTCCACCTTACTGACAACCATCTCTGGTTTAGGAAAAAAATAAAATCCTGGCTTTTTTGGGTAATGTCCCTCCTGTATATGATCTAAAAATCAGCATTGTTCTCACAGTCAAAAGGATAGGGAGCTTCCTAGTGCTCTGATATCCCATTGGGGATGAGTGTTGTGCACCATAGGTACTGTAAATAAATAAATAAATAAATAAAATGCAAACCCATCTGTATTACTCATTCTGTGACCAAGATCTTCATCAGAAATCATGATTGCCCCCTCCTTCAACAACTAGAATCCGGCAAGGATCTTCCTAATAGCTACTGAATAATCACATCTATCCCATTTCTCAGCCTGGCGTTTGAGGAATCTGTTGCTGATATAAGACTACATCTAAAAAAAACATCCCTTTGGATGACTAGCAATCTGGTTTCAGACCAGGCATACTATTGAATAAGATATTCTCAGGATTGTTGATTATACTAATTAGCATTATCTTAAAGTGGTCTAAGTTATATATTGCTAAGGGGGCCTAAAGTATACAAATTGGATACTCCTTTTCAATACAAACTCATAGATCTCTTGGTGTACCCCAAAAATCAGATTTTCTCTGCCTACTTTTCTCCCTGTTTGTTGAAGCACTCAGTGACATGCTATATTATTATTCAGTACTACTTCATTAATATGGTGATGAAACACATCTCCACCCTGTAATCAACAGGAACATTTGCTAACTTTATATCAGTGGTACAAGATGCAACCCCCTAATGACCCACAAACTCAATGTTAAAAAACTGATTCTTGGACCTTTCTCATAAACGTAGCCCTATACTTAACCCCAAACTGGGGTGTGGCCGTGAGATCCAAAATGGCGGACATGTCATTTTCCAGCTCTGCACCGGCCCGCTATAATTATCATCACTCCGGCGGCAGCTGCCGAAGTTTGGAGCCCAGCAGTAAAGCACTTGTTGTAGCACAACCCCAACACCCCACTAGCGTCTTTGCCCATGAGCAGGGAAGGCGTGGCACCACAGGAGGAGAGGCCGGAGGTTCAGGCCTACGGGGGCCGCAGGGCACCCGAGGACCAGAGACGAGGGGAGTTGGCGGCTGGGCCCAGGGGAGCATTCTCCTTCCCCACGCAAATCGGTCTCCCCGGCCAGGGGTCGGGTGCATGGCGCGAGTCCGCTGCTGCAGGAGAGGGGGCCCAGGCTGAGAGTGATGCACACTAACATCTGCGCGGCAGAGGCCCGGAGGAGCGAGGTGGGGCAACCGGCGAGAGACTGTCGGAGGCTGGAGGACGCCCCCATACCATTGTTGCCTGCGAGCAGGGAAGGCGCGGTGCCACAGGAGGTGAGGTAGGTGGTCCGGGCCTGTAGGATGGCCAGTGCCTAGGGGCCAGAGGCGTGAGACACTGATGCCAGGGCCCCCCCGAGCATTCTCAGCCCCAACGAGATGCGGTCCCCCCTATGAGGAGACCGGAGTATGTCACGAGACCTGCGGATGCAGCTGAAGGGACCCGGGGCCAAGGGTGCCGTGCACAGGTGTTGGTGTGGAGGGGGCCCAGAAAAGTGAGGTGGGGCCCCTGGTGGGAGGCCATTGGTAGGCCATGGGGCCTGCAGGCCCTCCTGCGGGAGAAACGAAATCAGACTCACTGGCCTGACCAAGCACCATGGATGCAAGAGGCAGCGACACGGAGGGGAGACTGACCTGCTGAGGAGCCCAGGAGGCCTCATCTTAAAGAGAACTACTACAGGGGATATGCAGCTGTGCAGCGCGATTCCACCCAGGGTAAAGACAATGACGGGCCTGGCTCGGCAATGCTGATGGAGATGCATGGTGAAACACGATGGAGTAGACCAGCTCACTTTGCCCTAATGCGAAGGGTGGACCTAGTCGGGACCAGCGGGAACCAAGACCAGAGGTAGAATCTACTCTGTTCCAAGATACAGTGTGTGGGGGGGTAACGTTGAGATGCTTTGGATGAAGTGACGACTGGAAGTTCCTTGAGTGACTTGTATTTGGACCCTGAGGTGGCCCCTGCTGCAGAGGCCCAGCATAAGACGCACAACACACATAACAGACAGATTCCGCAGGTGTTTGCCATGGGGAAATCGAAGCCCAGGTCGCAGAGCCCTATAGGACAAGCTTCTCTGGCCTTACATGACCAGACACCAGAGGCGGTTACCCCCATTGTGCCAGAAGGGATGAGCGACACCTTAAACAAAATACTGGGGGCCATTGAAGACTCCAAACTCAACCTGCAACAAGACATTGGCAAGGTTGCAGTCGAATTGGGTTTGCTGCGTGCGGACCATCAGAAACTGTCAGACAAAATTTGTGATGTGGAATCTGCAGTCACAAACCTCCAACCCTTCCACCAAGCACTAAAACTTCAAGTATACCATTTAGCAGACAGAGTGGACTGCCTGGAATGAAGGGCAGAAGATGCGGAGGGACGCAGTCGTTGCAATAACGTCTGCATTGTTGGGCTGCCGGAAGGAGTGGAGGGGAGAAACATGGTGGAATTCCTGGAACCATGGCTGTGTTCTCTTATGAACGAGAATAGCCTCACGCCCTTCTTTGCCCTAGAGAGGGCACACGCGTCCTTGAGCGAAGACTACCGCTAGGTAGGCTGCCTCGGCCCGTTGTGGCCAAACTTCTTCATTAACGTCATTGAGACCTGCTGTTGCAGAGGGTCCGCACAGTTGGACCTTTCAAAGTGGAAGGAGAACAAGCAAGTCTGTTCCAAGACTTTACAGCAACTGTGCATGCCAGGAGTGAAGATTGCGTTCAGAGAGGAAGGGATAACATATGCACTACTCTTTCCGTCCCGGCTGAAATTCATGGTGGATGGAACTGCGCACTTCTGCCAAGACCCCAAGGAAGCATGGGCATGGCTGGAATGCTACAGATCAAGCATGACTGGGTCCCAAAAACATGTGGCTATGACAGACCAGCGCTGAAAGACAAGGAGGAGATCCCGGAGCCAGGCCACCAACCCCGGCTCACCAACCCTTCGCCAACCCAGTCGGAAGAGGGGAAGAAGCAAGCGCTCCGAGCTGCTGCCTCATTAATGGACCCTGAACATTCAGATGGGGTAGGGGCCATAAATGATCAGGATCATGACTGGGACACCACCCTATCAGACTCTGACTCACGAACAAGCACAGCAGAATATCTCCCCCACGTGACGCCCCAATCGTCTGAAGACGTAATTTAAATGCACTTCCCTGAACTGCTTGGAGCTTCCGCTTATTCCACAGGCTGTTAATGGTTATAGGAGAGTGGGCCAGACTAAGAGAAGATATCTCAACTAGTGCCTCGCCCCCCACCCATATTCCTGCCTCTTCGTCTTTGTAGAGGCGGTATCGTATGACACTGATTATGGCTATTGTGTTCTGTTTGGGTGGCCAGCCATTGGCTGGACTGTCCTTAGGAGGGGAGTTAAGGTTTTTGTTTAATTATTCAGTCCTCAGTGATCTCTGGTGAGACTATGCCTATTTATTTGCAGAACATGGCAGAGGTGGTGGGGCTGCTGGGGGTTCTGGCTCCCGAAGATGACCAAGTAATGTTACATGATGCCTGTACAGTGTTCTGCACTTAATGTAATTGTCTGGAATGTCCGGGGGCTAGGATCTATAGCCAAACAGCATAAAATGTCATATTTAAAACATCGCAAGGTATATATCGCAATGCTGGAAGAGATGCACCTCACACAAACAGAAGCCAAGTGCCTGCACCGGTGTTGGAGAGAGCAATTGTTCGGGACTACCTACTCTGTATATGCCTGGGTGCCTTTGGAAGCAACGAGGGTGGCGGTGGACGATGAGGGGCGGGTTGTCTTTGTGGAAGGGCACCTACATGGTAGACCCATCATGTTGGGGTCGGTATATGCCCCTAAATCAAGACGAGGTGGCCTGTCTCCACACCCTGGCCGCACACATGGCTGACTTCCCGGGGGGACATACCTCGTTGGGGGTGACTTTAATGGGGTCCTAGACACAGACCTCGACCCCTCTTCCCTGCCAGTGCAGGGTGCTATTTCAATTAGGATTGCTGCGTGGCTGGCAGCCTGGCTGTCTAGCTGGGCCTTGGAAGATGTGTGGTGAACACAACACCCATAACATCGGGACTACTCTTATTATTCTCATATTTATCAGGTACATACTAGAATAGATAGGTTTGTGTAGTGGGTCAAACTGTGGGCAGATAAAACACTCAAAGTATCTTGGCTGTACATTCTCGGACCACAGCCCGCTTCTGATACACATGCAAGTGCTAGAACCCCGACCACCTATCCCAACATGGTGCCTATAGCTGATGGATCTGGAAGATGCCAGTTTTTTTAGATGCGCTATCCACGATGGTGGCGGAGTACTGTTCCTGTAATGAGGGCTCAGCATCACAGAGGGGGATGAAATGGGAGGCGCTCAAGGTGGTGTTACAGGGCCACCATATGGGCAAGACGACAGGCATTAAGGGAGACCTCTTACATATCGAAGATCAACTGCATGCTTTGGACAATGAGCAGGACCATGGCTCTAAGGCCATTTGCCGATTACTGGATGTTCTGCGGGAATACGAGGTAGCCATTGAGAAACCTAGATGTCATGACCATGCAGGATATATGCGCAGGGTACACGAGGAGGAAGGTAGGGCTGGACGATTGCTGGCCTGGTTGGTTCACCCTCACACAGCAGGGACCTCAATTACTGGGATCCCACTGCCTGACTGTTCCTTGGTACATGAACCCCTCAGTATAAATGCAGCGTTTTGGGATTATTACCTGGTGCTTTATGCCCCCCCCCCCGGAGGCTCAGTTACCGGACACATTGTATGACCTGTTGGCTGGGATGCAACTGAGGGCCCTCACTGAAGAGACCGCCGCCCTGATGACCTGTTGGTTGGGATGCAACTGAGGGCCCTCACTGAGGACACTGCCGCCCTGCTCGGTGCAGAGGTGACGGAGGGTGAAGTGAAACTGGCAATTAAACACTTGGTGACTGGTAGGACTCCTGGGATGGAAGGCCTTCCCCCAGAGTTTTACAAATTGACAGTAGATATTTTGGCCCCAAGGCTGGTAGCAATGTAAGCGGAAGCCTACTAGCCAGGCCTTCTCACTGTGACGCTGACGGAATCTCTGGTAGTCGCCCTCACTAAGACTACTGATCAATATGCGGGGGTGAAAGACTTACAATCCCTTTCCATGCTTAGTACTGATTTTAAAATTCTGAGTAAGGTCCTGGCTAATAGGCTTCTGCCATATATGCAGAACCTGATCCATGATGACCAATGCAGGTTCATACCTACCAGGAACACCTCACAAAATCTCCATAGACTGCACACAGTACTATACGGCTCCCCCCTTCCGACAGACTCAAATGCCGTAGCAGTAGACCTTGAGAAAGCTTTCAACACAGTGAGATGGGACTACCTGGAGGATACGATGCGACGGTTGGGATTAGGAGAAGCATGGCTTAAATGGTTCCGGCTGTTGTACGCCTCCCTGTCCGCAAGAGTCAGAACTGGGTGGCAGCTCTCTGACGTGTACAACATCCATAAGGGTACCAGACAGGGGTGTCCGCTCTCCCCATTGCTCTTTGCTATGGCTATGGAGCCACTGGCAGAGAGGTTCAGGGAGGAAGGGCATGGTAGAGGGATATGTCGGGATGAGTGGAACATATCATATCGTTATACGCTAACAATTTGCTGATTTATTTAAGAGATGGGGAGAAGGACTTGCCCTGGGCACTTGAGACACTGGAAGATTTCGGAACCTATTCAGGTTTTCGCCTTAACAGAGGGAAGACGTTTGTGTTCCTGGTGGCTGCGGGCAGCGCCCAACCCCCCGGCAGATGATGAATGGGCCCCTAGTACATTCCAATATTTTGGGATTCAAATTTACCACGACATAATCGACCTTTGGGAGGGCAATCTGGACAAAACTCTATGTTCGCTTAGAACTGAGGTAGGTTTTTGGCACTCCCTTAATTTCCCCTTCATGGCACGTATCTCACTGTCCAAGATGATTATGCTCCCACGGCTTCTATATTTCTTTGTTAATCTGCCAGTATCTGTTCCGGTACACTGGTTTAGATCATTAGATACCCTCCTCAGACACCTAATATGGAATGGTAGGTGCCAAAGGGTTTCACTGGCCACTCTCCGTCTATCCCCAGACTTTGAGCTCTGTTATATAGTGGCACAGCTGCAATGGCTGGCGTGGTGGCTGAATACTCATGGGTTTTCCGAACTGCATTGGGATGGGCCGGACAGCACACAGACAAACTGATGGCTGGATTATTTCGTCCGAGACCGCTAGCGTGATGGGGTTCTCATGGGTGTGGACTACAGGGCCTGGCGTAGAGCACTTAGGCACACTGGGACCTAGACGCCCTAGGCGCCTGGGATCCCATTGGTGGGACTCCCACTTGGTGAACCCCCTCACTGCTTTAGACAGATCACTGCAGAGACAGATGCTTCCCAGTGGGGTGACTGTTATGCCCATGGAGAGTGGTCCTCTTTTGCAGAGCTTTTAGACCGGATGGACCTCCCACTGGGTCAGTTCTTGAGGTATGAGGCAGTGACCCGAGCTGTGCAAGACTTATAGGGGGAGGGAATGGAGGATCCCCCCACACATGTGGTGCTCCAGACAATGCTCCGGATGGGTGGAGGATCCCACTTGGTGACATGGCTGTACAAGACATTGAATGGAATGACGAGTGGGCCACTACATTCCCTGAAGGCTCGATGGGAGACGGATGTGGGCAGGGAACTGATGAGGATTGAGTGGGGACGGGTAGTTGCATATCCATCCCATGTCCGATGGGACACACACATTAAACTAATTTAGTTCAATTTCATACACAGGACGTATCTTACCCCACATAGACTTCAGTCCATTTATAGTGGGGAACACCAGGTCTGCCCTAGATGCCAGGCCCAGGATGCAGATTTCAGACACATGGTTTGGGGGTGCCCTACACTGGGAGGCTACTGGGCTGAATTAATTGCGCACCTTAACCGCACCTTAGTCTGTCCTTGCCTGTGACCCAAGAGGTCTGCTTATTGGGCCTACTGGTCAGGACACCCCCTAAACAAGTAGGGAACAGATTTATAGATCTGGCTTTAGTTTTGGCACGGCGTAGGATAGCGATAACCTGGAAAACGCCTAAGGGACCCAGGCTTACTACATGGGTACATGAAGTCACATGCTGGGCCAGGGTGGAGGAGAGGACTTTGAGGAGAGAGGAATCACAGTGGCTCTGACGCCAACCTAAAGTGCACCTCTGGGTGGAAATTATGGAAGAGTGGGAGGCTACTGACTTTCTGGGTGACACCCATACAGAGCCCAGAAATGAGGAGGACCGGGGGTAAGATCCTAACATTGAAACTGGGGTGCCCTCCCGAAAGACACTTGTGCTTACATGATAGAACTAATGACTGCCAGCCCAGCGGAGACAGACGAGCAGTTGTTACTCAGGTATTGCAATGGAATCAGCAGAGACTGCACACCACGGGGACATGGTTAACCAGTTTCAAGAGTTATACCTTAATAACATAAAGATTATTTTCCTGTATGGTTTGAAATGGCATGGGTGTGCTCTGGATAGCAGGTGGACCCCACTCGAGGCCATGATATCAGGTACTTGGGAAACTTGGTAGGGGTTTCATATACTCCTGTAGAACATAATGGCCAGAGTCTATATATATATATAAGTCATATCTGGAAGCAAAGAACTGAGCTCTGTGTATAAGAACAGTTCTGAAAACAAAATATTTTGTAAGCTCAAGATGACATAGCTGTAACAAAGTTATATATTATCATGACTTCTGTCAATACTTAAAATAACAATACAAATATTTTCAAAAAACAAAAATACTTAACCCCAAGCTCCTGAATGACTTGGCTGACAAACTAAAATCTACTGGTATATTTCCCAAATCGGATACACCTGCCAAATGACTAGGCTTCATATTTTACTTGATTAACATGCACTTAGACAGATAATTTAGCAAACAATGGCATACACTAGCTGGGGTCTCACTTCCAACTACTATGATAGTCTTGTTTTAGGTGGTAACTTCTACCTGCACCAAAACTGAATTCCCACTTGGGTTATATTTGCTCATGCACTAATTGACAATGAGCTATTTGCCCTTGTGCAAATTGCATTCTATATATCTATTTTCTCACAGGGTTGTGGCAAATAAACCTTGGTGAAAATCTTGTTGGCAAGTAGCACAAAATGAACATACTGGAAAGAGCACACAGGAACACAAAAGGGTGCCAAAATTGAACTTTCACTCTGTTTGACAATATGATCCTTACAGTTTTTATTTATTGCAAACTTATAATCAAATACTGCAGGGTTTGCTATGTGTGCATGAGCAAATAACTCATGAGTAACTAGTAAACAGGATGATATAGTCCAACTTATATTCCAGTTTCTGGCACAAGGCGGATTAGTTTTGTATTTGTAATCATGGCCATAGACCACTAAAATATATTAGAGCCTTCTTTTCAAAAGTCTGAAACCTGCTGTTCAATCACTATTTATCTGCTGGATTGATTACAAAAATGTACTATTAACAGTTTTTCCAGAAGTTTGTATAACAGTCTCAAGGATTCTCTAGGGAAGTGTTCCACTCATTGGAGCACCTTATAGTGGGTTCAAAATCATGTGAAGGCATCACACCTGTTCTTGCCTTGATAAACTGTCTCCCACTGGAATCGATCAGCACCTACAATACTTTGCATATTACCTATAAAAATAGCTGTGATGTAGAATATTGATTAAAACAATATTGATTTAGTCCATCATTATGACATCGACAGTCAGGTGACTGCCATGCCGGTGAAGGCAGTAGTACCGTCACCAGGCTGGCGGTAATGACTGCCAAATTATGACCATGGTGGTGATCCCTCCAATAGACAGCCAATGTATCACCCCAACTGCCAGTACGGTACGGCCACTGACCACAGCTGTAGCCACATACAGGCTGGCGGAAGACAAGGATCTGTTCACCATATTATGACATAGCAGACCGTCAGGATTTCCGGGGCAGTAGCATCGTCACCAAAAGCCTGGCAGAAACACATCATACAAAAGGAGACACTCACCTCCAGGGACACAGAGGAGTCCATGTCTGCCATGGAACCCGAACTGGAAGTCTTCCTGATGCTGTACCATGCAATGGCCGTCCAGGAGCACCAATGCCGCTGAAGATGACAACGATGAGTACAGCCACCTATCAGACAAGGGAAGGAGGGAAGAGTGACACACACACATGCACAACACACATGCCACACACCCAGAACAATCTGCAGAGTAAAGCTACAGCAACATAACCCAAGAGCAAAGAAAGCCAGGACACTTACCTGTTGTCCAACCACTGTAATTAGGTGGGAACAGTGACCTCAATTGTAAAAGGAGATAGATATGAATATACATATGAACAGAAAGGGCCATTGGCCAGTTCTAAGTTATTAATTGCCAAAGGGCAATGTCCAAGGCCCAACTTGACTCCTGACAACCTAGACACTCCCCTGGGCAGGGGCATCATGGAGATGGCAGGCAGGCACCTCAGGGGGCAGGAGGAGGGGTTCTTGAGAGGGGGGGTCCTTGGGCTTGGGTTTGGGAGGGGGCGGGTCCTTTCCCTTCTGGGAAGGGGGCAATGGAGTGGCCTTGGGACGGGAGGCCGGAGTGCCACTCTTGTTCACCTTAGTGGTGGGGGAACCCTTAGGGGAGGAACAGGAGTCGAATGGGAGCTGGAGGTACTGGGCTGGGAGGACTTTCCTCTTACAGGCAGCACGGGGGTAGGGAAGAGGTCAAAGCAGGAAAGAAAAAGCTTCTTACGACCTGTGGGGCAGGGTGTGGGAGGAGGAATGGGAGTGGAGGCAGAGGGAGTGGTTGTAAGATACTTGGGTGCAGGTGAATGGACAGTGTGCGTCTGTGAGGTGGATGGCTGTTAGGGGTCTGAGTGGGAGCGTTTATGTGTCTTTGGAAAAAGGGGCAGACAGGGTGGGGGAAGACAAACAGGATGTGTGGATGTATGTTGTGATGGTGTCTGCAAGTGAGGTGGGTGTGCTGCATAAGGTGGCAATGGTGGTGGTGACTGTGCATGTGGTGTGTGGTGAGTGGTGTGCATGTCTGCATGTCTGCTGTAGTGGTGACTGTGGGCAAGGCTGTGCAGGTGGCAGGATCTGGGACTGATGATGCAGTGCATGCAGGTGTGAGTGCTGATGTGACTGTGAGGGAGGAGGAGGAGGGGGAGACATTGGAGGCAATGGCTGTTGTTGTGTGTGCACCTGGGTGTTGGTTGTGTGTATGCTTGTGGTGTGATCTGTGGTGCTTGTGCATGTCTTTGCTAGTCCTGACTGTTGTTTTGGGTGTATCCTCATCTGATTGTGTGCTTGGGATGGGTGGTGGGACAGGAGACTGGGACTGGGAAGAGGTAATTGGAGGGGGGAACGGAAGAAACAGGGACACTGGCTGCCATCAGAGAGGAGGCCAGAGCCTGAAACGATCTCTGTAGGGCCACCAAGCCACCGTGAATGCCCTCCAGGAAGGCACTGCATTGCTGCATCTGGAATGCCAGCCCCTGGATGGCGTTCACTATGGTTAACTGCCCTACAGAGATGGAACTCAGGAGGTCAATAGCATCCTCACTGAGGGCAGCAAGGCTGACTGGGGCAGTGCCTGAGGTGCCTGTGGCGAAGGAGATGCCCACCCTCCTAGGTGAGTGGGCACAGGCAACTGGGTGGGGGATACTAGGAGGGCGGTGCTGCTATGGGGGGGTGGAGGAAGATCTTGTAGCTGGGGTTGTCTCAGAGGGGTCCGCCACCCAGGAATCAGAGTATGTAGTTGTTGCTCCAGTCTCCCCCGTAGTGCTCTCCTCACCCTCCAACTCACTGGTCCCCTCGGCACTGGTAGACTCTGCTCCCTGGGTCCCGTGGGCTGCAGCTCCCTCACTCGTCGGTGCCCCTGCTCCTTCGCCAGATGATGCCAGTGCACGCATGGACAGGATGACAAAAGAAGAGATGGTGGGGGAGAAAGAAAGGGAGCACAGGGTCAATCACAGCACCAACAGCACAGATGGCATACACATCACAATCACTCCCTGGGACTTACATTGGGCAGTATGGACCACAGTGACAAACCATTGCCTATGTACTACAGGTGGAAGGAACCCAAACACTACCATCTGCACATCTACTGGGACCAACTAAGCCCTGTCTGCCATGGTATGCTAGCTACCTAGCAATACCAAAAATACATACCACACTACATAGCTAAGCAGGAACATACAGGAATGGCTAAACTGGCATATTGAGGAATCTACTTACTAGAACCTTGCACCCAAACCCATGGTAGGCAACATATAAAAAATACCACACAGTCCTCACCCCCTTGCTGCCCTCAAGCGCCCATCCAACTCAAGTTTGTCCACCGCCAGTATGCCAGCCATAAGGGAGGTCAGACTCCGACGGGCACCCCTCCCTCGTTGGGAGGCCATCCCCAGCTGGGCCTCTGCGGTCTTCCGGGCCCAGCGTCTCAGGTCCTCTCAACGTTTCCTGCATTGGGTGCTCTGACAGTGATGGACCCCAGGGTCCGCACGTCCTTGGTGATGGCACTCCCCAACCTGAATCTGATGGGCGCTAACCTGCAGAGGAAACACAGTCAGAAGGACACCATAAACCATACAATCTAGCCTGTCACACAATTAGCTTACATACCTCATTTGCCCCTCATCAAGCACACACATGACGTGTACCTCTGCATTCACATTGCCTGCAGCCATACCCCCTCCAAATGACACACTGATAGCACACACATACATCTACATGCAGCCATGTTGCATGCAAAGTACCCATGATGTACTCACCTGTTAGTCTGGAGGCAAAACAACTGCCCATACAGGGGTAGGACCCCATCCACGCGCTTCTCCAACTCCTCTGACATGAAGGCTGGGGCCCATTACCCTGTAGCACAGTCCATGCCCGGTTCCAGACACAGGTCACAGCAGCACATGCAGTGGAGATGTCGTTGAGTGGAAAGTCAGGAATCAAGTCAAGTGGTAGATAGAAAATGGCGGTCACGTCCGCGGTGGTGAACACCGTCACCGCCGGCATTGATCATCATTGGTCCCTGTACTCCATAGAGCCCCAGGTTAGCCAATGAGAAATAGCACGGCGGTGCAGACCGCCTCCTGCCATGATGCCTAACGCAAGGCGGTTGCCATTTCCTACTGCTAGTATTCATGTTTTGAATTTATATGTGCGTCATTGGTGTCGACTGTACACACCTAGACAATTCGAGTGTCCTACATACATGCATGCTCTGTGTAGTATGATGCTGTGTGTCCATAGGTCCTGTTGTCACACCCATTTTACTTTTGGCTCACATAGATACCAACCACTGCGGAGATATAGGAGGAGGAGGCAAGTACCCTTGTGCAAATCCCTTGTGGACTTGGCTACACTGGAGGACCGGCTCATCATACTCACCTATCGTTTGGACACGGCCACATTCACAGAGCTGTGTGCATAATTGGAGCCTGATCTACTACCTGCTATCCGTGGCACCACAGCAATTCCCCCTCTTGTGCAGATACTGTCAGTGCTCCATTTCCTGGCAACTGGTTCTTTCCAGGTGACTGTGGGCTTGGCTGCAGGTGTCACAGCCAGTGTTATCGATTGTGCTTGGAAGGGTTTTGGCTGCCTTGCTCAAACATGTGAGCAGCTACATTACATACAAAAAAATCCCTGGTGTCTAGTGGCTTCTGCCCTCCCTCCCCCCCCCCCCGGGGCAGATCAGCCTAATCAATATAGACCGATCTGCCCCCGGGGGGGCAGAAAGTGGCTAATAAAATTATTGCCCCCTGGGGAGCGAACCTTGCCTAAGGGGTTCTTCCACTTATAAAACAAAACAAACACGAAAAAAAAAAATCCCTGGTGTCTAGGGGACAGATCGGCATAGTCAACATAGGCTGATCTGCCCCTGGGGGAACAACCTTTGCCAAAGGGGTCAATCCCCTTATGCCAATTTCACAAGGAAAAAAAAAAAAACTGGTGTCTAGTGGCTTCTGCCCTCCCTGGGGGCAGATCAGCCTAATCAATATAGGCCGATCTGTCCCTGGGGGGGGGCAGAAAAGGCCTAATGAACGTATTGCCACCTGGGGAGCGATTCTTGCCTGAGAGTTCGCTCCCCTTATAAAACAAAACAAACACAAAAAACAATCCCTGGTGTCTAGTGGCTTCTATCTGCCCCCATGGGGGGCAGAAATGGCCTTAGAAAAAAATGCCCCCCAGGGGAGCGACCCTTGCCCAAGGGGTCACTCCCCTTTCATGCCAATAACAAAAAATAAAAGAATTCCCTGGTGTCTAGTGGGCATTTCTGCAGCCCGACCGCTTGACGATCGGGCTGCAGAAATGCCCAGAATGAAATAAAAAAAAAGGAAAAGCCTTTCCTTTCTTTTGATGTCCCTGCCTGCCCCCTCCTCCTGAGCGGAAGACAAATGATTAGCATTTACCTTCCGGATCGTACTAGTAGCAGGCGTCCAGCGCAATGGGAGGTGACCTCTGATGAGGTCAGAACGCAATCTCCTGCTGACATCATCAGACGTCACTGGGTGGGGCACGGGGGTGGAAGGGGAAGTGATTCCCCTTCCATCCCTGCCCTAGGGGGTGTAGTGCTCCCTCCGAGCTCCGGTGTCCGGACGCAACCATTACATCCGCTGTCACAGAACCAGTTAACTAGTTAACTCATTAATTGTTATTTTAAATATTTAAGTGTACATAATGATTTTAATGTATATTTTGTGCTTGTATACTTTATTTGTTAGTTTGCATTTTAGTTTTTTTTTTTTTGGTTTGTAGTGCAATAGGGTGGAAAGTTATTTAAATCCAAATACTTTTCTATACAAAGTAATGTTTATGTTAATTAAATATTAAATTGGTAATTAATTGCGTAACATATTTATTTGATTATTTGGTATGTAAATTATTTGATATATAACATTTTTCTTAGGCCAATGTGCCCCCAAGGGGGGCAGAAACCACTATACACCAGGGATTTATTTTTGCGCCAATTTCACACAAGGGGAGAAACCCCTTAGGCAAATTTATTTTAGGCCATTTCTGCCCCCCTTGGGGACAGATCAGCCTATTTTTGTAAGGCTCATCTGCTCCCCAAGAGGGCAGAAATCCCACCAGACCCAAGGGAAGAATTTTTTTTTAAAAAGAGGGTGGTGGTATGGCCATACCCCCATCCTAAATAGATGGGGACAAGTTGTTCAGCCCACTGGTGGGCTGATGGGGCAATTACCCCCGATCCCCTCCTGGGGGAGAGAAAGCCTACTAGATGTCAGGGAATAAAAAATAAAAAAAATACTGGGGTGGTGGCTACCAACCAGTATGGGCACAGTTAAGCCCCTACCCCAACTGAAGGGGTTAACAGTCTCTTAACTGTGCCCCCATACACTCAAACATCTTATCCCACCACAAGCAAGAGGACATTTGATTATTTTGGGTTTTGGTTTTACATTTGAGCCATGAGAGCTTGCCAAACTCTCAAAATCGTCCCACTTTGAATGTTCCGGTCTACACTTTTTGGACTTTGGGTCGCTGCCATGTAGAAAAATCTACAAGACCTTGACACATCTGAAAACTAAATATCTGGGTGAGTCCAGGGTGGTATGCTTCACATGCACCCACACCATTTTCGTGCCACAATGCCCTGCAAACCTCCAACTTTGCTAGAAATCACACATTTTTCCCACATTTTTGTGATGGAACCTTTCAGAATCTGCAGGAATCCACAAAATTCCTGCCACCCAGCATTGTTGCATCTATATCGATATAAATTCTGCACCACTTATCGGCCTAAAAACATTTTTTTTCAAACTGACCTTTTGGACCCGCTTTGGTTCCCCCTAATTTTAGACATGTTTTTGTCTCTTCCCTGTCACAGGCACTTGGCCCACCTACACAAGTCAGGCATAATTTTTACTGGGAGACTGAGTGGAACATTGGGTGGTAAGAAATCTGTACAGGTGCAGTGATCTCACACAGAAATGGGGGAAAAATTAGATTTTTTAGCTAAATTTGAGGTTTGCTGAGGATTCTTGGTACGAAAACACTGGGGGATCCACGGACGTCACATCTCCCTTGACTCCCTCGGGTGTCTAGTTTTCAGAAATGTTTGGGTTTGGTAGGGACCAAAAACGCAGGTGCATCCCCCCCCCCTTAAAAACAGGTAGTTTCGTATTTGAGAACTTTGATGTGTCCACGTTGTGTTTTGGGGTATTTCCTTTCACGGGCACTACGCCTACCCGCACAAGTGAGGTATAATTTTTATTGGGGGACATGGGGGGATGCTGGGTGGAAGGAAATGTGTTGCTCCTCTCAGATTCCGGAACTTTCTGTCACCGATATGTGAGGAAAAAGTGTTTTTTGGGCCAAATGTTGAGGTTTGCAAAGGATTCTGGGTAACAGAACCTGGTGAGAGCCCTACAAGCCACACCATCCTGGATTCCCCTAGGTGCCTAGTTTTAAAAAATGCACAGGTTTGGTAGGTTTCCCTAGGTGCCGGCGAGCTAGAGGCCAAAATCCACAGCTAGGCACTTTACAAAAAACAGCTCTGTTCTCTTTGGGAAAATGTGATGTGTCCACGTTGTGTTTTGGGGCATTTTGTGCTGCGGGCACTAGGCATACCCACACAAGTGAGGTACCATTTTTATCAGGAGACTTGGGGGAACGCTGGGTGGAAGGAAGTTTGTGGCTCCTCTCAGAATCCAGAACTTTCTGTCACCAAAATATGAGGGAAAAGTATTTTTTGGTCAAATGTTGAGGTTTGCAAAGGATTCTGGGTCACAAAACCTGGTGAGAGCCCTACAAGTCACCCCATCCTGGATTCCCCTAGGTGCCTAGTTTTAAAAAAAGGCACAGGTTTGGTAGCTTTCCCTAGGTGCCGGCGAGCTATAAGCCAAAATCCATAGCTAGTCACTTTGCAAAAAACAGCTCTGTTCTCTTTGGGAAAATGTGATGTGTCCACGTTGTGTTTTGGGGCATTTCCTATTGCAGGCAGTAGGCATACCCACACAAGTGAGGTACCATTTTTATCAGGAGACTTGGGGGAATGCAGGGTGGAAGGAAGTTTGTGGCTCCTCTCAGAATCCAGAACTTTCTGTCACCGAAATATGAGGAAAAAGTGTTTTTTTTTCCAAGTTTTGAGGTTTGCAAACGATTCTGGGTAACAAAACCTGGTGAGGGCCCTACAAGTCACCCCATCCTGGATTCCCCTAGGTGCCTAGTTTAAAAAAATGCATAGGTTTGGTAGGTTTTCCTAGGTGCCGGCGAGCTAAAGGCCAAAATCCACAGCTAGGCACTTTACAAAAAACAGCTCTGTTCTCTTTGGGAAAATGTTATGTGTCCACGTTGTGTTTTGGCGCATTTCCTGCTGCGGGCACTAGGCATACCCACACAAGTGAGGTACCATTTTTATCGGGAGGCTTGGGGGAACGCTGAGTAACTACACATTACAAATTGCAAACTAAACTAAAATGTAATGAAACAATTATTGTAAGAATACATACATCTTAAATAATATAATAATTCATAAATTAATCAAAAATTATTTCAAATACAGTTATTTTAAATGATCGTATATATAATGATAATTTTACAAATTATATTAAAACATAAAAAATATTCTTCCCTTCTATATTTGGTTCCTTGATATTTTTCTAGTGATAATGGTTTTGACAAGATATTAAAGTAACATGATATTTTTGAATCAATAAATTTCAAAGGGCCTCATTACAAGGCTGGTTATTCAAGGACCGCCAGGCTCGTGGTGACGGTCAGACCGCTGCAACTGTGGCAATTAGGAACTTGCCAGATTTGCTAAGAGCGGGGAAGTGGGCTCCATCTGGTCAATGACTAGAAGCGGAGTATGCCGGCGCAGCAATTAGGAGCTCGTCATGCCACAGCACTGTCCACAACTCAGAACGGGTGCAGCAGTGATGTGGGGCAAATAAATGATATGGGATATGTCAACACAAATATACCAGGAGAATTCATTGTCTGGCTAAGTGGAAAACTGTACATATTTTTTATTGTATTTTGTATTGTTTTATAAAGTGACTGCTTTATCAGGGTTGTCTACCATGCTCTGTACAAAAGAGTAGAAGGGCTTTCTTTGGGCCGGTGGAAGGCAATGGGTAGCACTAATGACACTGCAAATACCATTTGCTATGGGAGGGCTGGGTCTCCCCAGTATGCAAAAAAAATGACCTGCCAGCATAATTACAGTTGGTTAGTAGTTCATCAATGGGTCACTACTTGGCAGAAACTGACCGACAAGACATACGCCTAGTCAACGCCACACTGCAACAACAACTACTCCCTGGATGGAGTGATAATCAATGTAACCTATTCTCCTGTGCATCTCAGTTGCATTTTTGACAAGTATAATGAAGCTTACCAAGACCAGTGTCACTTATTAACCTGCCATCCCACTACTGGCTGTTCCCTTGGATGACAGCTGGTTCAAGATCACCTGACTCTGCCCTTGGATGGAGTGTTGGATAGACACAGTAAAAGGCCTTTTTACTAACTTAAGGGCTGTGGTGGTCCTGTGACTGCCATGTTGGTGGTCCAACCCTCAACAGGCTGGCAGACCGGACAGCCGAATTATGGGTTTGGAGGTAGAGACGATAGAACACTGCCAGCGCACTACTGCCACTGCCAGGCAGCACAGACCGCTGCGGTCTCCAGAGGCATAAACACGCTGGCAGAGACCATGTTTCCGCTTGACCTATTATGAGGTTGCACACCGCAAATGTGACCGCCGTGGTCCACACCATCACATACCAGAAGGCAAAACAAGCAGTTTAAAGGAAGACACTCACCTGAAGACAGCAATACATGTCCGGAGCAGCCATGGAGCCATTCCTAAACCTCATACCGCTGCTCCTGCTCACCGAACTACAAAGGGTACAAGGCCGATGACACCAACCATAAGTGCACAAACCTACTTATATTAATAACATGTTTAACATTTTTTTTACTGCAACCAAACACATAATAGGAGGGGGAAATGCTAAGGCCAGCAGCTACACCTACCTTTCCAGACACACATACTGCATCTCAAACACACACACATTCCCAACATGCACACTTCATCCAGAACACATACACACTGCACGGCAATACCACACATATGCGCATGGATACACAAAACAGGCTCAGGCACATAGAAGGCCACAAACATGCACATAAACAACAATACAACCAATGCACAAATATAAAATCATTCCACAAACTCACACCCAAAACTGACCAGGGACTGCCCATACATACAACACACAAATACATCCACCTGCCATGGCACACACACAACACCGCTATCAAACAACCCTGCTATTGACACACATCACACACACATACAACACTGGACCAACAATGCCATGCCCAATGCACACAGAGACAATTTGACAAAAGACACACATCACACCACCACAACAACACAGGAAACAAATCATGTTAAACAAGGCATCAAACAACATGCACACAGCAGCTGCACACAATTGAATATCAGGGACAAGCAATACCAAATTGACTTGCACAGTCATACAATATAGGAGGGGCTCGGCAACAAAGCACACACAACTCAATCTCCATGGGACATACCTCTACATCAATCAGCTGCAAAGGACACACACCTACATGGATACATGTGCACTCAGATGCAAAGCAACCTACCACAACTCAACACACTCCAGGTCTGCACTGACAAAACTCAAGAACACACACACTACATGTAGACATTAGTCATGTCAGAGGACACGTCATTCAATATACATACCCACACAACACAAAACGATACACATACCACTACACACATAACACAATGCCATGACACCAACATTGCAGCAACCTACACATACCCATTACACAACACACACCCTTCACTTGGGGGACAAGAGCACTGCACACTAACTTGCATACAGCAAAAAAAGACATATGGAGCAGCAAGCAGCCCAAATACACACAACTACAGGCCCGCAACTAATGTCAGCCAGGAAGAACAGAAACATAGGGAAGGAATGGCAGGACAAAGGTGTATCCAAAGCACAAACAATTGGTTGGCTTCATAATGGCAATTTTCTTGCAGTCCAAGGCCAGTCCAAACATGTCTGCCAAAAAGGCATAGTGTTGGGCCCCTACGTGACTCCTGACTGCCATGTTACCTCCAAAGGTAGGGGCATCAAGGGGGCAGGCACCTCAGGGATTATCGGGAGGGGGACGAGGGGTTGAGTTTGGGCTTGGGAGGGGGGGTAACCTTCTTTGGAGGGGTTGACTTGTTCTTGGCAGTGGGAGGGGCATGGATGCTTGCACAGGGCAGGGAAGACCTTGGGGAGGTGGAAGGGATTGCCTCGGGGAGGGAAACTGACATTATGAGGGTGATACGGGGGTGGGGATAACAGGGGTAAGGTCAAGCTCACAGAGGAAACGTTTCTTTGACACACTGGGATGGTTATCAGAAGGGGGCTGGGATTTGGAGGTTCAGGATGTGGTTGTCTGAAATGTAGGTGTGGCTGTTTTGGGTGAGTGTTTGTGGGAGGTATGCTTGTGTGTGGTGAGTGTCTGTTGGGTGAATGAGGGTGTTTATGTGTTTGGGGCTGAGGGAAGGAGAAGGTGCTGGGGGATGCTGTGGTGTGTGGGTGGGTGGGTGTCTGTGGGGGTGGCGACTGCAGGTATGGTGGATGTGCTGCATGTGGGTGTGTCTGTGGCTATTTTGTCTGTGGTGACTGGGGTGGATGTCTGAGGGTCTGCTAGGGTGCTGTCTGCAGGTATGATAGGTGTGATGGCTGGATCCGTGACTGGTGATCGGGTGTTTGTAGGTGTGCCAGATGTTGTGTGTGTGATGCTGGGTGTGGGGGGTATCAGGAGAAGTCAAAACTGTTGCTGTGCTTGAGGGTCGATGTTATTTGTGTGCGTGCCGGTGGTGTGTCTTGTGATGCTTATGTCTGTATGCGCTAGACTTCTCTGTTGAGGTAGATGCATGGGAGTCTGTCTCTGTGCTTTAGGTGGGTTGGGGAAGGGGGATTTGGACTGGGAAGAGGAAGGTGGAGGGTAGACTGAAGACAAGGGGTGGCTGGCTGCCATCAGTGTGGAGGTCAGAGCCTGATGTGATCTCTGTAGGCCAGAGATTACACTGTGAATGCAGGAATGCATTGCCTGGCTGGATCTGGCATGTCATTCCCTGGATGACAATCATGATGGCCATCTGACCCACAGATATTGACCTCAGGAGGTCAATAACCTCCTCACTGAGGGCAGCAGGGCTAACAAGGGCTGGGGCAAAGGTGCCTGTGGCAAAGGAGATGCCCACCTTCTTGGGTGAGTGGGCACGGCCAACTGGGTGGGGAGCAACAGGGAAGGCAGTGATAGAATGGGAGGTGGCGGGCAAAGATGATGCTGGGTGGTTCCCGATGTGTCCGCGACCACTAGGGAGTGGCCACTGGAGGGGGAATCTGATGATGTAGACCCAGAACAGGTCTCCCCTGTGGCCACTGGGACTCTTGCTGTCAGTGGTCTTGTGACCTGAGGTCCCGTGGCCAGATGCTTTCCCACTTGGCTCGGCCCCATCTCCTTCGCCTGCCGTTGCTGATGCTGCCAAAAGAAGGTGATGTAAGTTCATAACATGTACATCAGGACACCGCAATCACAACTCTGGGAGACAAAACATACCATGATGTCAAGTGGCCCAGGGCATAAAGTGACAGCAAAGTGGCACCATCATGTGCCAATACAAGACCATTCACCACATCTGGAGTCACAAAAGTGAAACCTGAGCTAATCTTGGTAACAGATAACTTCAATATCATCGATGAGTTGTAGCTACCACTCTAACCGTTACACAACTAGGTGACCACTCCACATTGAACTTGTGCCACATGTAGCCCTCCACATGGAACACAGAGTCAACAATTGGATACCATTGTTAGGTACCCTACCAATTACATTCACAGAAGCCTATGCGCACATCTAACTTTCACCAAAATGATGGCTCAACTGTATGTGATGTTGGTAAGGAAAGGCAGACAACACTGGTACTAACATGCCATGCCTGGATCAGGTGACATCTAATCAGCCATATCACAATGGACATCTCACAATAATGTATAGCTCCACAAGTCATCCCATTCACAACTTAGTCAAGGAGGTAGTAGCAATGGAACAACAATTAGGTCAGGCCCCAAACCTCATGGAGAGGTGTCTCCAGATTACACACTAGAATGGCCCTGTTAGGTCTAGGATATCCCTCACCAATGTCTCACACCCATTTCCATGTTTACCTCTGAGTGTTGGTGTAGAAGACATGGAATAAGGGGCACGGACCTAGCAATCACTATGAATAGGAAATCAAATTGTTGAATAATGACAATCTACATCACTACCCACATATCAGACATGACTAGCATGGCATCTTTATGTGGGTGATTCCCTGAGCCCTAACACATGTCATGCCAACATCACTGCAAGTCAATCCATGATGCATCCATTCAGTCAGGGCACAATTCTCAAACAACACACAGGTGATGTGAACCAACAACCATCATGCCACATCAAGAGTACAAATCATCATAATGTGGATCAACAACCTGCCCCTACCTGTCATGTCCATCCTAGCTACTGCAGTTTCACATGACTTAAGGCATGCTATGAGGCATCAATGATCCTGGCTGACTACATATCATGGTGACATGGTATTGTCTGGGGCATCACAGTAACTGGACAGTCTTTGCAGATGTATTGTAACTACAACAGTACCCGATAAACATACATGTAAGAGTTTCACAATATCATCCCATATGCCATATGCATGGCTAGCACATGTCATACATCTACTGCATATATATATATATATATGTATATATGTATATCCTAGTGGGAATGGAGCACATGCAGACACTTTGGCACAAGGTATGTGTCCTACACTGAAGGCACATCAACCACAGCAATGCACATTTCCCACTTAACAGCTGCCAAAATTTAACCTGCAAGTCATGTCACATGTATGATGGACACCAATGCATCACAGACTGGTGTCAGGCACCAGCCCCCAATATACAATGGATAAAACGTGCAGCTTGTTTGAAGATGTCAACTTACACATATCCCCAGACACGTGATATGGGACAACTACCCATAATCTACTTACCTTTGGACTGTAACATTTGTCAGGAGTGATCTGTTGGTGGATAGTAACAACCACCAGGGCAGTCACAACAGGATATCTGAACATAAGCACAGTTATATATGCTCCATGCTGGGCATTTTGGCTGAGTTTATTCATAGGTTCCAGCTACAAAATGAATGAGCACACCACTGTGAAACACCTGGCACCTCCACACCAGTGTGATCCCAGAAAATATGTGACACATGACACATGACACATGCTACATTGTCAGGGGGAGCAGTCTTTCCCTCACTCAATCATCTGCAAAAGGTTCAGTCATGACCATTCTATGTACTCACCCCCTTGTGGCTGCTGTGCTGGCCTCAAATGCCCATCCAAGGCCAGGTAGGCCATGGCCATAATGCAGGCCATTAGGGGGGTCATGGTCCGAAGTGCACCCCTTCTTCGTCAGGAGGACATCACCAGCTGGGCCTCTGCAGTCTTGTGGGCCCAGTGTCTAAGGTCCTCCCACCTCTTCCCACAGTGGGCGCTCTGCCGGCGGTGGACTCCCAGGGTCCGCAACTTCTTGGCGAAGGCACACCAGATCCCCTCCTTCTGATGGGTGTTTACCTGCATGGATGCAAATGACAAGACAGAATATTATGTCCACAAGTCCCATACAAAATGGCTGAATCACACACGTCAGTGCACCTAGATTATTACATTCTGGCTTGACCATCCTGTCCACTTGTGACACACAGCACGCATTGGACTCAGGGACATGACTGCAAACACTTCAAATGATGGAGCAGGATGCACACTCTCCAGCTCAGGGCCTGCACTGACAAGATGGGAAAACAGTGACTTGAATAGGACATGAGCTTATCACATGACATTAACCAATAACACAATGGAACACATTTCACAATGTGGCAGTTGACAGGTAAAGTGCACTGAAACAATTCACAAATACATGCAGTACCACTAAATGTCCCCCGCTGCATACAGTCCTGACATGTCACAGCAAGCCTACATATAGACCCATTGTGCTTGGACCACATTTAAGGCTGTGACATGTTGAGCACACAAAGAGGCACGTCTGTCCATGTGTGGATATGTGCAGATACAGATGCAGGCACCTGCTCGTTCTGGTGGTGGTAATCTGTGTGTCACATCAACATTTAGGGACAAACATCCACACATCCAAACATTCACAAAACCTACAGTACTGAAAGAGAAACCTGGCCCTGCATTGTACACAGTCAGCATCATAACCATGACAGCAGAGTCCAGTAGCATGGCACATCACTTTACGGCACACTGCATGCAGATGTGCAATGTCCAAAATATTATGCGCATGCATTGGACACATCAGAGCTGGATGAAAGAGACGACAGGGCGTGGCATTAAGGGATAGGTCAAAGCTATGTGACGCACATTGTCAGATATGATATGAGCACATCAGTCACAGGTCATGACCCTGCCCCCAATGCAAATCTCATAGTAATCAGTGGACCTCAAGGAGCTGCATATTGGCTGTGAGGAATGATTTGGCCCCATCACATGCTGTCCAGGGATTCAGGGAGTGGGCACTGTGTCACAATTGTTGTGGAAATGGGAATCTATACTAGCCCAGATGTCCGGTTATGGAGTGACTGACAATACACAAGGCCCCTTCTCTGCAGGCTGTGCAGACATACCAACATAATGTGGCTGTAAGTCAAACAAGGTAGTGGCTATGCAGATGGTTTGCACCTCCTTATGTGTGCATATCAAAGTATTGTTCATAAAGTAAGCTTATTCCAGCCAAATGTGCCCATCAGTACTGCACCCATCCACTACAGGTGCAAATTAGTTGGTGAAGACACCAGCTTACAACATGAAGAAAATATGTGCCGGGCCGCACTGAAAAGTCCAAGAAGTCCAAACTTTACTGTGCTTGCAAATCAGCGCGTAACACGGGTATATGGTGCATTATGTGGATTTTATTCGTCCGTTGACAAGAGATTCAAACCAAAGCAACGGTAAGTCCAATGGAAAAAACAGCCAAACAGCCGACACGTGTTTCGTCTAAAAGACTTTTTCAAGGCATCAATGAAAAGGCATGAACCAAAATTGTGCAGAATGTATTGAGTATCCTATATCCTGGACATACCATAAGTCCAATGTATGTCATGTATAAGAATAGCATATAATATGATCAGAATAAAGTGATAAGCTACGACCTTGATAAGTCATGTTTCTTCACATATTAGAGAAATGCAGGCAGTATTATGGTTCATACTCGTGTTATGCGCTGATTTGCAAGCACAGTGAACTTTGGACTTCTTGGACTTTTCGGTGTACCCCGGCACATATTTTCTTCATACCAATATAATACACCTTGTACAAAAACATCACATGCATCACAGTACATCATCTAGCCCACATCCAATTTACATCGGCTGGCTATGTGCAGAGCTGAAGGGCAGAGTAAGTCAGTATTTGGCTTTAGAACAACAGTCCAACAAGGCCATATGTGACCGGAGATCACTGTGCAAACACAGAGGGAGCACAAATGGTGGCCAACCAACACATACAACATGCATTCAACCCTATGGCTGTCATACAACCACATGTGACTACACATTATAGACATCTTGTGGCAAGATTAGGCTGGGGATGGCTGTCAGAACACCTCACCTAGATATGTGTATCAAACGCAAGTTGGTTCAGGGAACACTTAATGCACACTCACCACATTGTCTCAGGACTACAAACCTGTCAATTGACATAGATACATGCCCATGGCATGATTGCTCCCAGAGGCTGTACACAGGTCGTGGAGGTCTTGCTGGCAGCAGTGTCAGTAGTCAAGTGAGAGAATCAGTAGAAAATGTCAGTCACGTCCGCCATGTACACAGCCGTCACCACCAGCAGATGCTGCATTGGGCCAAGACCTCCACAGGCATCAGTGTTATCCTATAGCAGTGTCCGCCACAGTAGCATCCACCTACTGCAATGATGACTTCGATCGCAGGCAGTTCCTAATGTCCAGTGGATTCGGTCAGGCAATCCCCATTTTAGAGATATATAATGCAATTACAATATACATTTTGATGCGTCATAAGCATAAAGATGATGTGCTTGCAAATATTGCATGCTGGCTTTATCCTGTTATGTAAGTCAATTGTTTCAGTTAATGTAGGTATGTGGTCCCACAGATGTGACACCATTATTGGGGGTACAGCCACTAACTACCCTTTCTCACACGTGTAAACCATGAGTTGGGGCATTGTATGGAGTAATTTGGACGTGAGGTAGCTGACCATATAGAGGTTTTTGTACACATATGTCGATAAGCAAGGTGCCAGTGTTTCAGAAATGTGCCTGTGTCATCCCTGGTGTGCCACATGACATGACACATTTCATGTCTGATATGTATAATGTGAACTGCTAAGTAGAAGACTTGCAGACCATGGAGAATTGACATGCCATACAGTTGTACTGCCTGGATATGCAGACAATCATGGATCTCTGTTGTCAGTTGGATCAAGATCTGATGCTAGCCACACGTCATCCAATTATCATGCCACCCATAGTACAGTTGCACTTCCTGGCCACAGGGTCCTTCCAAAACACAGTGGCCCTACCTGCTGGGATATTCCTGCCTATTTTCAGTTATGTGTTGAAGAATGTTCTCTCAGCAATGTAGAAACACCTTGACAGCTACATTTGTTTCCCTCAATGTGAGGATTTTGCCCATGTTAAAGCAGAGTTCCATGGTTAGGCACACATTCCACATGTTGTAGGAGACATTGATGGTACCCATGTAGCCCACGTTCCACCACATGGGAATGAACAGGTATATTGGAACAGGAAGAACTTTCATTCCATCAATGTCTAAGTAGTGTGTTTGGTGGACCTCTACATTTCTCAAGTGTGTGCCCAGTACCAGGGTCAGTCCATGATGCCTTTGTCATGCGGAACAGCAATATTTCCCAGCTGATGACACGACTGTACCCAGAGAGGGCCTGGCTGGTTGGTAAGTTACATATGTCATGTGTGTCCATATGCTATGTCTGCTGGTATTGAGATGCTGCTCTGGACTGATGGTTGCACGCATGTCATATTTCCTTACAGGGGATACTGCCTACCCAAGTTGTCCTTGGTTGTCGACACCAGTGAGGATTCCAACTACGCCTGGGGAAGTCCGCTTCAACGAGGTAAATGGAAGAACAAGCCATGTTGTGGAGCGGGCTTTAGGGCTCCTGAAGGTAAGATTCAGCAGCATAGACAAATCCAATGGAGCCCTCCTCTACCCACCTGAAAAAGTTTGTAAGAGCATTGAGGCCTGCAGCATGCTCCACAACATTGCCCTGAGGAGAAACATCCCATACATTCCTGATGAGGGGAAGCTGGCAGTGCCACCGGGTGAGCCTCCTGAAATTCCAAGTGAGGATGACAGTGATGAGGATGAAGGTGGAGACATGCGGGCAGATCTCATCAATCAGTACTTCATATGAGTGTAAGTATGTGATGTTCTGTGATTATTGTGACTGCAAGGGGTACTCTATTGGTCAGGATTTGTGGAGAAAGGTATCTCTGTCACCATCCGCCAGGGCATCTCATTCTATGCATCATACAGGCCAGATCTGCTGGCTACATCAGACTTGATGATGAGCATCTCCTGTTTTTGGGGCAGTCACATTGCAATGCCAGGGAAAAAAACAGAGGTTTAAAATGACTTTTGTGTCTCATGTATGCCCTTGCCTGCCTAAACTCCTTGCATGTCACTTTTTCATTCCAGGTCTCTTCACCATGCTATCCTCATGTGGACATTTCAGAGGTGTGTCATTGGCAGGTGGCTGTTGCTGGTCTGACATGTGAAGGGGACATGGACTTGATCCAGGTATTGTTTGTTGTATATTTGGCGTGTGATAGTTCCATGTCCAGACTGCCTGAACAGTGGGAGGGCGGTTATCTGAGCTGCAGAATAGAACTGTTTGCCCTGATATGTTGGTCCACTAGTTTCATGTGCGTGATCATGTGGCCTTGTAACATATCATCCTGTGTAATCCATTTATTCTCCCTCCACATTGTGTTGATAATGATCCCGTATGCCCTGTATGTAGATGTCACTGTGTTTCCTCATTGCAGGCCCTAGTGCCTGTGCCACAACACTGACATAGGTATGTAACATGCCACTAGATGCCTAACCCTTGTCATGGAAGGCCCTCTGACTAGGGACTGTTGTACTGTCCTCTGTCTGTTTCATGGGGTATGTTAATTTGGATATACTTGGTTTTCGGATGTGATAAAGGTCAAGATGGTGACAACATCCACCAATATGTTTGCCTATCCTACAGGACAGGGTGTGACATAGCCCTTCTTATGTGGACAGGGGGATGGTATTTTGAGATATATAGTCAGAGGGAACAATATTTAATCATTCTTAGCAATGGCAGTCCAGTCCATGCATATTAGCAGCCTATGGGCAGTACAGTGTAAATACAAACATTTGGTGAGAGTGACCACTTGTGTTGTTGTGCTGCTAGTAATCCTTAGCCTGACACTGCCTGTGCATATCCCTCCTTACATTATCCCCGTAAGAGTCCCTCATTTGCATCACATGAATTTCACATTGTACATCCCACAATGATGACAAATCACTATTAGGCATGGATTGTGTGCTAGTTGAGTTTATTCATGTGTGCTCTGAACATAGAGGTGGATTTTGATGAAAACAAAAATGCAAATAGTGAATGAGTCAGTCATTGTGGTTGTAATCATTGGAACAGCTGCCGCAACATTTGAAGTCCAAAGCCCAGTGTCCTACTATCCTGGAAAATGGATAGTGTGTGAAGAACAGTCAACAGAGTGATTCTATTGCACAGAAAGGGGCTCCATCAGTAAGGGGTCACTTCCTGGAAGTGTTTGGGTGGATGTCCCGCTTGTGGAGGGGGATTCTTCGGCTGCAGAGGCAGGGATGTCTGAGGCAGATCCTTCCATTGGCAGGGCCTCCCTTCCACTGCCTGGCACTGAGGTCAAAGGGACAGATGTTACTAAGCCAATGTGAGGGGTGTGGTGTTGGCCTTGATTCCTGCTCCTGGTGGTGTTCATGTCCTTCAGCACCCCTGTTAGGGAGGCCAAGGTGGAATTGTGGGCCTCCCACTGTTGCAATATTTAATGGTGGTAATTACTCTGCAGCTGCTTGATCTCTCGGAGTTTGGTGAGTATCTGGCCCATCACGCCTTGGGATTGTTGGTAGGCTCCTAAAACTAGGTGATGGTTTACTGGCCAGACCCATCGCCAGCAGCCTAATTTTGCTGGCCCACACATCCCTCCTACACACCCTGCCCCCCATGTGCCTGCATCTTTGACACAGTTTGGCCCCCACCACTGGGTCCAGGTCCATCATTATCAGAGCTGTCTAGTTGTAATACAGGTACCTGGACTAGGGGCACAAGATTGTTGAATCAGTCCTCTGGACCCAGGTTTGGGGGCGAGTAGTTACCTGAGATGTTAATGCAACTGGGCTGGGAGGATTCCATGTGGTCAGGGTGAGTCTGACGGGTGTCATCTGACCAGGTTCCCCAGATGGGCCAGCGCCATCCTCAATGTCCACATGGCCAGGAGTGGTATCCTCACTGAGGGCTTGATCCATGGGGGGAGCAGCAGTGTCTTGATAGGTGTCTGTGCACCCAGTGGCAGGTATACCTGTTGGAGCTGAGAGACAGCAGATTTCAGTTGGTATTGTGACATGTACCACCAACAATTTAAAGTGACATTTGACTAAGATCATGTACATATTGGCTTTGAATTTTTCCCTTATGTGAGAGGCACACCTGATATCAACTGCACAGACTTGACATTTGGGGAACACTCCAATTTCAATTCAAGTCACCTTGCTACAGGATGTCCGATTATCTTGGCACTTGGATGTCTGTTTCTGAACTCCTACCTTTCCAGCAGTACATTCAAAACAGTATATGTGCGTGATGTGGCTTAGGTCATCCCAAGACCTAGTGGACTGTTATGCGGGCAGACCTGGATCCTTGTTGTTGTATATCTTAGTTGTCCTCTGGTGGTCAGTGCACTGTGAATCTGTGTCCTGCCATAAACATTTAGATGAGGCATCTTGGTGCCTTTGAGTTGTTCTACATTCATTGGGCACAAAGGTTGGAATGTCCTTCCTGTCCACATTATTGATATATTGGTTTATCTGCTCAAAATGGATCTAGTTGAATAGGCAGACCACAGAGTATACCATGATCTGCATGTTGGTCTCTCCTAGGTAGGTAACCTGCATTTGTGATTTAACAGACAGCAGGACAATGTCATTGTGAACAGTGCCCTGGTTATTGGATTTAAAGGTACTGTTCCTCCTAGGATTTACAGTCATGTTACACCAGGTCCTATACACAGCTTACATAAGTCATCCTCTCAAGTGACTACACTTTCATAGCGAGTTGAGCTTGTCTTTTTGCATTGAGTAGCCAGTGCCTGCTGACCTTGGCATTGCTGTTTTGGCCTATCCTAGCCACTCCCTAGCCAGTTAATATATCCATGGGTGAGTACATGGCAAAGGCTGAGTAGAGGGGGGGTGGTCCTAGTAGCAGTGCACACAGTATTGGCTGAGTGGAGTGCCATTACCAGTGCCTGCTGATCTTGGCACTTCTGTCCTGACCTGTCCTAGCCACACCCTATCCAGTTAATATCCCCATGGGCGAGTACATGGCAAAGGGTGAGGGGAGGAGGGGATGGCCCTATCAGCGGTGCATATAGTATTGGCTATGGGGAGTGACATTACCAGTGCCTGCTGACCTTGGCATTGCTGCCTTGGCCTGTTGTAACCACACACTGTACAGTTTGAATTCCCATAGGTGGGTACACTCCAATGTGGTGTTGACAAAGGAGGTAATTTGGATTGGGCTACACTGTTCTGGTCTTAGTGATAGTGGAGCAGTGCCTGCTGGGAGTTGTAGTGCTGCCAATCCCAGTACTACACCCACTATATAGATATGTTGTTTCCCTAGGGGGGGTGTTCTTGGCATGCATGAGGCCAGAAAGGGGTTTATGGACAGTTAGACATTGGACTGTTGGGAGGTGCACCTTGTAGGTGGGGAAAGGTGATCAGCGAGCATGCATGCCAAACTATTTTGTTGGGCAAATGTTGTTGATGTGACTGACCCGACTCAGCTCCCCCAAGTATTCCTGTCAAGCCCTCCAGATGCAGGATGGGCAAGAACTTCTCCTCCCATGATGTGAACTGTGGGGGAGGAGGAGGAGGACCACCACCTGTCTTGAAGACTGCCAGCTGGTGCCTGGCTGAAATGGAACGGATCTTCCCCCTGAGGTTGTTCCACCTCTTCCCGATGTCATCCCTTGTGTGCAAAGTTTACTGTGTTAAATACCCTTTGACACATTTCCATTTTCCTAGCGATAGTGGTCTGCTGGACTTAAGTTCCAAAGATACGTGGCTCTACTTTAAGGATTTTATCCACCTTAACTCTTAAATTGTCATCTATGAAACAGGGATGTTTGTTTTGTGGTGATATGGTGGTGGTTAAGGATTGATGAGGAAAATAATTTGTAGGTGTTGTGTGATGAGGGGGTGACAGGTGTAAATAGTGTGATGAGGTGCAGATATGTGTATTAGGGGCGTGCTTATTATGAGATGTGGGGTGCCTAATCTATGGTTTGGTTTGCTCTGATGTTGCCCTGTCCTCTGTGAGTGGCATGGGAGATGCAAAGGATTATAGTGTGTGGCAGGGTGTGTTTTATAGTGTGGTTGGTAGGTGTGTTGAGTGTGTGAATGTGTGTCACCTGTATTGTTTTCAAATCTATCCAATGTGATGTTGTGTATTACTGTGGGGAGTGACAACTGCCATGGTTTGCACCGCCATTGGAAGACCGCCATGGCAAGACCGCCATGGAGATTTTCAACTTGTAACAGGTTTGGTGGTTGGTTGTCAGGCTGGCGGTGCCAGTGGTTGGACCGCCTCTTTCCCGCCCTCCAGAGTCCTGGCGGTGTCAGGATTTTGGCTGTCTTTTGGCAGGCCTGGCTGTGTAACTCACAAAACAGCAGTCGGTATGACCACCAACATGGCAGTCTTTTGGCGGCCGCCACTGCGGGGTCTGACAGTGAGTCCGGCAAACTCATAGTGAGGCCTTTATTCTTTTGCAGCTTTGAACGTTTATGAATATTCTGATATCCACGAGGATGATTTCTCACTTACAAAAAAAAAATCATTCTTTATACGATTTATGGCATATGTCATGTGAACAGCAAACTCACTGGTTCCTTCAGACCATACATACAATGGGCAATGCTAGACAATTAATTGAATGGATCGATAGTGCCTTTACTCAACATATGCATGTTACCCACAATAAGTTGCAGGAACAATGGGAAACTGATATATCCAGACCACAGCACAACACAGAATGGACAAAGATTTTGGCACATCCTCCCAAAACATAGTGCAATGCTCAATGTAAACTAATCTAATCAAATTATACATTCTCACACACTACATCATCTCCAGAGAATACACCCTGATGCCACCTCTGAATGCCCCCACTGTGAAGAGCCCAACCCTGTCTTCCCCCATATATTGTGGTCCTGTACCTCACTGCAGTCTTATTGGGCTTGAGTCACCTCAACATTATCTCAGTCCACTGGATGCCTAGCATGCCAATTATCTCTTTCATTGCTCAATTATTTCTACTGCCATACATGTATTTATACATAGCATCATGAATAATGTGAGCACATGGCACAGCACAAGTGCAGAGAACCTCAAGAACTCTGGGGACAATACATCCACGTAACTGCAGAAACACAAATGGACAGACACTGTCACTTCAAGGGCAGTAGCACAAATGGAATATGTAAGCTACAGGTTTAGGGTAGGGAAAATGTTTTTAGATTGGGGTAATGTACTTATATGTTTACTCATTACAAAAACGTGGCCTGGTGTTTCAACTCTGCTACACCTGTAGGATAATCGGAATTTGCAGTACTTGGTAAGTTGTATTTATGACAACTGACTTTGTATTGTGCACTATGTTTGCTACTTGTCCCAGTAAAAAAAGATATATAAAACATACCTTGCACCTGGTGTTATACACAATCAGTGGGTGCAGATTTCAAACTTCAGAAATTCTCAAAGTGATACTCCAGGATTTTCAGGCATACTCCTAAAAATGTTTCTATATTAGCATTTGCAACTATGTGGAATAACATTGGCATCCACAGTTGTCCATGGAGGAAAATGGCACATAGAAAATTGACATAACAAATGTGCAGTAATGCTTTAAATAAATAATCATTTTGCCACCAGAAATATATTTTTATACTCGGAGAAACTACTTTCTTCACTCCAACCTACCCATTTCGGGGGTGCTCTGATCGTATCCTCACCCTGGAAAAGGATTTACTTTAACAACAATACACCTCTACCCATTTCAATGCTGATTATAGGTCAGAAAGAAGATTTTGAACATCCTATGATAGGTCACAATCTTTCAGGCCATTGCTGTCCCTAGAGTGAGATTTACACGTGAGTAGTATTACATCATATTGTGATAATATTGTGCTTGAGATAACATTATGTTTGTGCTATGTCACACTTTGTAAGTACCCTGCACTTGTAAATGTAACCATTTGTGTATGTAAGTTAAACTTGCACATGCACATGGCTATGTGAGTTGGGCCATAGAAATTTAATAGAATAATTGCTTATTGCAACTCCTATGGCAATCAAACACAATGGTGGTCATTATGAACCTGGCGGTATTACAACCGCAGGGCCAAAACGACGGGAGCACCGCCAACAGGCTGGCGGTGCCTCCCGGCGTATTTTGACCATGGCGGTAGCGCTGCGGTCGCACCACCGGGGCTGGCGGTTTCCCGCCGTTTTAGCCCTGGCGGTGATTATCTGCCAGGGCAGCGCTGCAAGCAGCGCTGCCCTGGGGATTATGACTTCCCTACCGCCAGCCTGTTTCTGGTGGTTTGCACCGCCAGGAATAGGCTGGCTGTAAGGGCAGTCCTGGGGCCCCTGTTGTAATGACCCCCAATGTCTTTTGGTGATCCTGCAAATATACAGGCTAGCAGAGGGCAATTAGGGGTTTGTAAATTGTGAATAGACAAGCAAGAACTGTGTGTGTGTATGATTAAAATTCCATATAAATTCTTGCATCACAAATAATACAGAAGCTAATACATATAATATGTTATTGTGATAATTAATTGGCTATCATTTTTTATATAACATATCAACACACTTAACATTTGCGATGTTTATAGCAATGCTTTTTTATTTCACATTATCATGGAATCTCTTCTGATGTAGCTTACTTACGCTCTGAATGTTATATTCCACTCAAATCACTGGACAAGCCTTTTATTCCACTAGTCCTTTACCCCTGGGGGCTGGAGGTCATTTTTAGGCTGAGCATAAGCATGTGGCCTCTGGTATATTCTTTAGTATATACTTCTTTATCGGCTTTCTGCTTTTTCATTGGTTTGTTTCAGTGTCCTTAAAAATCCTTGCTTGCTAGTGGTCAACCTTTCCTCTTTGTCCCACTTTTTCCTCAGTTGTACATTCCCCTGGAGCAAGGCCCCAGTACTTGTACCCTTCCACTTGTGCCACTCTAGCATGTGCTTTTAGGCTAAGAGCATTTGACCAGAGTGCTAGATGTTTTCAGTGGCTCCAGTCTGTTTCTGTATACAGAAAGGGCTGTAAATCATGTTATTCTCTGGTTACATGTGCTGTACATTCAAAGACCTAGGTCAAATGTTAAAGGTGGTTTTATGAGGGTGCCTGTTTCCGCCCCCTGCCACCGCCACACAAAGACAATTATGACCACAACTATGTGTACATCGATTTGCGTAGAGAAAATCCTACTGTTACAATATTTCATGTAAATTCCCCCAATTTAATATGGCTGACGCATGTCATGTGTGATGACATCATTAACGTCATGACAAAGTCGTCTCTCTTCCTTCGCCGTTGCTTGTTTTCCATTGCTAGCACTGGCTGTACCGCCATCTTCCCCCCCACCCTCATTCAAAATGTGTTCATAGCAGCAGAGCTTGAACAAGGCCGCTGACTGATTCTTACTCCATGGTACACAATGACTCACAGTGGATTATTCATCAACCAAGTCTGTCCCACTCTGACCTACCAGACCCACCAACTAGAGAGGAAAGCTCAAAGGTTACTATTGTATATACACAGTACAGGCAAGTGCTGCATCCACAGCCAATGATAAGCACTCTGAATGTTTTATCTAGTGAAGTGGGAAGGCTGTGGTGCTGGCATGCTCCAACCCTAGGTCAACTTACATATGATGAGTCCCTCCTACACCAGAATTGGTTCCTCCATAGAATTGGCTGTTATATGACCTAGAAGCAACACAATTATGTTCACATGCCGTTTGAGACGAATAGATGCCATTAAGTTGATGTTCCTGACAATCTAAATAGCGGAAAGGTGGTCGGTCATCTTAGAGGAAGGGAAACAGTCAGCAACGAATGCCCAGTGAAGTAAATGTGGCAAAGAGCCAGGGGGGGCGAGATCTGTGAGGGAACAGCTGCGAGGAGTTGCTGGAGATGTAGAAGCGACAGGAAAGGCTCATGGGCAACACCCATATTAGACAAGAACATTTTTTGTGTTTGGATACGATGTAACTTTGCTTTCTGATGCCCATAACCCATCGCTTTCTAATCAGTGTTACCCTACAGGTACTTAACTGTTCTGCTACAAATCATTATCAAGAAAGTTTTTGGCCACTGATCTCCCTGAAGACAGACAGTCCCTCTGCTGCACACTTCACTGATGTGTACATTATTAATATATAATCAAGTTAACTGTAGGTTTTATGTGCCTTTGTATAGTACCCTTCTTATATTTGTACAGTCCCACACCCCAGGCCATAAATTGAGATGGAAAAATTAGGGCTCTCTAAAAGGGGCACGGCCTATATAATTAAGGGTGTTGCTTAAGCGTGTCAATTACATTTTTGCAAATCCCATAGTGTGACACCCGACCTGGATGTTGGTTCCTTTCTGAGCTTTCCGTGGTCGCACTCAGATATATAACACAGAAACTTAAATACATCTGAAACCATCCAGGATTATTGCCATTGGTTGTTAGCTATTTAAGATAAATGACTAACAGCAAATACGTATTGAAAATGAGACTTGAACATCTGTGCTTTTTACAGGGTTACATAAAACTCACAATGGGGTTTCACACTGATATACACTTAGGACCACTCACAGCAAACTGTAAATGAATACTATTAAGAACCAACCAAAGAGAACTCTTCAGTATAGCTAAGACAGAGAATAGCAAACCCTTCTCCATTTAGTTTTGAAAATCTAACTTTTAATGCCAGAAACTTTGAGGTGTTCTTTACAGCAGAAAGTCAAAAGCACTTACGTTTTCTTAGCCCAGAGTTCACCGTAATTTACATACTTTTAAATATCTGGGTGTACATGTGTACCGTTAATGCGTACCGTTTGCCATTGGTAACGCGTCCAGCCCTTATAAATTACCTGTACCTGGACACGCTGGAGGTCGGTGAACCTTTTAGCCGTGTTGGGCTCTCCTCATCCTTGAATAGTCGGGTCACTTAAATCACTAATCAATAACTATTGTAATCGATAGCCAATACTCAATTAATAGATCGAAATAACACATTGGGAATCAATAACAGTTGGTATTTCGACGCAACATGACCTTTCAGTCATGAATAACCACACCAGTTTATTAAAAGTTAGTGAATTTATTTCCCTATATTAACAAAGCTAGCACAATGTATATAAGTCTCAAAACCAAATGATATATGTATACGAACATTACTAGCTGTCCATAGCGGCGGAAGAAACGCAATCTACGCAAAACCTGCATTATGATGCATTCAGTTATAGCAATACAAATCACTAATATGAGTAATTGAATTTGACTAATTTCATACATTGGTCAGCATAACAAGATTTCAATTTAGCATGGTGCATCAGATGAAAAACCCTTGACTAACCTCTAATTAGCATTGGCATGTGGGGCTTCATGCAAAACTAATTTAGTCAACACAAATTTAGAAAACTTCTAGCTTGGGCCCTATAAAAATAGCAGTTTGTACCTAAAAGGAAAAACACAATGCATAATACAATTATCCTTTCATAATTACCAATTACAATCAGCATTCAAGAAAGTCTTTGTCCTTCAGGTACCGGTTCGATCAGCATGGGGCAGATTTCAAAAGGGCAAAGTTAAGGGTAAGTTTCCTTGCAGCAGCAAGGAGAATGGGGCAAGGTTACTGCAAGGGCAAGACGGGGCAATTTAAAGTTAAAGTCTCTAGGGTGAGAATTCTCAAAGTCTCTTTCTCTGAGATAGAAAAAAGGGCATCAAGATGTCGTCTAAGATGGCGTCTGGCAGTTGGCTTCAAAGATGGCATCAAGGAAAATGGCTGACTTCTCTTTGTCCAGTGGGTTTAAGTAAGAAACATTCCAAATTCTGCAGGGTCTTCCATTGGAGGGTTTATAGGGTGGCTTCAATTTGACCAATGGAAAGTGTCTTTCTCCTAGTACTCATTTATGCATACATTGTCCTTGGAGCCTTGGAACACAAGTTGCAACATGGTTTGCCAATTATTTCGATATCAGTACTCTTATTGTCCGCACATGCAGAGACTGACCTTGCTTCAAAGGGGATGAAACTTGCCTAGCACGAAACCTTGGAGATAAGTATGTTAGTCATCCCTACTGGAAAAATACAACCTTAAAGTAAAATATTCATCTTATTAGTTCAAGGAAAAGCCACGCAGTTAGAATTTGAGACCAGGCAACTAGGCCAAAGCCTCTACTAAATTTAAGCTAAGCCCACACAGTTTCAATAAGAAATCATGGCACACATTTGCAATTATGACGGATTACTACAATTTTCAATTCTTCATGATTAATAAAGCACGTTTATAATATTGGCAAACTACTCCAAGGGCACAATTTCCCACGTATATTATTTTCTTTACTAAAATCACACTACATTATACGATTTTGGTTACATGATACATGAATATATATTGGTCCTTCTTTTTCTGCGTTATCACCATCCCAGTTCATATTTTGAAATTTGGGTAGAACAATGGTGTCCATTCACTTTTCCTGCAGTTTTGGACTAAATTATTATTGTTTCCAATTGGCAGGGTCGCTCTATCAATGATGCTAGTACTACCACGGTTGCTGTATTTTTTCCTCACTCCTACTTGTGATTTTGCGGGGAACATTTTTCAATGAATTATGGGGATTACGAGCAAAATTGGTCTGGGGAAATGGAAGATGTAGGATGGTGCTGATGAAGAATTATTGGTTTGTGAAAGAAGGTGGTCTGGGGGGACAACTTACTACTACTTTGTGGGGGCACTGCAATGGTTGGCGTTACTCCTCCATGGCTGTCTTGTGTCTTTGTTTTGAGAATTGTGTTAGCCAACACGCAACTTTGATGTTGGGGGTGGTGAAAATAGTAGTTTATTGCAATTAGCATGGTAGAGTTAAATTAAGATGTTAAATGGCAACATTTCATTGTTTGCTGCAGATAGAGGAAGAAGGTAAATTGGAGTGTTATATACAGGGCCACTGGAATTATGTGGCAAGAAATCACCAAATTATGAGGCAGTGTTGACCATTTTATGTGTCAAGAAAAGTCCAGTTAGCTCTAGGTCTCGCAAATGCGAGACCAATTTGCATTGCAAATGTTTGTTTTAGTGCAAGGGGGCGTTCCTGGTGCCTCTGCCACTTTCCATGGTTCCCTGAGGTTAATTACAGCAGTCAAGGGACGTTTTCAAGAGAGAGAGAGGGAAAAAGAGGGGAGAGGTAGACAGAGAGAGGACTGAAGGGATGGATGGATAGAAACGCAGAGAATGCGCGAGATGAAGAGGACGGGGCTGGTTCGAGCACTTTTACCGGGGCTTCTCTGGTTTCCCAGTCCGGCTGCTGTTCACCGGCTTTAGCGTATCGGCAAGAACAATGCACCAGGCGCCGTGCCATGAAACGTCAATACAATCAAGACAGATCTCTCTCTCTCTCGCTAGCGGCCACTTCTAGGCATACACCGAACCCACAGCTCAGCAAGATGCTCCGCACAAATAAAATCGGCGATCTCTAGTCACGGCGCCTGGGCGGGCTTGACCTCTGAACTGTGACATTAGCCTAACTGGAACTAACAAGCTTTGTCGTCGCTGTCCGAATGAAGAGTGATACCTCTTCATTAGCGAGATCAGTTTCACCTTTGAAAAAAAACTGCCTGTATTTGCATGACACCGGATTGAGACGTCTTGCTCCTGCGTCTAGTTTGATGGCTAGGAGACGGGAAAGGAAGTCATTACATTTGCCCTACACCTGACATTAGGAGAGGAAGCCGATCCAGAACCTTCTCGGTGTTAGGGAGGGGGCCCCGCCTCTCAAAAGGTAATCCTGCCATGAAGCCTGGCGCGTGGTACAATGCAGAATCATATTATTACTGACATGGAATAGCTTGCCAGTGTCAAAGGGTTCCCCTCCCAGAAAAGTTCAGGTGTTGCTAAATTCATTAACGTGTCACTTTGAAGAGACGTGATGTCATTTGGGTTGTCTTCGGGGACAGAAAACCCGAGCCCCTTTGCTCCTGTCAACAGTCAGTCAACTTAATTCCTGTTCCTACGCACCTCATGCCATTATGTGGAAAGAGGTGGCGAGGTTTAGTGCTGGAGTGGGGGGAAGAGTGAGAAAGGGAGTCAAAGTGTGCTGATGCCTTTCTCTTTAAAAAGACATCCATAAACCGCATTCACTCTTCGCACAAATGAAACGACTCTACGACTAGATTTTAACCCGTGCCGGGTTGCAGCAAATGATTGGTGGCGGAACTTATTTACATTAGTCAGTAAGCAACATTCTTTCCATCTCACCACATTTTCCATCGTACTATAAAACTGATAAGATCTCACCTTTCTGCATAAAACGTAATGGCGACAGTTTGTTTCTACAGGTTCTCATTTAGTCACTTGTGGTAACTGCGGCTAAACCAGATTGTCCCAGATCACATAGCGTCAAGTGGGAAAGTTGAAATCACAGGTCAACCTCCAGGTTAAATGGACTACATATTTACAGCTGTGCCCAATTTCTGACACATCTTTAAAAAAATAGTTTTGTCATTGAGTGTGTGCACTGGCACTCAGCCGTTTTGAAGAGCTTAGCCTTTCTAGCTTCCAAAGTTTTTTTTTTTTTAATAATGCACCATAATGTGTTTTTTGTTGTTATTGTTGTTCAAGCAGATGCCACCTTAACATTCACGTGTAAAATCATAGCCGTTGTTTTAGAAAGGAAACATTATCCAAAAGCTTGATTTGTGCTTCAAGATATTTTGGGCACGATTTACAGCGACGTTTTCCCGCTTACGTATGTTTTGCACCATAAGTAGCCCAGACATACATTTGCATAAGATACACTGGATTTCTGAAAGTTCAAGAATAGGCATTAGTAGATAAAATGCGAGTGTGTACGTCTTTCATGTTAACCCTTACTTTCTCCTATGTTTCCTCTAAAATCTCTCTGTGTGTATTGTCAGACATGTTTCATAGGAGGGGTTAAGGGAATCATGAATGATTATAAAGAAGCACTCAGGTCTAATTTAATGGGCATTTAAGAACGTGTAATACATTTAATAGGAATTTAGGAACGTGTGCATTCAGTGGCACCTTTCCCAAAATTTACGTAATTTCCGAAACTTAAACTGGAGTTTAATGCAAAACAAAAAATATAAATACTAGCCCCCCGCCCGAGCAGTCCCTTACACAGTAAAAGTCATGTTCAATCACAATCCAGATATATGCAAACAAATTAACTGAAAAGTCCAATTATTCCTTAGGTGTTCTTGCTTATTTGTTGTCTTCCAAGCAGATCCAAATGCTTAGTATATACATTAATGAAAGTTTATCACCTCTACTGCAAAGTATATGGTGGCTGCCACGCCCTCCCATGAACTTCAGGAGAATCCCCTCCTCTTTTGGCCTAAGCCACCATGTATATTGTCTTTCAACCATAGTGCTTACTACTCTTAATGAGGCACAGTGGCACTTTAGACTGAGTAGCATGCTATTCCACAAAGTTTGTGGTTAATCCAGTGGTGATTGATTATTGTTGGTTACCAGGATTAGTATTATATCCTTAAGGAAAACATTCCATGCATCAGCTCCAGTTTCTTAGTGGTAGATTAAGTTATTAGGAGCTGGGTGCGATCATTTGTGGGTATGTGCAAGTTCATGCATGATTGGGGTATTGAATAGATAGGCTAGATGAGGTTAGCTATTGTCAGGTTATTGTCTCTATCACACTTGATTCCAAAACCTAGCAGTGCCTCGTAGAACGATAGATTCTATGAGGTGGCCAGATCATCCCATTTTTAGCAATTACTTGATCTTCCTTAAACATAGTGCTCTTACTTTTTTTTTTTTTAGCAAACAGGCACATATTCAGACTTGAAAAACCACTATTCATCCTGAGTCTCAAACTATTGCTAGGCTTGGTATCTCGCCAAGTTTTTTTATTGCCGACACGGCTGTCTTCCCACATTTTGAACAATATTTTACAGACTACACAGAGGCACTGAGTCAAAGCTGTTATATTCATTAACGTGTTTTAAGACACCACAGAAGTCTTCAAAACGAGACCTGCCACATAATAGTCCGCCATTTTATCTGGTAGACAACTATGCAGACAGCAAGACTTGTTATCACAAGACATGAATCAACAGCCCTACTTGCAATTGAAAATATTAAGCTTGCCTGGGTCACAGTCTCATTCATCGGCCTCCCTACCAGCCTTCGTGACCAGCAACAGCCCAAGTCTAACTCTAGAGGCTCTGCTTGACTGAATGTGGGCCTTTGAATGGACTTACTTGCAGACTGAACATGAGGAAATGGGTGACCAGAGGATGACGAGATGGCTGTGTTTTTCCAAGCAACGGAGAGAGGACTAGTGTTGACATTTTTCCCAAAAGAAGAGCTTCCAAATGACCAAAATACAGAAGGTGCAGTCAACAACTATTGCCTACTCTCCTCCATCTAAATGAGATCACCTATTTTCATCAGGAAATACATGTTCGCCACCGCACCACACCGCATCATGTCCTAAGTTCTGATCTTTCAGTAGGAGACTAAAACTCACTCCAGATTTCAATGTCTGGAAATGCAATACTTTTATAGGTGTAGGAGGCTTTCTTGTGAGATGCAAGAAATGGATTGGTACTTTTCTGAACAGCGTACACAGTGACTATTAATAAAAAAACGTCCTTTGCCAATGTTAGGCCAGTGTATACTTATTGCATGGTGCTTTTGCTAACTGTGTCACAAATTTGGGGAAAAATAAGCAATGTGGTTGGGTTGGTTTAAGCAAATAAACACATTGCTTACTCACCTTGGTCCCCTATAGTGCTTTAGGGATTTGTTTCACCACCAAGAAAACCTCAAAATAATGTTGTTGCTTCTGCTGTACATCCTAGCAAAAATTCCTGCATTCAGCTGAAAAACCTACATGGAAGGCTGCACTGCCTTTTTATCATTATAGTATAAACAATTTGCAAGGCAAAAAAACTGAGCTTATCCGGTAAACGTTTTTAGTATCTCACAAGATTTTAAGATTAAATATCTTGCAATGTGATGTAGACTTTGAGCAATCAAGGACATTATTTGAACTTGTTAAATTGTAATTGTAATTATATTTAAATAGTGCTTTCTATCCCTGATGAGGCATCAAAGTGCTTTTCGGCGAGTAGCACGCTACTCAGGAACCTAAAAGGATTAGTGGTGATTAGGATAGGGAAATTTGAGCGGTGGGCATGTGAGTCTGCTAGTTATATTTAATACAATAATGGAGGGATAAAAGAGGGAAGAATCTAGAAAGTGTTAATTCGCAGATCATAGTAGTAAGATGAGGTCTGGGATGAGTAAAAAGAGAGAGGCATGAGGGAATAATTTAGTAGGGATGTGTTGGAGATCATAGTAGCAGAATGAGACTTGAGGTGAGTAAAAGAGTAGAGCTATAGGATGGTTTGAGAGGTATAGGGTGTTACAGAGCAGTATGTTGGAGAGAGTTTTTTCCTCTTGTACTGTATGAGTAAGGTAATAAAGAAACAGATACATACATTCATAGAAAGGGAGTATATGTATAAGGATGGAGCATTGTAAATTGAGTTTTCAAGTTGTATAAACAGACTTTATTTGTGTATTTTTTTATCACTGAGGTTTTTAAAAACTTTTCTTTAACATTTCAATAGTGAAGTGCTTGTGTATAAATAGTTAGTTTAATACTTACCTATTGTGATGGATAAAACATAGACTCAAAAACATGTAATCAAGTAACTTATATAGAAACTATGAAATAATGTGTGCAATTTAGTACTAAACCAAATGTTCTTTGCTGGGTTAGCAGTATTTATTTATGATGTATCTTTTTAAAAATTTTATACCTTAGAATAATAAATAATAAACCAATACTTAAACAAAGTTCTGAGTACTCCTCCTCACCTCACCAGTTGTTTTTATGATAGGGTCGTTCTAAGGGGGCATTTGCTACACGCGTGAAAAAAAGCAGCATGACACCACTGTGTAGTAGTGATGACGCAGAAAAAGAAGGACCAACATATATTCATATATCATGTAACCAAAATTGTATAATGTAGTGTGATTTTAGTAAAGAAAACAATGTACGTGGGAAATTGTGCCCTCGGAGTAGTTCGCCAATACTATAAACGTGCTTTATTAATCATGAAGAATTGAAAATTGTAGTAATCCGTCATAATTGCAAATGTGTGCCAAGATTTCTTATTGAAACTGTGTGAGCTTAGCTTAAATTTAGTAGAGGCTTTGGCCTAGTTGCCTGGTCTCAAATTCTAACTGCGTGGCTTTTCCTTGAACTAATAAGATGAATATTTTACTTTAAAGTTGTATTTTTCCAGTAGGGATGACTAACATACTTATCTCCAAGGTTTCGTGCTAGGCAAGTTTCATCTCCTTTGAAGCAAGGTCAGTCTCTGTAGGTGCGGACAATAAGAGTACTGATATCGAAGTAATTGGCAAACCATGTTGCAACTTGTGTTCCAAGGCTCCAAGGACAATGTATGCATAAATGAGTACTAGGAGAAAGACACTTTCCATTGGTCAAATTGAAGCCATCCTATGAACCCTCCAATGGAAGACCCTGCAGAATTTGGAATGTTACTTATTTAAACCCACTGGGCAAAGAGAAGTCAGCCATTTTCCTTGATGCCATCTTTGAAGCCAAATGCCAGACGCCATCTTAGATGACATCTTGATGCCCTTCTCTCTATCACAGAGAAAGAGACTTTGAGAATTCTCACCCTAGAGACTTTAACTTTAAATTGTCCCGTCTTGCCCATGCAGTAACTTTGCCCCATTATCCTTGCTGCTGCAAGGAAACTTGCCCTTAATTCTGCCCCTTTGAAATCTGCCCCATGCTGATCGAACCGTGAAGGACGAAGACTTTCTTGAATGCTGATTGTTATTGGTAATTATGAAAGGATAATTGTATTATGCATTGTGTTTTTCCTTCTAGGTACCAACTGCTATTTTTATAGGGCCCAAGCTAGAAGTTTTCCAAATCTGTGTTGACTAAATTCGTTTTGCATGAAGCCCCACATGCCAATGCTAATTAGAGGTTAGTCGAGGTATGCACTTGACGTACCATGTTGAATTGAAATCTTGTCATGCTGACCGATGTATGCAATTAGCCAAATTCAGTTACTCATATTAGTGATTTGTATTGCTATAACTAAATGCATTATTATTCAGATTTTGCGTAGATTGCGTTTCTTCCGCCGCTATGGACAGCTAGTAATGTTCGTATACATATATCATTTGGTCTTGAGACTCATATACATTGTGCTAGCTTTGTTAATATAGGGAAATAAATTCACTAACTTTTAATAAACTGGTGTGGTTATTCATGACTGAAAGGTCATGGTGCGTCGAAATATCAACTGTTATTGATTCCTAATGTGTTATTCCGATCTATTAATTGAGTATTGGCTATCGATTACAATAGTTATTAATTATTGGTTTAAGTGACCTGACTATTCAAGGATGAGGAGAGCCTAACTCGGCTAAAAGATTCACTGACCTCCAGCGTGAGCAGGTACAGGTAATTTATAAGGGCTGGACGCGTTATCAGTAGATGGTAGCAGAGATTTATGGTTTCGCCCTTTGGGACCCCATCCGAGCAGTAGACTGAGTTAAGTTAGAATTTTCTTTGATAAAACAAGTTGGAGAGATGATGATGCCCTAAGTCCCCAATGACTTTCCCGGGATCTCGGAGCTTGCGAATGGAGGACATGGAGGTGTGAGAATGTTTTCGGCGTTTCTAGTGACGGTATGAGTGAAGTTAGGGTTTTGCGCTTGCACAGCTTATTGCCGCAGATGAATTGAGAAGTTGTGAGGATTTTAGGCTGGGGTTACGAACTCCATTTGAAATTTTAGAGGAGTGTAACTCCAAAGTGTGAGAGTAGGGAAGTCGTCGAACTTCACATGTGTGTAGCGCTTTGTGCAGAAAAATTGTCCACGTGTTTGTTGATGTTGAGACGGGCCCTGCGAGGTCAAGAGACTCCGGAGTATGTTGAAAAGTGTATGAGACACTTGATTGATGTTGTAATCTGTTCGGTTTAGTAGGTTGATCGGGCGTGGTCGACAAGTTGGTATGAATATTGAGGCATGAAAGAATATTTTCGACTTTGAGATTTGAAGAATTCTAAGGCGCGCTAGAATAGTTCATTGAGCAGTTGAGAGTAAAGTTTACGGGTCAAATTTTGCTTGCGAAAGTGGGAAACCGAGAAAGATGGAATAACTGGCGAGGCTAGTGAAAAATCCCTAAGGTTTCTGAAGCGATTGTGTTACCCTTCCTGTAGTAAACCAACAGATTTGTTTTCTTCTTTTGGTTAGTGCTCGCGATATATTGCAGAAATTAATTTGAGTGAAGCTGAATGAAGGAGGACAAGCCACGGGACTTTGTCAGCCACAGTGTGTGAGTGTGACGTCACTAGGAGCCGCGCTGGGATAGGTTGGTTGGTGAGAAGGGTCGCACACGGATTGGACACAGTCCGTGAAGCGCAATTGGTGGGGTAAGGCAAGCGAAGAGTATTCCGGGAATTAAAGTCACTTATTGATTGCATATTTTACAAAAATAAAAGACGGAAAGATGAAATTTTTCAAAGCAGTTAAGAGTGCCATGAGTGGAGATGTTTATATTAAAGCAAATGTAGGAGAAGGAACACCGCCTGAGGGTACACCAGCTTACAACGTGATTGAAGAAAGGGGAGTAGCACCATGTCTTTGGCTAAAGCAATAGTGCAAATTAACAGAGAAGCATGGAAGTGTAGCGTTCCCTATCCATGGGTCGTTTAATCTAAGAGTCTTGGAGAATTTAAGATTCGCGCTATACGACATGAAAGTACCTCCAAGGCCAGCACAGTTTGAGGCACTAGCAATCTGGGAGCTAATAGCTAGAAACCAACAACAAAACAAATTTGAGACAAGAATAAGAAAAGTAGAAAAGACACTAGCGGATGCTAGATGGGATAGCACACAAAAGGTTTGGAGATCAGACGTACTGCAGGGAATTAAATTGTTTCCAGCAATTACTGATGAAGCAGAGACGGAAGGAAGGAAAGCTACCTATAAAACAAACAGGAGTCAGTCCAGAGATAGAGGGAACAACAGAAACTCGAAAAGGTCAGACGAGTCAGACGATGAGGAGTTCATTATACAATTGCTGAATGATCGCCCGCCACCATATGTGGAAAGTGAAAAAGGCTCAAGCATTAGTACTGCCCCTCCAGAACCAACACAGGGTAATGTAACACCGAATTTGAGAATATCACAAAGGCAGAACGGTTCCGATATGCCTTTTTCACCACAAATACCCAAAATTCCGAGAATATATCCTGACGTGCCTAAATTGAAACCTGTCGATACTTATCAGCCGCAGGTTCAAAAGCACTGCTGTGATGAGCATAACTTGGGAATGACTTCTGATTTAGTGGCCCAGGGAGGATAGAGTTATCAAAGACCGACATTGATTCAAGCCGAATCAACACAATTTTTGATGCCTCAAAAGCAGGTACAAGAAGTGCTGAGGTACACTCGAGTAACAGAGGGCCAGTTAGGTATGCCAGCAATGATGAACCATAATGTGGGGATTAACATGCCACAGAATTCGGGGAACAGACAGAATCCAGATGCAATATCTCTGCCTATCACCGTGGGTCCGCCAGTACCATTGTATATACAGGCAAATTCAAACGTATGTGACCAAGGGGTAATGACACAAAGTGAGACAGGGAGAAGATGCATAGAAAACACTCCAGAAACGACTCCGATAGCAACACTGCCAAACGGATCTGGGTCCTTGTCGGGATTTAGTCCAATTCCAATTTGTGCTCAGTCGACTGTGGTAAGGTCAAATCCACCCCTATTAGTACCGTTAACTTCAAAGACTGAAACATTACAGCAACCATCAGTAGCGGTTGATGTAAGTGCTACATTGATGGGACTGAACGCACAACAGCTAACACAATGGTTCAACAGTCTGAACTCCCCACAGAGTACATCCAGCGGGAAGGGAGAAGAATACCTGAATAAAATAAGATTGGGCATGGAGGCAGATGAACTGGTGGAGGGAACAATGGATCTAAACAGGTTAGAATCATACACAGAAGAAGAGCTGAGGTACATGTGCCCTAGGATTACAAGAGAAGTGAGCAGCATACATAAGAAGTTACAAGAAATTGCAGACAGAAACGAGATTGATATAGGTAAAACTAAACATTTGAGCAGAAGTTACAGGCTAGACTTCGAGACAAAAGATTTCGAACATATGAGATCGGCAGGGATGAAAACGCACCTTAAGGAGATACTGCAGAGCGCGCAGGTCTGGAGATGTCTAGATAAGTGGGAAAGCAGGCGGGTTAAGAAAAAGGACAAAAAGAAGGAAAGTACCCCAGATCGGAATGAAAAAGCACAACAAAATGACGATCTGATAACATTGTTGCCAATGAGAGAGACAGCAGGGGGAAAACTTGTACATGTACCATGGCACAGGTGTGATATTTAATCCTTCACGGATGATTTCCCTAAATTAAGAGAAAAACCGATCAAATGGTATCAACAAACAGATAGATTTGTGAAACTCGCAAAATGTCTCTGGGAAGACCTGAATACCTTATTTGAAATTGTGGTTCCGGCAGATTTATGGGAAGACTGTAAAAGGGCTGTAGGTTGGCCGACGAGTGAACCAGAAAGAGATAGGGACACAGGTGCACCATCGCCTACGGTAATGAGTTTATACCATAAGGTGAACGAGCACTTGAAAACCAAGGTTGCGTCGAAAAATGTGGATTGGCAGAGGATTGACAGAACAGCACAAGAGGCTAAAGAGTCGATACATGCATACTATGAGAGATTGTTGAAAGCATTTAAAAACTACAGTGACACGGAAACGATTGAGGCAAAGGACATGCTCCATTTCGTGTTCAGATTTGTGGAAGGGTTGAGACCCGAGGTCAGTCAGATGATTAAAATGCATTTGATTTATTGGCAGTCAAAGTCGATCGATGAAGTGTTGAACTATGTAAAATACTGCAGTGATGAGATTGAGACAAAACAGAAAAGGTTGAAAGAAAAGGTGATGGTGATGCAGGTTAGAGCGGCTCAGACAGGTTTGCAAGGTTTGCAAGGTTTTCAACAACAGATGCCGCAGCAGCAACAGCAGGGAAATGCTATGTTTCAGCCGCAGATGAGAGGCAGAGGTCGAGGAGGTTTTGTGAATAATGGTCCTGACATGAATACTGTTATGATTCCAAATGGTATACAGGCAATGAAGAAGGTGATGCCATGTCACACGTGCGGAATCGTCGGGCATTGGAAACGGGAGTGCCCAATGATGGTGCAGGAAGGTGTAGGTCAGCAAAACAATGATGTCAATGCATTTCAAAATATGAGAGGACCGAAATTGAGTGGTCCAAATCCAAATTTTCAGAATAATGTAACTCAGATGCAGGGTTTACAACCCATACAACCGCAACAGATGCAAATGCCCCGTGCGCAAATGGCGCAGTTGCAGCCAATGCAACAGCAGTTTCCCATGGTACCTAATCAGCAAATGCAAATACCCTTAGCACCAATGAATCCACAACAAGTAATGCTTCCTCAACAGGTCACGGGTCAAGGAATGAACCAAAGTGACACAGTACACCAGTTCCCGTTACACAGTGAGAATGGAATAAACAATGTCTGGGAGAGTGAAAGTTCAGATGAGGAGGGAAATTGTATGCTTGCAGCATCTTTGGAAGTTGATCAAAAGGGTCCGTATGTGGAAGGAAGAGTTATGGGTCATCGCGTTTCATTCTTGGTTGACACGGGAGCTACACGCTCTACTGCTAGGAGCATTGAAGTACCAAATTTGCCACTTTCAGGGAGAACAGTTCAAGTAGTGGGAGTAGCAAATAGGTACCTGACGAACCCAATCACAGATCCAGTGCAAGTCAGGATTGGTAACTATCAAGGGTCACATAAATGTGTGGTGTGTGATTCAAGCCCGATGTCACTATTAGGGAGAGACTTATTGTGCAAATTGGGGTGTTCGATTACGTGTTCAACTGATGGAATAAAAATCCAGACAAACAGTGATGGGGAAGAGGAGGACGGTGTAGGAGGGGACGAAGTGGAAACTGTCGATGAAGAGTATCCCCTGATTACTCTTTACCCAATGCTTACTGAAGCAGATATTCCTTCTGAGTTACAGGAAACAGTTGGAAAGGAAGTGTGGGTTATGACAGGGAAAGAAGTAGGATTGGTCAAAGGAGTAGAACCAGTGAAAGTGACTGTAAAACCCAATGTAACTTTTCCCCAGTCCCCACAATACCATATGGTGCAAGACACCCTTATGAAAGTCGCCCAACTCATTGATGAGTTTGTAAAACAGGGAGTACTAAAAGAAGTGTTAAGCAGTCCAGGTAATTCACCAATTATGGGACTGATAAAACCGAGTGGAAAGGTCTGGATTGTTCAGGATTTGAGGAAGATAAATGACATAATAGTCAAATGTTGTCCCGTAGTACCAAATCCAGCTGTGATAATGTTTCAAGTTCCCTGTGATGCTGAGTGGTTCTCAGTCATCGACTTGTCACAAGCATTCTTTTCCGTGCCTCTTCATGAGGACAGCCAATTTCTCTTTTGTTTCAAATTCCTAGACAGGGTCAACAGTTGGTGTCGAATTCCTCAAGGGTTTTCGGAGTCACCATCAATTTTCAATCAGATTCTAAAGAAAGATTTGGAATCATTGGAATTACCATTTGAATCAACCTTGGTGCAGTACATTGACGATTTGCTAATCACATCTAAGACAGAAAGTGACTGTACAGCTGATACCATTGCCCTATTGAACCATTTGGGAAGGAACGGACACAAAGTGTCCCCTTCGAAATTACAATTCTGCCAGAAGAAAGTGAAATACTTGGGTCACCAAATAGAGAAAGGGTCACAAAGAATTATGAAAGAAAGAATAATAAGTGTACTTCAAATGAGTCTACCGAAGACGAGGAGAGAGGTGAGAAAGTTTTGGGGAATGGTGAGCTATTGTCGCCAATGGATTCCCAATTTCTCAACTCTAGCAAAACCTTTACTGAAACTGACCCAGAAAGATGCGCAGGATGAAATAGAGCTGAAAGGAGATGAGATGGGTGCTTTTATTGAATTGAAGGAATGCATGTGCAGGGCTCCAGCTTTAGGTATGCCTGATTACACAAAGCCTTTCACCTTGTTTTGTCATGAACATGATGCATGTTCCTTGTCTGTCTTGACTCAAGCCCATGGTGGCGTAAACAGACCAGTAGCATATTTTTCAGCTACTTTGGATCTGGTCGCAGCAGCACTGCCAGGGTGCTTGCGTGCCCTAGCAGCAGTTGGTATCAGTTTAAATCAGAGTGAAGGAATAGTGATGGGACATCCTTTAACGGTCATGGTCCCTCACTCAGTTGAGATACTTTTGACACGTTCCCGAACACAGCACATGACTGGTGCTAGGCTTACAAGGTACGAGACAATCATTCTGGGATCACCTAATGTGCAGCTGATAAGGTGCACTACGTTGAATCCAGCAACCTTGTTTCCCAGTGAAAATGCCGAAATTGAGAACGCTGAAGACATCGAGCACGACTGTCTTCAGGTGACTGAATTTTGTACAAAACCAAGACCTGATATCAAAGATACCCGATTGGAAGAAAATGATCAAGTTATTTTTGTCGATGGTTCATGTTTAAGAGATGCACTAGGAATATTGAAAGCAGGATATGCTGTATGTACAATAACAGGTGTTCTGGAAGCATCTTGGCTTCAACGAGTTTACTCTGCACAGGTAGCGGAACTGGTAGCACTTACTAGGGCTTGCCAACTTTCTGCATTGATGAAAGTCACCATTTATACAGACAGTACGGATTTGGAATAGTGCATGATTTTGGACAGTTGTGATCACAGAGAGGCTTCATGACCTCTTCAGGATCACCAGTGAAAAATGGTGAAAGAATAAGAGAATTGTTACATGCCACCCAGTTACCAGGAGAAGTAGCAGTGGTGAAATGCAGTGCACATTCGAAATCACAGGATTACATTTCTTTGGGAAATGGATATGCAGATCAAGTCGCAAGGTTTTGCGCATTGAACTGTATATTGCTCAGAGATGAATGGAACCTGATAAATGAGCCAGAACTTGAACCAAGTGAAGCTTTTGCTCTAAAGGTTGTAGATACAATGGATGAATTGAAGTCCTTACAGAATGATGTCAGTGAAGATGAGAAACTCATATGGACCAAATTGCAATGCGTAAAGAAACTAGATGATTTGTGGGTTTCAAGTGAAGGGAAATTGGTTTTGCCAAACAGTCTGACGCAGTTGGCCAGATTCTACCATGGACAAGCCCATCTTAGACTATTCAAAACTGATTGGTTTAACCCCAAATTCCGTCAAGTTGCTGAAGCAGTTTGCCATCTTTGCGTCATTTGACAACAAATGAACGCAGGGAAAGGAACAGTAGTAAACCTGAGCCACATTGAGAGGGCAGGAGGTCCATTCAGCAGGATGCAAATGGATTTTATTGAAATGCCTGTGCATGGAGTCTTGAAGTATGTGTTGGTGATTGTGTGTATTTTTAGTCACTGGATTGAAGCATACCCTACACGCAGAAATGACAGTCTCACAGTTGCAAAACTACTCTTGAGAGAACTAATACCACGTTTCGGATTCTCGATCTCCTTAGAATCAGATAGGGGAAGTCACTTCAATAACTAAGTAATAAAATTACTTTGTGCAGCGCTGAACATTGAGCAAAAGTTGCATTGTAGCTACCGCCCTGAAGCCTCAGGTCTAGTGGAGCAAATGAATGGCACATTGAAATCGAGGATGGCGAAAATATGTGCATCAACAAACTTGAAATGGCCTGACGCATTGCCCTTGGTGTTAATGTCAATGAGAAACACCCCTGATAGGAAGACTGGACTGTCCCCGCACGAGATCCTCGTGGGTAGAGCCATGAGGCTTCCAGCAGTTCCTGCAAATGCCCTTTTGAATATTACAGATGATATGGTGTTGGACTACTGCAAAGGTCTAGCTGATGTGGTGCGCTCTTTTTCTCACCAGGTGGAGGCAACCGCCTTGCCACCGATCCAAGGTCCAGGACATGCCCTGAAAGCAGGTGACTGGGTCGTGATAAAGAAGCACGTGAGGAAGTCGTGTCTGGAACCCCGTTGGAAAGGACCTTTCCAAGTGATTCTGACAACTACTACCGCTGTGAAGTGTGCGGTAGTTCCCAACTGGATTCACGCCAGTCACACGAAAAGGGTGACGTGCCCAACAGAAGAGGAAGTTGAGGCGCTGAAATCGCCAGTGTCTGACAAGAGAGTACCAGGCACCGAGACCGAACAAAGAGAACCTGGAGGCGAACAGGTAGAAATAGAGGAAGGAGAGATATTTTCTGAGGAAGAAACAACCGATCCATTTGAGGAGGACCGAGGAGAAGCCTCAGGAAGTGATGAAGGTCCTGAAGGCGACAAAGAGCCTGATACAGGTGAAGGGGACAAAGAGCCTGAGACAAGTGAAGGAGACAAAAGGCCTGAGACAGGTGAAGGAGCAGGAGAGCCTGATCAGAGGAGGGCTTTCCCAGAAGCAGACAATACAGGAAAAGAAAAGGAAAACCTGATTGATCTCCTAGAGAGAGAAGACAAGACAGGACAGAGTGAAGGTGTTCAAACCCTTCCAGAAGCGGTTGCAGGTCCATCAGGCGAAAGTGGTGCAAAACGAAGACAAAGCATATCACCAGTGAAGTTAAGGATCAGAGAAACATTAAACGAAAGTGAAGGACCAAAGTTGAAAGAGAAAAGAAAAGAAGCGTTTGTCGAAGCAGCAACATCAAGTGAAGAGAAAGACTCAGCCAAGGAAGAAAGCACCGGTGAGAGAGAGTCAAAGGGAGATGCAAAATTGAAAAGGAAAAGAATACCGAGCAGAAGGTATTCTGGTCCGGAGTGGGCATACATAGCCGCTAATGATTGGTCAGACGAATTCGTATCTCTCAGTCTCGAGAATGAAGAGGCAGAACTTCACTTTGGCACTTGAGGAGTGAAGCTCCATGAACTTTACCGAATAAGACATTGATAACCTGATTGACTTTTAAACCGGCTAAGACATTGCTAAACTTGATTGACTTTGAAACTGATTTTGAGACAAAGCTGCTAAACCGATTTTGAGACAAAGCTGCTAAAACCGATAAAAGACGATGCTGCTAAAGAAAAACGTGTGAACATTGAACTCGTTCAGCTTTGTATATATCAGCAAATCCGATTTGATAAAGTGTCTTCAACTTTCTGATTCTATATAGATCATGACAGGCTACACTACACAGGGGCATAAAATGAAGTGTTGTAAATACGTGTGTATAGGTCTAATAACTGCATGTGTACTAATCATTGTAGCAATAGTTCTTGGAATGCATGGAAAGGATGAGAAAGAGACGAATGATGCTTCTACTTCTAGACCTACTACTACTGAACTAACACCTTTAAAGCAACTCGAACAAGACGAAAGACATCTGCATGATAAAAAGGAACTTTCGTCCAATGTTTTCTATTGCTTGCTGAGTGAGTATGTTGAGACCATGGATGCAAAAGATTGTTATGTATGCACACAAATACCTACCTCAGTAAAAGAAGGAGTGACATATCATAGCATGCCTCTTACGTATGGAATTTCCTGTAGTTTATTAATGACCAGAGTGTATGGGCAGGAGTATATTCACTACTTTTATTCTAATTATGACGTTACATTTGCATATATCCCCATAATAGAGCTCCTGAGTAAAACAGCAAGAGATTATTATATAAAGTTAGTTAGGGGTTTCTTTGAACCATTGTCACCTTTTCACACAGCTCACGCTCACAGAGAAAACCTTACATGCTTGCTTTTCACCGGTAGAGAAAAGTTTCCTAGATCATACTAATAGGAGGAAAGAGGAAAAGGAGAGATTAGAAAGGGAATTACACAAGAGGACATCTGTAGATAATTATGCTTTTGCCGCGATAAAAACACAGGGGAAAATAGCTTTAGATGCATTACACGTAGGGAGGCTCTGTGTACATAGACATAAATCATATTATGACACCGTCTTTGTGGGAACGAGTGAATGTAAACACACGTTTTTGTTTCAACCTAAATGGACGTTCATGCTGAATGGACAAGGTCCAGTTATTCCAGGGATATATTACATTTGTGGACTTAACGCCTATTATCATCTTCCTAAAGGATGGTATGGGAGATGTTATTTGGGAATAGTGTTCCCAAAAGTTTATCAACTGGACTATTTAAAGAAATTCCCAAAGCTGTCTGAATCACATCATGTTCAGAAGAGGGAGACAGCTTCTGGTGTGGTAGGAGATATATTTGGAGCCTTGATTCCTTCAGTGGGAGTCATATTGAATTCAATTAAGATACGAAAGTTGTCTACTATAGTGGATAACATGCTGACAAAATTCTCAGGAGCTATAATCCTGATGGATGCTGAACTTGCTGCAGAAAGAGCTATAACTCTTCAAAATCGGCTTGCCTTAGACATTCTTTTAGCAAAGGATGGCGGTGTTTGCAAAATGCTTGGTACACGTCACTGTTGTACATATATACCGGACAGCAGTGGGCAAATTAGAAAGATGCTTACAAACTTAACTAACGAAAGTGCAGATTTGAAGGAATTGAAAGAACCAGGAGTATGGGAGAAGGTTGGAAAAGGATTTGCTTCTGTGGGAAATTGGCTCAGCAACGTTTGGAACGGATTGTTACTGAAAATAGTAAAAGGAATATTAATATAATTAATTTGTTTATTAGGTATTTGGGGAATATGGAAAGCTATTAAAATATTGAAAACAAGGAACAAAAGGAAAAGAGAAGAGAAAATAGAAAACAAAATAGTAGAAATATACAGAGAAAAATCAAAGGGAACCAAAAGAAAGAGGGAATTGACTGAAGTGCCAAATTACTAGAACAGAATTTTAATGGAATAAAATTTGTGGGAAGATTTGATGTGATGACATAATTAGTCATCAGAGGAGGGATTGATGACGCAGAAAAAGAAGGACCAACATATGTTCATATATCATGTAACCAAAATCGTATAATGTAGTGTGATTTTAGTAAAGAAAACAATGTACGTGGGCTTTTCCTTGAACTAATAAGATGAATATTTTACTTTAAAGTTGTATTTTTCCAGTAGGGATGACTAACATACTTATCTCCAAGGTTTCGTGCTAGGCAAGTTTCATCCCCTTTGAAGCAAGGTCAGTCTCTGCAGGTGCGGACAATAACAGTACTGATATCGAAGTAATTGGCAAACCATGTTGCAACTTGTGTTCCAAGGCTCCAAGGACAATGTATGCATAAATGAGTACTAGGAGAAAGACACTTTCTATTGGTCAAATTGAAGCCATCCTATGAACCCTCCAATGGAAGACCCTGCAGAATTTGGAATGTTACTTATTTAAACCCACTGGACAAAGAGAAGTCAGCCATTTTCCTTGATGCCATCTTTGAAGCCAAATGCCAGACGCCATCTTAGACGACATCTTGATGCCCTTCTCTCTATCACAGAGAAAGAGACTTTGAGAATTCTCACCATAGAGACTTTAACTTTAAATTGTCCCGTCTTGCCTATGCAGTAACTTTGCCCCATTATCCTTGTGGCTGCAAGGAAACTTGCCCTTAATTCTGCCCCTTTGAAATCTGCCCCATGCTGATCGAACCGGTACCTGAAGGACGAAGACTTTCTTGAATGCTGATTGTAATTGGTAATTATGAAAGGATAATTGTATTATGCATTGTGTTTTTCCTTCTAGGTACCAACTGCTATTTTTATAGGGCCCAAGCTAGAAGTTTTCCAAATTTGTGTTGACTAAATTCGTTTTACATGAAGCCCCACATGCCAATGCTAATTAGAGGTTAGTCGAGGTATGCACTTGACGTACCATGTTGAATTGAAATCCTGTCATGCTGACCGATGTATGCAATTAGCCAAATTCAATTACTCATATTAGTGATTTGTATTGCTATAACTGAATGCATTAATATTCAGATTTTGCGTAGATTGCGTTTCTTCCGCCGCTATGGACAGCTAGTAATGTTCGTATACATATATCATTTGGTCTTGAGACTCATATACATTGTGCTAGCTTTGTTAATATAGGGAAATAAATTCACTAACTTTTAATAAACTGGTGTGGTTATTCATGACTGAAAGGTCATGGTGTGTCGAAATATCAACTGTTATTGATTCCTAATGTGTTATTCCGATCTATTAATTGAGTATTGGCTATCGATTACAATAGTTATTGATTATTGGTTTAAGTGACCAGACTATTCAAGGATGAGGAGAGCCCAACTCGGCTAAAAGGTTCACCGACCTCCAGCGTGTCCAGGTACAGGTAATTTATAAGGGCTGGACGCGTTATTAGTAGCAAAAATGAAACACATCCGTAGCAATACGTTCACTTTTAACTGTAAAAGTGCATCACATAAACATAATAATTAGCCGTTATCTATAATCGTAGCAACTTACCTTCTCAGAGAGTGACTTCTTGATAAATAGTGAACTATTGCTCATTTCCTATTCTATCTACTTATAGAAAGAGCTATACAAACTCCCTGCTTCGTATCACATCAGTCACCTATCTTATATTAAAACCTGGTACAAATAAAATACAATAATTAATGTGTTCTATTGTTTAGTACAATCCCGCTGGAAAGGCAGGTGCTACTTCGTCATCTTCTGGGGTAGGAGAGACCGTCTCAAACTGACCACCAGTGACTCTCACTTTGCACACCTCACAGTAACTAATTTAGCTGCCCTCTTCAGACGAATGGAACCGCAAATCAGAACAGGATAATGTTTGACCTCTATACAGTGAGTTAAATTAACAGACCTAAATGATCAAGTTGATGAATATAACCATTGTTCAAAATGTGAATCGAAAAATGTAAATTGCCAAAAACTTTCTAACTGCTAATATATGTAGCTCTATACATTTAGGGGGTCATTAGGAGTTTGGCAGACGGGAACATCCACAGTGCTGGTAGTATCCCCACCAGCCCCATTACAGCTTTCCCACTGGGCCGACTGGCATAAACATGGTTTCTGTCGGTCAGCCCAGTGAGAAAGGTGCAGCAGCATTGTTCCCGGTTCATAGCTGAGCCGGTGGAAATGCTGCCGTACCCAGGGTGCACCAGCCCCCTTAAAATGCACACTGCATGGTAGACAGTGTGCATTTCCAGGGTGCTGGGCTAGGGGGGGGGAGTCCTGCACTGCCCGTGCAATTGGCATGGGCCCAGGTTTGCCCCCCTGCACTTGTGGCGATGACTTTAGTGCCACTGTGGCTGATTACAACCACGATTGCTGTCATCCCATCAGGATCACTGATCCTGGCGAAGATGGTGGTCTTGTGGCAGTCTGACCGGCAAACTCCTAATTTGATGGTCGGACCATCAAAGCTGTGGTGGTTCAGACCGCGAGTCTGGCGGTCTGTTAACCGCCAGACTCGTAATTAGGCCCTAAATGTTGGTCTACATTTCCATAAAGTTTGTAGTCTGATGTACAAAAACCTACTGCATCTTCTTATCACAAAGTAAATGGTAAGTGAAACTATCATTTTAACTGCCAGAATACTTTTAATGTACCTGGTCAATAAACTAGTATGTTGTCATTATGCAATTTGAATGTCCACACTCACAGACACTCCGAAGTGTATACTTCATAGACGTACTTTGGAAACATTACTGCAGTGGAGAGGTTGAAAGTGAACTCTAATATAAAAAGGTTGTACAATCAGATCAAAATGTAATCAGATGTTACCCAAGTCTCTCAGTTGTTTAACTTATTTTGTACTTTTAGATCAGAAACTATAGAAACAGATCCCTTTGTCATGCAGTGCTCAGTGTCAGCAGGGAGGAAGAGACAATACCAGATAACACTCAGATGAGGAAGCACTTCCTGCATGTGACAGTAAATTCAATAAGTAAATTACGGTTCAGTGAGTATACGAGTAAGTCTGTGAGAGTAAACAGCTCTGTGCACACAGGGGTCTTGTTTGATGTGCTGTCTCCCCAGTCTGTTCTTATTTGAAGCACCTCAAGCCCCCCTGTTGAACTCAATAAATGATGATGAAAACCTCCAATCATGTTTTCTAGGACAAACAACATTTAACCCCAACCACCCTGCCCAAGCGGTACTCACACATCATGGACAGGGCCCATAGCCACAGCATCTGGATAACCCCTAAGTAATTTATCATTAGCAGCAGAAGGTTTGATGAGGAAGAGAGGAGAGAGTCCTCATCTCTCACTGGCTGTCTCCAGATCAACTACCGAGCTCTGGGCTGCTTCCCGCTACTCCCTGGGGTGGGCACTTCCAGGCTTTGGGATATAGGGAAAATAGGCATGGTTTACTGGTGACTTGATGATAAGAGTCTATTGATGAGTAAGTTATTGTCTGAAAGAGAAGAAAATGGTGAATGATAGTACTGCGCGAGCGAATAAAGAAGTGGGTCAATGAGTAAATAGTTAGCATTGGTCAGTGCATGTAATGGCGCTTGAGTAGATTAATTGTGATTGAGAGTGAGTTATAAGGTCTATGAATGTGGTGAACAATTGAGCAAGGGCCTGAGTGCATGTCAAGGTCAAACACAGCAGCAAGTGAGACCTATCCTGGTAGTAGACCTCGAGCATGTCTGGCCCGCTCTGTAGTCCAACTTTAGTCAGGTGCTACATACTTGGTATTCCCTTCAAGGTTGGGATATTCTTTCCACTCTCCTACTTGTTTGACCTTGGGATGCACAGTGGGGAAACACATTTTTGCCAGATGTGGCCAGTGAGACATGCATTTAAACTCTTAGTTTGAAAATCCATTCCCTCTTGGTTACATGCTACTGGTCATTTGCCCATGGAATGTCGCTTCAGTTCATGGAATCCTGCTCCCTCTCTTAGAATTGAGTTCCATCTCGTGAATCATGCTTGTGGAACCATGGTGTTTCTTCTAATCCAGCTCTTACAAACTTGCTTCATTTTCTAGAAACCTGCTCCTTCTGGATCTGATATTCATACACTCCCGTCTGGGATTTACAAGAGCCACATTTCTTGAGATCTTCTTCATGGATTCAACTCCGTCTCCAAGGCTTTGTTTAACCCATGGGATTTTTCCTCCAAACTGAACCATTATTGGAAGCACTGGTCATCCTTGCAGGAACCCATCAGTAAGATGACACAGTGGCTACAGGAAGGGGTCACCCCTACCAATTACAGTATTAAAAAATGGTGTCCAGCTCTTGACAGTGCATTCAAGTAACTTCAGTAAGTATATTATGGTTCAGTGAGTATATGAGCAAGTCTGAGAGTAAAAAAAGTGAGTTTGAACATGATGCACTCAGCGGCTGAATAAATAATGGTTGAGTAGGCAAGTGAGTACATGGATCAGTGACTATGCATGCTTGTGTATTTTTGAGCTAAGCAGTGTGAGTCACTGAGCTATTGGTGTACTTAAAGTGGGAGTGACTAAATAGATTACTGGGGAATAAGTGAAGTAGGTGGTGCTTGAGCAAGTTATTGAGTAAATAGATTGGTTAGCAGGAATTAGTTCTGTGGCAAAGTAAGTTGAGGTTCCCTGTACATAAGAAAGTGAAAAAGGGCACACGTTCCTGACTAAAGTACCACCCTTCCAAAATGTGACATGAGACAGCTACAGGTATTCTAAATTGATGCTGGTAGGATCATCCAGGTTATCTGTTCACAACAAACAAATTCATTATGCTGATGTGGTTCATGTCCGAGTAAATTAACAACCCTTTGTGCCTGTAGGCAGGGGCTTCATGTCACATCTGTGCTATTGAGATGGATCCTGGCTGAAACTGCACACACCAGCCAGTGCAGAGTCCATCTTCAATCAGGGACTCTTGGTGAAAACATCCACCTTCTATGCCAAGGAAAATACATCTGAAGATCTGGGATCAGACAACTGGCACCTTGGAAATAAGAGTGTTAGCACTCTGAAAAGCAATATCAAAACCACATCCATGGAGACTTTTTCAGCATGAAATAATTTGATAAAGTGAATAATGTTTAAAGTTGTGTCTTAATGAAGTTGTTGGCTCTGCAGACCTCTCCATGGTGCAAACATGTCGACCTCATTGGAGGGTAATATCACATCTGTTTTCTTTTCAATGTTGTAACATGTGAATCTTAGTAATTAAAACTCAGAGAAAAGGTATGTATGTTCTGTTTTAACAGTAAGTGCACATGACACCCTCTCCAAGTCCCTCTAAGTGTATGGTTCTCAGGATTGCTGAAAGAACTCTGTGGTTATTAAGGGTTGCTTGTTTTGGGTGACAACACGTCTTCTTCTATCTGAATCTCCTTTAACAAGAAACAATAGAAACTTGATGAATAAAGCTTTCTTTGAAATACACACACACATATGCACTTTGTCACATCTGCTGTTGCACTGTGATGAACTGCAGTGGATGTGATTCCACTCTTGCAAAGAAATTGAACTTCTCACTTTCCAAAAAACATGGGTGCTTGTAGGTACAGCTGTCTCCCACTGCCCAACCATAAACACCCTGTATGTGTCAAATAGTATAAAGGAGAAGCAAAAGGCTACCAACTATATTTCTCACAACCTAATAGAGCAAGGCCGTTCATAAGTGGCAGCATCAGTATTGAGCCCCTTTTAGCACCCTCACAACGGTAAGTAAGATATATTTTCCTGACATCACTGAGAGATTTGGCCTGATGGGCACACACAGAATCAGGAGTAATTGGCATTTAGGGAAAAGGCCAACTTATTACATGATTCACCCTTTCTCTCATGCAGAAAACCCTCCTTATCCAGCAATATCACCAGGTTTTCCCCAGTTGCACACAAGTGGAAGGGAGAACATCCTTGCCACAGCACCACAATAGAGCAACAGTACTGTACAGGAGAGACAGTCCTGACGTGGCACCCTATTCCATCTCCTTTCTGGACATTTGCTGCCAAACAAGGATTATTCTATGCGTTTTGCCCTGGTACCCAGCCACCGCCTTAACGTGTGCGCCCCACTTGTTTTGCTGGAATTTAATTTTCATCTCCCTCTCCCCACTTTTCTATTTCTCTCAATCTTTTCAATGTATTTTTTCATTTATTTCCACTCTCCTCTTTCTCTACACAAGAGCTAATATCACTCTCAATGTACTTTGAACACCATCATGTACTTTCACTGGTTGGAGGGTGTATCTACACTAGTAATTTCTAAGTGGGAAGGGAGGGCTTTATGGGGTCACTGTCTTGTCTATATGTACAGATTGTGCAGCATGTATAAAACACTGTGATGCTGCTTGACTTGAAGTCTATGTTGAGACATGAGTGTTTGTGGTTTTATGTGTCAAAATACCATCCCTGCTTCTTCAAATAACACTTTATAAACAAGTGTTGGAAAAGCCAGTAGGCCTCACCTGTGAAAGAAAATGTATTCACGTCTACTAATAAGCCATAAGAGCACATTCTAATTTCCACCTCTCATGCATTTGTATTGTGCAGTGTGGTTCCATGTGTTTGTGTTGCATGTAAGCCCCACTGTTCAGAAGAATAACATAATTTCTAACATTAGCAGACTTAAGCAATACCTCATTCTCCAGCTGAAACCAGCATGTACTGTCCCTTGTTTTGAAACATTTCAAGGACACACAGCTGGGCTCTCATGAGGAAGTGTTGTCCTGCACAAGACATGCATAAATAATTGTATTTGTTTTGATCACATGTTTTGCCTCCTTTTACCCCTAAGAAGGGAAAACCTATAAAAAGCTATCTGAAATGTATCCATCTTAGCATATATGCTCCAATGATTGCTTTACTGGCTAAGGGTAACATCAGTGGGATCGGGGTCTCTAGCAGCGGCTGCAAGGTGGGGGCGGGGCCTCATTTCATTTCATCTCATCTCATCTCCTCTCCTCTTCCCCTGGGGGCCGTCCTGGATGGTCAGAGAGGCATTTCTCTCCACCATGGGAGGCATGGACTCTGGCTCAGCAGAGCTGCCAGGCACAACAAGGCTGATATCTGGTTGCAGGGGAAACAAGGCACAGAGCAGCTACTTCACCATAGACTACATTGTGAGCATAGCAGACACTGGCAGCTCTTTTTTCCCTTTCTTTCTTCCATTTCTTTTCTGTAGGGGATATAGTAGCTACAAGGATGGCTATAATCATTTAAACATTCTGATTATTAGGAGGGTAAAAGAAAGAGCTGTTGTTAGTGTTTGTTTGTCTCAGTCCTCTCTGTCCTCTTCCCCTTATAGACTAAACTGGAGTTTTGATCCTCAGCTGTATTGACTCTACCTCTTTTAGCTTTGGACAGTCGTCAAAGGGGCCTTTCTTTTCTGTTTTTCTATATCATTGTGGAGTGGTCCTGGGGAGGCAGTGGGTGGGGGGGTGGGTCTATTCCCCAGGGCTCCTGGATGGTCAGATACTTCTTGCACTTTGGAGGTGGGGGTATGGCCCTTTTTTCAGGGGGGTGGGGGTTTTAGGGTATCTGGGTAGTTCTGTGGGCTAATCAAGAGTCACATCCGTATAAGGGGGTGCATCAGAAAGAGGAGCAAATATTAGCAGGGGATTTGGGGTAATCCCCAAAAAAATTGTGAGAAAGCACTAGTACAGTGGTCACACAGGGAGGTTTTTGTTGGAAGTCGGGATGCTTCTCAAGTTTCCCAGAGGGAGCGACTGGTCTAGGATGGGTTTTGATAATGGCTAGTAATTTTAATAGTCATGACCAACACATGCATATTTTGTCATAGAATGTAAACAGCATCAAAGGACATTGTAAATGTAAATTAACCAGAGAAGAGCCACTCTATATTTGCCCTCATAATGTATGCCTCCAGGAGACTCATCTATCCAGGCTAGAAATTTTGCTAGTGGATGATTTGGGTTATTGAGTGCTCTCCACAGGTAGTATTTCTTCTGCATCATGGGGAGTGGCTCTTCGGGTTCGAGATAAGAGCAGAGTCATCGGTGGTCACTCCTTTTACCCAGAGGGCCAGTGGCTTATTACGACCATTAAAGGCCTTGAAAAATCATTACAATGTTACTAGACCCGCTGGTCGAGTAACTTGAATAATTTACTTGATCATAAATGTAATATACTTGACTTATAAATGGGTCTCAATTGTGTGACCATCGGCAAATATTTTAATTTACACATTCGCCTTTTACTTCATTCTCACATATGAGTGTACCTTCAAATATATGAGCTTGGCATTTCTGCTGTAAAAAAATACTTCTTTGATTAAATGGACTAAACGTTTGCTCTATATATGAAAATAATATAGCTCACATATAGGGGACACAGGATCCATTACTTGCCTCTTAGTTTACTAATAGCATTGCCACCAGGGCAGGAGTGTTTCTAGGTTTATGTTTACACACTCATTTTTAATAAATATATTACTAAAATATGATGTGGTCGCATGCTGTCATTTATAGAGAGAAAATTACCATGAAAGGTCCAAAAATCTTCCCTCTAACTTGCAGCTTTACTGATAAAACTATATAATGTATTCCCAAATCTCCGAAAATGGGGTTTCAGAAAACATTTATTTTTTGCACATCACCAGGTAAAATGTTCTGATTTGTTTTCATCCTATTAAAATAATTTTTATATCACACAGAATTACAAACAATAGGCTTTCACAGCTACTGAAATATATTTCATACATTCCATTACACCTGATTCAGATGGAAGACTCACACTTTTGAAAGCCAAAAAATGGCTTAATTTTGGCTGCCTCTTGCCTGAAATTGCCTCTGCTAGAGGTCAACGGAGAAAATACAGTTGGCTTGCATGCAATATTTATGTACGACCTACGTTTTTCAAGATTATTGTGTACTGATAACTTTCTCTAAACCATGTGTAAACACACACCTGTTTTAAAAAATGACAATGTGGATAAAAGACAGCCTAAAATACTCAGTTCATGGGCATCTCTACATAAGGTCTTCTAAAGAACGACTAGCACGTATACTCATGGGGAAAAGAAGACATTTCAACCAGAACCACCACCCACTAATAGATGGTTATCATTGTCAAAAGGTCCAATATTGTTCAGTGAAAGAGCAGTCATAGAAGTAGATCTAAAAATAGTAGGATTGGTGTATGCTCGGAATTAAAGTTAAAAATAACTTTTTACAGAACTTGAACTGAATGCCTGAAGGAGTCATCCACTGGGGAGACACCAACTGAACGTAAAGTGCACCTACATTTAAAGAGGCCTCACAGACCTACCTGAAGCACTTTAGATGCTTCTTTGCGGGCTTGTTATTCCTTTCTATTCTGTAGTTTTGTAATCTGTGGTATAGGCATATCAGGGGACATTTTAAGGAACTTGGGGGCCCTAGGCCAGACGTATGTGGGGGTCCCCTTTTTGGAACTGTTTTTGATTTATGGATTTATTTCAGCACTTTCATGTTATGTGAAGGATAGTGAGTGATGTGTATTTTTCAATAATGTAACACAGCAGTAGCTCACTAATATTTCTACAACTATTCTCCGTTACACCCTCCTGTTTCTCATATGTGGGGTCCTGTTATGATCTAAAAGAAACTTTTTACAGATGTTGCATGAAATATAAGCACAACAGTCGACTTTATGAGCCTTCCCCCAACCGCACCCCGAAAGGCTGGGGCCCTGGGCCACAGCCCACTTTGCCCATGCCTTAAAACCTCTCTGGGCATATCGATACTTTCGAATGATCCATTATTGTCCATATTTAGGCTTCGCTGTTTGGATAGCGCATGACTTTGCATTTTCCATTTTAAAGTAGGTGACAAGCACGGATGAAAGCAATATGTGGATTAACAAAAAAGATTAACAAAATAACAGACAACGCTTAAAGCATATGATGCTGCAGGTGCATGGGCGACTCTTCCCCCCCCCCCCCCCCCCCCCGTTACCCTCGAAGTTCTTTGCACTGAGGCGGTATTTTAACATTGCGGATGTTAGTGGGAATTGCTCAAGAAATGTTGAGAAACGATGTTTACAAGGCTGGGTAGGTTCAATCTGATTGCACATAGGTGAAAGAGCGTTTATCCTAGCTGTTTGTAACCTGAGCATGCCAATAATTTGCTCCTTTGACGTTCCTGAGTGGGTTCACGCAGTAAACAGACTGCTTCAATTACCAGGCTATCTGAATCCAGAACATGCTAGTGTCTGCTCCCATGTAATTTCTGGATGGATTCTACAGAGTAACTAATCTATTGAGAACATACTGAAAATTAAATGGCAAAGTTAATTGTCTATGACAGTATATAGAATGTGACTTGTAGGGATGGGCATTAGGGTATAGTCTTCATGATTTATTATTTTGCTCAATATTTCTCTCCTTGTCTCCCTGGTGATGCAGATTAATTTGTTTGTAGTTATGCATGCCTACCTGATCATTATATTGGACCATGTCTGTCTGTAATCAGAGCATGCTCCATTGTCACTTCTTGCTAGTCTCTAAAGAGCATTTACTGTGGTTTTGTATCTTCTGAATGTGCCTGTGACTTTCCCCTCTGCAGCTCCTCAATAGACCCTTTAAAAAATGTATGATCTCCTGTGTGAATAATATAGTTATTTTGCGCCCTGGTTGCCTATAACCAGTGCATGCTTTCGGTTGCCCACCATTGCATCAGAATGGCCTTCACAGATCATGGTAATGGTTGCTTGTATACAGTTCCTGTCTGTGTTTTTTCACTTCGGAGTGAAATATCAATATAATTTAACATGGCTGCTTATAAGCAGCACGTCTTATGTCTGCCAGTGACAGCTTCTGAGTGGACTTTAAAGAACATTTACCACGGCTGCCAATAATGCAACGCTTCCTTTGGGTTGCTCCTCTGCCACTCAAATGCAATCATGAACGTATAACCTCTCAAGGATGATAGGAACGTTGGCATGTGCAACTATAACTCAATCTAACCCATTGACTCCACAGTTAAGGGCTATGACACAGTCACAGTGATATGATTGCAGCAACAGGAGGAGTGCACCCCAAGTTCGTCAAGCACAACAACAAAATACTTTCCTCCGAGACCACCCTGTTTAAACAGTCAGAACAATAAATGAAATTAAAGTGCATGAGTTCCGTCCTTCACTCTTTGTCCCCCCATTACATGTGTGAGTGGAGCCAGCAAAGTCACCATTAGAGAACCACTCTGGTCTATCATGCACAATATGCAACACTTCCCACACAGGACTCACTGCATTTCAACATAGTTCCAATCAAATACGCTCCCACGAGGTAGCATGCTGCTGATAGACTAACGCACATCGGCACCAACTCAAGGGTATGAAGTGCTATATACATGTTACTGCAATACAATATCAAGAATTTGCAAAGCAGTGGGTCTCGTGTTTGCTAGAGTTAGAATAGTTAATGTTGTAAATTCCTAACTGGACTTTCCTTGTCACTTAAATTGAAAATGAAAAGTAAAACAGTTGACATAAGCGAGCCGATTCAAAGCGCCATGGCCGCCATGAGCATGAGCTCGAGCGCGTAGGAGAGTCACAAAAGGAAAAAGAAATTTGCTCGCAGTCAAACGTATAGGCAATCGTGCAATTATCCATGTAACACAGGCGATGTCCAAGGCGGTAATCAAACTGCCCCAGGGAGGGACAAACGTAAAGCATTTACCAACGATAACAAAGGATTTTTGAAAGGCAAGCCCACGAACGAGCGATAGTGATGGACGTGAGGTGGACGTGGTTAAAAGCCCACAGATAGATTACAACAGGTCAGAGCACTTGTACGCTCAACCTATAAAGACAACTCATATGTTTTTATCACAAAAGCTCCACTAGTGTGTGTTTTTCCTAACTAGCATCTTGTTTAGTTTTTCAGCAGATAGCCAGCACAATGTCACCTTGAAATGAAAGTGTCGTAATGTAGCAGCTTACCATTTTGTGATGTACTGATTCCCATATCCAGTTTGCCTCTATCCTTTGTGTCGAGTTGAGCTTGCTTAGGTTACATCTACCCAAAAGAGTCCTCTAAGTGTAGGGAGAGAGATCATTTTAGAATGTGCCTTTATTTATTAGTTCAACCGTTTTGAAAAACGTCCGTGAATCGCCTTATTTCAGCTCGGTGGCGAGGTTAAGTAGATCATAGAAAGAAGAGAGCGGGGGAAATTAATGTTGAATCTGGTGCAAGAAGGGGTGTGTAAAATCGGGTGTTTATTTTGTGAGAAATTTAATTCAAAATGTCAGGAAAATTATGCATAGATTTAACGAAATTCCGTTTGGGGTATCGCTAGTGAAATATGAAGCGGTACACCTTCCATTCAAAAGTCACTCGAGATGTGTGCAAGGGGAGTGGATTGAGAAGAAAATGTCTCTTATGATACATTTTCTGCTCAAACTAGTCCCCTGCAACATATTTGCTGCATAAATCAGTCCTTCAGGACAGAAAAGTGAAATTTCACAATTGTGTAATTGCTGAAAGTGTGCATTATTTTACGCAATCCAAAATTCATGAAGTTTCATGAATTACATATGCGGAAAAAAATGGCGCATCTCTAGTGCAAGGTTAGAAGCCATGTCTCATATTCTTCAGCTTCCACCGCCTTTCTTTGTTATATATGGTCACAGTAGGGCCTGTGCAGTTCAGTTTTCCGACTTTCTCACATGCAATAATTTGGTTTGCCCCCTTGGCTTGGGGCACTGCTGTAAATGTTAACCTAGGCTTGGACATACATGAATCTGCCTGCACGATACAGCATGTTTGTGGACCTCAGCACCGGGACACAGCACAACACTTCAGATGTTATGTGAAATCAACAAGTACTGAAGTGCTCTGGCTCTTCTCTGAAAATAAATTGAATGTGCCCAGAGTCAGTGGTAAACTCCACATGATTAGCCACTGCATAGGTCCTTGAGCTATTTCCTACTATAACCCAACACATCAACTCTCTTCCTCTCTGAGTGTGGGTCCTCAACGAGCCTTCCCCTTGCTGAAGACACAGTGCCGGTGACCTTTGTCAATTTTGGAAATGTTTTTTTTTATTCTATATTGTAGTGGCTCCTTACCCCAAAATGTTGCTCATGATCGAATTAAATGTGATGGAAGGAAGTAGTGCTATGACGAGTTTAATAGGGGTCTGCCAATTTCTGCTGTGTGCGATAAGTCAATGTATCCCCAGGTACTAAACTTTGCAGAGCAGTGGCATGTATGCCAGTGCTCTATGCTGTGTGCTTGGTCAGGTGCAAGCTGCGCTGCACTAACCTTGGGAGGGATGCAAGTAAACAAAGAATTCCCTGGCGAGGCGCAGACACATTAACAGCTGCACACCCAGCCATGTTAATTCCAAATCTGATATATCACTTGGCTAATTCTTTGCAGGCCGTTTCCTTCTGGGTCCTGATTGTGCCTCCCCTGTGCGCAGTATTAATAGGGTTAAAGGTGCTGGCATGGTGAATTTATTGTCCTCATCTCTTAGTCAGTTGAAGCAGGATCACTAATGGCTGACCTTGAGGTTCGACCGTCCCAGACTCGAGAAGATCAGGTCTCAGTCCCCTCTCTGCAAGTGCTCTGACCCTTTCAATCTCATTCAGCCGGGCCTAACCTTTAACTCAATGATCTTTGACCAAATTATCAAGGCAGCACCTGCTTGGGGCTTCAGACTGCCAGGCCATCATTTCATGGGAATTAGTTGTCGCAATGGCAGCAGAAGCCCAGAGAGGGGAAGAAGTACACACAAAATGCTCGTGTGAGGATGATTTCGCTGTGATACGACTGCCTGCAAATTACACTGTGTTTTTATACTGAGCACATTTTCAGAGAAATGAGTGAGGCAGAGATGATTTGGCCTACATGGAAATGAGGAGATTTTCTGGTAGCCTGGTTCCCCTGAAAGGCAGATAACCGTGGGCATTGTCAGTCAGGTGTCAGATGTATCTGTACCTTAGACACAACTGTCTCAACACCAGTTCTCCCATATGTTCACAATCTTCAACCTATCAGCTCATGCCCCAGCTTTATAGACACTTCTTTACTCATGTTTATTTCCTCCTCATAACACCAGCGATTAAAACATTGACGCTTGACTGGCTCCTGCCCAGGCGTAACATCAAGAAGCAACAACATTACCTACATTCCTTACAGGCTTTACAGTCCAGCCCGCCTTTACTCTCCAGTGGCCAGATGCATGATCACCTTCAAATAAATCTACATCCCAGACTTACCGAACAAATCCTTCGAGTTTTTTCCTGCAACAGGGCCAATCAGGAACTTGCTGATAAATAGTGTGGAAATAGTAGTATTTACACTCATATTTAAGGCAGCGATACTTGCATTTTTAGAATACTGTATGAATGTAAAATTGAAAGCTAGCAGGTGTTAGCATTGGTACATCGCCCAATTCCATCTACTTACGCTGGCAGTAAAAGAGCAGCTGGAGACTTGTGTGGTACTCACAGGAAATGTGAGTTGCTACCGTGATGTTCCCCGTCCATAATGACAAATGTGTAACTGCGTTGGCGCTCATAAAATGGTTACCAGGTGTGTTTTTTCTCTCACCACCATTGTCACGCCATTTCCATAGAGGAAAATGTGTTGAAAAGAGACATGGATGAATATGATCTCTCAAATCTAGATTGGCAGAAATGTTTTCTTGCAATTTAACATGAATGCAAAATAATACTATTTATCCAATAAAGTGAGAAATTACAGAGACAAAACGCTACTTACAAATTTATTTCTATAAATCACACAGTAACTTTCGGAATTTTTAAAGATAAAATTCGAAAGGGCCTCAAGTTTCAATTTACTAAAGTTTTCCTTGGCATCAGAAAGTTTTTGTGCGGAGTACTTTAAACTTACTCACCCCCTGAAATTCCATACCTCCTTTTGCATGATATCCCATAGGTGAGACGGGACATCCTGTACAACGAAATGAAGTGCTGGGCTGCAGCCCTTTTTGTAATTGTAAATTGTATCTATGCAGTGCTTACTACCCCTGGTGAGGCATTGTAGCATTTTGGGACAAGTAGCACGACACTCCCGAACCCAAAGTTAGAGGAAAGTAGGTAACTGATTAGTAATATGTGCGCCCTTTTCCTTGTAGGGTTAGTTGTGTTTAGTTTGTTAAACTTGTGCTCTTGAGATCTCATGCATTTACCCTAAAATGTGTAATAGGACTAGAATAATAGAGGTGGATGTGGGAGCGGTGGACTTGTGTGCCAGTTTGGATATCTTAGATATAGATAGAGCATGAAAAGCATGTTTGGGAGTCCATTGTACTTGGAAAGTTTCGAAATGAGACAACGACTGGAGGGGAAGGCACAGGTTGAAGGGTTTTTTGTCTTACATTTTTTAAAAATAAAAAATGATATGTACATCTATACAGACACAGGCATACAACTAAATATAGACATATATATCTACATGCATGCATACATATCCATAGTATGACATAGCTATATCTTTATACAAGACTTAGACCTAAATATATATTACACAGTGGCGGACCTAGTTACCATAGGAAGACCATTTCTTGGTTTGCTAATAACTTAATTTAACGTATCTTCATTATACTTTAAAAAAAAAAAAAGTTAAACCACCTCAACTCCTTCCTAGAAAGTTTCGGGGGAGTCTGTGACGCTGCAACCGAGAAAAAAGGGGATCCCAAAACACAATTTCCCCATGCAATTTCCCCTAGTAAGATTGAACAGCAATACAGGGAAAATAGCTAAACAGAATTACACCAGATTTGGCAGAGAGCTAGATCTTGTCCCGAGAAAACATGTTTTGTGATTTGGTGTGAATCTGTTTAGTCGTTTTTGAAAAATTAAGGTTAAAATCATTTGTATGTCTGGATGGTTGAGTATGTGGGATGCTAACGAGAGTCCTGCTGTCACGCAAGTTCAAAAAAGAAGGCAATCTGATTGTGTCAGGGGGCTTTCTTTCCCATCGTTTGCCTCACTCCCACAGGAGCAAAATAATCCCACAAACTCCCACAGCAACTTGTGCTCTGCTTGTCTGGTCGCAACATGAAGAGATATGTTGCAACCCCTATTCCAGGACACAGAGACTCAAAACCCTCTATCTGGCCTCGACTGTTTTCTCAGTATGTATATATTTATACGGTATTTCTATAGCACAAACATAGCCAAAATGCAGCACTGCTACATTAAAATGCAAGATGTCTTTAAATGAATTCAATCAATTCCTCTAATTATTTCATTTTCAGATCCTGCACTTTTTTTTGTTTTTGTTGGGAAGGCAATGTTTATGGGGGCGGTAGGAAACTCTGGGGTTTGCAGCGAGTTCTCCCAGACTTTTGCATTTTTTTTGCAGTATGCCTCTGCTGTGCTGGCCTTTTGCCTACCTGCTGCTTCTTGTGTTTCATGCGCTTCTTGCCCTTCTTGTACATTTCCTGTACTGTTCCTGTTCCTGTTCTTTATGGTCTGTTTTATTGTTTGTCAGGCCTATTCATTATTGTATCTTTTTCAGTTGATTGCCTCATCTGTTGCCTGCCTGTCGCTTCCTACTATTCCAGTTCCAGCACTTTTATTTGTGCATGTTATGTTCTTGCCCAGTCTTTATTATTGTCTGTCTTGCCTAGTCCTCATTGTTATTTTTCCTTCGTTTGCTTCTTTTGCCCCTTTATTTTGCTGCTTTCACACCGGTCTCTGCCACATCTCCAAGCCCCACTCACTGACACCCAGCGCTCCGCACTCCTTCTAGGACCTACTTAATTGAGACCCCAGTGCGGTAGCGCAGTGGACACATATAGCGGGTGTGCCGTCCATGCCTGGACTGCACCCAGCACCAGGAACCCTAGTTCTCCTGCCTCATGCAGATACACAACTGCAGAGCTCGGAGCCCTGGAGCAGAGACCCCGCAACAACGCCCTGCTGTCGCACCTCCTCATGTTCTACTGTAGGATCTTTTTCCTGCTGGCATTGTCTCTGCTCCTGCAATACTGAAGCACCTGCAAACACAACAACCACCACTACACTGACTAGAGCAACCACAATGGCTTCAGAAAAACTTCACTGCCTCCTGCTCAATGCACAATCGCTCTGCAAGCATGCACCCAAAATGTGGGACACATCTCCTCCCATACCCCAACGTCATCTTCCTCACCGAAACCTGAATCAAACCTGCAGCCACTCTCAACTCCCAACATCACTTCAACAACACCAGACGGCTACAAGATAGCACACTGGGACCGCATCAAACAACACGGGGTGGAATCGCCATCATCCGCAAAGAAACCATTCACTGTACCACTGTCACAGACGACACCACCCCCATCATGGAACACGTCACTTTTCAACTCTAAATAGATGGCAAAACCACAGTTGGATGTACTATTGCCTAATGGCCTCCAAGACCATGCCCCAATTTCTGTAACACCATCCCTAAATTCATTATCCCTTTCACCAACCATCAACTCTAAACACTACATCTTCATCGGAGATCTCAAGTTTCACCTCAACGAGGCCAGCACTGCCAACCTCCTCAAAAGCATGAACAACATCGGCCTCACCCAACTAGTCACCGACCCCACAAGCTATGCAGGACACATGCTTGACCCCATCTTCACAGCCAGGGACAGTATCAAATACAGCCGTGTCACAGAGCTTAACTTGACAAATCACACCATTGTCCACTTCACCATTACAGGATATCCTGGCACCATTCCCAAGTTGCCTAGTACCTCACACCACAGCTGAAACATATTAGCAGAGAGCCAGTCGACTGACTCTCTCAGCACCTCCACCCAGTACTGCACCCAACCAAGATCAGACTGTCAGGGAACTTCTCTGCCTGGATCACGACTACATCTCTCCTGTCAAGCACACCAATCTCAAGGGACTCAACAAACAAGCCAGTTGGTACACCAGGGAACTGAGAATCATGGAACGTAACTGCAAGCGACTAGAAAAGAAATAACGCACAAGCAAGGAGCCCACATACCGAGCCACCTTCGAGTCGTCCCTCAACCAATACCACCAACTACTGAAACCGACGAGAAGGAATGCCCTCGCTGACGGCATCGAAAACAGCTCCAACCACAGGAAGGAACTCTTCAACTCTTCAACATCCTCAGAGAGTTCTCCAACCCCTCAGACACTGAAAATACCATCACCGCTTCTCAGGAACTCTGCAACTATGTGGTGGACGTCTTCCATGACAAGATCCCCACCATCTACAAAGACTTTGAACCCCAGCACACTGCCGCCAACACCCTCATCTTTTTTGTCCCATGGATGCCAACCCCGATGTAGTCTCTGACCCCTTTCTCACCGCCTTGGACTAGCTCACCACACAGAACACCACAGCCATCATGAACTCTGTCCACTCAGAAGCACCCACAGACTCCTGTCCACACCATATTTTCAACCTCGTGAGCAAGATAATCAGCAGTGAGCTCACCACCTTTTCAACTCATCCACAACCACAGTCTCCGCCAACCCCAATGATCTCAGGAACTACTGCCCCATCTTGCTGCTCGCCTTACCCACCAAAGTCCTTGAAAAGGCCATCAACTGCCAACTTATACAACACCTGGAGATCAACAACCTTCTGGACCCCTCCCAATCCAGATTCTGTACCAACCACAGCACTGAACCCGCCCTGATTGTTGCAACTAACATCAGAACCCTTCTCGATTGGGAAGAAACTGCAGCCCTCATCCTCCGTGACCTCTGAGCAGCATTTGACACTGTATCCCACCACATGATGGGCATCGGCAACTGGATGAAAGACAACTGCCTAAACCTCAATACAGACAAAACAGAAGTGTGGATCTTCAGGAACAACACCTTCATGTGGAACAACTCCTGGTGGCCTTCAGAACATGGACCAGCTCCACCCAATCAATCAATCAATCAATCAATCAATCAGTAAATTTCTGAAGCGCGCTACGTACCCGTTAGGGTTTCAAGGCGCTGAGGGGAGAGGGGGGTAACTGCTATTGGTCGAAGAGCCAGGTCTTGAGGAGTCTCCTGAAGGTGAGGAGGTCCTGGGTCTGGCGTAGGGGGGTCAGGAGGGAGTTCCAGGTCTTGGCGGCGAGGTAGGAGAAGGATCTGCCGCCGGAGGTCTTGCGCTGGAATCGGGGGACGATGGCGAGGGAGAGGTTGGCGGGAGGGGACGTAGAAGTTGAGTCTGTTGTTCAGGTAGGCGGGTCCGGCGTTGTGGAGTGCTTTGTGCGCGTGGGTGAGGAGTTTAAAGGTGATCCTCTTGTCCACGGGGAGCCAGTGGAGGTCCTTCAGGTGGTAGGAGATGTGGCATCGGCGAGGTACGTCGAGGATCAAGCGGGCGGAGGCGTTCTGGATGCGTTGGAGTCGTTGGATGTCTTTTGCTGGGATGCCTGTGTAGAGTGCGTTGCCGTAGTCAAGTCTGCTGCTGACGAGGGCCTGGGTCACCGTTTTTCTGGTTTCCGTTGGGATCCACTTGTAGATTCTACGTAGCATGCGGAGGGTGTTGAAGCAGGAGGAGGAGACTGCGTTGACCTGTTTGGACATGGTGAGAGCGGAGTCGAGGATGAAGCCGAGGTTGCGAACGTGGTTGGCTGGTGTAGGGGGGGTCCCAGCGCGGTGGGCCACCAGGAGTCATCCCAGGCCGAGGGGGTGCGTCCGAGGAGGAGGACCTCCGTCTTGTCGGAGTTTAATTTCAGGCGGCTGTTTCTCATCCACTCGGCGATGGATTTCAGTCCCTCATGGAGGTTGGCTTTGGCTTTGGCGGTGTGTGGGTCTTTGGTGAGGGAGAGGATGAGCTGGGTGTCGTCGGCGTAGGAGAGAATGCTGAGGTTGTGCTGGCGGGCCAGTTGTGCGAGGGGTGCCATGTAGACGTTGAACAGCGTCGGCCTTAGCGAGGAGCCTTGGGGGACGCCGCTGATGAGGTTAGTGGCTTCGGAGCGGATGGGTGAGAGTCGGACTCTCTGGGTTCTGCTGGAGAGGAATGAGGAGATCCAGTTGAGGGCTTTGTCTTGTATTCCGGCTTCGTGGAGGTGTGTTAGTAGGGTGCGGTGGCAGACCGTATCAAAGGCAGCGGAGAGGTCCAGGAGGATGAGGGCTGAGGTTTCGCCGCTGTCCATTTGCTGTCTGATGTCATCTGTGGCGGCGAGGAGCGCAGTTTCGGTGCTGTGATTGCATCTGAAGCCGGATTGGGAGGGGTCCAGGATGGAGTTGTCCTCGAGGTAGTGGGTGAGCTGGGCGTTGACGATCTTCTCGATGACCTTCGCTGGGAAGGGGAGGAGGGAGATCGGGTGGAAGTTTTTGAGGTCGTTGAGATCAGCCTTGGGTTTCTTGAGGAGGGCTTGGATATCGGCGTGCTTCCAGCTGTCCGGGAAAGTCGCGGTATCGAAGGATAGGTTGATGATCTTTCGAAGTTGGGGGGCGATGGTGGAGTCGGCTTTGTTGTAGACGTGGTGTGGGCAGGGGTCTGAGGGGGATCCTGAATGGATGGAGTTCATGATCTTTCGAGTTTCGGCGTCATCTACGTGGGTCCAGGTGGTAAGGCGGTCGGCGTGGGAGGAGTTGTCGGGGGTGGGGTCTGGCGGAGGTGTGGTGTTAAGGCTGTCCTGGATGGCGGCGATCTTCTGGTAGAAGAAGGTGGAGAGTGCGTCGCAGAGTTTCTGGGATGGTGGGACGTCGTTGATGTTGGCGCTGGGGTTGGAGAGCTCCTTCACGATGCAGAAGAGCTCTTTGCTGTCGTGTGCGTTGTTGTTTAGGCGTTTTGTGAAGTGGGAGCGTTTGGCGAGTCGGATTAGTTGGTGGTGCTTGCGGGTGGCTTCCTTGTGGTTTGACAGGCTGTCGGGGGTGCGTTCGAGAAGCCATTTTATCTTAAGTTTCTGGCAGGTGCGTTTGGAGGTGATGAGTTTGTCTGTGAACCAGGCTGCTTTTTTCTTTTCTTGGTTGACTGTGGGCCTCTTGAGTGGTGCGAGGGTGTTGGCGCAGTTGAGGATCCACTGTTGGAGGTTGATGGCAGCGGTGTCCGGGTCGGTAGGCGGGTTCTGGGTGAGGGTGCTGGTTAGTTGGTCTTCGGTGACTTTGCTCCAGCGGCGGTGAGGAGATAGTGGGGTGCGGTGGTGCTTGGTGTGTTTCTTGAATGTGAAGTGGACGCAGTGGTGGTCGGTCCAGTGGAGTTCGGTGGTGTGGCTGAAGGAGATGTGGTTGCTTGCGGTGAAGACAGGATCGAGCGTGTGGCCGGTGATGTGGGTGGGTGTTTTGACCAGTTGTCTGAGTCCGAGGTTGGAGAGGTTAGTGGTCAGTGATGCAGTGTTGGCGTCGTTGTTATTCTCCAGGTGGAAGTTGAGGTCTCCAAGGAGGATGTAGTCAGTAGAGGCGAGGGCGAGGGTGCTTGCGAGGTCGGCAATGGTGTCACTGAAGGGGGCTCTTGGTCCTGGAGGTCGGTAGAGGAGAGTTCCTCTGATGGTTGTGTTGGGGTCCGTGGGGATCCGGAAATGAAGGTGTTCAGCTGTCTTGAGGGTGTCGTCCGTGTGGATCATGAGGGTGGATTTGTGGACGATGGCTAATCCTCCTCCGATTCCGTTGGTGCGATCTCTTCTGGTGATCTTGTAGCCATCAGGAATGGCGATGGCGATGTCTGGGGCCGAGGAGTCGTTCCACCAGGTTTCGGTCAGGAAGGCTACGTCTGGGGCGGTGGTGTCGAGCAGGTCCCAGAGCTAGATGGCGTGCTTTCGTGCGGAGCGTGTGTTGCAGAGGATGCAGTGGAGGTGGTTGGTGTTGGTTGCTGCAGGCTTCCTTGTTCTGTTGCAGGTGAAGTTGCAGGCGCAGCAAGAGAAGGGTCCTTTGGTGTGCTTCGGTGTGGCCTGGAAGCATGTTGTGGAGGAACCGGGGTTGAGAGCGATGAGTTCGTTGGCCGAGTAGCGGCGTCTGTAGGTGCGGGGGTCCAGGCGCGGACGAGCAACGCCAGCCATTAAGAGGGGAGGGAGGAGGAGCTGGGAGGCGGGAGGGAGCGGCGAATGGTGGCGCATTAAACACATCAATTTAAAAGGCACAAATGGGGGCAGAAGCGCTAGGAAGCAACGCGCAGAAAACAGAATACAGTTAAAAGATACGGCGAAAACGGCACAATGCACACAAGTCTAGCGACGCTTACCAGAAGCCCACTAGACACCAGAGATGAGGCGCAGGAGGAGGCCTGCGGGTGGAGGAGGGCCTCGAACACGCTAGCAGCAGCGTGGGCGGGGGTCAGGGACACGGAGACAGCAGGGTGGTGCTGCGGACGTGGGGGGCGAGCTCTCGACCAAAAACAGGTCAGAGGTCGCTCACCCTCGACGCGCAGCGCCAGACGTTAAGAAAGGAGGGGGGAGGGAGGAGCAGCTGGGAGGTGGGAGGGAGCGGCGAATGGGGGTGCGAGGGGGGCGGGGCCGCAGGGAGGCAGCGGCAGGGGAAAGCGGCAAAGGGGGAGCGCCCAAGGGGCGAAAACCAAGCGGAGAAGCACAAAAAAGTGAAAAAGGCACAAGGCAATCAGAAAATACGGAAATACAGTCACAAATATGGTACACGGCACAACACAGCAATTTAAAAGGCACAAATGGGGGCAGAAGCGCTAGGAAGCAACGCGCAGAAAACAGAATACAGTTAAAAGATACGGCGAAACCGGCACAATGCACACGAGTCTAGCGACGCTTACCAGAAGACCCCTTACACGACATCTGCATCATCCTAGATAGCATGCTCACCATGAAAAATCAGATCAAAGCAGTTTTGTCCCCATGTTTCCTTGCATGCTCCGTAATATCTTCTAATGTCTCCCCGTCGACAGCAGACAAACCGTCACACAACTCTAGTCACCAGCCTACTGGACTACCACAACATGCTCTACATAGGAATCACCACGCATTTCCTGAAGTGACTGCAGACCATTCAGAACTCTGCGGCCAGACTCATCCTCAACCTCTTCAAATGGACCCACAACACCACCCCCGTCCCATCTGAAGAAACTTCACTGGCTCTCCATCCAGAAGAGATGTCAATTCGAAGTGCTGATCCATACTTACAAAGCCCCTCACAAGCATGGACCAGCACACATCAACCACCGCTTGAACTTCCACCAACCCTCATGTTCCCTGGGCTTCACCGCCCTCTTACTCGTGCACACCCCTGCATTCACAGGAGCAACAGTGGAGGGTGCTCCTCCTGCTACCTCATGGCAAAGTCCTGGAACGACCTCCCCTTTCAACTGCAGACCTCATCCTCTCACCTGGAATTCAGGAGAGAACTCAAGACTGGCTGTTCAACTGAACTTTGCAGCACTCTAGAAATCTGGTTTGATTTGCTTTGATTTGAGTAAGTGCTTAAAAATCTAGGTAGGTATTAGAGGATTATGGTGTCTTCAGTTTTTATCAATATATTTTGGGTGTTTTTTGCTTTGGTCGCTGATAATATGGGAATGTTTGGAGGGATGGCAGTGAGCCCAAGATTTCGTTCTCAAACAACTCTGAAGAGTAGTGGGAGCATGGGCAGGGCCCAGATTTTATTCACTTGTTTTTGCTGTGGAACTGTGACAAGACTGCAGTCATCATGTGCAGCTGGTTATCAACTTTATTGTTTCTAATCTGTGCCATATGTTTTGGCCATCTGGGAAGATAAGGGTAACTTACAGCTTTTTAAAGTCCATTTGAGGGGTTTTGTTTTATTTTGTGAGGGTGACAGGAGCCTGAGAGCTTTCAGAGAATGGATCAGTCACCGAATGTAATTATTGTTTTAGGCAATTTTTAATGTTGTTCAAAAGAGGTAGCTGACTGGAGGAGTAATGAAACTTAACTTCTCCTTTCTCATAGGACTATCTTTACTAGAGAATGTCTGGGTGTGCTTGGACACTTAATTATTCAGAGACACAGACCCAAAATCATGAACACATGCCACTGCATGCTGTTATTTAAAATAGCGGACACTATTTTAAGAGTTGCATAGGCCGAGTGTCTGGATTTCTATTGGCTACTGGAAGATTTTGCTGCTTGCTGGTCCAGAGTCCCCATGATCTCTATTTTTGAAAACATACATACAGTAAGACATAATCAGCATTCACCAACTTCAGATCCTTCATTGATCTAGGATTTAAAACACTGTGAAACTGGTATTCAAGGAAAGTAGACACCGGGTGAGTGCCAAGGACATATGGACAGATGACCAATATGGATCCTGTGAAATTTTCAGTATGGCTGAGCAGCTTTTCAGTCTTCATTTCACTACTAAAAATACACCAGGGATAAAAAAAAAGCAAGATCGATCTACATTTTAAGGACCTGAAAACTGATTTTGATATGGTATTCAGATCTTTTCATTGGAGTACCACACATAGGGGGTCATTTTGACCTTGGCGGTCTTTTTCCAAGAGCGCTGAGGGACCGCTGTGCGGAAGAGCGCCAGTGGTGGCGGTTTGCCGCTCAGCCTATTATGACCGTTGGCAGCTCTCCATCCTTTTACGGACGGAGAGACGCCAACAGCCATACTGGCGGGCGGCGGGGAAGTGGAGGTTGCTCCACCTCCACCACCACTCCTACAGAACCCCGCCCAGCGAATCACGTCCTGTGATTCGGCGTGGCGGTGTTCTGTTGGCGGTGTGGTGTCGGCGGAGCAGCCCCCATGGCTCCCGTCCCCTCCCGGAGGATCGTCGGACCAGGTAAGTCGATCGTCCGTGAGGGGAGGGGGGTGGGGGGATGTTGTGTGTTGTGTGCATGCGTGGGGGTGTGCGTGTGTGTATGTAGAGGGGGTGTGTGAGTGCGTGTATGCTTGCGAGGGTGTTTTGCGTGTTTTGGGAATGAGTGCGTGTATATCTGTATGGATGTGTGCGTGTATGTTTGTATGTGGGTTTGCGTGTCTGACTGTGTGTGTGGATGTAGGCATGTATGTCGGTGTGTGTGCGTGTGCGTTTTGGTGGTGCCTGCGTGCGTGTTGTGTGTGTGTGAGTTCTGTGATGTTGGGGGTCGGGTGGGGAGGGGGGCCCTGCCACCTTTGGGGGGTGGTAGGGGTGGCAGGGGGTATAGGGGAGGGAGTCGGGTGGGGGTGGGGGGTGAGGGAGACCCCTATCAGTGCCAGGGAAGGAATTCACTGGCACTGATAGTGCTTACCGCCATGGATTTCATGGCGGTTCCAACCGCAGGAAATCCACGGTGGTTAGCCGGGTCAAAATACCGCTGGCGGTATAGTGACGGCCGCCAGGCTGGAGACCATGGTCTTCAGCCCGGCGGTCGTCTCGAGAACCGGCGGATGACCATGGCGGTAACCGCCATGGTCATAATATAAAAAAAAAGACCTCCAGCCTGTTGGCGGTCTTACCGCCGCTGCTCCGCCTTCCGCCAGGGTCATAATGACCCCCATAGTTTGGGTTTATCTGTATGCCTTATTAAGCCTATGATTCCAAGAAATACCCAATTGACAGCAGTATCTTACTAAGGTCAGGAAAGGACTATGATTAATTCATTTAGCTCTGTTTGTTGGTCTCTACGTTATCTAATTAACCACTTATCTGTCTTATTGCAGAATATTTATTTTTAGTTATTGTGCCACAATGGACACGTGTATTAAACTGAATGGTGCCAGAGCCAAATATTGATTAAACATTTAACAAATTTGGTAGTGAGGGGCTCTCTCGATGAGCAAATGAAAGAACCCTGGGTAGGAGTCATTTCATCTGTTGCAAAGAAACATGGTGAAATCAATGCACACACAAGTAGATATTAGCAATTGATGGGTCTTTGACTGATATGCCTATGTTAAAACCTGAGGTGATGGAACAAAGGGTTTAGTAGCTTTGGCAAATACTTCTCAGTGTATGATCTATTTATTTGGTTACTGTAGAGTGAGTTGGCTATTTAAACTGACTATATTTATACATTTTCATCTCCATCTGATGAAGAAGGACGGTTAGCCAGTGGGTGGGTAAACTGTTTAACTTTAATTTGCTTTCTGCTTAGGGTTTTAAATTCAATGATGTAAAAGCATCTTTATCTTTGGAAATCTAAAATTTATAGCAAACAACTCAGGGCAGTGGGCTGAATAACTGATTTGTGTTTAGTATATTTAGCCTCCATAATACTGGGGGTGGGTGGAGTGTTTCATTCTGCCAGCGGAATTGGTGGAATTTTGGATCCAGGCAAATTTCGCCTAGCTGTGTGTGGCAGAACTTTATACCTGCAAGGTTGCAGATTAATGTAAGCTCAAGCGAGATTTGACATCCCCTAGAGTGATTTTCTAACATGGGCGGTCACGAGTGGTAGCGGTAAGAGGGCTGCTTCTCAAGTAGATTTGGTGCTGCTCAAGTAGATTTTCTACTTTAGCGGCAGCAAAATCAACTCAAATTGCTGCACGCTATTGCTCATTGCATGCGGCCATTCGTGTTGATTTTTTCTGTAACTCTGAGGAATTCCACACAGTGAAACTCTGCGAGTTCCACCCACTCCTGCATAGCACATGAAATAAATAGAATGCTGTACCTAGAATAATGTTGTAGGGTGAGTAACATTAAGTAAAATCAGTCGTTTGTAGTGTGCCTTTTTTTTGCCACCTGTGCATATTATTGTTGCCTAAACACGTCTTGGGACAAATCTACCTCTAACGAGGGATACAGGCATTATATAAACATGCATACAGTAGCAGTGATCACGCATGATACAACACTGAAGTGTACAGAAAGTATTAATCCAACAGACTTTTTCCCAGCACATAGGATGCATCGGAAGTGCCTGGGAGTATTTGAATCAGACGCAGGATCCGATATGAAATTGAAAAAGAATGTCGTAAAAGTCTGACAAATGAAGTGAGGTTGTGCATAAAATAAAGACAGACGATATCCAGGATTACTGCCTAACTTTATATTTATGTATTCTCAACGTGAACACGGGAACTCCTTTAGAGTGCAGGCCTCCACGAGGGAGACTGTATGCAAAGGTAATTATATTTGTAATTGGGAAACGTGTACGACATTATTCAAACGAACCATGGTGGGGAATGTAAATCCTTACACGCCTAACCCATCTAGCTGGTGTGCTTTACCCGGATAAGCTTTATATTGTGACTAAATCTGAGTGTATTATATTCTTAATAGTGAAATGCAATTTTTTACAAGCCTCTTTCCTTTCTTGGAAAGTCCCTCATTATTCTGTGTAAGTCATATGTCTCCCATTGACCTCTTCTCTTTTCATCTGAACTCTACCGACCACTGCGTGCTTCACAGTTTATAAAAGTAAATCGCTCTTTAATTCATTTCGCGATTTTTCAAGTCCTAGTATGCCCATCACACATAAGAATTTTAGTTTGTTTCTCATATAGGATTTAACTCACTCGGTATACTTAAGAATATTTCATAGTACATCCACAAACCGAAATAATCATTTATTTATCTGATATATTATTACTTAAGGAGAAAATCGGTGCCACTTGTCGATGGAAAAAATGAACTGACTTAATACGTTCCAAACTGTGTCCAATAGTTATAAACCTTACCTTATATGATATTTTTCAAAAATGATAATGTGTATAGTAAAACTCCACACAATCACTCGCAAAAGAATGAGGTGAAATGATGTATTTATTATTGTTTTCAGTACATTTGGTCCTCGGCTAGGCGTCGTTCATATGTAGTTAAAGCTTCATTGCACTATTATGATATGTGTCCTTCATAAGTACTGTGTGTGCCATCACAATATTCTAAGTATAAAGATGATGTGCAAAAGTGTCACATATGATTATAAGGTGTTACGTTCTAATTGTATTATTTGTTTGGATGAAGCATCTAGAAAGTAATCATGCTTAAAACAATGGCATAACTGTCTAGCGATCCCGCTGTGCCATGTCTAAGAAATCAAGTGGTTGTGCTACCTGAATGTAAAGCGGGAATCCGGTATTTTCAGTGTGTTTCTCAAGTATCCCTAAATCCAAATTACAGGTTCCTTCATTTTCAGATAGAAAACAAAGATTTGAGGCCTGCTACCAGAACATTGATTTAACTCCACCCCATACATTTTAGGACTGGTAGCACAAATACATTGCTCTCTTTATAATGTATAATAAGAGGTGTTAAAAGACTTTGATCAGAGGTGCCTATTTTACTGGCTTCAGAAGAATGAAAGGCTTAACTGTCCTGCGCGATCTCCCTGTTAACTCCTGAATATATGCTGAGCTTGGCATCATCTGTATTAACGCTCTGAGCTATCTAATCTCGAAACAAGGGGTCAGAGATACAGAACACATACGAACTGCATGCCATAAAGCGGATCTTCTCTATGCAATTATTTGATAGCTGCTATTTGTATCAACTAAAAAATTCTACACCTTATTGACTTTGGAAAGGTGAAAGGCTGAGTAGACTCTAAGAACGTGATCTACACCCTACATGTAGAGCTCTGTAGAGGTGAATTGTCGGCATTCTATATAGGGTATTTCAGAGGCAGCTCCTCCATTAGGGCAGAGAAGCGTCGTCCTTCAGCCAGCAGCGGCAGCTCCAAACCTTTTCCCAAAAACTCTTCCCCTCAAAGTGCATGTGTGTTTGGCTGACCATCTCGGGCCAGCCAAACACACATGCGCAGTGGGCTCTCTCCAGCCCAGCAACACAGTTGAGAGAGCCTGCACTGGCTCCCTGTCTGCCTGGGAGCACCCTGGCTGGGTGCTCCCATCCAATCCTGACACTTCTCTAAGCAGTGTCAGGATTTGCACAGGGCAGGCTGGGAGCCTGTGCCTGCAGAGGAGCGGGAGGAGCAGATGGAGCGGTGGCGGAGGAGGTCAGTGGTTTTGTTTCTTTATTATTTTATTATTTTAAATGTAATCCCCCCCGCTCGCCACTCCGCCCCTTTTGCATGCTGCAACTGTGCAAATGCAGCAGCATGGTGTTTTCTTTTTAACTTCCCTCTTCATCTCCTTGTCCCCCCAAAAATTGCTGCCTTTCTGCAAATTTTATTGCTTACTAATACTTTTGTGCAATGTGTTGCCTGCCCCTTGCCTGAAACTTAGGCCTGCTAGGGGAATTAGGGACTCATGGTCTTTTTGGGGTTGAGGGTTCAAGTGCATGCTCTAGCTCATGCGTCTTGCTTGCAAGACTCTGTTGTGTACAGTAAAGGGCTTGGAGGCCGCCTGGCACTTAACATTTGTTGGCTTGAATGGCACTCTTCTTTACAGCCTCATACTTCATCACTGCAGGACTGGCATCATTTTGATTGCTCTGTGTGGAGCAGGGAACAAGAACTGATTGATTCAATGTAATCAGTGCCTGTCCACTGCTCCCAACATGATTGAAGTACTATTTTGTTCTTTTTAACTTCTAGTGCCCTTCACACAGAAGGCTTGTGACTGTGAAAAAACGTGCCCAGTAGGACAAACAAAATTGCTAAGTTTTTTTTTTTATAGCTAACTTTATTTTATTTTGCCAAGTCATTTTTTCTCACATTGCACCCATGTTTTCATTTGTTCTTGCTCGTGGGCACTCTTCTCAAAAGATAATGAACATCTTGTTCCAAATATTGCAAAGCGACATTGTTTCTTTACTATGTATAATTTCTGAAATGATACGTTAACACATAACCATTCAGTACACCCCAATCCACCCTACTCCAATCCGCCACACTACAATCCATTTCATTGCACCCCACACCAATCCACCCCACCCTAATTCAATCCACTTCACTCCAACCCATCCAGATCCATTTCTTCCAACCCACCCCAGTGTAATCTTCCCCACCCTAGTTCACCCCACTACATTCCAAAACAATCGACAACAGTCCAAAACTATTTGCCCCACTCCAGTCTGACGACTCCAATCCAAAATAAAATGCCCCACTCCCATCTACCCCACTCCAATCCAACACAATCTGCTGCAATCCATTTCCAAAATAAGCAGCCCCACTCCAGTCTGTCCAATTCAAAACAATCTGCTCCACTGCAGACTGCTGCATTCCAATCCAAAACAATTTGCCCCACTCCAATCTGCCCCACTGCAATCCAAAACAATTCACCCCACTACAATGTGCCTTACTCCAATACAAAACAAACTGCTCCACTTGAATCTGCCCCACTCCAGTCTCCCCCACTCCAATCCAAAACAATATACCCCACTCCAATCCAATCCACTTTACCCCAGTCAGATGCACCCCACTACATCCCAATTCACCCCACTCCAATCCACCCCATTCTTATCCAATCCCATCCAAACCACCCCACAGCAACCCAATCTACCCCACTCCAATCCAATCCACCCCACTGCAAACCACCTTAATACAATCTGCTCCACTCCAATCCAAAACAATTTGCCCTACTCCAATCTGCCGTACTTTAATCCAAAAGAATCTGTCTCACTCCAACCTGCCCCACTCTAACCTGCCCTACTCCAGTCCCAAACAACCAACTCCAATCCACCACAATCTGCCTCACTTCAATTTGCCTCTCTCCAATCCAATCCACCCTACTCCATCCAAATTCACCCCACTCCAGTCCAATCTACCTCACTACAATGCAGTCCACCCCACACCAGTCCACCCACACTAATCCAATCTACTCCAATCCACCCAGGTCCAATCTACCCTTCTTCAATCCAATACACCTCACCACAATGAAATCCACCCCACCCCACTCTAATCCATCTCACCCCATTCCAATCCAACCAATCCACCCACTCCAATCCACCCCACCCAATCAAATCATCTTCTACCCAATCCATGTCACTAGAATCCAGTCCACCCACATCACCCCTATCCATGCCACTCATCAAACAATCCACTTTAATCAACCCCACTACAGTCCAATCCAGTTCACATTTATCCACCCTACTCCAGTCCAATCCACCCCAGTCCAAACTAATACAACCCAGTACAATCCGATCCACCTCACCCCACCCCATCCCACTCCAATCCACCCCATCCCACTCCAATCCAGTCCATTTCAATCTAGTCCACCCCAATCCACCACACCACACCTCACCTCACCCCTGTCTAATTCACCCCAGTCCAATCCACCACACTCAATCCAATCCATCTCACTCAGTGAAATCCAGCACACCCTAATCCATCCCATCTTAATCTCCCCCACTCAATCCAATATACCCCACTCAATCCAGTACACCTCATTCAATCCAATACCCTTCACCCACTCAATTCAGTCCACATCACATCACTCCAATCCACTCCACTCCACTCCAATCCACCCCAATACACCCTACCCCAATCTGATCCACCCCCTTTGGATCCACCCCAATTGAATCCACCCCACTCTACTCCATCCCACTCCAATCCAGTTCACCCCACGCCACCCCAGTCCAATGCAACCCACCCCACTCCAATCCAGTCTACCCCTTCATCCCACCCCACCCTATTTCAGTCCAATGTACCCCACTTGAATCCACTCCACTCTACTTCAGCCCACCCCACTCCAGACCAATTCACCCAAATACAATCCACCCCACTCCAATCCACTCCACTCCTCTCCAATTCATTCACCCCAATCCAATTCAAGACACCCCAATCCCAGTTGAATCCATCCCATTCCATTTCAATCCAATACATCAACCCACCCTCCTCCAATCCACTCCACCCCACTCCAGTGCAATCTACCCCACTCCAATCTACCTTGATCAGATCCAACCCAATCCAATCCACTCCATTCCAATCCAAAACACCCCACTTCAATCCAATCCATCCCACCCCACTGCAATGCAATCCATTCCACTGCAGCCCACCACACGCCAATCCAATCCACCCCATTTGAATCCACCCCACTCACTTCAAACCACCCCACTGTATCCCAATCCAATTCACTCCACCCCACTCCAATCCATCCAGCCACCTCATTACAATCCAATCTACTCCACTCCAATTCAATCCAGTCCACCCCACTACAATCCAATCCACCCCACCACAATCCAATCCACCCCACTCGTCCAATCAAATCCACCCGCTTCAATTCAATCTACCCTACTCCAGTAGAATCCACCAGACCCCAGCCCTATCATTCCAATCCAAACCACCGACCCCAATCCAATCTCATCCACACCACTCGAATCCACCCCAATCCAGTCCACAACAGCCCATTTCAGACCACCCCACTCCAATCCACCCCACTCCACTCAATCCACACCACTCAACTCCAATCCATTCCACCCCACTACCTCAGTCCACTCCAACCCTCTCAACCCTGTTCCACCCCACTCTACTCTATGAAACTCTAGCACTGGACCCTACTCCCCTCTACTCAACTCTATGATACACTACTCCCCCTTACTCCACTTTACACTCCAACAAATCCACTCTACAACACTATACTCCCTCACTCCCTCTGACATTCCATGCCACTAACTTTTAACCATGCTGGACAGCAGCCACACTATTATATAACATGGCTGAACACATTGCCAAAGCCAATAGCTCTTGTAAAGGTGAGACCTATTGACTTTGCCAATGCTTGCTTCTATCTTTCGTGAGACCACCAGCAAGGGTTCTGCCAAGACCTATTCAGTAGTAAGGTGTTTTTTGGATGACTTACAGATGTTTTTGAGGTGTACCACATTAGAGGTCTGTAAAAGGGCACTATATTTTTGATATGTTATAGAGATCCATATCTTGGATGCATTGTACTGGTGTTTACTCTGAGGAGTATTGAGAAGATGCTGTATCTGTGTTGTATTGAAACTGCACTATATTGTGGGTGTGCTTGAGAGGTATGTAAGATACATGATCAATGCAGAGGATGCACAACCCATGATGAATTATTGATGGGGCATAATATCTAAAACATAATGGAAACGTGCCTATGTTTCCTACCCATAAATGTATTAAAAGTTATTATTTAGCCTTCTGCAATAATTGTGCACTGTCAATTCTGGGTACACCATGGCTGTTGCCATTCTTCACCCCATAGAAGCCCAGACCTAGGACCTGATTACGACATTGGCGGATGGGCTACTCCATCATAAAAGTGACAGATAGCCCGTCCGCCGTATTACAAGTTCCATTACAGTATATTCTATGGAACTTCTAAAATGACAGGTGGGGTATCCGTCACTTTTATGATGGAGTATCCCATCCGCCATCGTATTCAGGCCCCTAGTGTTTTTTGACTTACTGTAGAGCAACTACAGCTGAAATGTATTCTGTGATCCATTATTACCGGGCTCCTTCCTCTAGGATTTATATTTAGGACACCAAACCAAAATGATATCTTTGTATTGGGACCAAATACGAAATATAAGCCAAGGGCAATACATTTTTCAAATCAGCAAGGGGTGCTAAAGCTGTTATACTTTGGGAGATACTTACTTCTGTGGGCATTGCATGAGTACCACAAATCTGGTTACTGTTCAGGGACATAACATGTGTATTACAGTGACACCTTTCATGTATCATGCAGTTGAGTGTCAAAGCTTATATGTTTTTCAAGGGTTCTGTTACTGGCATGAATTATAACAGTGCTATTTTTGCAATGTATTATTGGGGTATCAATGATATATCACAGCTATTGTTCATTTGATATGTGTATCAGGTATCGCTTATCTGTGATGATTTGCCAAGGCACCAAATCATGTGTATTCAATACGTTTAAGAGAAGTGCATTCAGGGATTCATTTTGAGAGTACCATATCGGAGATCCTTCAAAGAAGGACAATCTTTGATGCTAACTAACTCCACCTTTCTATTCATCATGTGTTTCATGTGTATGGTTCTGTGTTGAAAATGGGTTTGCCTTTTTAGCCTGCCAGAATTTTTTGCTTTTAATCACCAGGTTTTGGACATTTACTATGGATGAGTCTCACTCACAGTAATTTCATGGTACTTGGATGGAACATGTTGACCACCAGTGTGCCCCTCTTAGGATGAGGCTGCTACTGTGCAGCCAGGGTAAGGGCCACTACACTGCCTACATGTGAATCTGTGTGCACAGTCATATGAGCACATATGCAGCCTGCTTGAGAGACTACTGTTGTGTTCGGCCTGGTTAATGCACAGAGGTAACCTGCCTGAGGCAGTTTTAAATTGCAAATTCCACTTGTCAAAATAATCACTTTTGACAGGCCTAACCATTCCCTTTAAAATTTTAGGTCACCCTAAGTAGGTGTTATTGCCCATAAAGGCAGCATGCATGGACATGTAGAAATTAATGTTGAACATGTCCTTACACTGAAATATCCCCAAAATCTATCTTCAGTGTAGCAGGGCTGGTTGCGCCCCAAAACTGGGCTACACTGTTACATTTATTAAATGATAAATCTTGATTGGTAGCAGCTAGAGAACCATTTTAAGAACTTTTCTTAATAGTAATTCAAAATTCAATTTGATAGTGAAATCGAATTTTGTATACCTATTGATAAAAATACACTTTTAAAAATCTTTTAAATTCAATTTGATGTGAAATCGAATTTTGTATATCTATTGAACAAAAGGCACTTTTAAAAGTGTACCTTTTCTATCTAAAGCTTGTAAACATTCAACTATCACCTGACAGCTGGATGGCTCCCCTTTTGTGAGAAATGGATTGCTCTCAGACAGATGACAAAGGGCTTTGGGTGTGAGCAGCGCTGGCCTTACCTTGACAGGACAGCCTGGGATTTAGGTAACCTTCAAAGGAGTCTCTCCTGTCACAAGCAAATGAAACTGACACCATGCATGTCCTCTTCCTTTGTCTACATTGCCAACTTTGCTCCAAAACCAGCAAGTGGGGAAGGTACACCAGAACTGGTTTGGAGTGACCACAAGGGTGTGTTTACCAATTATCATTGCCACACCTATTGGTGAGCACAGGAGTTGTGGCCTGAGGAAGAACTGTTCTGCCATAATGGATTATACTGGGTCCTTTGTGCCCCTGAATACCAGTTGGAGGAAGTCCAGGACTCGACAGCCCCCCAGATGCCCTGCAAGTCAGTCAGGAGGCCATGGCTCCTCTGGACCACAAAGCAGAGGAGAAGGCTGGCAAAGGGAGCCAGTGAAACCCGCTTCCTGCAAAATGTGTCCCTTTAAGAGCTAGTAGACCTGCTGAAGATGTTCCTGGAAGCTAGAGCTCACCACCAAGAGCAGCATGAGCCCAGGATCAAGAAAATCCAACTGATGGGCCTCGAGTTATGCACCCTTTAAGACTGCCCATTCAAACATGCCTGATGGGCTGATGAGCGCTCAGCACTACACCACAATTCCTTTTCATTATGCCCGGGATGAGCTATTGCTGGAGGTTCAGTAAAACTTTTTAAAATTATTTTGTGGAAGAGGAATGCTTGTTCCCCCTCTCCAGAGGCTTATTAAGCCCAGGGAACTCATCCCACGGGGCAATACATGAAAGATTGACAAGTACAGAGCGGGCCCTGATGTATGTATGTATGTATGTATGTATATATATATATATATTCACACACACACACATATTCACATGAGTTTCCAAATATGTAATTAAACCAGATTTGGTTGACTCCACATAGTAACAGCAATGGTGTTGCTGTTTTATATATTTTCATGGTCTGATAAGAAATATTTGTGTTGTGAGTACCTCATTTAAACAAAAAAAAGTTGGTAGCCCAGTACATACAACATTAAGCACAGCATCCATACACGCTAATTATGGATACAAACTTCTACAGAATACTTCATCCAGATCCTGTCATGTGACATGCTACAATTTTTTGCTGATCATGCTATGTTAATAGTAATATTCACATATTGCATTCGGGGTTACTCTTCGTAGCAACTCATGAAGAGCCTCACACAGATGTTCAATAGTGGGGTCGACAATAAAGTATCTTGAGACGGTTCTGTGGAGTAATGAAAAATTAGCTGAATGGCTGATTAGCTTCACTTAACACCCTGACCACTCTTCCATTCTTTTTAGGAGGGCTTGATGGGTGAGTGTACTCAATGTGTTCAAAGATGCAATAGTTTTAGCTTGACAGCCTCCTCCCTGCCCAAAGCCTTTTACAAACATAATTGATCATTAATTAACACAGTCATAGTGGCTATTTTGGGGGTGATTATTGGCCACATAATTGATACATTTGTTTCATGTTAGTTTGAATTGAAAAATACAGTTTCCTTATAATTTGTGGGCAGCAACGTCAGTTACGTGCTAGAAAGTGGATTAATTGGATCGGAAAATACATGGTTTCTGACACAATATGCACGAGATTCCATTGACTCCTTATGAATTGGGGCAAAAATAACCATAAGTTTTTTAAGAATAAAATAGAAATGGGTCACATAGATAGATGATAGTTTTAATAGTTATTAGTTCTGTCCAGTGATTTCCTAAAACACAATTAATTGATAATTCATTTATTGACAGATGATATTATCTGGACCATGGCAGGTTGTGGAGTAGTAACATCACCGCCAACTTTAGTACAATTTTAGTAAATATCTGGGACTTCCCAAATTTATCATCAAAGAAGGCAGACTATCCACTCTTGTGCAGGTATTTGAGTAAATGAAGATGTATGTTAAACATATTTTTGTTCACTAATTCTGTCTAGTGAGATTGAGTAATATACACTCCATCTGACATCATAGTATGTAATTATAGATTATTTTCACTACATTAGCTCCTGTTGTCTGGTAGTATAGATTTAGTTGCTGTCTTTTGGACATTCCCCATTTAGGGCCATATGTACAAACACTTTTTCCCATAGACACAGAATGGGGAAAAACCTTTGCTACATCTGGCCCTTAGACTCTTAATGTTTCAGCTCTGGCCTCTGCCAATCATTTACCTTTTTTGTTTAACAGTTCCTGCTTAAGAGGGAAGCAGTGGCCTGCCAAATGAAGTTTCCTTGATGTTCCTTGTGAAGCAAACCCTTATACTTGAGAACTTGTGCGACATGAAGATAATATGTTCCCAAAGACTTCAAAGACTTTCAAGTCTCTTTGTCTCTCATGAAGACATTGTATTACAATCACATATTTGCTTACAACTTGAATATTTAAAAAAGATGGCTCAGAGACCCGTCAAATCCAGGTGGGTCACAAATAGGCTATAAAAAGCAACTGGAGGTGTAAGCAATCATTCTAGAGTGTCCTCTTGCATATATGTGTACACAGGATGCCTGTGATCATACCATGGGTAGTGGGAGCTAGTATTTGAGTTTCTGCCACTCACCCCCTATGCCATTCAAAATCAGAACCCTCCTCACTAGTTTGTAACTTAGAAGCCGTACTGGACTGCAATATCAGTACAATGTGTTAGGATCAATGTTCTATAATGTAACGTTCCTTTCAACTTTGCATGTTGCAGTTTCTGCAAATGCTTCTCTGCAGCACTAAAACTGTAGTAGTAGCTGCCTGTATATTATTCTGACTTTACCCTTCCAAATAACTGCCCCTTGGTTTCTCTAAAAAACCCAACTGTGGTGCAAGCAGAATATCCAACATTCTGCATACGTGACCATGCCCATTCCAAAATATGAGAATCCCTCATTTAAATGTTTCTATTTGATGAGGTGGGGGCTCTTCAATGCCGCACATTCCTACAGAGAGAGCAAGAACACCAGAGGTCTCCTCATGAACTGCCTACATTAAGGAACCACACTCTCCAACCAGTTAGCAATCAGTCAAGTCATCATGTAGACCACCACAGATCGAATACTCTCTTTTAAAATTGCCTTTCTTTTAAACCTACAGTATGCAATAAAAGATATATATATTTTTTTCCTTTCCTTTGGCATCTTGGCAAAAGTTGGCCCCTCTAGGCTATCAACCGCTTCTTAAAATATTGGAAATCCTGTATCGGGTGATTGTAGCTGTCTACCTATATCTCGTACTGTTTCATGTGTACATTAAAAGAAAAGTGCAAGGATATCACAGATCGAGAACCAAGTGCAATGATCTGCACATATCTCGAAGGCACTGTTCCTGTAATGGATATCAGGCAGGAGCAGAATTAACAAAAGGCCTTTTTCAAATGCAAATGATTCTTCCTAAAGAAGGTATTGTTTTATAAATAGTGAGATAATATTCTCGGGAAAGGTCACCAGCGATTAAATAAAGTTATCTACTACACTGGGAAATTTAGAGTTCACAGTCGCACTCTTTATGACAGCGAATCTGCTTTTCATCTCGTCTCATAGGAAAAGGCAAACTCTGCATTTTTAATTAGTGAATACCAATAATGACATATCAGTTAGAAAATAGATAGGTTACCCAGCCCAGACACACACAAATGCACGTACGCACACAAAATCCCCTGCCACCCACCCTTTCGTGGATAATAAGACGGGTCCTCCAAGCATTCTGGTCAGGTTGTATAGATTGCAGCACGTGCTAAGGAAAACTGATAAGCAACCCCTGTGTAAAGAAAACCTATATGTATCGATAATGATACTGTTGACTGAAATCTAAAATATCCCTGTGCAGTAGCGAGTGATCAGAAGAAAGACTAGCGTTCTGTTCTCGGTGGGGACCCGCTCATTGGTATTTTCGTTCAATAAATCATGCTGCTTTACTCACGACAAAAGGCGGTGTTACATTACGTTTTCGAAGCTCATACGAGGACGTATCCTGTACATGAAACGTCTGCACCACAGTCAAGGGCAGGAGGATGGGAAAACGCCTAGACAGACTGTCCCAGTATATCCTACCCCAAAGGGACCAGCTGACGTTGAGAAAGCAGAGAAGGAGCCATTAGAAGTATGCTGTGGGATTGACACTGACCTAGGTCTGCAGTGGTCTTTGTCCAGCCATCTGCACAAACGTGAACTTTGCCTCCAAAACCTGGCTTCGCAATTAACATGTCCAGCTGGGGGAACGATTCCGTCATTTCCACCCCCCTCCTCACCTCCCTCCACCCTTACTGTCATTATTGCAGCTGGGCGCACCCGCGAGCCTACGAAAAAGTGTGTCGAAGTAGAGCAAGGATTTTCTTAAGGACATCGCTTGCGTTTCTGGTCACGCGCGGGAAATCAGCGTTGACACAGTATAATTTGAAAGTCTTTAGGCTGATTAGAGTGTGATGGCTGCAGAGTCGGACCGAGCAGCACTATGGCCGCTGGGGTCTTACGGGCCAGAGGAGTCGAGCAAACCTTTTCCAGCAACATGTCAAGCGTGCATTTAAAGCTTTAGTGGCATCGATGCTTACTTTGTATATGAGAAAGCAGGAACCGATCTAGTTCCGGAGAGAAGATACGAATCAAGCAGTACTAATCAAAGCGTCAAAGCAAAGCTTTCATTTCAACAAATTATATCGTGCTGTATACAGGTGGATGTAGATGTCAAGTATTTGATCGGATATATATCCCAAAAAGGGTGACTTTTATTCCAGGTTCCTGGAAGCATTAAGAACTGGGGACGTGCAAAACTGCAGGACTTTGTTGGAACGAATTTCTGGAAATTCTGGAAAAGACTTTGCAAACTTCAATATATTTTATTATATCTAGAGAAAAACTAAAATATATTTTTGCAAATCCAAGTTCAAATATTGTACAAATAGAATTTGAGGAAGAACAATCCTTTAATGACCTTTTCAGATATTTTTTCAGAAACGTAAGGGAAATATCCTTATCAGATATTTGCTCTCTTAATGTACTAAAATTATAAAACTCACACATTTTCTTACCATCCGGGAATTATAGTGAAACACGACAGCACTGAATGACGTAGGTGAAAATGGTTCAATTTTTGATAGTTCACAATCATGAGTTTTGTCCATTTCTACGACCTGATTAATACTTTTGCCAATTAGTTAAGGCTAGTCTACAGTAGGGTTGGACTAATGTTACAAAAATGGCAGTCTGGCTGTAGGAAGTTTATGTTCCCTATGGGATTGATTCATAAAGGTAATTTACTCTTTTGAGTAAGCTCACAATTTTGAAGAAGTGCACTACTTTTGGGTATTCACAAACTCGGAATGTAAATTGCTATAAAAAACAGAAAAACAGTGGTAAGTCCAGCACTCCACATGGCCGACCAGTAGTACTGCAACACCCTCCCATAGAAACAATTGAGGTGCGGTCTTAAAAAAAACCCTATAGGAAATACTGTTAAATTTAGTTAATTATTTAAAATAGTAAAAAAAAAAAAAAAAACAGAAAAAGTATTCTCAAGACATGTATATAAATAGTACATTTTGGTATTTAATTATAAAACATTTCAATATATTTTCAATTTAAAAATAATAAACTGATACATTTAGTTAAAAATTTAATTTATTGTAATTCATTTATGCATGAAGCATGGGGATTTATTTTCTATTTTTTATTTATTTTGTTTTATGTTTGAAGTAAATAAAATAATTTACATCAATATTTACATTAATACGCACCATACTAAACATAACACATTTTGGGCCAGATGTACGAAAAAAGCAATTTGCGACTTGCAAATTGCGAGTCCCTGCGACTCGCAATTTGCAACTCGCAAATTGCTATGCAGTACGGTGTCTCAGACACCGACTGCAACTCGCAATGGGGTCGCAATGACCCACCTCATGAATATTCATGAGGTGGGTCGCAAATTGCGGCCCCATTGCGAGTATAGGCACTCGCTAACATGGAGGCCTGCTGACGTCAGCAGGCCTCCATGTTAGCGACCTGCTTGTCAATAAAGCAGGTTTTTTTTTTTTAAAGTGTAGCCCTTTTCCCTAAGGGAAAACGAGCTGCACTTTAAAAAAATCCGAAACCTTTAGTTTCGGTTTTTCAGGGCAGGGAGTGGACCCTTGGACCACTCCCTGCCCTGAAAAATTAATATCTGGTCCAGTCACAAAGGGGAAGGGGTCCCATGGGGACCCCTTCCCGTTTGCGACTGGGTTACCATCCACTTCAAGTGGATGGTAACTGCGAGTCCATTTGCGGCCGCTTTCGCGGCCGCAAATGGAATTGCATACCAGTGCGAGTCGCTAATAGGAAGGGAACACCCCTTCCTATTAGCGAGTCTGAAATGCATTTTGCGAGTCGGATCCGACTCGCAAAATGCATTTCTGCATAGCAAACCCACGTTTGCGAGTCGCAAACGGCGATTTTCGCCGTTTGCGACTCGCAAACGGGTTGCTACATCTGGCCCTTTAATATTTATTTTCGAGTGTAATAAACTTTTTATTTTTCCTTATATTTTACAATGTGGAGTTTTCTACCCCACTGCAAAGACTCCCTATGTCTCCCTAAGTACTTAGTCTCCCTTGTTCTCCCTCGTTTGTTTTTGTTTTCTATTGCATGCTCTAATTCCTTCTATTTGATTTTTCTTTATGTATTCTGATACATATTGGAAAAGTATATCAATTCATATAGAAAAAATAAAAAGTGCTTTAATATAATATTCACTACTCCAGGGACTATATTATGTATAGGGTACATTGTCCCACTCTGTGCCCTGGCACAAACTTGTCTGTTCAGAGTGCAGGATTATGCCAGCACTCTGAACAGAGCACTGGGGAAAGTGGACCAAGTGTTTGAAGCTGCCTGTCTGCGTTTGAAAGTGAGACAAAGATCCACTTGCTGACAGATGCAATGCATTGCTGCACATGCACGGCTCCCTGAACTTCTCAGCCCTCTTCCCAAACACTGCCCTCGGGGGCCCACACTGACTGTGCACCACGTCGAAGTGGTTCAGTCAGTGTGCATTCTGACAACTACTTTGCCTCTGACCTGACATCTGAGGTAGTATCAGAGCTAATAAAAGGCAAAAGGTCTTATAAAATGCTGCTGTGCAGCTTTCTGGGCCAGGTGCTTTATTAATTTGTAGTTTAGCAATCCTTAAAGTCATTTCTTCAATTGATATATCTGTTTCTAGTGAGTCTGTCTGCTGTTGTGCCAGTATCGGTGTTGTGGATGTGGATAGGTAGGGTTGTATTCCTGTGTCTGTGATGTCTCCTGCTGTTTTATAGATCATTATGGAAATGTCTGAAGGTCAGGTCTAAATCTATCTTCATCTGTTCATAGTTTCTCAACCTGTGAGTTAGTGATTTCTGTGTCTCTACCCTTGTAGGTTTAAGCTCACATTTTGCAGGTTGGCAGTTTGCCTGCTTTGTTTCTCCCTTTACAATAAAGTGTGTATATGTGGAGTAAAGTGTAGTCTTCTTTATCCATGTCTAGTGCTTTGAGTTGTTACCTAGCCAGCGATAGCTAGATTGAGTGCCTGCCTGGCATGTGCTTGACACAGATCTGTTCATCGATGTTTTAGCATGATATTAACGTTGCTCCCCCACCACCCCCTGGAGAAGTGATAACCTTTGACATGGTCTCCTTGATTAACTTTTCCTGACTCTCAATGGGTCTATAAATCATCACTGTGGTGAATGTGTGAAAGTTCATATACGGCCAGGAACTTCACAGTGATTTTGGGAACTGTGTTTGTGACAATATCCTTAAACCTCTTAGAAACCGGATGGCCACCCCACTGCTTAGGGAGCCATCTGGATCTCAAGTAAGCCTAGTTGCTTTGGAGGAGATGAGTGTCCCACAGAAGGCAAATGTGACATTTAGAATCTTTAAGCATATTAAGAAGTGGCAGGAACCTAGCTTTCAACTTTAGTAACTCAATAATATTTGCTAACTGAGTGAGGGCTTGAATCTCTACCATGTCTGGCCATCCTGTCCGTGGAAGGGCAACACGTTCTAATCAATGAGGGCTATATGTAATGCAATGAGGTCAAGGTTGAATGCTTTGGCGGGTTCCATTATTAACACCGAAATGCAAAACAACGTGTGCAACACCCCCTCAACTGGAGGTCAAACTTTCAAATGGTTGTCTACCGAGATAGTCTACTGGGTACTGGAAAGTGTTCTTTCATTTTTGAATGTGTCATGTGGTACCTTCCTTGACCTTAAAATACTAAGTTGTGAGCCTATTGCCCCACCCATCCCTTGACCAGTTTACCATCAGCCCTCTGTAGGCTATCAAGCAATCAAATACAATCTCTTGAGAGTCAGTTCTTAGTGAAATTCTCAGTCTGCTCCAGTTGAAAGTCTCATTCCATACCTTCTGTCTTGTTCTCCTGCAGATTGGTAAATACACTTTCCTTTCATGGTGGATTTCTTTAGAGGAGAGTTTATGAGGAATCCTTTTTGAGGTTATCTTGGTCCGTCATCACTACTGTCTTCTTGGGTAGATGTGAAATAGATCTGTTCCCTCAGAGGCCTCAGTGAGGCTTTGGATACAATGTGCCTCAGGTGGATGACATACATAGTGTGTTTTATTGTTCCAGGAGAAGGTTAGGCAGAAGAGGTGACCCCACCTATATTTCACTCCTTTTCCTGTCAGGTAGTTGGTTGATTGACGTGGTAGTCTTGACTTATGCAGTGAGATGGGAGACAGATCTTGGTACAGCCAGAGTCTCATCCTCTGGAAGGAGATAGTGCCTATGTACAAACAGCCACATGTTATACTTCTTCTTGAAATGATGGACAAATGTAAGATATCCTGGAGTTTGTCCTGAGATCTGAAGGGTCATCCCACATGGTGTGTTCTGAGATGGTGGCTGTCAGTGTCGATAATACTCTGGCTGGAAGGGCCTGAATGGTCTTTTTACATAGCTATTGAAGGCACCCTTCTTCATGTCATGAGGTGTGTCCCTGACTCTGATGTTGGATCATCGTTATCTATTTTTGAGGTCCTTGAGGTGGCATTGCAAGTTGATGTTTTGCTGTCTTAATTTTGGTGCCACTTGTCAAAAAGTCTGTAGTTTCACAGGTGTTTTGCATGCCCAAACCTTCTAGATTACTACTGGGTGGATCCCTTGCATTTCATCTTAGAGTGGGCAGTTAGAGAGAGCGAAAAGCATTGACTTCCCAATAACTCTGTGGCGGCTTGTAGACCACTGTGGGACCTGGATTGACACCCAAAACACTGTACTCGCAGTACATATATAGCAAATAGACCAGGACAGTCTTGGAAATATGGGATAGACTCACCATAGACGGAGGCCTTACTGCTTTCCCCTCCACTTATACCCCAATTGCACGCAAGTCTGATTTCACACCTGTGCTCCTTACAAGCTCCTTCCCAGGCTGAGAGAAGGGTGATTGCAGGATCTTGCCAGATCTCTTCCAGGGACAAGCAATCAAGTCTTTTGAGCAATACAAGGCCGACTTCAGTATACCGGACACGCTGCAACAGCAATATTTCCAACTGCACCACTAGGTGTTGTTTCCTCTTAGTGCCTCAGGAGCAACCCAACCCCTCACCTTTTAAAACTTTGGTCAGAAACTTTGAGGGTTCTAGAGGCCTCCTCCCCAGACTTATAGAATCTTGCAACAGTCCCACCCGCTCCCTAGTCATCCCTACCAAACAAAATGGAAACTCAATAGTATTCAGGGCATTTCACAAAAGCAGTGTGAAACCCTGAGGCATGAGAGGCCCAAGATTCATAGAAGCATCCCCCAGTGGGAAACAGCATACAACGTCATGCTAAATACTATACCAATGTGCGCCTACGCTCAAATGTTCCTGCAACTTTGGCCACATGTTGGCGATGTTGTACATAGGTGGATGATCTCCAGAACATATGGTGGTCTTGCTCTCTCATCACCATTTTCTGGAAAGAAATTCTGGGACACATCAAAAACATTCTAGGTCACCCGATCCCGGTAGACATGGTACAGTTAATTTGGGAATATGCCCTTTAACACTTGAAGCGATGACCTTTGCCGACTGGTACCTCATGCCTCACATGACGGAAACAGTGAAGCAGCTCATCTCTTTAGCCTGTAAGTACTCCATTGCCCTTCCCATAGCGACATGGTTCACGTGGCTTTGACATATTTTGGCCATGGATCATATGTTGCATTAACTTTCTCTCTCAGAGAAGAAATTCACATGCCGCTGGCATCCCCATGTTGACCTGGATAGAGTTTCTATGTTATAATCAGTATAGGCTTTGGGCACTCCATCTGTTTGAATAGTGGCTGGTGCAGTAGCACAGGAGTCCCCCTCTGGCCTTACTGGACTTGGGCACTTGGGACACCCTCGCCCAGGATACCACCTCTTTCCTGTCTTCCCCTCACACCTTTGCCCTCCCTGCTGCCTCTGTGTCACAGATAGACACGTTTCCTTTGGTGTTTCTCACTTTTTGTATTGTTGGGCCTGCAGACCTCCTTGTTCCCTCAACTAGATTTTACTGGGCAGAGTCAAGCAGCTTCTTCTTCCACCTACCACATCTGGGGTTCTTTTCCCCAGCAAGGGATTGTATATGATGATTATTGTGCATAGTCCTTTGATCTTGATCACCTCCTTGCTGAACACCCCAATATACCCTTTTGCTCTCCTCTTTGTTACATCCCTAGGTCAATCGCTCGCTGCTGCTACTAAGTTTTTCATACATATTGTGATTACTCTTCCTGCTATGTAAGACTCGTCTCTGATACGTGATGCCTGAAACATTATTATTTAACTCTGTATTGTTGGATAAGATTTAATAAACAGATTTACAGTTATAAAAGAAAATTCTATAATTCAATCTCTGACCCATCCCTAGAATCCTCTAGAATGAATATTCGCGGACACACATACATTAACTCTTGTTTCACCTTTTTCACGTCATGAAAGGAATCCTTGCATAATGCTGTTAAATCATCCCTTAATTTGCTGAATGGGTAAGTCATGTCTCGGCGGATCCCTTTGACGCTCTCTGTGTAGAAAAGTCCTTACTACCATCCATTTTCAGACACATAGGAAGGTGATCCTGCCTCTTTGCCACAGATTTAGAAAGCATGTATTTTTATGCTAGTGTCCCTTCTGTTCTTCTGCGCAGCCAAGTTTGTTCGAGAGTCTTGATAGGTTACATCTAGAATGGCCAGTCACAGTAACTGAGTAATCCTTTTCTTTATAATGAACTGGCTGCTATGTCGGTGTTAAGGTAGATTGGATCTACTGTTCGTGGGTGCATCAAAGATGGTCTTGTGGCAAAGGCTCTGTGATCATGCTTATTCGGCCCTTCAAGGCATTGTGCAGAAGCTGAGTCTACCAGTAATCTCGCACAAAAGGTGTAAAACATGCTAATGCAGTCCTAGGTACCATGTTTCTGAATTTGTGCCTGTTTCATATTATAAAGTGCACTTCATATGGTTGGATATTCATGGCCAGGCCCTTTTTTATACAAAGAGTTCTGTACAGACTCTCTTAGATGTAGGTGTTATGTGCCACCTGTTGCCAACTGCTGCTTCAATGCTTGTTTACTCCATAGGTGTGATTCCTGCTTCTAGGATGAAGTAGGGTGTGGTTGTCCAGTAGGACCTGGCAAGGTACCCCCTACTATGCTTATTAAACCATGGGATGAACTACTTGGTACATTGGGGAGGAAGGGATTCACAAGCCTTCCTGTCTTTGCTTCTGACGTCCCATCCACCTCCAGGTGACCTCTTACAGCATGGGAGTGTGATAGTCTCACGTTAGAGTCCAGGCTCTGGGCAAACCACAGAAATACTGATCGCGATGTGCATTACCTTTCAGAGGATGACTCTTCCTTTAGGGCTTTTGGGAGCATGAAATGCCGACCTAAGCCACTCAGTGCCTGCTATCTAGTGGGCCCTTTGCTGGTGCACCTACTGGAGAGGGAATCCGAACCAGGTGATCTGCTGCAGCAGTGCTCATTGATGTGCAGGGGATCATTCTGCCTTGGTGCTTGCAGCTACGTCTGTAGGAGCTGGCCTTATGGTTATTCAGTACACTGGGCCACCATCTTATAGGTGCCATCTGGCTACTTCTGACCCATCAGCGCTCTTGCTATGGGTTCAGGAGGGTTGCTATGTGACCTAGAATTGCATACTGTTACCTTTGTGGATAGGTCACCAAGCAGGCTTCAGCATTTCATCATGTAGTCAGGCAAGAGATAGCAGTGATGCTGTGTTGGGAGTGGAGCTGATGGAAGGAGTTCTCACTCTGTTGACATCTTAGCCACTCACCGTCTATATATTTTTAATCAAACAGGGTGGGGGCTTCCTAGCAGGCAGGTGTACAGGTATAGAAACACTTTTTAATTTGTATGCACATCACAGGAAAATATGATTCTTATTGGTGCAAAGAAAAAATACAAATAGCTTTGAATTACTCTGACTTGAAGGTATAGTTTAAACACATATAGACGACAAAAAATAAAAAAATAAAAAAGATTAGCAAGGAAAAAGCATGATCAGTGTAAAATACTGGCCGGCCAACCCTGGATATGGGGTACACTATTTTCTTTTAGGCAGATGAGCACATGTATTGAGACAAAATGCCATCACTCACAGTGGGTTAACACATAACCCCATGCTGAGTGTGGTGGTGAGCAAAAGTGAACATGAACAACAGCTGAATAGACCAAGTGATAAAGAAGGCGGTCACCATTGTGTAGGTATAGTTAAGGCACACTTTCCATTGACAAGGCAATTTTGATTTGTTATATAATTCTGACACCAGATTTGCACAAATGTGCCAATATACGAACTCAGTCAGCTATGTTTCAGCATGCATAGTTTTGTGAAGATCCATCCATGGGAAAAAGTTAAAGGTGTTGAATAAAAGAGTGCCATCTAAGTCCCCTTAGAAAAAAATGACAAATGATAGAGCAAAAACTGTGGAAATGATTTACACCCAATGTAACTTGAAAGAAGAACTTTACTCTGAAAGCGTCATTTTTTGATTTGTTAAAAAGCAGTTTAGTAGTTTTCAAGATACAAGGTGCGGTGTGGGATTTAAAGGGTTAACACTTTGGTTTTTCTCTGCTGTTGAAATTCATGAGGCAATCCTGTCAAGCACGTTTGTTTTTTGTTTTTTACACAATTTGATTGGCTGGATTTGAGCTGAAAATTGTTTTTCAGCTATCTTGATACTAGCGAGTCAGCATTGACTCAAAACATTTTCAGTGTGAAAAAATATCCATAAAGATGACTGACCCCATTGCAGTGGTGAAAGGTACCTTCAGAAATGGAAAATGTAAGGCGCTCTTGAGAAAAAAACATTGTTTTTCTGACTTGTGAACCAGACCTGTATGTTACAAGTCATTTTAAGTGCTGGGTTCTACCATCATTTTATCCTAGACTCTCGAGTTTCACAGTGCAAAAACACTAAAATGAGTGTCTGGCTTTGCTTGAAGTGCAGAAGGTGGCTCATAGGACCTGACTGCAGGCCAGGTCCTTTGTCCAAGCTCTGCTGTGCAGCACCCTTTTCATGTTAGGTGCAAGGTTTGGCGGCAGGTCAAGGCCTCGGTGCAATCTATGCTGGGCAAGGCTGACCCCTGCTGGGTAAAAACTCTCACTAGCATCACGAATAGGGGCTGTTGCTAAGGAGATTCTACATGTTTTGTAATTGTGTATTGAGTAAATAAGGGGTACGTTGTGCACATGATATACAGTTGTTAAGTACTAAGGACAGAGGGATTCACATCTGAAGCACAACGCAGATAGAGAGAAGGTACATAGGAAGAAATGTTCAAATGTAGATATTTCTAACAGCAACAAATGCTGCATCAGCAGGGAGACAGTCATAGGGTAAATAGCACAAGATGGTGTGCAAGAGTAGTAAACCCTGGAGCACACATAGGTTGCTGAGAATAGTCAGCTAGTAGAATAGGGTCTATGGTTATCACTTTTTTATTTTTATGAAATGTGTGTTTATAATAACAGTAGGTATAACCTTTAACAACAATGTATCACAAATACTAAAAAAATTATACTCTTCTATTTTACAGACCATCATCAATATCTTGAAAACATTTTGCCCCATAGAGATATTCCTATTTACATATTTAAGACGAGGGTTCAAAAGATGAGAAAATATTACAGAGTAAATGGGAAAACAGTGTAAGTGACATTGAGTTTGGATTAATATACTAAAAAGCGTGTGTTTAGTTATTTATGAATTTATTTATGTATTCATTTGGCAACCACAACATGTGGAAGACGACTGTATTACAATAGTCATCTAGTGAGCTGCTTAGTGATTTAGGTAGAGGGTGTTTCCATAGTCCAATTGACTGGTGATTAGGGCATAAGTGACAGTTTTTCTAGCATTGTTTGGGAACCATTTAAAGATCTTCCTCAGCATCTGCAAGGTGTGGAAACAGAACGCAGTGACAGCATTGACTTGTGCGATCATGTCCAGTTTGTTGTCAATTATTATTTTGAGGCTCCTGGTGTGGGTGGGGGTCTGAGCTAAGCTGACAACCAGTTGGATTCCTATGGTGAGCTGTTCTTGCTGCAGATCACTACTTCTGTCTTGTTAGTGTTGAGCTTGATATAGTTGGCTTTCATCCAGTTAGTGACTTCAGTCATGCATGCAGTGAACTTGTTTCTTGTGTTGGGGCCCGAGAAAGAGAGAATGAGTTGTGCGTTTTTGGTGTAAGAGAGGATATTGATGTTGTGTGCTTGGATGACATTAGCCAGAGGGATCACCTAGGTGTAGAAGAGGGTGGGGCTGAGCGACGAACTTGGAGGCACTCGGCAGATAGGTTTGCATGCTTCAGAGCAATAATGTGCCAGTCTGTCAGCTTGTGTTCTATCCATTAAGAAGGAACACAACCAGCAGAGAGCAGGTCCTTACATGCCAATCTCATCACGCTCCCATGAGGCTGGAGTGTGGGACTTTCTCAAATGCTGCAAAGAGGTCTGGAGAAATGCAGGCCGCCATGTCTCGTTTGTCACAGATCATGCAGATGCCGTCTGTGGCGATGATGACAGAGGTGTCTGTACTGTGGTTTGGCCTGAATACAGACTGCATGGCATTGAGGTGCTGGTGGTTGTTGAGGTAGTCGCTGAGGTGTCAGTTGATTAGTTTCTGTAAGACATTTGTTGGACATGGTAGAAAAGAGATAGGTCTGTAGTTGGAAAGTGTGGCTGGGTCAGCTTTCCTGAGAGCTGGGATGTGACAGTGGCATGTTCCTAGGGGTCTGAGAATGTGGCTGAATCGATGGAGGCATTGTGGTTAGGTATAAGTTGTTCGCTGATCAGAAGAGGTTCTTTGGTGAAGGCATGATGGGGTTAAAGATCAGATGGTGCACCTGAGTGGATGGTCTTTAAGATAGCGATTTTGATTGTGGTGATAGCAGTCCACGTGGTAAGGGTTCATTCTTCACCTGTGATAGGAAATTGAGTAGTGAAGGCCACAAGATCCTGAGTGGTCAAATTTTCCATATATGGAGGTTATTTAGTTACAGAAGAGTTCCAAGATCCTATTGTAAAGGTCTTTGTGTGTGTGGGGGGAGGGAGGGGGTGATGTTGCAGGAGGCACTGTAAAATCTTTGATAATGGTGAAGATTTCCTAGCTGCTGTTAATGCAGTTGTCAATGTGACCTGCAAGAGCTGTGCACTTGGTGTTCCTTATCTGCTGGTGGTAGAATCTATGGGCTGATGTCTTTATCTGTTGTGCCTTGACTTGTTCTCCATTTGTGCTTCAGTTGCTTGCACTGGCATTATGCCAGCCTGAGTTCCTCTGTGTACTAGCTGGCCTGTGGTTGGGGTCTTGCCCTTTGATTGCATTAGAAGGGAGTCAGGACATGTGACGATCCAGCTGTTGAGGTTCGTGATGGCTTTCAGCAAGTTGCTGTTGTGCTGGGCAAGAGCTCAGAGAGGGCGAAAGCCCACTCCTTTTTTGTGGTGTATTTCCAGCTGTAGTGAGCAGTTCCAGTGGTGGTAGTCCTGTGGTGGTACGGGATAGGTATGCTGAAACTGACGAGGGTTTGGTCTATCCAAGTCATATTTGCTGGCTAGTGAACTGTGATGTTGCTGATTGAGGAAAACCTCTGGTCCATAGGTGACCGGCAGAGTGGGTGGGTTTGGTAACATGTTGGGTTAGGCCAAGGTTTCTGAGGTTTTCTAGAAGGGTCATAAAGTTTTGGTCAGTGTGATGTTCTATGTAAAGGTTAAGGTTTCTGAGGAGGATGAAGGTGCTGATGTTGATGATGAGGGGTGCAACGAAGTCTGTGATGTCGTTGGCAAAATTGGTGTGCAGTCCTGGGGGTCTGTGTACAAGGGATCCACCAAGATAGAAGTTGGCTATGATGTGTATCTTGAACTTCAGGTATTCCATGTTGCTTGTGGGTGTGTCCATGTAGGTGGTGCAACTGATGGCAACACCACCACATGGTTTGTGCTGACAGTCTTGTCCAGCAATCTTGAAGCAAGCGGGGATGGCTGTAGCAATGTCCTGTGCAGAACATCAGTTTAGTCATGTTTCCATGAAGAAGAGCTGGTCTGCAGCGTGGCCATGCTGTAGGTTTTATTTCTCTGGGGCATGTTTGGTGAGTTAGCTGTTGTTGCGGAGCATGCATGCTTCATGTTTTGTGGGTGTGAGTGGGTGGAAGGTTTTTATGAGTGTCATTGAGTGTCACAAAATCCTGCTGATACAGGAGTTGTGGGTGTGAAACACCACATGACAACTTGCAGGAGGGGCATGTGAATCATCCTTCTATGTTGTGTGTTGTAGCCAGCCACTGCAATGGTTTAGAGCACAGAAGAGCATTGCAGGTTAGAGATGGTTTGAACGAGAACCAGGGTTCCTAGCACTGGGTGAGGTTCAGGTGCAGACAGTTGCCGGCAGGCTTGCTTTTGACATGCCCATTGAATGCATCCCTTCTGCAATTGCCATCAAGTAGGTCCTGCAAGGGGGGAAGAGCACGTTATGCCATGAGTGAGAAACCAGTGATGTTGCTTCCTGTGTAGATGATGGATAATGATGGGAAAGTTTAATATCTTGAAGGTGAACATCATACCTATCAGTATCACAAATAGGGCCCATGGCAGAACACGTTTCTTCATTCTTTTTTGCAACAATTCTCTGTTGAATAAATAAGGGGCACAGAGTGCAAACAGTTTGTACATGCAGGTTGAAGGGCAGTACTATTCATGTTTCGTGAGCTGAGAGTGGGATGCAGAGAGCCTCTGCTCATTCAATGTCTCAAGGCCAGTGTAAGGAAATGCCTCTTTTGGCATGACCGCCCTAAAACTTTGTGCTGATGCTGCTGTTTTTTGATTCTGAGAGTACATGGGGGGCTGCTAACCAGACCTTACTGTGCCACCATGAGTGACACAGTGAAACATGTCTCCCAGCCTGCCACTGCAGACTGGTAGACCAGTTTTAACTTTCTAACTTGATTTTACCATTTTAACTCATGACAAAGTCCAGACCGTCCTTTTTAATAAATATAAGTCACCCGTAAAGTAGACCTGTCAAGTCCTAAGGCAGGGTGATGTATATTAAAAAGTGGGACTTGTTTTTATGTCCTAACAGAAAAAACTAAATCATGATTTTTACTGTGGAAAGGTTAGTAGCCCAATTGGCAAGTACAGGGTTACACTGACCAACCAGCTATGCTAACTTTTGAAAGGGACTACTACAATTGGTACTCCAAGGTACCTAAGAATCATTGCATTAAGCCCATATGGATTCTAAGACAAATTTAATGTAACTTTTAAGTAGAAGGCAGCTTTAGAAAGTTGACACGCTGTTGCTTGAAGCTTCTAATGGCCCTTTACAGTTATTGGCAAAGAGACAGCCTTCTGCCCTGCTGGGAGATATGTGAATGACTCCCAGAAAAGACACAATAGAGACCTGCTGTTGGAAGATGTGTTAACTCTCCCTGGAAGGAAGCCAAAAATGGTATGAACCCAAAAGGTGAACTTTAAAGGGGAAACCACTTTTCAAGGGCAAATGGTGGGCACACACGAAAGGGGCTGGGCTGATCCTTTGCTCTGGTAGACAGGTTGGCATGAGGACAGAGAGGGGGGAGCAGTTGCCAAACCAGTTTTCCTGTGGGTATATAGCCCACAGGTAGTTGAACCACTAGGTTTCTCACACACTGAAAGAAGGCAAAATAATTGCACTCTGGGATAGCTAGATGCCACACTTTGCAAGAAGTAACCGTCAGGTGGGAGGGGACCAGGTAGCCCATTGGCTAATAGTCACCATATCCCCGAGAAGTTGTGGATATAAAAGTGTCACCCCAGGCACCCAGACATGAGATCACATCTGCACTTGAGAGAGGACTGAAGAAGGACTGCACAGCTGTTTCATGGACCCAACAAAGCGAGGCTGCACCAAAGACTGGACTGCACATGCTGATGCTTGGGCTAGCAAAGAGAGGACTATGTTTATGATGCCCTGCTTCAGGCCCCAGAGGAGAGATGTTGTTAAGCGTGACAGCCTTAGGGTGGTCAACGACCCAACTTTTTGTCTGCCTCCCTACATTTTTCTGGTCCTGTTTTTGCTGGTTTTAGGACTCTGTACACTTTACCACTGCTGCCCAGTGCTAAAGTGCATATGCTCTCTCCCCTAAACAAGGTAACATTGGTTCCTACCCAATTGGCATATTTAATTTACCTGCAAGTACCTAGTGAAGTGCACTGTATGTACCCAGGGCCTGTAAATTTGGCTTGGCATTTAAAACTACTTGCCAAGCCTTAAACTCCCCTTTTCCAATATATATATATAAGTCACCCCTAAGGTAAGTCCTACGTAACTCATAGGGCAGGTTGCTATGTAAGTAAAAGGCAGGATAGGTACCTATGTGTTTTACATGTCCTGCTAGTCAAAAATTCATAAATTCATTTTCCACTAGTGTGAGGCCTGCTCCTCGCATAGACTAACATTAGAACTGGCCCCATATACTTATAAGTGGTAGATTCTGATCTGGATGGAGTAGCCATATCATGTTTGGTATTGCCAGAATGGTAGTAGAAACTCCTACTTACTGGTGAAGTTGGAGCTAATATTACTATTTTATAAATGACACTTTTAGAAAGTGGGCATTTCTCTTAACGTAATGCCACCTGGGTCTTACAGCCCTGCCTCCATTCCACATCTGGTCTGTGCTGGTTGACAGCTCCCCTTGTGCATTCCACCCAGACAACCATAAATACAGGACACCCAGTCACATCTGTATTCATCTGCATACTGAATGGGTCTCCCTGTGAAGGAAGGGTGGAGGGGCTCTCTCTTGCACTTCAAAGACCAGTGGCCTGCCTTCACACAAATGACTGATAACCCCCCACAGGAATCTTGGAAGACTGGACTGGGCTGAAAGGGGAACTTGTGCACTTCAAAACCACTCTTTGAAGTTTTCCCCACTTCAAAGGCTTTTTTGGGGGATTTAAACTGAGTCTATGACCCCACCAAATCAGACACTTCTGGACCTACATCTGGACTCTGTCAGAGAGGCTACCAGGCTGCTCAAAGGACTCATCTGGACTGCTTTGCTGAAGTACTGCTTTCCTGCTTGTTGTCCTGCTGCCTGTTGCTCCTGAATCTGCTGGAAGGACTCTGCCTCTCTCCAAAAGTGCTCTCCAAGGGCTTGGATTGAGCTTGCCTTATGTTTCTGAAGTCTCAGGGCCAACAAAGACTTCACCTCTTTGAAGAAACTCCTTGTGAGTCAAAAAAATAGATGCAAAGTCTGCAGAAATTAATGTAGCACCTCCACCACAGCTGGAAAATCGCTGCACTGCCGACTGGAACAACGCAGCGCCAGATTCGCAGCTGGAAATCTGATGCAGCACCTGCCTCCCGGCTGAAAACCTGCCTACCAGATTCACGCAGCACCTGCTCCTGCCAAACCTGTGTGGTGTATTTTTGTGGTGTTTTCACTGTGTTACTGTATGAGTTATTGCACAAACACTTTACACATTGCCTTCTGAGTTAAGCCTGCCTGCTCTGTGCCAAGCTGCCAGAGGGTGAGCACAGGATAATTTGGATTGTGTTGTGACTTACACTCACTAGGATTGTGGTCCCTACGTGGACAATGGTGTATACCTCTGCCAACTGGAGACCCAATTTGTAATTGAGGTGAACTCCAAAAGTCAGTTTGCTGACTTCCTGTTACAGCTCTAGGGCCACAAAAACTGAAGAAGCCGCCTTGGCAAGTTGGTAGCCACAATCACTGGATCACCAATGGCCACTAAGGAGCAGCCTTGGAGACTGAGTCTGACACTCAAGGTCGCACCCAAGTCTTGTGAACCTGGAAGTGTCATCGGAACCACTCGTTTCGCTGTGACCAGAGACCAGTAGACCAGTGGCAAATGTTTTTTGGCTGCACTTCACCTGGACCTCCAGGGACATTGACCGCTGTGGCCAAAGTCACCTCCCCATGTTTGTGGACCAAATGGTGGCCCCAGGAAGACCCCAGTTGACTACATTTGCATTTACAGCATTCTCAGCATCTTGTATGCCTTGCATAAGGACCACTCCATTGACGTCAATGCAGGTTCACCAGTTGAGTTATAACTAGGCTGGAAACGGCTTTGACTGCAAGATAACTGTTCTGTTAAGCCTTACTGGCCCTATGACGTGCTCCCTGTTGGGGGTTGGTCACCAAAAGGGGGTCAGAGTAACCGAGCAAACTTTACAAAGGTTTTCCAACATTTTCAAAGGAACCACTAACTGCGATCCACAAGCTTCAACCCACTGGTACTGCGATACCATGGAAGATTCCTCAGCACATTGACAACGTTTTTTATGCAACCCATTTTAAAATTAGCATAATGCTGTAGCTGGGGTGTCAGCTCACGTGTACCACCCACATTAGATTTATGTACTACAATAAAAAACAAATGCTTCATTTCATATGAGTAGGCCTGACCTGTGTTAAGCTTCAAACTTGTTTCAGATTAATGTTAATATAAATGAAGAAAACATTTTAATAAAGTCCGAGTGCGGCTTAGCAGGTGTATAGCAGGTCAGACCTTTAAGTAGTTCGTAAACCTGATGTAGAAAAAGCAAAGAGTGATGCTGAAAATTAGGGCAGAATACTTTACAATGTATATTTTATATTAGAAATACAGTGCTATTAACAATACCATATTCCAACAATGCACGCATGCTTGACACCTGTTATTAAAAGCACCTTTACATAATTGATCGTGGATGATTTAGTTATCTTGAAGAATATGGGTCCTACAATAGGATGAGTGTTGGGTTGAAAACCTGATATGTGCACTGCACACATGTGCACTTCAGTGTTTTTTGACGCTTTCATCAAAATGGCTGGTGTATCTAAGTGAACAAGAGACGTGAAAAGAATAGTTTTATTGAAAATCTCATCAAAATAGATGATTAAAAAACACAATGACCCATTTGTCTATCTGCCTTATCCAAAGTTGATGACCGTGACTGGCTGATTTTAAGAAGTCAAGGCAGCCATCCCATCTAGTTTTTGCAGAGCATAAAGCAAAAATCACATCAGAGCACTGGCACCTCCTAAGCAGACTGCAGCTGAACAACATAAATGTTGCCTGTCAGAGAGTCATTTTGATGGATGGCTCTGTGATGTTAATGCAGGTGATGATATCTTCAGCTGGAGAAATATTAGAAAATAGCTTTTTTTTTTATTTAAAATTACATTTGAAATTCACATTTTTGGCCAGGCAGTTTCCAGCTATATTATATTGTCATATACAAATTCAGACACCATTGAAAGGCCACAAAGACAGTCTCAATGGACTGCTAACCTTCCATGATTCAAGCTTTTCTTTTTTCCTTTTTGCAGTTTTATATAGCTTAGGCACATGGAGATGAAGGGCCTGATTACGACTTTGGCAGAGGGGGTTAATCCGTCCCAAATGTGACAGATATTCTGCCCACCGAATTACGAGTCCATTATATCCTATGGAACTCGTAATACAGTGGGCAGGATATCCGTCACATTTGGGACGGATTAACCCCCTCCGCCAAGGTCATAATCAGGCCCAAGTGATTTGCCCAGAATTACAGAACGTTGAGCCGACATTGAGACTCGAATCTGGTCCCCATCTCCAAAGTCAACAGCTCTGGCTGTTACATAACATCCTATCCCCTTTGCAAATAAGAAAACCTCTCTTGAGTAAGGCGGAGAAGAAAAACATGTATGTATGTTTTATTTGTACACGGTGAACCTAGAATAAAAGGTAGCTGGATCTGAGAGTAGAAATTAACTCTATCTGCATTGTGACAAGTGCTCTTTAAAGAGATGTGTTTTAGCTGTTTTTTAAAACGAAGAAGGGTTAGTGTTTTCTGATCAGCACAGAAAATCTTGTGCCCGATGTTGAGTACATAGATGAGGAAGGACTGTTGATTTTTTTATTTTTTTTATTGTGCCTCTAGTTTGCTGTCATGGCTATGGGCATCTAAAGTGTCACTAGAGGTGGTAAAATTGTCAACCAGATAGGCATAGCTGGTGTTTTTTTTTTAGGTCGAGCGCGCAAGCGCTTTGAACTTTTGTTATAATTGCGGGCTGTGAACCACGCTCACCTCACACCCATCACTTTCACTCATTTGTGGGCTTGCCTTTCAAAAACTCTTTTTTATCATTGGTAAATGATTTATGTTTGTCCCTCCTTTGGGAAGTTTTGTCGACTGTCCCTGGTACATGGATAATTGCACGATTGTCGGTATGTTTGACTGTGAGCGTACTTCTTTTTCCTTTTCTGTCTTCTTTGACCTCATGCTCATGACGGCCATGGTGCTTTGAATCGGCTCGCTTTTGTCAACTAATGTTTTAATTTTAATTTTCAATTTATGTGGCAAAAAAAGTCCAGTTGGGAATTTGCAACGCCAATAGCTCTAACTGGAGCAAATGTGAGACCAATTGCATTGCAAATGCTCGTTAAGTGTTTGTAGATAATGCAGCTGTTCCTGAAGATGCTGCTTTTAGCAGTGGGAGTCACTGGTGTTTTATCATGGTGGAAGAGGTGTGGTTATATTTCTTCAGGCCCTTGATGAGGCATGCCGTAGTGTGTAGCAATCACTATGTGGGCCATTGTGGCGTCTGGGTGGCAGTGAGGTAGAGTATTTGATCCATCCACATGCAAAAGTATAAGGGCTTAAACTGCAGTTCTGACGTCACTTTCTAGGTGGAAAGGGTTTTATTTTGTTTAGTAAAGTGAGCTGGTACCACCAGCTCATCATTTTCTTTCTTGGTGATCAGTTATTTGACTGTAAGATTACTGTCAACAGTAAATCAGAGTGAGGTTCCCTTAAGTGAAAGTTGTGGCTGGAATTGATTCAGTTACATGTTATGGAGCATGTTTTTGCTGACAGGCTTAGGCCAGACCTTGACATGAGGTTGGTCAGTACAGAGTCTGGTGTGCCTGACTATCCTCTAGCTGCTTTAGCTTCTGACTGAATAGTAAGAGTTCATTCCTTCCCTTGCACCTGTTATACTGCATCGTTTCTTTAAAAAAAACGGTCTTCACTTTCTACAATCCCTAAGCAAGACTCGGCCCCACGTCTATCTATTTTTCTGGACGCAAAATATTTTTCTAGGATAATTAGCTGAAATTAAAAAAAAATGGTCTACTGAAAGAGGCATTGGAAGACGATTCTGTGTTTTAATCAGGATAAGAAATAGCACCGGACGTTAGAGCGAGATATCCCAGTATTGCAATGGTACTAGATGTACCGGCATGGAATCCTTCTATCGAAGCCTAGAGCCACATAAACGCCTGCCTTCAAGTGTGGGAAATGAGAGAGCTGTTTTCGGAGATTGAAATCTGACAAATAGTACTTTCAGTTCAACTATAAATATTGCCATTCATTTATAGCTACTATGACTAACCTCTAAAATTGCAGAATTCCAAGTTAACCAGATGCGCGCGCGCGCGCGCACACACACACCACACACACACGCAGAGTTGCGTTTGCACACTCACAAATAAATGCACACAGTTATGTACACACACACTCATGCATATATACACACACACACGCACACACTGCTCCGTACACATACTTGCCCTTTTTAAGACAAAGTGGTGAACTGACTAGCACCCCCACCTTTTACCCACTGGTTAATGAGTGGACAGTCAACATTTCTGCCATAACGTTGCTAATGAAGAACAGCATATTTTCTTTTTATTTCACATGTGATTATACGTAACAGAAATTTAGGGCCACATTTACTAATGATTAACCTGCATGGATTTTTAGATCTGGATTAACAGTGCAACTCTTACCTGCCCTTTTAACCTACACCAATATTATTCTACTGTTCATTACTTCAACACAATTACATGTCTATCCCTATGCTATTTCCGTGTAATGCTTCACTATACCACATACGTTTTATTAAAGCCAGACCCATTGACATTACCAATACAGGGATGTGTGCTGCTCTCCTCCCACCCCCCTGGTGCTACTCACCACAGCAACAGTTTGCTGACCTGCGTTGTGCTGAAAAAATAAATCTCCCCCTTTGTGTTCATACTTAGCCTGACCAGCCTTAACCCTTGCACTCAAAGTCAGTTAGTGGCTTTACTCAGGCTTTCTGTGTAATTTATCTCTACTTACTACGCCTCACCTCATCTCCCTTAACCCTGTCTCTGAATTCTGCATGTACCTTCATCATCTGCATCTCAGCTCTCTACCTCACGTCTCCCTCACTAAACCTCACTTGGCTTCACCTTTATGTCTCTCTCATGACATTGCTCCTCTATGTATCACTTTCTGTGTCTATATGTGTCCCTCTCTCTATTTCAGCCTTCTGTCCACCACATCCCTTTTAACCTCACTGCACTTTCTCGTTCTGACGTCCTGTAATATTTCTCCATCATTCACTTTTCATAGAACCTTATTTGTATCTTTACCTCACCTCTCTCCATATCTCCATGTCTCTGCAACCATAACTCTCTCCACTTCTCTCTCAGCCCTTTCTGTACCTCACCACTCCAGTCCATCGCACCCCTCTATTACATTTCTCTATCCACCTAACACCTTCTTCACTTCCTCATCTCTCTATACTCGTTGCTTTCTCTCTCACTACCTAACCTATCAACTTACCTCACTATTAGTTCACCACTTAGTTGTTTCCCCTCCTCTTTCTCTCATTCTTGCTCGTTACCCTTTCCTGCTAATATCATACTCCTTTCTGGCTGCCACTATTTTCATATCTCTTTTTCTCCATCATCAGCTCCTTTGTCTCTCACTCTCTGTCACACACAAACACATCCCTTTCCAGAGACCTCCTTCTCCATTACAACTCTTCATTTACTTCACTGTCATTTACTCTTTTACTATCTCACCACTCTATCTCTGTATAAGATTCTGTGGTACTTCGAATAACTGCATCCACTAAGAGAGGTTGTACTTTACAAAGATTTATTAAAGTACATATTTAGATGACCTAAATCACCAGCTCGCAGCAACTGCCAGTTTCTCCTTCACTCCCTCACTCTCTCTCTCATTTCTTACACTGAACCTTCTCAGGTTCCAGAACCCACATACCTTACATGCATACCTCACATACCTAGACACCACACCAACTCCCTCACTTCAAAACAAGTACATCATACTATTTTCTAAACTTTGTACATTGAACTTTACATATTATATAATAGAACAAGGTTACTACAACCCACTAAAAATAACATATTGGCAAGAAACACGACCTTTTAAATTCTGCAAAGAAACATAAATATGATACTCGAATGCCATCATGTAACATAACCTTTCATAAAACCCAGAGCCCTTCTTACTCGTTGGGGCCTGTTGTTTCTTTGCACAGCATAATTACCAGGTATGTTCCTACTTGAACCACCCTCTTGTCAGCATCTACTGGAACAAATTTTGCAATCCTATTAAGGTTCCACACCTTCCTAGGTCATTTTACCTTCACCCAATCTCCCACACTCACCACCGTGTCTTTCACTGCCTTCCTCTCATCGTACTTTTCCTTCCTACACACCATTTTCTCTCTTTCTCTTTCTTTCCAATCTCCCACTCCATCAATTTGACCTTTCACCATTAAGCGCTTCTCTGTAACCCACAGCCGCAGAATTTGAGTATTGGGCTTCCTTCCTCTGAACAATTGAAAAGGAGAAACACCAGTGGAAGAATGCGGAGTAAAACGATATTCTCTTACCTTTTCTCTAACTGCAACCTCCCAATTACCACCTGAAGTCAAAGCCAGTTGGATACATTCCTTCAAAACCATAATAAACCTTTCTACAACACCATTACTCTCTAGACGATAAAGCACACCTTTCTTATGCCTCACGCCTCTTTCCTGTATAAAACTCTCACCTCTTTAGACGTAAACTGTACATCATTATCTGAAAGAATAGAAGTGGGAAATCCTTCCCTCTCAAACAAACTCTCCAAAAACTCAGTGACCACCTTAGACTCCACAGAACTCACAATCTTCACATCTGGCCACTGTGTATACATATCTAGGCAAATTAGAACATAACGATCAAACAAGTTGACTCTTATGGGTCCCAAAATATCAATTGCTATGTCCGACCACAGACCACTTGCCTGCTTCCTCAACAGCATAGATTGCGTCCTACACTTCAAACCTTTGTCACCCATCGAACACTCCATACATTCTCTGACCATTCTCTCAATCTTCACATCCATGGCAGGCCACTAATACCCTTCTCTCACCCTTTCCTTTGTCTTAACTATGCCCATATGACTCATTTGAGCATGCCTAGTAAGGGTCTCCCTCACACTTACAGGAGGAACCAATCTCGTACCTATCATGAGCAACCCATCCACCACAGACAACTCACACCTGACCTGCCAAAAACCCTTTAACTCTTCCTCACACATATTCCTCTCACACCATCCATTCTGAACCATAGAAATAACCTTCATCAAAACTACATCCTTTTCCAATTCAACTCTCCAACTCTCCTCAGACACAATCCCTTCAGAGATCACACACACCTTAATTTCTTCCTCCTCAAAATCCTCAACTCCTTCACTAGTAGTACTTGCAACATGCACCAACCCTGAAAGACAATCCGCTAATACATTGTCAATTCCTGGAACATACATCACCTCAAAATCAAATTCCAGCAGTGCCACAACCCATTTCCGTATCCTATGAGAAACCAAGTCTATCCCCTTCTTACCAAACACCTCCCTCAGAGGTTTATGGTCTGTTTTAATAAAAAATGTCCTTCCCCACAAGAATTTTCTTAGTTTATGTACTGACCAGTATACTGCAAGAGTTTCTTTCTCCACCACAGAGTAATTACGTTCCGCACCCCTCAAAGCACGAGATACAAACAAGACCGTCCGCTCAACACCATTCTTCTTCTGCATAAGAACCGTCCCCAACCCTTTGGAGCTCGCGTCAGTTAAAATCCAAGACTCATCTGTTGTGTCAAAACTACCAAGATCAGAGGCAGAGCACAAACACTATTTCACTAAACGAAACTCCGCTTCACACCTCCCGACCACCTAAACTCTTTTCCTTTCCGTAATAATTCTCTCATGGCTGATGTTTTCTGAGCCATACCAGGTATAAATTTGCTACAAAATTCTACTATGCCCAAAAATGTCATCACTTCTTATTTGTTTCGAGGAGTTTCTAATTTACAAATTGTATCAACAAGATCAGCTTTAGGTTGAATACCTTTATCACTCACCATATGACCCAAATACTCAATGTCCTTCACATCAAACTTACACCTCTCCGCCTTCAATGTCAACCCTACATCACGCAGCCCCGATTCTACACCACGCAGTCGATTATCATGTTCTCCACTATCAGATCCCACAATTAATACATCGTCCTGATACACTTTAACACCTTCCAGTCCCTCCAGAATGTGTTCCATAACCCTTTGAAAAACTGCCGCTGCTGAGATGAGCCCAAATGGCATCCTCACATACTTAAATGTTCCAAATGGTGTTACAAATGCAGATAGGTCTTGACAGTCTGGATGTAGCATTATTTGATGATACGCTGATGCTAGATCCAAAGAAGAAAAGTGTTTAGCACCATTAAGAGAACATAACAATTCACAAATGTTAGTAAGAGGATAATGATCCACAATCACCATTTTGTTAAGCTCTCTCAAGTCTACACACAATCTCAACCCACCATTAGCCTTATGTGCCATAACCACCGGAGACAACCATTCAGTACCCTCCACTTCCTGTATCACTCCTTCAGCAACCAATCTGTCCAATTGTCTCTTCATATCATTCCGCACTGATAATGGTACCCCCCTGGCTTTAGCAACCTTGGGTACAGCATTAGATTTCAGTCTTATGAGGTGAGAATAATTTTTAAGACAACCAATCCTTTTAACAAATACTTCTGGAAATTCTTTAGTCCATTTAGCATCAATATTCCTTTCTAGACCGGTCACAGGCTTCTCTTATTTCTCCTTGGTTGAATAGACTTCACACACCCTTCCGACAGCATCTCCTCTAACGCATACCGGGGGATCAGCATTAGGATCTAAGTACACATTAAGATCACGCTGATACATCCAGCTTATTAAAGAGTCACCCTTCATGGAGACATATATCTTCCCTGGAACGATCATGTCTTTGAATTCAATAGTGCCCCAAACATATCCTAAAAGAAGTATAGGCACACCTCCCATAACCTCTTGGTTTGATGTCTGGTTTAAATAATTGAACTCTTCCAGCCAAAGTTTGCTAAAAAATCATCTGAGGAACAAGAGTTATTTTAGCTCCAGAGTCAAAAAGCATTTTGACCACACTTCCATTCACCTTGACCAGTTCTAACGGGCCATTAGGAGAAAAGCCCTTAACTTGAAAAATATAATTCCTCTGTTCAGAGTTCTCTTCATTCGCATCCACATCTATCTCTTGCACCTTTTTTGATTTTTCACTGATCTGCAACACTTCGCAAAATGCCCCTTCCTTCCACAAGACTTACAGATGGCCTTCCATCTCCGACAAATTTTATTGTTCACAAAGTGACCATCATTACCACATCTAAAACACTTTCCATGCATGTACCGCATATTAGACTTACTAGGATCCACTCCTTTGTCATCAGTTTTAGTTTTTTGTATGACTTGTACAAAATCCCCTTTCTTATTATCAGATACACTGATACCAAAAGAAGAGTTTCTTCAAAACATCAGAGCAGGCCCTGGAATGCTCAAAGTTTTTTGCAGCAATTAAAACTCCCTGCAACAACAGATTATCCCAGTGCCACATGCTCGCCCAGGCTTTCTCAGTAGCACACCCCAGCATCAGTTGGTCTCTTAATCTTTCATCCAGTGATGCTCCAAAATTACAGGTAGATGCCAATTTACATAAATCCGTAATATACAGTTCGACTGACTCCCCTGAACGCTGTGTTCTGCATCCAAAATGATACCGTTCAAGCACCGTACTAATTTTTGGAAGATAGTGTGCGACCAGCTTCTTAATACAAATTTCATACTCATTTAAATCTGAAACTTCATGATCTGAAAGATCTGGGAGATGTTCAAATATCTCTTGCCCCTCTGACCCCAAGCAGTGCATTAAAAGAGAGGTTTTCCTCTCCGCACTTAAGGAAGTGCTACAAACCCTTGCATAATCAGTGAAAACATTTTTCCACTTGATCCAAGGAATAGGTGGATCTCCAGGAGAGGACAAGAAAAATGCCGGTGCTGGTACATTCTGCTTGTTTAAAAACAACAGCCAAAATTATTGTGAAAATAAATATGTAGTCAAATTGAAAAGAAAAGCTCCATTAACTTCTCCAATATGAAAAGAAAAGTTCCATTAACCTCTCCAATATGGCCGCCGTGGTAGATGCATCATAAGGAGCATTTGTTCAGTGGAGTACACCGTCGTCAGTTTCCATTAGTTGCTAAGGCAAAACGAATCTCCAGGGATTCTTGCCTGTGCCGTGTTTAAAAGCAAATACGCGACACATGCAGCAGCAACGAACAATCCACCAAACACAGGAAAAAGAAAAAAAAATGAGCGAAGAAACTTTACTGGGAGAAGCACAAACAACTGCTGTTTTCCAGTGCCTGGGACCGTGAATACCACGAGAGTGCGCGCAAGCCAAAAGGTTATGATCCAAAAGGCTCTATTGTTTACTTCTTTTCCCTTCTGTATGTCCGTAAAAACAAAATACTCATATGCCGAAGGTCATGGAAAAGAAAGCACACACAGCTGATGTTGAGGTCGTTTCCGTTAAGGTGTCTGAAGATCCATTGGGTCCACTTGTTATTCGTCCCTAAAATGCGGTACTTCGAATTACTGCATCCACGAAGAGAGGTTGTACTTTACAAAGATTTATTAAAGTACATATTTAGATGATACAAAAATACCTAAACCACCAGCTTGCAGCAACTGCCAGTTTCTCCTTCACTCTCCTCTCTCTCTCTCTCTCAGTTCTTACACCGAACCTTCTCAGGTTCCAGAACCCACAGCCCTCACAAGCATACCTCACATATCTAGACACCATAGAGTCACCTATTTTTCTCTATTTACCAGATGTCTCTCAAGTCTCTTTTTTGGCGCTACAGTGCATTTTTCCTTCTACCCTTCACCCCTCTCTCTCTACTTCTCTCATCCTCACTACTCTCTATACCTAACCCATTTTTCTATTCTGTACCTCTACTTATTTTGCTCTCTCTCTACCTTTTACCTCTTTGTTTCTTCTCAAGTCTCTCTGGCTATATCCACCTCTTGTTGCCTTGAACTCTAATTAATATGTTTTTTACAATATCTCTCTCTCCGTACCTCACCCATTGGCCTACTTTACTCCTCTGTCTGTCTCTATATTTCCTTCTACCTAGCCCTGTCACTTGCTACCACACTCTAAAATCTTACCTATTTCTCTGCCTCTCTTTCTCTACCTTGTTATTCCTCTTTCTACCTCCCCTAATGTTTTTTTCTGACTACCTCACCTTATTTTATTTTCTTTGCTTCTCTTCCTACCTCAACTATATTTCTACATCATTTCTATCTATACTTCCTTCTCCATCTACTTCACTTATATCACTATACTTTTCTCTATGTCCCTGTACATCCCTTATAAAGAGTGGAAGGTAAAGGCAGGGGAAAAGAAAATAGAAAAAGCTATTTTACAAATGGAATGGTGAAAATCCTCAGAACAGCGCTCAAATGTTAACAGTTGCAGCAAGTACGCCATTAATGAAGGGGGATTTGTGGGTGATTGCAAATATTTAGAAATTATAGTTACAATTTCAGACACTAAGTGCATAAGATGTACTTTAATATTATGCACTAGTCCACCAAACATCTAACAAGTCACTCTTTTTCCGACAATCGGAGTAAGAAGTAGGTTAGACACTGAATTCTACATAAAATGTTGTTGTTTCAAGTTCAAAATTCTAGATCCAAACTAAAAATATGGCTTTATCAATGCTTGTTCAAGCTTTCTCTTTGGGTACTATTCGTCTGTTGGGCACTAAGCAGCTTGAACTTTTAACTCTTTTTCTGTGCCCCTGTTTCTGAAGGTTTAACATATTCTTCAATATTGTTCAGCAACAAAAGGGCTTAAATGAGCTGAAAGTGGATAGTAAATGTAAAGTTGCTCTAAACAGAGGGCCCCCAGATATGTCTTGCCCAAGGCTCTAGAAATCCTTATGATGCCCCTGAGAAACAGAAAATAATTGAGCATGCTGGCCAAAGTCACATGACAACGACAACAACTTCATAGATGGGAAGCTTGTAAACTCACATTCCTTTACCAGGCATGAGCCCATGCGGCCGATCACAGGTGAGTTGATACCATCAAGTTTATATTTGCATTAGTCAGTATTCCCTGAAGAAAGTTGGATATGCTAAATGTTTTAACTTCAGAATCCAGTCCCAAATATTGGAGAGGATACAACAAAGAGGTTGTGAGCATCCTTACCAAAGTTACTAAAGTGACAATGTGTATACACATTAATGATTTGCACTTCCTGTTCTATATTTGAAAGGATGCCAAGAAATACAGCACCGCCACTGTGATCTGAGAGAGAAGCATGTCTGAAAAGATGTTCACCAAGATCAGTCCATGCAGAAGAGTCCAAAAACCAGCCACAAAAGGTACTAGCAGAGTGGAGGTTAACCAGATATTTTATTTTATGGAGAAGATTGGACAGGAAGGAAGTAGAAAGAGAAGACATCAAAAGAAGGTAAAATGATGGGGCAGGGCAAAGTTCTTGTCATAACTAATGTCAAAGCTGCATGACAGTAATTTACCCAGCAGCAGTGAAGAAGAAGAGAAGAGATTACAAAGTGTTGGAATTGTGTCACGTCTTCAGCTGTGTCAAAGGTTTTGGGAGTACCACTTCTTGCCTTCCTGCAAGACTGGAAGGGTCAGAAAGAGAGTACTTTAAATTGTCCAGGATCATTTTAAATGACCAACTATTAATGCACTACTAATCAGACAATTTGGTGCTAAAATAATTTGAACAATTAGGAGAAGGTGATGGGAACAAAGGGTTGTGCTAATAGGAAAAAAGCATAGGTAAAGCCAATAAATGCCACTGTTTAAACCTATAAGCTTTGCCTGTGAAATTTGCCAAGGCTATGCAGCATAAGCAAAAAAAAGGGGGGGCTGATCATGTGACTATTTTTGCCATTCTGCACGTCTACAAATATGCATGGATACTGGAGTTTGGAAGGGGAGAAAGAACATGAGAGAGACAGAGGAAGCAGCAACCAAGGGAGCGAGCAACATGAGTGCGGGTGAAACAGCACATTATGGAGATAGCCAGAAAACAGAAGACACTGCAGCAGTCAACTGACTCTGCTTTCATGTGTCATTGATCATTGGTCAACATGTTCATGCCAACTAGACCCTCGTAGCAGGTGTACTGGCATTCATCAGGAACTTGAAGTATCAAATCTGCTCACATAAACATGCATATAAAGAAAAAGGTGGGGCTCTTGCCTTGATCTGATAATTAGTATCCCAAAAACAGGACAATAAGGAAGTCTATTTTAGTTTTTGGGAAATTGAATTTGTAGCTTAATTCAGTAAATCCCACAATAATGCGGGCTACCCATCTTACAGGTTGCACAAGGTCATTGTCCATAAGGTAAATGTCATCTATGTAGGACAATGCCTCAGGGTCAGTGTCGTGTAAAACTGAAGTAACACAAGCTGAAAACAGTACTGGACTGTTCTTGTACCCTCGTGGAGATGGCAATTTGTTTTCTGAGGGTCTAAAGCACTGAAACTTCTTAAGTTCCTTTTTTCAGGCACTATATTTTGGTAGCACTATATTGTTTATAAGTACTGTACTGTGTGCATTTTGTGTAGCAAATGTGTGTGTATGACTGTTTAAATGTCTGTAGTCTAACACTAATCTATATGAGTGGTCCGGTTTGGCTATGGGGAACAATAGATTGTTCATTGGTGAGACACAGGGTTCGATTACGCCCTGGTACTCTAGCTGTGTAAGGATTTCCCTCACAAGTGCTTTAGCTTCATGTTTTATTGGATGTTGGTGTTGAGGTTGCGGTTGGGATCTGATTAGTATTATATGATAGGGGAACCTTTATCCCATTCTACGTGGTTGTGATATAACGCCGGTGCCTGCACCTCAGCCCAATCAATAGTGTAAGATTCTCTGAGGGCTCTGGGAACAAGGGGTGAGAAAGAAGGTTCAATTGCCTCTTCCCCATATGGGTGAATATGGACAAATTCTGGTGGCCAATCCTTTTCGTCCAGCAGAATATCATAAATGGTAACAACGCAATACCAAAAGATGGTGTCTATTGTGCGCTCAATGTCTCCTTCTAATTGTAACTTTAGTTCATACACCCTATTGGGTTTGAAGACGTGCACGTCAACTTTTAGGAAGACATCAGTTGCTTTCGCCTCCAGATGTGCTGGAAGATTCTGGCAAACTATTGTGACCTCTGCCGCACTGTCTAGCAGTGCCAGTGCCTACTTCCTTTTCTTCAGTAAAGCTCTCATCCTGAGAGTCTTTCTTAACGGAAACTTCAGATGAGCGTTGTGTGTCCTTTACTCAGTTTGGTGCTTTGACCACCTACCTGTCTCATTGCATTTATCCAGTGAGTCCTGAAAGGAATAAAATTGGCATGTATCAGTTTATTGATATCTGTCAGGTGTTTAGATATTATCTCTATTTCTAAGATTGTAGCAATTTTTTGGGTTCTCCAAATGAGGAGATTCTCCTCTTTCTTTTTTAGGTGTTTTTGTTTATCCCAGCATTTTTTAGAACCCTCAGGTGCTTGATTGGTAGAATCTTTATTAGATATACCCTGTAATTGTGGCATAATAGGTCTGGCTCCCAGAATATATTGACCAATGCTAGATTATGTCTCAGCGATAATCTTTGGCAGCTCGCGTTCTTGATCCTGAGCATGGACATCCTGGAGCCACATTCACACTGTTAGTGCAACTGTCTCCCCTTTAAGGTTACTTCATATAATTGAAGATACTGTGGCAAAATTGCCCATTAATTCCATCCCCAAGTCCAGGGCCGGGGCAGGCCCGTATTCATCTTGAACACCGCCAGAAGATTGGCAAGTGTTGGTGTACCGTGCCCCAATATTGCAGTCATCTACTGTGGGAACCATCCTAAATGGCAAGCACATAGTAAGAATTCTATGTTTCTCCTGAGGTCCTATATGGGGAAAGACTGCTTCCGTGAATTTATTTTTTGAGCGAACTAAAACTGAATCTCCTCCCGTTTGGTGGGTACTTTAGCCATGATTGAATGTACAGTCGCAGGATTAAAGCCTGCTGTGACTGCATGTGGTTGAACTGGGGCAGCATGTGCTGGGTTAGTATTTAATGTCTGCATTACAAACTGTACGAAAAGTCTATATATTGCTGTAAGCTCCGCGTACAAGCAGCAAACCTCAGCTAGCACCAAAGTTGTTGCATCAGGATGCGGTGTATATGTGGCCAATAAAGGCCAGGTAGGACCATCATTGCTCAAAGGACCTAACCTAATGTATAGTATTGTATGTGGTAGGGCACCATCAAGCTGTTATTATGGTCTTGATAAGATAGAGTTATCTCTAAGTATGCATAAGCTCTGTATTGTGCAGATATGTTAGCAGGTGTGTAGAGACGAAATGTATTAGTGTTCTCATAAACTGCTGGAAAAGTGACCCAAGAATAAAATATTTCTGTTCCTTAGTCTGTGTGAGCCTCAGCTACAAATGTTACAGGGCCCCCATAGGCTGTGATGGCAAGTGCTAGCAAATGAGCAGTGATGTTCACTGCAATTACCCCCGTTGTGGGTTTGCCATGTTGGACATACCTTTTCAGAGATAAGGACACAAAATGGGGATTGATCCATTTAAGTTTCAAGCATGAACAACCTACGGCATTGGATAGGTACTATCTGCCTATATGAGGAGGAATCCTCAATACCACGGACGTCTCCATATATAGTATTGAGGTGCCTTTAGCACGTAGTGAGATAGAGATACTCAGGAGGAACTGAAAATGAGTGCCTGGCCAAATGTTGGCAGCGCCATGTCACATAGGCTGTCATTATCGTACTCAGGCTGCTGGATTCGGATGGCATAGTCAATTGAATTGTGGGGAACTTAGGCCCTGATTTATACTTTTTTGCGCCGCATTACCGTCATTTATTGACACAAAAGTGGCACAAACGTACAAAATACAATTGTATTTTGTAAGTTTGGGCCACTTTTGCTTAAAAAAATTAATGCAGGGCAAAAAAAAGTATAAATCAGGGCCTTAGTCCGATCCCACACCATGTGACAATCGTCTGCCTAATCCAGTTTTCCAGCTAACTAGCAGTGCCTCACCTTGCCAAAGAGCAGGGGTGATTTCTGACAACCGGGTGCATGACAGGAATGACTTCTCAGTGAAACCGTGGTGGATCATATCTCATTCTTTTCTCTCGATTACATTAGTCTCACACATGCAAAGACAAACAGAGGCAGAGAATAATTCAATAAGGTTTATTGAATTAGCTATATTTTACATAAAATGGCATGGATTGCAATAACTAGGATGATAAAACACGCTAGAAGCAAAATGGTGTCAAGAAGAGTGAAACACAGAAAAAGTCCCACCATACTGTCCCTATGCGTAATATATGTGGTTCCTACCTAAGCTATGTAAGAGCACAGCGTAATAAGCCCTGATCTGCCCTTCAGGTTTCCATCCTGGGAAGACATTATCCCCCACATCTGGGCAAGGAAGCCTGTTGCCTAGAAAGACACTATCCCTATGTAGGCCAGGGGTCCGGTAGTTTAAGCAAGCAGCTGTATTGAAGGCAATCAGCATGCAGTTGTGATCATCTGGCTGGATTCTCCCTCTAATGTGTGTGGGACAGAGAAGTGTTTTTATAATAAAACAGCTGATGTTTTGAGAAAATTTCCCTACCTAAGAATGTGGATGTTCATGTGAATGTCGGATATGCAGTTTACCATTTTGCCAGCAACTCCATCTCACTTCAGCCTTCAGGAAAGCACAAAGTGAAAAGAATGTCTTGCTAAACATGCAGTGCTTTGCTAGACAAAAGAACAACTAGATAAAAAAAAATAAACAGCACCACAAATGTAGCCTAGGCTAAAATAATAAAATGAGCTGAATAAAATGTAACTGGACTAAATGGCATAAGCAGCAGGCCTAGTTGCTAAAATAACATGTCTAAAAAATCTTTACTAGAAATGGCTATACAACAGTCCTAGGGAGGACATCCCAAGCTGGGCCTCAGCACTCTTACGGGCCCAGCGTTTCTGGTGCTCCCACCGCTTTCGAAAGTGGGTGCTCTGCCGGCTGTGGACCCATAGGGTCCATATCTTCTTGGTGATAGCATACCAGATACCCTTTTTCTGATGGGGGTTGACCTGCATGAATGACACAGACAAGAGGAGAAAGTCATGTACACATGATCCATTCTCAAACAAGTAGGATGAAAAATCAAGTTAATGCAAGTTGCCATACATTCCATTCCTCACACTTCAAATTCTTTTGCAAGTCACCCTCTGCAGTCAGCCCATGTGTGAAGTGGAGTCAGGCCTGCATCATGCATACCCAGTACCAGTTTTGGGCTTGAAACATAGGATCAGACCACAAGTATGTCCTTTAAATGGTTCACTTCCAACAATTATTTGCCACAGCAAGCTTGATGTAAATGTTGTATGTACATATGTGGATCAGGGTACATACATCACACACGACCTACTATGTATCAGGGCTAACAGTCGTCCTATGCACATGTGCACATGACCATATAACCACACATGTTAGCTCAATCCTTCATTCATGCACCTTTAATCTACCTCATCACACACTATAACTTCACCCATTGATGTTTATATTGGACTCACCTACTCCTCTGGTGCACCCTATAGCTGTTCATACAGGGGTAGGACCTCCTCCACAAGCTTGGCCAGCTCTTTACGAGAGAAGACAGGGCCCTATCACCTGCAGGACGTGGCATGATTGCTCCCAGAGGCAGTACACATCAGCTCAAGTTGTGGAGGTCTTTCTGGCAGCAGTGTCAAGTAAGGGATTGTGCAGATATGGCAGTCAAGTCCACCATGGCCCAAGTCTGCCAAAGTCAGCAATCTTTTCCAATGGCAATGTCCACCCTGGTTGTAATGGCCTACCACCATGACAACTTCTGCCAGCGGAGTCAGGTCACTTCCTCGTGTCCAGGACAGTAGGTCAAGCAGCTGCCATTTTAGAGCTCTAATGAAGTAATGAAAGTTGCATCATTTGCAGAAACCTCATATGAGGTTTTTTGGCTTAGGTACATGAAACAGTGTTGTCACCATACTAATAACTGATCGGAAGATGGCATAGGTGCAAAAATATATGTGGGTCATGTCTATAGGGTTGATGTAACTTTCTCTGTCAGTGAAGTGTATCTTCATGTAGAGTACATGCGTGGGTTTAGGAGATTAGAATCCAGTACACTTTCATATTTTGGCTGGCTATGTACTGAATAACACATATTAATTGTTTCATGTGACATGATTTTGATATGTGTGTGACGTTGTTTTGATCATACTTATGGTGGATGGATTGAGTCATTCACCTTCATTCTGGTGTTTTCCCACATAGTTACCCAGGCCTGAGGAGAGCAAGACAACCTCCAGTGTACCGTCCACTAGCAGACCTGCAGACAATGGAGGCACGATATGTAATCCAAATATATCGCCTGGATAGGCATACAATTATAGATCTATGTCATCAGTTGGAGACAGATCTGATGCTTGCTATTTGCAATCCCAATAGCATACCTCCCATCATTCAAGTCATGTCAGTGCTGTACTTCTTGGCCACTGGGTCCTTTCAGAATACAGTGGCCCTTACTGCAGGGATGCCTCAGCCCATGTTCAGTCTGTTTTTAAAAGCTGTACTGTCCGCACTGTTAAAACACCGGGACAGCTACATCAGATTTCCCCAACGTGAGGATCTGGCCAATGTGAAGGCAGATATCTATGCTTTGGGACACATTCCACATGTGGTAGGAGCCATAGATGGCACCCATGTAGCCTTGGTTCCCCCAAGTGCAAATGAACACATATATTGGAACAGGAAAACTTCAACTCTATCAACGTCCAAGTGGTCTGTTTGGCTGACCTACATTTCACAAGTTTGTGCAAGGTATCCAGGATCATTCCATGATACATTCATCATGTGAAACAGCAATATCCCACTGCTGAGGACACAACTATAGACAGAGAGGGCCTTGCTGGTAGGTAAGTCATGTATGTCATGTGTGTCTGTCCCTTTTTTCTTGCGACCATATATGTGGATGTCTAAGATTAAAGTTTAGATTGTTGTAACTATACCGTACAGGGGATTCTGGCTACCCAAACCATCCTTGGTTATTGACACCAATGAGGTACCCCACCAGACCAGGGAAAGTCCGCTTCAATGAGGCCCACGGAAGGACAAGGCGTGACTTGGTGCGGACTTTTGGGCTCCTGAAGGCAAGATTTCGCTGCATAGACAAATCTTGAGGAGCCCTCTTCTACTCACCCTACAAGGTATGTCAAATAATTGTTGCCTGCTGCATGCTCCACAACCTTGCCATGAAATGTCAGATACCATTCATACCAGATGAGGGGGAGCCTGCAGATCCTGTGGGTGGGAATGCAGATATGTCAAATGAGGATGAGCATGATGAGGATGAAGCTGGAGACATCAGGGCATATTTCATCAATCAGTACTTCAACTGACTCAAGATATGTGATGTGATGTTACCAAAGAGATTCCATGGGGCATCATTGAGGTAATGCATGCCATGTAATGTGTTTCTTGCCACCATCAGAGTGGTCTTAAGTGTCTCCTAAAGCTCATGACTTAGACGCTGGATGTTCCTTTGAGTTATGTACAGAAATGTAATGTACATGGTCTATTGTTCAGAAAAGGCACAATCAAAGTAACGTTTGTTGTTTTGCGTAGACAATGTGATGTTTGTGTTCCAGTGTGGCCTATATCTTATCTTTGTCAGTCACAAATTTACAGATTGACTGTTTGGCTCATCCTAATTTGGCATTGTCAGACAGTGTTACAAGCAGATGAGATTTGAAGACTGACATGAGCAGTGGAGATAGACTAGACCAGGTACTCTTTTGCATCAGATTTGTGGTGTATAAGTTACATTCCCAGACTGTCATGACAGTGGTTTGGAAGTATCCTTTTCCACAAACTAGACCTGTTTTGTATTGGAGGTGGCTCAAATGGTGACATGTGTTTGTCCATTTATGTCTGACACATGGCACACTGTGGTATCCAGAACCTCCACCACCATTATCGTTTGTGTTGTATGTGAACTTGTGCATAGCTGTCAGCATGGTTCCTCATAGCAGACCAATATGCATGTGTCTGAAGGCTAATAGATGACACATGCACATTTGTAGCCTACAGGTACCTGTCCATGGTAAGTGGAAGGTTCCATGAATGGGGAGCTTAGTACTGGCCTCTGTCTGTTTGGTGGGGTATGGTAATTTGGAGGGATGAGGTATAGGTATGTGATAACGCTTTTGCTGATGATACATTGAACCAATCTGCCTGCCTCCTGGGATGGTGATAGACTGACATGTCTATGACCTCTGTATTCTGTGGGTCTGCAGTGTATCACACCTATGCTGAAACACTGAAGTCCACAGGATTACTTAACATTGTGCTGACTGCCATTCTCCTAATAAATTTGTGGAGATGTACAATAGAGGTGCCTTGTGTCATGCGTATGTTACAGTACCAATGCAGTGTGTATCCCGGATGTCCAGTACATGTGTGATGACCGTTACAGGGGTATAGAATTAGAGAGGAAGATTTTGGTACAATAGTTTTCATACGTTACAGTTTTTTACGGTTGATATATCATACTTACACAGGACCTGTGATTAAGTGGTATTTATTGGGGTGTGAACAACAAAATCAGTGAATAGAAACAAAAAAAGAAATTAAAATAATAGTGAAGGGTCCAGTCATGGTGGGTGAAATCATCAAGGTAGCTGCTACACCATTTGGAGACACAAGTCCAGTGTCCTTGCACCATAGGAAAATGGGGTTAGGTGTCAGAACAGTCAACAGGGTGTATTAGTCACGGGTGTCAAAACAGTCAACAGGGCGTATCAGTCTCACACCAATCAGGAGAGGTTCACTTCCTGGCAGTAGGCTTGGTCTTGGCATCTGCTTCTCCTGGATGTCTGGGTGGACATCCATGTTTGTGGGGGGAGGTCTTCTGCTACAGAGAGTGGGGTGTCTGAGGCATTCCGTTCCCCTAGCAGGGCCTCAATTCCACTAGCAGGCACAGATGTCAAGGGGGCTGATGTCTCATGGCTAGTGGAAAAGGCCTGATGTTGGGTGCCAAAACTACTCAGGGCAGTGTTGATGTCCCTCAACACCACAGCAATGGAAGCCAGGATGATATTTTGTGCCTGCCACTGCTGCATAGCTTCCTGCTGGTTGTCCCTCTGCAGCTGTCTGATCTCCCTCATCCTGGTCAGTACCTGGCCCATCATGCCTTGGGAGTTTTGGTAGGCTCCCAAGACTTGGGAGATGGTCTCCTGGTCAGTTGTATCCCTTGGAGCCCCCATCCTCTGGCCCACACCATCCCTCCCACGCACCTTACCCCCATTGATCTGTGCCCACTCTCAGTTGTGACAGGACCATCAGTGTTAGGGGTGAACTGAGGAGACTCCAATACCTGCACTGAGGTGTACATGATGGAAGAGACTGTCCTTGGAACACAGGTTTGGGGGTAAATGGTTGCTTGTGATGTAGTTGCTACAAGGCTGGGAGGAGTCATTGTGGGTAGGGTGAGGCTGGCAGTTGTTGACTGACAAGGTGTCTCTGATGGGCCAGCTTCATCCTCTGTGTACAGACATCAGGGCTGTTTTCCTCACTGGGGCCTTCCTCCGGAGTGGTAGTGTCTGTCTCTGGTATTCTCTTCATGTTGGGGATGGTATGGTTACCTGTAGGAGAAGTGGAACACACAGTTGGTGTATGTGATGCAACAAGTGATGTATCAATTAGACCAGTGGTTCCTAACCTTTTGACTTCTGTGGACCCCCATTTTATCATTACTGGAACCCGGGACTCCCACTGAATAATTATAGGAATCTGGGGAACCTCCCACTGAGTTGTTACTGAAAGTTGGGGGCCTAACCTATTAACATTACATAATTTTCTAAGCACTTGCGGACCCCTTGATGAGACGTAGTTGACCCCAGGAGTCCCCTGACCACAAGTTGGGAACCACTAAATTAGGCAACTAAACATGGTATATGAGATGCACACACTACCTTTGATTACCTCCTAACATGGCAATTACATCTGCTACTTAATCTGGGATAGTGCAATGTGGGACACAGAGATTATTAATTGTATACAGCACGCTCCAAGCTCTTGGAGTATGCTGGTGTTTAAAAGGCTGCAAATACCCTCATATCTTGTCTGCGTGCAGACATGACAATGTACATTTCTCTCCTAGTAAGGTGAAAGGCACCATTGAGCCAACTATTAGCAGAACAATGCACAATGGTGTCAGAGCTAGCACACAAAATTGATGTTACAATTTGATCTGGCCCCCTGTCTGGATGTCCTGCAAGTACGTCCAGTTTGCCATTTAGGTGCCCCCCCAGGTGAGTACATGATATTATTAGGGATGTTTTCTCTGAGTCCAGTTTGGTTTGGGTCACAGCTGTAGCTGTGATTTGCTTGGTACTGGTAGTGGGCCATTGCATAGCTGTCATTGCTGTGTAGTTTTAAGTGGTAAACCATTTAGGATGGATTACTTTGTTTGTTAGTTTCACATGCAAGACATTTCAAATTTGGTGTACTATTCTGGTTTTGTTAATGGTGGAACAGTGCCTTCTGGGAGTTGTAGTGCTGTCAGTTTCCAGGACTTCATATGCCCTTCCCAAACACTGTGGCCCAAGGTGGGTACACCTGACATGTGGCATGACAGTGAGGCATATTTGGAGCTTTGGACAGAGAGGTGGTGGGTGATTAGGTCATTGGGGTGGGGAAAGGTGATGAATGAGCATGCAAGAGAAGACTGTTTGATGACATGCATTTTGTTGTGACTTACCCAACTCCACTCCCCCTGGTATTCCTGTCAGGCCCTCGGGATGCAGGATGTCCAAGACCTTCTCCTCTCATGATGTGAACTGTGGGGGGTGCGTGGGGATCCACCACCAGTCTTGAGGACCGCCAGCTGGTGTCTGGATGCCATGGAATGTACCTTCCCCCAAGGTAGTTCCACCTCTTCCTGATGTCCTCCCTTGTGCGTGGGTAGCTGCCTACTGCATTCACCCCATCGGCTATCCTTTGCCACAACTCCATTTTCCTGGCTGTTGATGTTTGCTGGACCCATGCTCCAAATAGATATGGCTCTACCATGACAATTTCTCACTCATCAGTGAAATGTGGGTGTTTTTGTGGGGACATGGTTGTGGTGCTAAAGATAGTGAGATAATAAATAGAAGGATGAATGATGTTTGTGATGAGGCGTGGGTGCTGTGATGTGAGGAGGTGATGGGTTTTGTGTATTGTGTGGAGTTGTCAATTGTGAGTTGTGTCTGTTGTGCAAACGTGGGATGAGTGCTGAGTGTTATGTGTAATGTTGCCTATAGTTTGTTTTGCTATTTTGTTTGGTTTATCCTCTCTTGGGCTGTGAGTGGTGTTATGGTTGCAAAGGATTGTGGGTTGTGTAGAGGAGTGTTTTATAGTGCAGTGTGTCGGTCTGTTCTGCCTGGGTGTGGCTGGAGCACGGACCCATGCCCATGAGAGGGCTCTCCTCCCAAAAAAATAAAAACAGTAATAGCAATACTTCCTGGTGACTAGTGGGCCACTCAACAAAAAAAGTACACACAATTTTTCCTGGCAGCTAGTGGGCTTTCTGCCTCCTTGGAGGACAGATTTCAGGTAAACACTACCTATGTGTCCCCTTTGGTGAGGCAGAATAGCTGATCTGCCACACTGGCCCATGCCTGGGTGTGGGGAGAGGTGTAGTACCCCATAATCAAGGATCCCCGGTAATCTAGTGGAGTGCATCCCTGCTTGGGGATCTCATGCCCAGCACAATCCCCAAGCAGAGATTAACTAGGTAGAGATAGTTGTAGAAATGGGGCATTGTTCTTTTTCAAACACTGCCTCTCCCTTGTTGATTGGTCCTTGGGGGACAGGATTATGACTACCCGAGCCAATCTAAAGTGAAAGCAGACACCACCATTAGCACTATTTACTTTAACTTTTGATTTACTGTGATGTCAGAGCACTGTGCATGCTGGTGCTACAGCAAAACAAAACAAAAATGAAACTCAGTATGCAACGGAAAATCTTCTCTACTGTCCCAAGTTTGATTTCTGAAAAGAACATTATTTCGGTGATTTCATCAGAGCTGTTTATTTCAGCTACTGAGAATGACTCGTTGATGTCCTGCACACTATGAAGGTAATGTGTTCCCAATCAGAGACTTCAACTAGCATACTGGATGTATAAATGTTAATGTCGCCTAAGTCCCCCAGTCAGGCCTCATTGAGTGAGGACTAAGCCCCTTTAGCCATCCTCAGACTTAAGTTAAAATCTAAAAGCAGTAGAGCCTATGTCAGAACTTCACAGCACCATAACAAGTTTGGAGAGAAATCTGTAAATGCTATATACATAAAACAGCCATTTCAGTTAAAAGCAAGTTCAAGATACAGAGGTTGGAGTCTGGAGTCTGAACTGGAATATCAGAAATTCCAAGATGGCTGCCAGAATGCTGTGCTTGTGTTGCTAATTTGAAGCCAAGTTCTAATATTCAGTGCGCTCCATTTCAGAACCACACACTTCACCTGAGAGAATTCACCAGTAAGCAGCAATTCTGTTTGCGTGGTGAAAGTTAGTCAGGGTAGCGGCATTATGGTGAGGCATCATTTTAGTTCCTTCAAGTCTCACGTATGTTGCGAGGTGAGTAGTGTCTCATTTTTTAGTCTGCCAAGTTCTGGAAAATTTTTGAAGTAGCATCTCAAAAAGGGAACGGTATTTAGTTAGAGAGCAGCGCCTCCCCTTAAGATTATAAACAGTGTTATTTGTAAACAAGGTTAAGAGTGAAGTGAAATACCAAAAAGAACAAGCAGTGTCTCTGCTATTGTCAATGACAATATAACACTAATGAGAAACTAGCTCTGTGTAAATAATATAGCACTGTGTCTGCTATTGTGCATAACGATATAATGCTAGTCAGAAAACAAACTGTGTTAATAATTTACAGATTTAAAAAGTAAAAAAGACATCTTTGCAACAGTAAAAAAAAAATGCAAGTACTAATTCAAAAGAAAAAATAATAACAATATCTTACCTGAGAATCTGTTAAGAAGTCCTATTCTCTTTCTCCTTCTGTTCACGTTTCAGTATCTCTGGTGTTCTCAAGTTTTTCCTGAAAGAAAGTCAAGTGGTACACAAGTTATTTGAGTGAGATTGCCTGTTTCAGTAAGGAAACTATTTCCTGTTGTTCACACAGGAGTATTGACTGTAAGTACTACAAAAGTAAGTCCACAAAAAAACACTAATCTACATTTTTGTACACAGAAAAGAGGCAATAGTCTTAGGGTCTTATTGTGAAATTGGCGGTCCGACCACTGGACTGCCAGTACAGTGGTGAGGACGATGCCACCAAGCTGGCGGCCTCCCCAGTGTCGTTTTAGGATGTTCCCATGGGGCCAGATGGCAGAGATAGTGTGACTGCATTGGCTTCAGCTCTAAGGGAGAGCCGAGACCAATGCAGCCACACTGTATGCGCTGAGAACACAGTTGGAATGCGCACTGTTGCCATTTCAGACAGTGCTCATTCTGACTGTGCTGACAGGGGGGCCTCTGCACTGCCCACAACATGGGCATGGGCCCCCTTGTGGCCCTGTCTCTGCCTTTCCACTAGTCTTTTTATGCCAGTGTCCCTACCATGAAAAGGCTTGTGGAAAGCCAAGTTGTGATCAGCACAGTGGTGGCGACATTGGCACTTCCATGCTTGACCACGGCTTTCGCCACTGCTGCAGGATCCAAGATCCTGGCGTTGGGCGGCGGTCCTGTGGCGGTCCGACCTCCAGCATCCTAATCTGGTCTCACTGCCAAGGATGCAGTGGTCGGACCGCAACTGCAGGTTTCGGCGATCATTGGACTGCCTTACTCATAATTGGGCCATTAGTCTCTTGGGGTAGGCACGATGAAAGAGTATTCATATGTTTAAATAGCACAAATAGCATAATTTAATATTAAGGATGTTTTATCAAAAGTAATGTAGGAATGTATATGTTATTTTATATATATTTATATAGTTTATATTATTTATATATTATATATATTTACATATATATATAAAATACTTTTTTTTTTTTAGCAGCTCCTGTAATCCTTTAAGAAGCACAGCATTTAACTCATTAAAAATATCAAGGTAGCTGGGTGTGAGGATACAACAAAGGAACCAAAGACAGACCAGGATGTCTTTTGTCTCTCTCCCGATTCCCTTTCTCCCCTTTGAGCATATCCATTTCTTCAATGTTCTTGGAATGCAAAGAGGTTCAGAACGGGGCATAGGGAAAAGTTAGCATTCTGCTCCCCTGCAAAACAGGTGAGAGCCTCTGACACCTTTTCAATAAAAGGCGTGGTCTCATGTTATTCGTTATCTGTTCAGCTTAGAATGCTATGATCTATTGTCATTTTCAGGGTAGCTATAAATACCCATCTGTTCTATAACTTTCAGAGTAAGAACCATGGTAAGAGACAGAATGGTTTTCCTAATAAATGTTATCATTCATTCATGCATGCAGTGATTCCATTGCTTTCTAACATCTACTCAGCTTTTCTCATTGCACTTACACTATACATTCTTTCAGCTATCACCCATTACTGAAACATCTCCCTTCCACAACTCCCTTATTGCTAACTTACCCCATGACACATTCACTCCCATCCTTCACGTTGCTTCTTTCTTTCTTTTGCTGCACTCCTTTCATCTAGTGCCATTAACATTCTTAATTAGTTGATTTGCCTCCTTCAATGTAATCTCTTTGATTCTACTCAAAAGGAGTGGCACATGGGCACAGGTGATCATTAACTCAATGGGCCGTCCCTTGTCAGCCTTTGCAGATTTTGGACGATCTCCTTTGGAAATATTAGTCTTCAAAATTAAGTCTGGTGGCCTTCAGTTCGATTTGCTCTATAAACTCAAAGTCCGAAAACATCCTTTGTGACATGATGTGTAACCTTCCGTTCTGCTGGTTCTATCTGCCTGACATCTCAGGGCATCAATGCTCATGGCATGGTCTGGCAGTAATACTTTCCTTTATGACAACACATTTATTTTTAGTAAAGGCCACACACATATTCAGAATCTAATCATCATATTTATTCATACTGACTGTACTTTTTTGGAATCCATTTTGATGCAAGTTATCTTAACATGTAACCAGATCAGAGTAACATGGATTTTATTTTATTACATGCCTTATCAGTGTCTACTAGTGTCTTGTTTTTTTTTCTGTCCTCCATAGGTGTTTCATCATTGCATTCTTTAAGTCAGAATAGGCTCATTGTTTATTGCATTAGACTGTTAGTCAACTGAACCTAATTAGATGTTGGCCTCGAATATGGGGACTGAGATGGTGGAGAGATTCTCCTTACCTGACAGACCAGACTAATGCTACATCCAAGGTCACCCAATGGTTATTCCTTTGTTGAGAGCTGGGAAACTTGGGAGTCTACCTGCTCTTAGAGACCACCATCTTCAGATTGGGTCATTTGGTGGAAACTGATATGGAGAAAATGTCTAAAATCTTCTTTCTTGTTTTAATTGTGGTTCTTTAAAAATAAAAGACCAGACCCTGTCCTGACTTTGCTGAGAGAACACTTCTTCTCAACTCTGCTGATTTCCCCTGCCCAGACCATTGAGTGTTGAGCTTCATGATTAAGCACTCATACTTTTTCTCTTGAACAATAAAGTTGTTTCACCTGATTTTTACTGACTGATTTAACTTGTAACCTGGCCTAAATTGTTAATAAAGAAGGTTTGGATACCACCCTCTCCGTCATTGTTATGGAGCCACATTGGTTTCTGTGTACTTGAAATGTATTGCATTGTTAGCTCCTTTTAAACTTCAAGTCGACAATCAAAGGTTCATATGATCAAGGGGTTAGTCTCTTTGATGACTTTTCTAAGAGAATGAGATTAAAGAACTTCTGCTCTATCACATTCAAAATAATGATGCTGACAGAACATCCACAATGCTACTGTTCTGGCAAAATTATATCTACTGAGACCCCCTGGCACGAATTCAGAGGGAGGCTACATAAAACTAACTTTTCTTTTTTTTGTATGTTTTGCATTATTTATGAATTTCACATTTTTCAGATTACGATGGATATACCTGCTTGTGATACGCTAACCTGAAATGAAACTCATATTGTTAATGAAGGGCTCTAAAGGGCACAGCCAATTTGTTCCATTATAAAGCCTTTTACACACTAATTAAATTACATATAGTATATTTCATTAATTGCAGATATTTTTTTAATGGCTCACAGATTACCACAGTAGGTAATGGTTTTAGTGTTGATTAGCCCTTCTGGCAAACTGTCAAGATAGTAAATTTGCACTGTGATAATACTTGTTGGGCCCCTTAATAAAGATATCATTTACTAGGTTTGTTTTACATTTTTAATTTTATAACTGTCTGTTGCCTTGTGGGACGTTTACACTCAGTACAGCAGGAATGAGTTGGTTATGGTGACAAGCCAATGATAAAGGCTATTAGTTCATGGAGAAAAACCATGTCCAGTGCCATGAGTCAGATCTGTTTACTACGAAAGTTATGACAAAATGACAGGCTGCAGATAGGTATTTTGTTACATGAAAACACACAGATTACTATAGTAGGAAGGGTTTTGGTGTTGAAATAATGGTTAAGCGACTTAAAGTTCAACTCTAGCAACAACCAATATCCTTGTCAGGTTGAACCGAAAAAAGTCACCAAATTAACCTGTGCTTAACTCTCTGATAGCTTGGCACAAAAGCAGTCCGGTTTAATTTAAAGACAATGTCTATATATTTGCAGCATACAAACTAATAGAGTAAAAACACAACTCAATAAAAATCCCATACCAATTTAGAAAAATAGATTAAATCTTAATAAATAAAATTATAGCAACAAAAATCCAATCAGTAGATTTTAAATTTTAAAGTTTTAAGTAAACAGCACTCAAAAGCACAGTCTTCTGGTAGAAGGGTGTCCTTGTGAATCTTCCTTATGTCCAGGAGTGTTGTGATGAGTGCCTCTTGAGGTCTAATATTTATATCTTGTGCCATGCTTTGTGTGGGGAACTCCCTAACCTACCATCACCATTGAGTCTGGAAAGTTCTCCAACTTTCACTGGTTAAGGCTCTAAACTGCCTGGGGTATCAAAAGGCAGGGCAGGCCTGGTATCAGGTTCCTTTGTGTGCTGTTAGTAAACACCTGTGAAGTGTAAATGGGGCTTGGTACAATTTCACCCTTCGTCCTACCAGGATGGCCCACCTTGTCCATACCTATGCACCATTTTGTGCCACTATCTGAAAGCAATACACAAACCCCACCAGCAGAGCTCTTCACAGTTATGTGACCCAGGGTAGAGGCCGAAGGCACAGTTGGTTGGGACCAGAAAATGCCACCTTTCTAAAACTGCAAAAAGAACAGATGATGGACAGAATGCTTGTTTCTGGTTCAGGGAGGAACTGGCTTAGCGGTTTGGGCTGGACTGTTCCCATAGAGAGCAGGGTGAAGACTGATTTGCATATGGCTGGGTCCAAACTGGGGTGGTGTGGTGGGCAGAAAAACAATGGGTTAAACCCAAATCTTTGTGACTAGGGCTGAATGTTTGGATTGTTCTGCATTCTGTCCATCATCTGTTCTTTTTGCTTTTGTCATCCTAAGTGGGAAGGGTATGCCCATACGTGGGCCCCGGGCTCACTGCACCAATGGTTTCAAGCTAGCCTGACTGCTGAGTGGTAATACCCTGAAAACAACCCAGGATGCTTGTTTCCAGTCCAAGGAGGACATGGCTCGGCAGTTCGGACTGGGCTGTTGGGTTGGCGTGGTGGGCAAAAAACAATGGATTAAACCCAGATCTTTGTGACTGGGGGTGAATGTTTGCATTGATCAGCATTCCACCCCTCATCTCTTTGTTTTACCTTTCTAAAAGTGTTTCTTTGAAAATTGTATTTTGAAATCAGATTTCACCATTAAAGAGGATTTTAAATTACAATTAATTTCACTGTGAAATGCCTATCTCTATCTGATTCCAATCCAAAGTGAGCACTTATGAAATGTAATTAGGTAACCCACTGTTAGTCAATGGGAGGGATAGGCTTTAGAACACTGAAAAATGCTGGTAGGAGTTTTTCACTGCCAGTGTAAAAAAAAACGTTTTTAAAATATAATGCACCCTGCCATATGAGCTTTTAGGGACTACCTTATGGTTGATTTATAAGTATTAAAAAGGAAGGTTTAGGCCTGGCAAAAGGTTTATTTTGCCAGGTAGAAATGACAGTATAAAACTGTGCACACAGGCTACAATTGCAGGCCTGGGATATGTATTACAGAGCTACTTTGGTGGGTGGCACAATGAGTACTGCTGCCTACTATTAGCATGTAATTTATAGTCCCTGAATACGTTTAGTCCCATTTGATAGGGAGTTACAAGTAAATTAAGTGTTATAATTAAGTGTAGTTCAATGTTGCCATGTTTGAAGGAAAGGGCACAAGCACATTAGCACTGGCTAGCAGTGAACAAAGTCCTCAAGCAAACAAAAACAAATTCAGCAAACAGGAGGGGTGAGGGCAAAAAGTTTAGCGGAATACCATGCCAAGGATGTCTGGTCTAACAGTCACCCCCTTACAATCCCTGGGAGTAGAAGATTTTCATTGTGATATTCCTTGTTCAGTCCCTTGAAAGATGAAGTATATTGTTTTTCCAGTTGTAATTATGAGCAAGTTTGTAAGTGTAGGGCTGTACACATGAGAGTTACCAAATTATACACACTTCAGTAGGCTTATGTTGGTTATGGTGTCACGTTTGATTGGAAAAGTTATGTAAAGTATAGGTTTCATCTGTTCATTAGGAAAAGTTATAACAAAGCCATTAGACCTGGCTTGCTTATTGTGAATATCTTGTGTTAAAGACAATTGACCTATAAGGTTGAGTTATTATTACACTGTTCTTGAGATTGTAGGCAGGTATTTTGTTACATGGAATCTCACAGATAGCTGTAGCAGGCACAGGTTTTGGTGTAGGTGGTGTAGATGGCCCATTCTAACAATTCGTGGGAATAGACGAATTTTACTATCATAATCTTTTATACATTTGTTTAATATTATAATCCTTTATATTGTTTTGACAGCTGTCATTTTATACATATTTCTAATACCTGTTTAGCTGATTAGTTGCCATGTAGGAAAGTTATGCTCAATTCAGCATGTCTAATTTGGTTACACTGAGATGCCACTTATTGACCAGATTGATTAATTGGAAAAAGTTTTTTCATGTGCCATAGATATGATCTGTTTATTGTGGAAACTTCTTACAAAAGCAGAATGCCTTATACATTGATTATGAAACACATATGTAAAAGGCAATAGGCCCTTTGAAGATGGGTTGATATTGCACAGTGTTAAAGCCTGCAGATATGTATTCTGTTACTCGAAATCTCGGAGTTTACATTGTAGGCAAGGACTTGTGTGTTGATTGCTCCTATTAACAAGCTGTAGAGGTAGAGGAATTGCATTGTAATATTTCTTGTTAGAATATCTTTGGAAGGCATGGCAGGCTTAGTTGTTTGCCAAATTTTATAATGAGAAAATACATAAATGCATGCCAACACACACACACACACACACACACACGCATATACACTGTCTCACAGAGGTCGTACTTCCGCCGTTCACTCTCTTGGCCTTGTGAGTAATGGCATTTGTATTATCTAATCTGCACATCTGCTCAAACCTGAGTGTGCGTCAGTGCTGTGGCTGATAAGTACATTTTTTAATTCAATTTTTTCTTTTTATAGATCCCCTTTGATTTATTTACTTCTTTTTTATTTTAATTTAAATCATACTACAGCTCTCCAGACAGTGCAAATAGACTGCTTACCTGCAGGTCATTACATCTACAGCACACCACATCCCGCACGGATATTGCATCTAAACCAGGTAACAATCATGGAATGGTATTGTCAATAGTGTAGCATTGCTTTAGCATTCCAGGATGGAAAACACATTGAGCCCAAATGTGCTAGCCGTGCCATTTCCTACATACATTCTTTTAAATTTTCTTCCATGTGAGTTTGTGTGTGTATTTTATTTAGAGAGTGTAAGAGGGTGAATGCAAGAATGAGTCAGTTGGTAGATTAATTTACACAGGATCTCTGACAAAATATCAGAGCCAACAATATCATGACCAAATATATTGTGTAAAAAATATTGCTTTCCTATACTTATAATGGTTAGTACACAAATACTGCAAAAAAATAATTTTGTTCTATAATCTATCTCTATATATATATATATATATATATATATATATATATATATATATATATATTTATATAGTTTAAAATAGTGAATTGTAAATATGTTAATATATAACATTAATATAATGTAAATTACATTTCCTATTGAATACTATAAAAGTATGCTTTATCAACACACAAACACATTGTTATTAAAACCATATATTATACATTATATTAAAATTGTTAATTTTTTTATGTATTATAAAAATATGTATATATATTTATATTGATAATATTTTCATATATATATATATATATATATATATATATATATATAACAAGTCAATTGCAAAACATTAAAAAAAATTACCAAATTAAAACAAATATATAGAAAAAGTTTAAATCCAGAAAAAATCATCTACTTTAAAAATTATAAAAATAATATATAGATATATTTTAAAAGTAAAATAAGAGCAAATAAAAAGAATAGATATACATGAACAATATTAGGAAAAGTCTGAGCAACATTAGGGAAAGCATTGAACTTTGGAGGGGTATGATTTGCTACTCCCACTCCAGCCTGTGCAACATTAGGGAAAGCATTGGACTCCTAGGACTAAAATTTACTATTCCCATTCTAGTCTGTGTAACGGTGGGGAATGTGTTGGACTTCGTAGGGGCAAGATTTACTATTTCTCTCCAGGCCTCGCAACAGTAGGAAAAGCACTGAACTTCGGAGGGGTAAAATTTACAATTCTCACTCCAGTCTGTTCAACAGTAGGGATAGCGGTGGACTGTGAAGGGGCAAGATTTACTATTCCCACTCCAAGTAGGGAAAACTGACATCTGAAGTGTAAACTTTACTACCCCCAGTATCCCCACTCAAGTCTGCAACAGTAGGGAAAACATTGGAATTCAAAGGGATTAGATTTCCTATTCCCACTCCAGTCTGTGCAACAGTAGGGAAATGTGTTAAACTTTGGGGGGCCATAGTTTAGTATTTGTACTGTAGTCTGTACAACAGTAGTGAAAGCGTTGGATTTCGCAGGGGTAAAGATTGCTATTTCCACTGTAGACTATGTGACAGTAGAAAAAAACATTGGACTTCGGAGGGTTTAAATTTACTATTGCCACTGCAGTCTATACAACAGTAGGGAAAGCGTTAAACATCAGAGGGGGGGGGGGGGGAAATACTTTTCCCACTCCAGTCTATGCAGCAGTAGGGAAAGGGTTGCAATTCATAGGGGTAGAATTTACTAGTCCCGCTCAGTTGATGCAACTGTAGGGAAAGCACTTCACTTTAAACACAAAACATATCTAAATAACCCCATTAATTTACAACAAATATAAAACTCTTAATAAGAACAAAACTAACTAATAAATAAATAATATATAGAAATTAAAAAAAATAAACAAGATTATTAAAGATTTGAATAATTATCAATAACATTTTCCTTTTACTAAATTACCTTTCCACACTGTACCTCCACAAACCTAGCAACCCACAAGTAAAATAATACTAAAATGAATAAGTATAACATAATTAAGTTAATTATTTAATGCTTTACTAACTTCCTACCCTAACACCCTACACACCCAATATCACCCATAAAATTGATTTGACAACGATATTCATGCATCAAGATATTTGTGTATCATGATTTTTTTCCCAATATTTCTGCAAGTCAATGTTTAAAACTCAATATTTTGCCAAACACCATTTATACATGAGTGCAATGAAAGGATAAGCATATGATGACTTATTAAAGACCTAAACCCATCAGTTCCCAAAGAGGCACTTCAGCTTATAAATCAGATCTGTTGTCACTATCATGGCTTGTTCACTCAGGCAGAGCATTGACAGATTACATTGCCCATTCTCAGTTAGGGATTCAGGAACCTCAAAGTCCTGAATCCCTAACTAGCTGGCGGTTTCAAGACGCCCAGACTCGGGGTGGTGGTTGGTCTGACTGCCACATTATGACCCTGGCAGTCAGACTGCTAGAGGACTGCCATCTCCACCAGGATCTCTGATCCCGACGGGCTGATGGCAGTCTTGGTTGTGAGTCAGCGCCACCCTGCTGATTACAAACATTTTCTTTGTCAGCCTTTTCATGGCAGTTGGACTGCCATGAAAAGGCTGGTGGAGAACAAGTGCTGGGGGCAACAGGGGGGCCCCTGCACTGCCCACCACTTTATCATGGGAAGTGCGGGCCCCCCCTCCGGAGCACCATCGGAATTCACACTGTCTGGTTAGTAGACAGTGTGCATTCTGAGAGTGCTCGCCCCCCCCCCTGTGGTACAGCATTGGCCTCGGCTCCATGCAGAGCAGAGACTATTGCCGCCACACAGTTTCCGCTGGTCAGCCCCGTGGAAACCTTGTAACAGAGGTGGTGGGGAGACCGCCAGCTCTGGGGTGGTCTCCTTACCAAGGGTCTGGCGGCCAGGTTTTCCAACTGGCAGACTCACAATCAAGCCCTAAATCTTCTGCTTTGTGGCAACAGATTTTCTGATTTTTGCATACTAGGAGTGAAGTCTTTGCAGATCTCAAGAATATTCCTGCCATAAATTTCTCAGGCGTAAAATTTCTAAATTATGTTATGCCTCTTTGTTGACTATGTTCTGCTTTGAAATGCTCTCAGTATTGTGACACAAGTCTTCTTTAACTTTCTTTTTGCAAGGCAGAAGCGGCTTCCGCAGATGTCACTGGGGGAATCGGGAAGACGATGGGTGAAATGACTGATTTTTTTTTTTTTTTTTTTTTTTTTTTTTAATAACACCTGTCCTGCCATTCCTGCTGACTCCTGCAGCCTGGCTCATCACTCATCATCTTCTGGTGTCCCAGCATTTACTGGGACACAAACACAGGCTCCCCAGCAATCTGCCACTGCTTTCTTGCTAAACCTAGCATGAAAGCAGCATCAGGATTGGTCTGAGAAGCTCGGACTGCCACTCAGACACAACTCTGGGGTCTTTGCAGTTTCTCCAGCCTGGCTTTGTATACAGCCGGGTTGGAGAAACCTAAGCGTGCATGTGTGTTTGTCTGTCCTAAGACGGCCTGCCAGATACACATGCACACTTAGGTGCCATATCTCCTCCTCCCTCCCTCCCATGACAAAGCCCCGCCCCTCCCTGCACTGTTGGCTGAGCCAGCAGATGAAAGCTGTAATCAATAATAAACTATTGTTTTATTTTTCATCTCCTGGCTCTTAGCCAAGGGGCCGATGCCCCTCCACCATTGCGAAGGAGCTGCCCCTTTTGTAAGGGTGTTGTAAGGGCTTGGCAACGTGTTTGTAAACTCAAAGAAACAGTATGTGAATTTGGATTTAAGGCAAACCATGCTACAGTTTACTTTTCTTGAACAAATTTGAGATCAATGTCCACAGTGTCACTGAGCCTTGCTTTCCCCCAATTCTTTATTGCACCCACTTAAAGATTTTTTTGTTTAAATAAGTATGTTTGTCTGTAGATGTCTTATTTATAAAACACCACATATTGTATTTTCTTTAAAAATATGTTCTAATGTTGTTAGCAATTGACTTTCGTTAAAACATTTGAGTTGTAGAATATCAATTCATCTCCCAAGGATATCCCTTTATAGTCTGCATTATTGAGTCTGAAATGTCTTTCTCTCTGATATATTGCTTTATTTCTTCTGTTTTATTTATTGTGTTATTTGTCATTGTATTTATATGCCAGTCCTATTATCGATTCTTCGGTCCTGATTAATAATATTTTTATCTATTTGTTTTAATGTTATACTTTTTAACATGCACTGCCATTTTACCTCCCAAAGGGCAGCTGGAGCTCATCGAATATACTGTCTAAAATGAAATATTATTTAGCATGTACTAGAACACACAGATTTTAAATAAGCTTTGGTAGTCAATGTGATGAACAGGGCTCACAGTGTAAGATCACTGGCCTGATAAGAAATCAGAATTTCATACCAGGCTGTTGCTTCCAAAAATCTGGTAAAGCGAGGGTCGAGTCAGTTTTGGGTCTCAAAATTCTATGGCACGTGCCTAATTGATAGTAAGACTGACTGTACACCAGTTCAACTTTAATATAATTCTGCCAGCCTTTAAGGGGCACAAATCAACCTTGCTATCTCCCTAATTCATGACAGACAGGTCATGTGGTGGGAGCCTAGCTTGAGAGAATCCCTAGGCCTGTAGATTCAACCTTTTGTGGGTCGTGGGCACTCACCAACAATTTATAGCCCTACTAAAGTCTAATTTATTTTCCATATAATCGCCTTTCGATATTGCCATGAAAGCTGGGATGCAGCAGTGATGTGTATCCAAGTCACATCCATTAGATAAGGCAGCAGAACAAAGCCAAAAACAATTTTCGTTGAAATGACTGGGCATTGGTACAAAATGTGTCTTTCGCCGATGGCAGTAACGCCTATCATATCATGAGCAGCTGAGTGGGGGCCCTCACCTGAATCTATTACTCTGCCGCTCTCACTGCAATTAACACATTTTCGCTGTCCTTCGTCCCAGAACATTTATGCATATTAGGGACCTTTAGAGATTTCACTTCTCACCCCAGCTTTCTATCTTTCACAATTTTGGGAGGCAATTTCTCACTCTTTTTTTCGTGAGCTAAAAATTCATAACGAGCACATTCATGCATAAGCAGGCCAGAAAGGCTGACCATTTCTAGTCAGAAGCACAAAAAAAGGCAACAACAGCAAAACAAAAAAAATCCTGCCTGGCCATTTTGAGCCCATGCAGATAATAGGCATGTCACTTGAAATCCGCACGCATTTGGCATCCAGAAAGGAAAGTAATACACCACAATGATATCTTTCATCATGGAGAGAAGTCGGAAACACAGGGAGCATGTCGAGTGTGGTTATCATCATCTCTGCTTTCTATTCCCGGTGCACAAATCATTTCATGCCTCCCACAACAAAAACTCCGAGGCCGGGTTTCAAAAGCAATTTCAGCAGGAAAATAAGGTGCTTTTCTTCAATTTTTGAGCCATTTGTACAAGGTTAGTGTTGTTTACCCACCTGGTACACTGATATTTACATACCTCTTTAAAGGAAAATTGGTAGGTATGATTTATGGAGTACTGTGAGAGCACAATTTTCCTTGTAGTGCACCTAATACGAAAGGGCACTTGCAAAGGTCGTTCTGGCCATACAAATACCAAGTCTTCTCTTTGGAATAAGTTAGGCTATTCATTTTTCATGACGAAATGTCAGCAGTAGCCTTCTCCGGGGGTTACTTTATGCAGATAGAGGCCTAAGACTTTAATCTTCCAGCAAAAGAATACTCTGCAGGAACTGTTCGCAGTCCATCTATCACATTTAAGACATGTAATTTGTTTATGTTTAAATGCAAAGCCAGGGCTTGCAGTGAGCAAAACAACTGTTAGGAGGGTTGCTTGGGGCTGAACAATAGATTGAAAATGTGTGACCTACACTCTTTTGATAACTCCTTGCAGGTTAAATGGTGATTGTGCATTTCTGTGGTTGTCTTTTGCCATCAGATCCGAGCATGGGACTTCCCCCATATTTTCCAAAGTCATACGGCACGCCTCCCTCCACCATGTTCTGTTAGAGCATTGAGTGAAAAACTGAGACATTTCCTGAAAGAAAGATTTAGCACAACAAATAACAGAAATAAGAAACAAGGGGTTCAGCTCAATGTAGTTTGTTCATCGAGTGTAATGACTTTCAAAAATGTGGAAACTTCCTTAAGTGGTTGTCATATGGGGTGTGTGTCTCCCAATGAGTATACTAGGGGCTTTGCTATCAGCAGTACAACAGGTGCACTGGAACCAAGGCCCAGAGGTGTGAGGGACCTGCTGCTCCCCAACTATGACTGTAATGAAAATGACCTCCTCTCGTAGCAGTTTTCTTTTTTTGTTTGATTAAGGCCCATGACTTACTTCCTGTGTCCCTGGAGCCTAAAGCAATGGTACCAAGGTTTCTGATGTCTTTTTTTTCCTCAAAATCAGAACCCCATGTAAGGACAATTTTATGATGCCAAACAACAACAAAGTGCTTTGTGTAAGGGGCTGAGATAATTGACAAGAGTTACATCTTTAATTAACGAAGTTTAGGCAAGTGCAGCTTTATCACAAAGGTTTCACTTTTTCTGAAGGGTGAATGCTCAAGCCAGATAAGTAAGCCATGTTTCATCATTTCGTAGCTTCTCAGCAAAAACTACAAAATGAATTATGTTTACTGGTAAATGACACACCCTGTGTTGTAGTGAGGTGACACCTGGATACAGAAAAAAAAGATGAATATGACTTCTTTCTCATTAGCTGCTGAAAGAGACAGCACCTAGTACTGGATTGAGGCTTAAAGAGGCAGCAAATGGTAGTGGCTTGAGCACTAAAGCCCATATTTATACTCCGTTTGCCCTGAAATAGTGTCTTTTTTTTACACTAATTCAGCGCAAACTTAACTCTATATTTATATTTTGACTCTAGACCTGTCTAGCACCAACATATTGGAGTTAATGTCATTTTTTGAATGCATGGAACCACCTTGCATCAATGAGATGCAAGGCGGGCGTTCCCATCCAAAAAATGACTCTAAGGCCCAAGTGCCTTATTTATCCTCCCATGCAAAAATGGTGCACAGGAGGGGTGCTTGCCTAAATAATGGCGCTAAGCCTGCTTAGTGCCATTATTTAACGCCTGGTTCAGGGCAGGCGTGAGGGGACCTGTGGACCCATTTCCATGGTCAAACACTATGGAAAGAGCCCACAGGTGCCCACCCAAGCCCCAGGAACACCCCCGCCCACACCAGAGGGACACCACAGGATGAGGGGACCCGATTCCAGATAACTAGGGAAGTAGAGGTAAGTATGTTTTTTTAAGTGCTATTGGGGGCCCTAAAATGGGTCCCCCTACATGGCACTGGGTGCAATGGCCATGCCCAGGGGACCCTTGTCTCCTGTACTGGCCATTGGGTGGTGGGCATGACTCTTGTCTTTTCTAAGACAGGAGTCATGTGGTATGGATGGTTTTGCGTTAGGAAATGACCCGAGGTGGATAGAGGCATTTTTATGCTTTAACCAGCCTAATGCCATTTTTTGGTGCAAAACCCCCTTCTCCCATACTATCACCCCCACCCGGCTAATATAATTTTTATTGACGCTAGCCCACCCTTTGCACAGGCTTGCGGGATTCCATAAATTTGGCATCCAGCTGGTACCATGGAATCACGCAAGCCGGCTCTATACTTTTTGATGAAAAATGCATTTGCACAGTTTTGCGTCAAAAAGTATAAATATGGGCCTCAACCTGGGATAGTCTGTAGCCAGTTACAGAGAGGTAAAGGCACAGAATCACTGTGCTAAGTAATTTATGCAACCAACCTGGAATAAAAGTAAGGACTATCCTGCTGTTGTGCTATATTCCCCTTGCGAAAAAAATGAGTTGGCAAATGAATTAGACAAAACCATCCCTCTAAAGGACAGTCAATAGAAATGGCATTTGGACGCTCCTTTCAAACAGCTACAGTTTTTCTGTATGGTGTTTTCACTGAACTTTGAGGACACAGCTGGAATGTGTTATTTTTTTCTAATATTGCTCATTTCTATTTGTTTGCATTATTTTCATAGGGACGTTTTCAGAGTGCCAATGAGGAGGGTGTCCCATTAAGGCTCACATATAAAATCACAAAGGGGAGTGTATTTTCAGGTCATAGAGAAAACATGAGAGGAAGCAGACAAGGCCTTCAGGAAGAAACAAAGGATCTGTTGAGTATGAAAGTGGATGGACAGTCCTTGCTTCAGTCTCATTCTAAAGACTGATCATTTCAATTATAAACATGAATTCGAAAGATGAAGCTATAAGAAAAGGTCCCTCAAACAGTTTATTAATGCTTACAAAATACAACACACATTAACACAAATTTCTCATTCAAGAAGATGACAGAGGACGGGATTTTGGATGCAGGAGATTTAATGCCTGCTCTTCTGAATTTTTTTCAGCCGGCCACAACACATTCCATTGCATTCATTTTTGGATCCACTATCGTCCTGCTTCTCAAGTTTGCCTAATATTTGCCTTGTTGCGACCAAGCGTATGCAAAATTATGATTTTACGTGTACCACGTTGAGCACATTGCATCTTTGTGAAGCTGTGTAAAAAGGGTTACCCCCAAAGGGTTATTTATTAACAATTTGGTAGATGCTTGGCACCTGTTTTTGTAGGGGGGTGCCTTTGTTTTTGGTCCTGGGCTCAGCAGCCTTCTAGGGAATCCTACCAAACCCAGACATTTCTGAAAACTAGACACCCGAGGGAGTCCAGTGAGGTGCGACTTGCGTGGATCCCCCAATGTTTTCTTACCCAGAATCCTTAGCAAACCTCAAATTTAGCTAAAAAATCAAATTTTTCCCACATTTCTGTGTGGGATCACCGCAGTGGGACACATTTCATACCACCCAATGTTCCCCTCAGTCTCTCGGTAAAAATGATACCTCATTTGTGTAGGTGGACCAAGTGCTTGTGAAAGGGAAGAGCCAAAAACATGTCGATATTGAGGGGGAACAAAGGAGGTCCAAAAGGGCAGTTTGCAAAAAAAAATTTTTAGGCTGACAAGTGCACCAGAATTTTTATCGGTATAGATGAAACAATGCTGGGTGGTAGGAATTTTGTGGATTTCTGAAGATTCCGGAAGGTTCCATCACAAAAACGTGGGAACAATTTGTGATTTCCAGCAAAGTTTGCAGGGGATTGTGGGGACAAAAATGGTGCGGGGTGCATGTGAAACACACCAGTCTGGAATCACCCAGATGTTTAGTTTTCAGATGTGTCTAGGTCTTGTGGATTTTTCTACATGGCAGCGTCCCAAAGTCCATAAAGTGCAGCCCTCACCATTCCAAGTGGGACGATTTTGAGAGTAAGCCAAGTTCTCACGGCCCAAATGTAAAACTAAAACCCAAAATAATCAAATGCCTTCTTGCTTGCTGTGGAATAAGATGTTTTAGAGTGCGGGGGAGGGCTGAAAGACTGTTACCCCCTTCAGTTGAGGTGGGGGCGTAACCAGGCCCATACTTGTTGGTAGCCACCACTCCAATATTTTTTGTATTTTTTTAAATTCCCTGGCATCTAGTAGACTTTCTGCCCCCCCCGGGTGTGGATCAGGGGTAATTGCCCCATCTCCCCACTAGTAGAACAACTTTGGCCCCATTTATTTGGGGTGGGGGTATGGCCACACCCCCACCCTTTTATTTTTGGAGAAAAAAAACTTCCCTGGCCTCTGGTGGGCTTTCTGCCCCCCTTGGGGCAGATGGGCCTTCCAAAAATAGGCCCGTCTGCCCCCAATGGGGGGCAGATATGGCTAACAGTAATGTGCTCCCATGGGGAGCGACCCTTACCCAAGGGGCTGCCTCCCTAAAGAAAACACACGCATACACACACACCAATCCCTGGTGTCTAAGTGGTTTCTGCACCCATGGGGGCAGATTGGGCTCATAAAAATAGGCCAATCTGCCCCCAAGGGGGGCAGAAATGGTCTAAATACAATTTGCCCCCCAGGGGAGCGACCCTTGCCTAATGGGTCGCTCCCCATCTCTAAATAAAAAAAATAAAAAAAACACGAAACAAAAATTTGCCCTGGCGCCTAGAGGTTTCTGCCAACCTGGGGGCAGATCGGCATAATAACTATAGCCCGATCTGCCCCCGGGGCGGGCAGAAATGGCCTAAAATAAATTTTCCCCACCCCCCCGGGGAGCGACCCTTGCCTACGGAGGTGCTCCCCTTGCGTGACTTTGGCGCAAAAAAAAAATCCCCGGTGCCTAGTTGTTTTTGCCCCCATTGGGGGCAGATTGACCTAAAATCACCTGATCTGGTCTAAATACAATTTGCCCCCCAGGGGAGCGGCCCTTGCCTAATGGGTGGTCGCTCCCCATCTCTAACAAAACAAACAAACAAAAAAGAAAACACAAAAAAAACATTTGCCCTGGCGCCTAGAGGTTTCTGCCCCCCCTGGGGCAGATCAGCCTAATAACAATAGGCCGATCTGCCCCCACGGAGGGCAGAAATGGCTTAAAAATAAATTTGCCCCCCACCTCCCCACCCCCCCGGGGAGCGACCCTTGCCTACGGGGTCGCTCCACTTGCGTGACATTGCCGCAAAAAAAAATCCCCGGTGCCTAGTGGTTTCTGCCCCCTTTGGGGGCAGATTGACCTAAAATCGGCCGATCTGCCCCCTAAGGCGGCAGAAATGGCCTAAATACAATTTGCCCCTCCAGGGGAGCGACCCTTGCCTAAGGGGTCGCTCACCATCTGTAAAACAACAACAACAACAAAAAGGTCCCTGGTGCCTAGTGGTTTCTGCCCCCCTTGGGGGCAGTTCGGCATAATTAAAATAGGCTGATCTACCCCCAGGGGGGCAGAAAGGGCCTAAATATAATTTTCCCCCTAAGGGAGCGACCCTTGCCTAAGGGGTCGCTCCCCACCTCTAAAAACAAAACAAAACAAAAAACAAAAAAATGATCCCTGGTGCCTAGAGGTTTCTGCCCCCCCAGGGGCAGATTGGCCTAATAATAGGCCGATCAGGGGGGGCAGGAAAGGCCTTAAAAAAAATGCCCCCCCCTGGGAGCGACCCTTGCCCAAGGGGTCGCTCCCTTATGCCAATTTCCACATAGAAAAAGATCCCTGGTGTCTAGTGGATAGATTGCAATCTGGCTTTTGAAACGCTCAGAGAGACTTCAAAGGGAAGGAAATTCATTTCCTTCCCTTTGAAGCCTCTCCGGCCTCCTCCATGTGATCGGAAGAGAAATGCTTCCAGCGCGATGGAGGAGGCCTCTGTGATTGTCAGCGCGCGATGCGCACTGCCGTCACAGGTGGGGGAGCGGGGGTGGAAGATGAAGGGATTCCCCTTCCATCCACGACCGGTGGGTGTGGGGCCCATGGGGGGAGCGCTAGCGCTCCCCCTGGTTCCCGGGTGCAGGATGAGGCAATCTTGTCCAAGGCACCTGGTAATCGGTGCCTTGGACGAGATCACCTCGTCCAAGGCACAGTAGCGGTTAATTATGAAGCCCTATGGCTATTCCCACGTAAACAGTGTAGTTGTTTAGCACCAAATGTTTCTGGAACTGTACTGAAAGGGCTTATAAACATTGCATAGTGCTCTGCTAGTCTTCTGGAAGGCTCTTTTACATTAAATCAATACTTCTGTTCCCTTTCGATATACTCATTCCAGGTTTATTATGTTCTCTGTAGATGTCATCTTACAAATAGACCACATTGGTTCGCCCTTTAAAAAAGTCACCATTATGCAGTGGAAACCCAAAGCTGTACTGACTGACCCAAATGATGACTTCTAAAATTGGTAGACCTATTGCACAATAATGAAAGTTTTTAAAGTCTTAGAAATATCAAAATTGGAGTTAGGCTGATTTAAGATCAAGTTTAGTAAAAAAATGCCTCACACATCCCAAAATCATGGTGGTTTTCACTTATGCTAAGAGCTGAAAACTGTCTACAGCAGTATTTTTATTTAGCATTCTCAAATCAGCTTGGAATATTAATTTGCCATCACGTTTGTGTATCAGTCAGTCAATTCATTTTATTCAGCATTTTGTCATAAATTATTTAAAACATCCATATGCAGCAATACAAAAGGTCCATTCTAATTTCTAACCAGGACAGAAGCAACAAATAAAAACATAGAAAGAAATTTAAAATAGTCACTGGTTCTAGCATCAACCATAAATAGTATTATTGATGTAATTCTACAAATTGTTATACACCACAATTAAAAGAACCTTTTTAAAAACAGAATGCACAGCAAGCAGTCCTTAGAGGGCTACTAATTCATAACGTTTTCTAATTAGAAACACCCCTAATAAAATTCAAAACTGTGTGGCACATCTCTATTGAAAGTAATGTGTGTAAAAACTCAATTTCTGTTAGATGTTCCCAAATCCCTGCCACACGCAGGGGTGCCAAGAAAGACATTTTCGGACCAAAATATTAAGGAAAAATAGGGCAAAGTGGCAAATGTTCTGTTTTGTGATATTATTACAGTGACAATGGGGTAGTTCATGATGCCAAGCACATTGAATTGGAAAAGCAACTTGCTAATAAATTAGGTTCAATCTAAAATATGTTAAGTAAGATTGATAAATTGGGTTCTCTAGCCACAGTAGATATGATTTAGCATTTTTGGTAGTTGATATTTGTACATAAAGCTCTACATTCTTAATTTTCAGTACCCTCTGTAATCTCTTTTCCAAGCATGCCTCCATATAATGATGCTTCACAATCTCCTTGGCATGTGCGCCAAGGCTTTGTAGGTGAGAGAACATTTCAATTAAACCCAGTTTTTGAAAATATGATTTTAAGTACATTAGCCATGGTTTTCTATGTGTGTTTTTTAAGGAGAAGCAATGTGATCCTTAGATCACACTCTCACCAGGCTCGCCTCTGGATTCTTCTAACATTTAATCCATAGGAGAATGGGAGCCACTTCTAACTGGACCCCTATAAACGGTAGGCCCAACTCCTCATGGCAAACAAGATTGGCAGTATTTTTGGGTACTGCGAGCAACCTACGTGTGAAACCATTTTCTATTCTTTTTGGTGCATCCACTTTTTGATACCCCCACACCTCTGCCCCAAAAAGGGCAGCCTCGGTGCATTTTGTCTTGTACAGTTTTATCATCTCCCCTAATGGTTTATGTTTTAAAATCTGTGCAAAGCTAAAAATAGCTTCCAAGTTCCTTTCCATTTATTGAGATTTCATTAATATATGTGATTATTGCATTAGGGAGGAACTAAATATTAGCCCTAAGTAACGAAAATTGTTCAACCTTTTAAGGAATGCCCCCCCCCCATTCTAAAATGCTCAGTTTTAGTACTCAGTGGATTACGGGTCATTGTGTAAGATTTTGACTGATTTAATCTAATCTCTCCATGTAATCGGCAAAATGATCCAACAACCCCTGGAGGCCATTTGCCATACAAGCGATCAGTACCTCATCATCCGCATATAAAAGTATGGGGACTGATCACTCTCCCATCTTTGGCAAGTCCCTACCAAAATGTAATAAGTGCTCGGTTACCCCATTTATGAAGATCAGGAAGAGAAACAGGGCTAATATGCATCCCTGTCTTACTCCTCTTGGAGACTTTTGTGTGTAACAACCACCAAGGACAATTAATCTGCTCCTTCTCCTAGGTCGATAATTTAACTTGATTCAACATTTCTTTCATATTTCTCCTTACAGCTACCAGTTACCATCTCATTGTGTGTTATATCTTCATATCTCCATTTAAAGTTTGATTTCAAACCTCAATGCATGGTTATATAGAATATCTTGTTGTCTTGCCCCATTCAACCCTGACTCTTCACACATTTGTAAACACATTCTCAATTCACCCAGATGTATCCAACCCAGAACTGCAGGATGCCTTCCAGCCATATGCACATTTTTCCAACAAATTCTGTCTTTATGAACAATATCTACCATTTAAAATGTTTTAGAAGCACCCCCCACTATTGTAACTAATAAACTTTACATCACCCTTGTTATTTGTGTCAAGACTTCTAAACAATGATAATGTGTGTTGCAGTCAAGGCAGGCCTGATTCCATCTAAACATGACTGCACTTAAATATTAGAGAAATGGGTGATAGGCATAAGTGCTAGAAACGTGGACCCACTGGTTAAATTGTAAAGCTATAACACATGTGACCGATTGTTGTGTTTTCATTTAGAAAAACCATGTTTTTGACACTGTTCAAACTAATAAGAAATAGAAGAAAAACTTTCCACTCCTCTGGTGCACACATTGTAATCATGGATAAAAGCAGAGATGATCTTGCAGAGACCCAAGTCGGAAGGAAGGAAAGTAATGTACCATTAGCTACTGTATCATTGGCAGGGTTCAGTAAAGGAGCATTGTGTATACATCTTGTAGAAAACAGAAGCTGATCACAAGTGACCCCTCCTCACTCCGTAGGACATAGGGGGTCATTATGACCCCGGCAGACGGTGTTAATAGGGAGAAAAGTACTGCTAACAGGCTGGCAGTACTTTTCTCCATATTAAGACATTTTTGGTTTGGCTAATGCTAAACCACCAATGTAGCACACCGACCGCAATGGCGGTAACGACGCCGGGCTGGAGACTTCAGTCTCCATCCCGGCGGCTGTCACTTGGCCGCCTGTGGGATTATGACCCTGCCAACCCCCATGGTTTTCGTGGCAACCTTACCACCACGAAAACCATGGTGGTAGGAATCGCTTCCCTGTCACTGATAGGGGGTCTTCCCCGCCCCCCCCCTCCCCAGGTTTCCCTTCCTACACGCATCTTCATTCACACACAAACACACGCATACACACACTCATTCCCACATTCATCCACGCATGCATACACTCATTTACACACACATCCACACACACTTACATACAAACACACATGCATTCCTACAACACAACATACATGCACTCACACATCCATACATGCACATACATACAACACGCATCACACACCCTCATGCACGCACACACATTTACCCCCCCCATACACACACACACAATACCCCCCCCCCCTGTCGGAGCACCCAACTTACCTGTCATCAGGAGGTCCTCCAGCAGCAGACTGGACGGGGCGCTGCTGCCAGCAGCAGCGTCCACCACTGGATCATCACCAGGCTATATGATGTGTCATTATATGGTCTGTGGCGGTCTACTGGCATGGCGCTGCTGCTGGCAGCAGCGCCACCTTACCGTCATCCGTCGGCATGGCCACAGTCGGATTTCCGCCATCCTTCTGGTGGAAATCTGGCTGTGGTCATAATCCGGCTAACGGCTGGTAGCTGCGGCGACGGACGTTTTAGCGGCTGTCACCACGGCTGCAGGTGTTTTTTACCGCCGGGGTCAAAATGACCCCCATAATTTGTGATAAGTTTATAAAACGTACAGGTGAAGATACACGGTTAGACACATGGACCAGTTGCTGTGGGATTTACTGAAGGGCCGAATTCAGTTGCTGGACCATTGACAGCAAATGCTATGCGGGGAAACTATATGTACATAGCATAATTATAAATTAATAAATCGGCACTGCCACATTATTAGGTGGATGACACTATCTAGATACTTTGGTTAAGAAATAGAATAACACAATATGGATGTGTGATGAAATATAATCTGGGTTTATCTAACACTTGCCTTGACCTGCTAAATATGCGCTAGTTGTTTAGAATAGTTATGATCATTCTGATACACATGATTTGTAGACAAGTTCTACAAAATAAATAATCATATGATCTTGAAATATTAGCCACAGTGTGTGTCTGTGCTGATTTAGACTACATGGATGGGACTCCATTTATTTCCACTTTCCATCAAGAGATTCTTTGACAGGTTTATCTAACTCCTATCACTCTCCATTTTATAGAGTACATCTCAGTAGAGGAGAAGTGTGACACACCTGTCAGTTCTCCTTTTCTCTGAAAAAAAGGCATTTAGTTTTGGAGAAAAGTGGGTATGACCCCTATAATATCGGGCTGAACACAGCACTCATTTGAAAAACGTGTGCTGTCGCTTTTTTTCGTGAACAATGTTCAAGAGGCAGTATTTTACATTGAACTTAAATCGTTTTCCAATTGCACCTTGCTTGTATATAGCTCAATTTCATGCACTAATTTTTCTAACTCTCCTTCCTTGCCAATATGTTTCCCTTTCACACACTAAACGATGTCCCTAAATGTAGTCACTCACTGGACCACACCAGTGACCTAACAAAACTTGAGGGGGGGCGGCCTTGCAAAGTACAGGGAGGGTCCCACTTCCCCACCTAGTCAGGAGCTCTCAGGCCAGGTGCCCACTGCCCCTGCACAGTGTCTTGTGCTGAGGGGGGCCCCCTGAAGCTCGGGAGGCCCCCTGCACCATAGGGGCTGTGGGGCCCTTTGTTATGGCAGTGGACCACACTCCTTTCCATGTACCAAACCTTTCTACTGCATCCATCTTACACACCCTTGAGAAATGCCCATGCAAAATGTGCTATATATATTAAAATAATTTGTGAGCCAGGCATTTTTCCATGAAAATGATGTAGAGTAGAATGCAAAGAGATTCTGCAGCTGCAAACGTCAGTGCCTTCTTAATTCTAAGGCAGATGCTCTTGAACCTACTTTTTTATTATTAAATATTTTTATTGCTTTCATAAGTCAGTAGATCATGAAAAAAGAAAAAATACAGAAATTAGATATGAACAGAAAAAATAACAAATATTAGATAATAACTGACTAGCTTGGGGATATTATACCTAAAAACCAAAGAAACTATAACACAACTTTTCAATTACAACAAATAACAACAGATGGAGTAAGAAGAGAAAAGAGAAAGAGAGGCTGGAGCATCTCAAATTCCAATTATACAAAATGATTTGTTAGGCCCATGTGATATTATGAAATTATAAATCAAACACTAGCTGACTCAGATTTCATAAACGCACGTTGGTCAGTGGAACCCAGTCAAAACATGCCTTTTAGCCCTACTCTTTTCATAGAAAGTGTGCCCCTTGCTTCTGTAAGGGCTAACTTTAACTCATATATTTGTCGAATAGCAGCCCACCATTTCACTACCCTAGAAAGCGATGGAGAAACCCATGATCTAGGGATACAAAGTTTGGTCACGACAATTATTATGGACAGCATCCATCTCAGACCCACATCAAATTCCATTCTTTAGCTCAGCACAATCTACTTAATTGAAAGCTGTATATCAAATTCAAGACAAAGAGCTAGACGATGGGTCACTTCTGCCCAAAATGTTTGCAAATTAGGGCATGTGGCAAACATATGTAATATATCTTCTGTGTGACACCCACATTTGGGACACTTGGTCTTCTCATAAGCGGGGTTCCCACCCCACTTGGTAGTTCTGCTTGGTGTGTAATAGATCATGCTTGTTGTCTTAACTTGTTGCAGTTTTAAACTGATAGAATGTACGAACCATTTATAGTCTCTAAAGCCCAAAGGATTTCTGAGGAAGAAGTATCCTCAGAAAGTACCTTGCTCCATTTAGCTGCAAGCATGGACTATCATCCGCCCTGTATTGGCAGAGTCCCCGATAAATCGTGCTGATAAGCGATTTCCTAGGAGCTCTTTAAAGAGAGGAAAGTAAATCAAAACTGCCCAATTCACATGTAAGCCTACATTCAGACATAAAAAATCCATAATCTTGAGGTATTTTTAAAAGAAATGGTGGGGAAGATCAAAAACATCCTGCAGCCCGGTAAACATATAAAAGCCATTAAGATCGTAAAGCTGACCCACTGTCTCCAACCCATAGCGCCACCAAGCTTTACCCGCTGCATCATGATATATGGTCGGGAACGCTTGATTATCTCACAGGGGTGAATACACATGGATCAGGGGGAAGGAATATCTGGTAGACATTTCTCACCATGTACTGATAGTATCCTTAATAAACTTAACCCTAACACATTTATAATAATTGGGATCCCTGGGTCTGTGTAAAAATAGCCTGTAGTGTGGCCCCACCACAAATCGCCTTGTGTTAACAAGTTGCACAGATGGCCTGCAAATGCCGCCTCGAAGTAGAGTTTAAAGCCCAGAAGCTGCAGCCCACCCTACCCATATGGAAGTCTTATAACATGTTTGGCCTGCCTCTATCCCCAAATAAAGCTGCTAATAGCACCTTCGAGGCACTTTATAAAATTATTAGGGACGCAGGGAGGGATTGCCCAAAATAGGTATAAAAAAAAATTGGCAAAATGATCATTTTGATAATATTGCATGACTTATGATGCTTATCGGGAGCTTATTCCAAAACCGCAGTTTGCTAATTACTGAAAGTAAAACAGATTTGTAGTTCATTTTAACAACTTTCCTGACCTGCAGGCTCAATTGGACCCCAAGATATGTTGCTGTTGAGCAGACTCCAGCTATCAGATTATCTGATTTAATTAAGGAGAACTAGAGTCCTGGATAAATTAAGGGGCATATTTGTACTCCGTTTGCGCCGGAATTGCGTCGTTTTTTTTTACGCAATTCCGACGCAAAACTAACTCCATATTTATACTTTGGCGTTAGACGCGTCTAGCGCCAAAGTCCATGGAGTTAGCGTCATTTTTTAGCGTGGACACCTACTTTGCGTTAATTATATGCAAGGTAGGCGTTCCCGTCTAAAAAATAGACTCCGAGGCATGTGCGTCGGATTTATACTCCCGGGCAAAATTCACGCCCGGGAGTGGGCGGGTCAAAAAAAATGACGTACGGCTGCTATTGCGCCGTTTTTTAGCGCCTGCAAAAGGCAGGCGTTAAGGGACCTGTGGGCTCTGAAGGAGCCCAGAGGTGCCCTCCCATGCCCCCAGGGACACCCCCTGTCACCCTTGCCCACCCCAGGAGGACACCCAAGGCTGGAGGGACCCATCCCAGGCACATTAAGGTAAGTTCAGGTAAGTGTTTTTTTTTATTTTTTTTTGTGGCATAGGGGGGCCTGATTTGTGCCCCCCTACATGCCACTATGCCCAATGACCATGCCCAGGGGACAGAAGTCCCCTGGGCATGGCCATTGGGCAAGGGGGCATGACTCCTGTCTTTGCTAAGACAGGAGTCATTTCTATGGGGGTTGGGAGTGAAAAAAAATGGCGCAAATCGGGTTGGCCCATTTCTTGACGCCCAAGCCCCATATCCCCCTACGCCGGCGCTGCCTGGTGTACGTCGTTTTTTTTAACGCACACCAGACGGCGCCGGCGGCTAACGCCGGCTAACGTCATTCAATAAATACGGCGCCCGCATGGCGCTTCAGAATGGCGTTAGCCGGCGCTAATTTTTTTGACGCAAAACTGCGTTAGCGCGTCAAAAAGTATAAATATGGGCCTAAGTTTGCCACCTGAGAATATTCCAAATCTGTCAGCCTTCCCGATAATGTTTACCAATACGTCTAATGGGTTAGACGAAAAGATAGCAAAATCCTCACCGTATGCTGTAATTTTGAGTTCACAATCTCCCGAAATCATAGGCTGGATTTGCTCATTCCTAGACAGGGATCACAGAGCAAATAGTAAAGGCGATAGTGGCAACCCTGCCGGGTGTCACAACAGATCTGAAAAGGTGTTGAAGAAGTCCAATCATAAACTAACTGCGTGCTAGGGTTCCTATATAACGACCTTACCCACTTGCAGAAATGGTCCCCTATTCCAACAACAGTCATTGTTGCCCAGAGTGCATGCATAGAGGGGAAGAGTGGTTCTTAGAATCAGTACCATAATCCAGAACTCAATTAAAATTACCCATTATGAGCAGTTTGCCAGACCAGTCTAATAATTCCCAACATAGCTTATCCAAAATCTTAGGATCATCTGAGTTTGAACCATAAACTATCCAGAGCAAGTATTTCATGCCAGAGATTACCAATTGTGCAATCATCCTCCTGACCCTAGAATCTGTAATTATCTTCAGTGTTTTAAACTCGAAGTTTCTGTCCACCAACATGGCTGTTCCATGTACAGAGACTGCTGGTGATGTACACACACCAATATTGTGCCCAAGGTGTTTTAGCAATGAATGATCCTTACAGGAAAAATGGGTTTCTGTTAAGGACAGTAGCTGGGGCTTAAACATTCTAACCTCTTCCCAAACCAGCTGACATTAGCTAGACAAATTAAGGCTGGAGACATTCCAGCACATATATTTCAACTTGGCCATTAGAAAATACCTGATACGACAACTTCAGGTGAACCATCCCCCCAGAAGCCCATATTACAGTACCTGACAGGATAGATCAACCCATAAACTAGCCAATGATCATTCTAACCTATTTCCCCCTGCAACTCCACTTCAGAATCAATCAGCAATCCCAATAAAATCCCCCTAGCCAAACCTACCTTCCTACTCCCTCAACCTCCCTATGTCCTGTGGAAGGAATCATCCCTCTCCCCTTGGCTGTCAGTGACTGAGACAGCCCTGTGAGACTTTTCTCCCCCCACTAACCACCCCCACCATCCAACCATGACCACACCACTGCTGCATAAAAGGGATAAGAAAAGGAAAGGACAAGAATAAACATTATTCTTGTAGCCCAGATAGGCTGAGTCAAAAAACAGAATTACCCAGAAAGAACACATCTAAAGTACAATCCTATAATACAGTTCCTTGAAGTTAATGCAACACAGAGATAGCCTCTTGCTCAGTGTAACACATCTGTGTTTTTGACAATCTTTAGCCTGGCAGTGTCCTGCAGAAAGACTTGTGCCCCAATGGGTGTTAGCGGGTCAGTGTGTTGGAAAAGTTTTCAACATTTGTCCATATTAAATATACAAAAATCAGAGTGAACTGAAGTCGACATAGCATCAACTGCAACAGGTGTGGCAGGGCAGCTTTTAGTTAATATGACTTGCCTCAGTACAAATGACCAATTTATACCAGAATAGGATGAGGATGCGCTGAATTGGCATTACCAGCAGTAGTCCTGTTGCTCCAAGATAAAGAAAGGTGATGCACATGCTGGATTTGCGAATCCATGTCCCAATCGCTAAGGTTAGGAAATGCCTTCCCAAACAGATGCACAATGAACTGTCGAGGGTCATCACCTTCTTTTCATTTAGGTATTCCAGACAATCAGAGATTGTTTCTTCTTTGGTGACTCTCCAACTCTTCAATTTTTACCTGAACAGCAGCCAGTTGATGATTATGATTTTCAGAAGATTTAACAGCAGTTGTTCCCAGTTCTTCAGCACTGGCCACTCATTGCTACAACTCTACCACATCAGTAGTGAAAGCCAGAACTTTGTTAATTACCTCTGACAGTGATTGCTGGATTAAAGCAGTGTCCACTCTGACCAGTGCATAGTGCTGCTGCACTTGTGCTCTCTGAGCCTGTACTAGATTGAGTATTGCCATTAGCTAGGGCTCTGGCGCTTCATCATTCTTAAGTATATCTGTACTATCTGCATTAGCTACTGGTGGGGAACAGCCAGGAGAAGTGCCATCCAAGGACTCAAAACTATTTACGGGGGATGTAACCCCTTCGGGAGTAGAAAGAGTGTCAGGACAGTGGTCAATCCAGGTCCGGGTGCTCACCCTTGATGCCACAGCACCGAGAGATGACAGGCAAGATTTCAAAGTTTCCCTTTGAAATGATCCAATCTTGCAGCAGGCTTCCCTTAGACTCACCTTTTGCATGATGGCTTACTGCTTTTACCTTCTGTCCAGGAGTTACCAATTTACCCTGCAAGTTGTATTAAGATATGGCTTTGGACTTCTTACCGCTGAGGGCTCAAGGTAAGTCTTAGATTTATTTCTGTGAAGACGCAGTGGAAGCCATAGTATCTAAAACCGCCTGAGCCAGTGCAGGGGCATCAGAATTCATTGCATGCCAGGGAGAGAGCATGGCAGAATCAGTTAAAAGAGAACAATCACCCTCCCATGTCACCCCTCCCTCTAGTCCCCTAATCTTGCCCCCAGCATCCTGCATAGTTCCCTCAGTCAAATTTACTACAGGTTTATCTGCTGCTGCCAAAGAAAGATATCCTTGTGTCCAGGCTGCCTCGTCTTCGCTGCTGCTATCTTGCAGCCCTGAAAATGAGGGATCGGTGTTGTTGACCTGAAGTAGGTTCTCCTACGTTTGAAGCGAGAACCAGACCCTCCTATCCATGCCACTTTTGCAGCCACCATTAAGGATTCTGTCAGTATCGACTTTTCCACAAGTGTGACTAATTCCTTGCCATAAGCCTCAAGGATGCAGACTAGTGCACCCGACCGGTGAGTTGAAGAATTGGGTGCCTAACCTGCCCCACTTGCCCAACTTGTGGACAGCACCCCTCAGGTGAGCTCAAAGGGGGACCCACTTCATCTGCTGCTTGCGCTGTAGTTTCCAGGTCTCTCAAGCGTGATTTGGCTACATTGTGGGCTTCCCCCTTGAGATGAGTTTAGTCATTGTGGTGCCATTGATGATGCAGACACTGCGGAATCACTGCCAAACAGACAGGAATGATAACATGCTAGCCGCCAGATCCAAGTCTGTCCTAGGAGCGTAAGCAACCCCTGCCGGTAGAGCAGCCACATTAATGCAGTGTCCCTGCTGGACACTTGAGCATGTGAGCTCCAAGCAGGTGGCTTCCAGGTAATGTCATTCAGCTGCAGCTAGGGGATGGAGAACAGGCATGTGGCTCGGCTGCGAGTGAGAGCGGTGCGGTCACAGCCACGGCAGTAGGCAAGGTAAGTAGGACGGAGTGGACTCACAGCTGCAGGATCAGCCAGCCATCTTCCTCCTGCTCATCAAACAATCATTGAACCTACATCTGCCACCCTTCCCATTCCTTAATGGCACTCCTGACTTAGAGCAGTGCTACTGAAGGGGAAAGCATAATGAACAGTGGGTTACTAAGGTAACATTCCTATCCCTAAATTAAGGGAGGAAATGTAATTTTGTGCATTAACATTCAGGAGTCTGAACATATGAAGGTGCATCCAAGAGTGATAAAGGTGCAGGAGCAGTCGCCTGCTTACTTCTGGAGGCCCCTCATGATACATATGTGGATAATTTGACCAAGTGCGCGATGGAGCAGTGGGCATGCTCGTGTTGCATTGTTATTCATGGATCTGTGCCTGAAACTGCAGCTCAAGTTTTTGCACACCTACACACGTATCCTTGCCTTACCTTTACTTGCAGGACCCAATAGAAATTGGGACCTGCGGGCCCTGGAACTTTGGCTACACTTTGGAAATGCATGCTTGTGATTTTGAAAACTGGGCCTTCAGTAGATATAAGGATCTGAAGATTCTTCCCAGGGTGACATATGAAATTGAAGGGAGTCACACATTTGTAAATATGTAATGAAATATTATATAGTTTAACTAGGGTCCACTGTTTTGTGGAGCTCCTACTATGCCAGGCTATAAGGTAAAAGTCTTGGTGATATCACTTACCAAAAAATCAACTCCGATGATAAATCAGTATGAGAAAAAAGCTATCAATATTTTTGTTTAATGTTTAATTTGAAAGAGACAATATAGCCCAAGGACCTCTGAATATTTCATGCAAATGATATCCCTACCTAGTGCACAAGCTACAACTTTTATCACTGTAAGTTTGAAATGTGAATATGATGATACTATATATGGCCAGGTCTGCTGTCTTCTGTGCAGTGAGATTCGTTTATGTTAAAAGATGTCACACTATACCAGAGGGTGTTATGCAATATGAGGTGTAGTACAAGTAGGGGACGTCTTGTGCCAGTACCATTGAGCTTAACTTATGAGTTGCAGAAACAAAAAAGGGATCATGTGCCAATGCACATTAAGATTTATTTTTCAAAAATGTAAAATGATAATCATATGGAGGGCCTTGATAGATTTTCAATTGAGTTTTCAGTTGTTTTCTTCTGACTAATCCAACTCCTCAATACCACACAGCTGGTTCCAGTCCTAACCACAGCACGGAAACTGCCCTCATTGCTGCCACAGATTAATTTCACATGTCTTTGGAAACTGAACACACAGCGACCATCATCCTCTTGGACCTCTCCGCAGTATTTGACCCAGTCTCCCACCCTTCCTCATCCAGAGCCTACATGACATAAAAATTCAAGGACATGTACTCCGATGGATCTGCTCTTCCCTGACTAGAAGGACTAAGTCAGTCAACCTGGCATAGTACAACTCGGAAGCCTGTGACCTCAACTGCTGAGTCCGGCAAGTATCTTCCATGAGCCTGACCATCTTCAAGGCATACGTGATCCCTTTAGCCAGCATCATCTGCTCTCATCCTCTCCCATGCTGGTAACACTCAACTCATTCTCTCCGTTATGGACAAGATGCCCAGTACTCGGGTCAGATTCAGTGCCTGCATGACTGAAATCACCCACTGGATGAAGATCAACTGTCTAAAGTTGGACACTGACAGGCCGAAATCATGTTCTTCAAGAAGAGCACAAACTGTGGGACTTCACCTGGTGCCAAAACAGCTACGAATGATACTCACCCTTACCACCCATGCCAAGAACCTCAGAATCATCGTCAGCAAACTTTAAATGACCGCAAGTCATTGCCATCACGCCTCATGCTTCCATACTCTGAAGATGCTGAGGAAGATTTTCAAATGACTCCCAATCAACACCTGGAGAACTGTCATACACACCCTAGGTGCAAGCGAGCTGGATTGCGGGAACAACCTCTAGCCAGACCAACAAAAAATTGTCCACGAGGCAGCAGACCATTAAGAACTCAGCAGCCAGAATCACCCTCCTCCTCCAATGCCACACTCATGTCGCACCACACTCAAGGAGCTCAACTAACTGGCTCCCCATTCACAAACGAGTACTATTCAAACTCCTCATCCACACTTTCAGTGCACTACATAACACTGGCCCAGCAAACCTCAATAATAGCATCTGCTTTCACAAACCTTTCGGCCACCTCTGCTCGTCCGGACTTCTACGTTCCACAAATCCCACGCATTTGGAAAACCAGCTCTGGTGATGGAACTTTCTACATCGCTCCTAGAGCATGTAATCATCTGCCACCATACATAAGATCCTTTTCACTTCTTGAATTCCGCAAGAAACTGAAGACCTGCCTTTTCTAATAGTCCCACTAGGCCCTCCGTGTGCCTAGACTCATACCTGCTCAGCGCCAGGATACTATCCCAGGTGATAAAGCACTCTACAGATCTGCATAACATAACATGACTAGAAACATTTGAGCTTGACAGAAGCGTGTAGCCTAATTAGGGAAGTTTGAAATTGTTTTCCAAAACACCAAACTACTGAAATATTAGCAGATTTGCTTTGCACACAAACTCTAAACAACTGAAATGCTTTCAAATTGTTGTTTTGAAAAAGTCTCAGGCAAGGTGGAAGATAAGGTGACATGTTTGGGAAACTGTAAAAGGCCAAACAACAGCATCGCACAAATAATCGGTTAGATGTTTGAGGTAGCTAATATTTGGAATTTCGACTGAGAGTGCTACTAAATAGGCCTGGGCAAAGACCTCCACTCTGCTGGTGGAGTTTACGGAATTCAAGCACTTTGCGCAATGCAGAGTAGCCTGGAGTTCCAGAATTCCGCACTCTGGCATAGAGTGGAATTTGTTTGCGCTCGCAAGAATGTGTTTTGCTGATGCAGCCAATTACCAAATCGCAAGATTTTGTGACTAGATTTTGCGAGTCACAAATACGAAATCGCAGTTTGCGCCTTGCAAACCTCATGCTCAAGGCAGTCGCAATCAGCAAATAGTCGCAAAAAGGCCAGTTTGCACATTTAGATTAGCTTGATTCTTTAGGTGGTAAACAGATACAAACTATAAAAGCAGACCCAGAATGCATCTGGCTTTTCCACAATGGCTGCACTCTATGTAATTTCATGGAAGAGGCGAGCCCAGGCTGTCCAGCAGAGAAGGAGGAGGCACAGACAGGTGAGGCTATTCAAAACCAGGCAGACCATATTTCAACAGACAATGAAATTTATGTGAAATATAGGCTGAGTAGCACAGTGATCCTAGAGCTTATAGGACTGCTCAAACCTCAGCTAGAAAGTCATACCCTGCGCAGCTGCTCCATCCCCACACACGTGCAAGTGATATGCTTACTGCACCTTTTGGCCTTGGGAAGTTACAAGGGGGTGAGTGCTGTTGCTGGTGGGATGTCCCAAAGTGCCTTTCCACGTTTCCTCAGACAGTTCTTGGGTGCCATACTCTTACACTTGCCCAACTACATATACCTTCCCAGGAATGCTGAGAAAATACATAACACCAAACTCAATTTCTGTCGAATAGCCAACTTCCCCCATGTATTAGGGTGTGTGAATGGAACACATATACCCATCTGTTCTCCTGCACAACTAGAATATGTTTTCCGCAGTAGGAAAAGTATGCATTCCCTGAACTTCCAGGTGGTATGCGATGCCCACAATGTCATTACGGATATTGTAGCAAAATAGCCAGAGAGCACACATGATGCATATATATTCAGGCACAGTGAAATACACCAACTCCTGAAATGTGGGAAGTTTGAGGATGGATATTTATTAGATTTATGTGTTCAAATCACCAAAATTGCAGATATGTGTCATTGCATAACCAGCTAATACCATACTCACAAACACATCTTTGTTACACAGGTGACAGTGCAGATGTGTTGAGGCACTGGATACTGACACCATACCTATCCCCTGCAAATATGAATGAGAGGCACTACAACATAGTACATCATCGCACCAGAGCCATCATCGAAAGGACCTTTGGCATGCTAAAATCACGTTTCCGATGCCTGCACAAAAGTGAAGATGCCCTCCAGTATGCACCTGAGAGCACATGCAAAATTGTGGCTACCTGTGCCATCCTGCATAACATAGCAACCAGGTGTGGGCTACATGTTACCACAGATGACACAGAGTCAGGGAATGAGAAGCAAGAGCCACTACTACGACAGCCTGAGGATGGTAGCACAGCAGTGGAGGGTAGAAGGCAACAGGATCATATTGCAACTCATTACTTTTCTAGGTAAGTAACAGCTGACACTGCCCGCACAAATAACACACACACACAGCTAAGCTGTCCAAATAAAAAATCCTTTAATTTCAGTTATCTTTTTGAAAGTGTCAAGTACAAATATAGTGTTCATTATATATGGGGAACACCACCCAAAACATGTTTGTCATGTGGATCAGAAAAAAACCTAACTATTAGTCCATCACACCCTCCTACGGCTCACATGGCCTGTGCCAGGTTAGTCCACAGATGTATTGCTGGATCTGCTACATTGCAGGATGCGGGCATCTGAGGCTGAAATGCTTACGCTTGACTACTCCTGAGGGTTGTCGCCATTGCCTTTTGCTACCTGGGAGTTCTGTTGTAGATCAACTGCTGCAGTAATGTGCCATAGTCTCTTGGCCACATTCCCAGTAAAATGCCCCAAATCCACCTGTAGTGTGACTGTGTATCACGACAAGCATGTCGTTGATGTGGCAAAACAGCCTCTGAACTGACTCAAGTGGTCTATCTGTGCAGCAGTGCTGTGTTCATGGCGCCCTCCAAGGGCACGGTCTGCAACCATTTCCATATATAGGTCAATGGCTGAATATATTGCCATTCATTGTAGCCATATGTGTCCTCAAACTCCCAAAGCCCTGTGTTGGGGTCTGCTGCATAAGATGTAGGTTTCTATTAATCCTGCGCAACTGTCTGTTTGCAGGTGTTGATTCCTGAGAAGAGATGGTTCGAGACCCAGGAACACTTGTGTGCTGCCTTCCTCCTCACCAGCATCATGTACCGGACGATGCCTTCTGTGCCCATGCCTGCAATTCGCTGTGGTTGAGTCACACTTGGCTGTGTTTGTGGACTAGGAGACAGGGTTACATCCTAGTGGTCCATTTCTCTGTGCTCTGTGGGTTCAGGGTCAGTGCAAACATGGGGTGGTGGGTTGCACTCCTCTGTTTCCATGTGGGCTGGCTCCTCTGTTGCCATGTGGGCATCATCATCTCCTCCCGCACTGGGGTCATCAATGTATACCTGAGGGAGATCTGTGGGACATAGGGGATATTTTGTAAATACCTGTTTGATGTGGAGCCCAAATATATCACATTTCATCCCTGAGCTTACTACTGGAGTACATCACCCATAATGCACTATATTTGCATTGGACATATTGGCTTGGCGTTTCCTAAATTATGCCTGCTTTATGGATCTGTGTTTCTGTGCATGGAGCCCTGTGAAGTGTGAAAAGGTCAAAGGTGCCACTTACCTTTGGATGTGCCTGGTGCCAGTGGCGTAGCGTGGGTTGTCAGCACCCGGGCAAGGCAAGTAATTTGCGCCCCATAACCCGGGGCAAGGCAAGTAATTTGCGCCCCCTAACCCGTGGATTTAGTCTCTTCCAAGATGTTGCGCCCGGTGCGGCCGACCCCCCCTGCACCCCCCACGCTACGCCACTGCCTGGTGCTGAACTGTCAAGGTCCCCAATTTCCACAACACCCTTGGCCCCAGAGTGGTCTCTACCATGCTTTCAATTGCTGTGGGTGGTGGTACTATGGATCATCCACCGTCTGTTCCACATGACTCTTTCAGTTTCTCCGCTACCTTTTCTTTTGTTCTTGACCTGAGGTCATACCACCTCTTGTGTACTTCCTCTACTGAGCAGTAGCTGGCTCCAATGGAATTTATTTTTGTCTGTATTTCCCTGCCATATTTGTTTTTCTGGGAGTCAGGTACAGTCATTGCAGCCTCCCAAGCAACACATCATGGTGCAGACAGCACTCCTCAGTGAGCACTACCAACTCCTTTTCAGAAAACTATAGTTTAAGAAATCGATATTGCTTGATTTTGTTTTTTTTATCATGTGGTCTTCTTTGTTGTGTGTCGAATGCTGTCATTGTGGTAGTCTGGTCTTCCTGAAGTTGTGAAATATGACCCACAAACTCTCTGTTTTTTGGTCAATCTAGTTGGCAGTGATGGATAACCCTTTAATTAATCCTGCAGTTGGAGCGAGTTTGCATAGGTGGGAGTGGCACCTTCTGTGTTCACTATTAGTGTGCTAGCCTGCTACTACTACCCCTAACACCTCCTTAAGATACCTCCTTAGGGAAAACCCTACAGTCAGAAGACTCCCTCGCTTCATCTATTCAAGTAAGAGAAGAACTATGGATTGAAGTTAACTTGTTTAGTTAGTAATTAACTCCTACTAAATAAGATGTTGTCTGTGTGTACTGGGTTTTTGTATGCAAAGTAGGCATGGGCAATCATCTCCTAGTGGTCAATATATAAAGGTAGAGGGCAATAGAGCAAGGGTATAAGTAAATGAAATACACTTTGTTTAGCAGAATAAAATAACAGGCTACACTAAAAGATAACAGTGCAAACTAAAAGTCTAAAACATCAAAATAAAGATTTGAGATGCAAATGAAGTAAAAGAAAAGTATGCCCTTTAATTATTTACAGATGGAAAACCTTCCCTCTCTACCCGCAACAGCCCCACCCCTCTTCCCAAACAAATAACTCATGCCCAAAAAGTCCAACGAAAAGTCAGTCTATCTCAAATCCCTCCCTACTCTCCCCACCCACAACAAGTCCCCCCCACCAAAATGAAAAAATGTTTAAAAAAAGAGCTTGAAAGAGGGCACTGTCAATATGGGTCCAGAGCTGGCTCAGGCTCTGCTCAAAACTGGCGGGCCGGCTCTCCATCCAGTCCATCTGTTGCAGGACGAGTCTGACCAGTGCCCTATTGGAGCAGGAGGGTACAGCAGCAGGTGCAGTCAGGGACCCTGACTGCTGGTGCCGGCAATGTACTGGCTGGGAGTCTGGGGCCTGGCGTCTGCTCTGCTGGGTCCAGGGTCCAAGGCAGCTGTTTCGGCCTCTTTCTCCTCCAGGATCACCAGCTGCTGATATTTGGCCTGGATGTTCTCCTGCCTCTGCTGTTGCAGACATGTGGCTATCCCCTGCCTGGTTGGTGGCCTTTGACCAGGAGTAGCTTTATTGAGAAACAGAAGAATAGAAAAGACACATTGTAAACAATGTTCTGAACAAACACTTCTTCAAATGATGGATAGTGGGTGGTATAGTGGCACTACATTGCTGGTCCCCTAGTGACACTGGAATTTGATATGGTTATGATTAGTAGAGTCACATGGCCAATATTTTATTTGTTTACCTACACATGCCTCACATAAAAAGCACTGACTGTCTGGTAAAAAAAGAATTAAGGCAGAATAAAACCAGATTAAAAACAGTGATTCCATTTTTTTTTTCTTTTAAAGGCTTTTCTAGTAACTAAACAAATTACCTCTCATTTATGGTGATTAGGGCATTATGAACTATGGAGTACAAGTTGTACCAAATAATTGGAAGCATGACAGCCAGCGCTTCAAGTATTTTGCTACTGTCTGCAGCTGGGGCAGTTGTAGCTGACAATTATCTATCTTTAATTCCAATGGCCCTGCTCTTCCCCACAAGCCTTTCACTTAGTTTAGTTTCTACTCTGACTACAAAGAGGCAGATTAATAAATATGATACATCACACATGTCATGTATAAAATGAGGATATATTTATCATGTCTGCCATAAGTAAACAGGGGGGAAATTATGCACTGTACCACAGGGGAAGGAATTGGCTATATAGGTTGTATTTGGCATGTTCGTCACAGAGTATCCCCTACGCCAAACTTGAAATCAAATTGGCCACTTACTGTTCCCACCTTACTCACTGGTCTCACCCACCATCACAAATTCTTTCCAACAAATTGATTCACTGGGCAGTAAGGAAAGTAACTTGACTTACTCTACTGCAGAGTAAGGCAGATGGATTAGGCAGATAGGTAGAGCTTTTGCTATAGAAGAATAGAGGTGCGTCACTGATACCTCTATAGAAGAAGAGCTCCCTTCTTTATTCATCCAAGCAATTATTCAATCATCCTTTCATTCTTCCCCTATGTACACCCATAGCCACTGTGATTAAGCTTTACTTTCTCTCATCCAGTCTTTCACACAAATTCACAATCCGTTATCCATCCAGAACCCACTCTCCACCCTTTATTTCAATCATCCTTTCACCCATCCATCCATTTACCAAATAGCAATACTCACCCAGGTATCCTTTTTCATGCTTTCCCTTCACTCTTTTCGCCAATCCTTTTGCTGAGTTGCAGATAGAAGAGGCTATAAGTAACCCACCCACCATTGTAGCTGTAAGATGGGGGTCCATGAATCCGATCATGACAATGCCCTTGTAGCTAGTGAGTAATAGTAATTGTCAATAAGGAAGCAATGTGACTTACCATTGCCCGTCCCTGCCACTGTTCTCTCCGTGCTCCATCTGCTCCTGCAGCTGTGGATTTTGAGCTGGCTCCACAAGTTGGTGTGAATATAAAAACACAGTATACAGTGTTTAGATGCCATGTACATCTCCCATTCTCAAATTTTTAAATAAAATAAATGCAACAGCAATACATTTTTACAGTTTGGTTAGCACTGCAGTATCTTCTGTCAAAAATATCACTCTCAGCATTTTGTTAGAATGCTAGAAAAGCCAGGTAGTCAAGCCAACCCAAAACTTTGCCTAATAGAGGGTCAGAGCTATAGCCTATGATTGATGATGACTCAGAATCATTTAAGAGCAATGGAGGGGTGGAATACAAAATGGTCAATGAAAGACAGAAAAAGGCAATGCTAGGATAACAGGAATTAAACAAAACTTGGATAGGGGAGTTGGAGAAAAAAGAGAGACAGTATAAAAAAGTAAACAAGGCAAAATTACAAATTGTATAGAAGTGAGGAGAGGTAAAAGTTAGGGAAATAATAATCATATTAATAATAATAATTATATTAAATAATAGGACTTACTGGGATGAGCAGAGTCATCAGCAATGGCACTGGTGGTTGGCCCCTCCCCAGCTCGTGCCAGATCTGCCTGATCGGTGCCCCTCTTCTTGCCCTTGGTTGACGATGTAAGAAATAAAGAAGAAAAGAAAAATACATTTGTGGTACCATTAATCACTACAAAATGATTATATAATAGGCAAATGCAATAACATTGTACTTAAATCAGATCGCCTATGGTACTAGTATGATCATCTATTGTTGAGTTGGCTAATCTCCTAAAATCCCTATTCTAAAGTTCCTTAAGAAATGCTACATTTCGAACTAATGCATGGAAATCAATTATCTTTCATTCTATTTTCATTTCTCAAGCTCCTTGATGGACCAACTACGTCTCCCTTTTTCACAATGCATGCATACTCGCATCACTGTGACATTGCTTGGGGCTATACCAGCTACATAAAGTCACAGAGAACTGACTCACTGATATCACTAATTCTCTTGGGAGACAGGAGGATGGGGAGTCTGTGAGCACCTGCCCAGCTCTAACTGGATCACAGAATAAATAATATTCTGAATATTACTCTGAGTGAAAGCCGAATGCTATTCAGAAAATAAAAGTTAGCATTGTAGAACACAAACACAATAACAATATAATACTCACCAAGCCCTGGAAATTCACAGGTCCCTGCTCACGGTCGGTTATATCCACCCAAAGGTGCATCAGATGTTGGGTGGTGCGTTGGACCTGGGTGGTGGCCGTGACCACCTGAAGCACCCTAGCCTAATGCTGCAGACGCTTGCTGCCAGTATGGAGGGAGGTGGCGCTACACATAAAAAAACAATGCTGTGGCCTCCTCCTCGCTAAAGATCACCCAAGACTGAACCCCTTGACGACGACGCTGCCCACAAGGTAGATTGCGGCTGTTCCCCTACTCTGCCATGGTGCTGGATGGGGTAGGATGTAGAAGAGAAGAAAAGAAACAGGAGGAAAGGAAGGAGAGAATAAATAAGGTAAAATAAACAAAAATACAATAAGTAAAAAAAAAAATTAAAACAATATAAAAATAATCAGACACAAAAAGATACACTAATACAATAAATAAAAAAAATAGAGGTAGATTAAGTGTAAGGGTGGAGAATCGCAAAGATTGAGGTGGGATGAAAAAACAGGCCAAGCACCATAAACAGATTGAAAAACAAAATGGCTGCACCCATGCGAACCGCATGGTGCCATTCACACGCAATTTTGAATGCGAGTACATACTTTACGTTACGTTTGACGTCAAACACAATTAAAACGGGTGCAACAGAGAACTCCACTCGCTTGTGGAACTCCGTGTAGTGCGCCAGAGTTTTTTTTTTCCCCCACTTCACAAAGTTCTGCATAGAGCAGCTTTGCACACTCTGCCCAGGCCTACTACTAAAGCCTTGCACGAATCATGAAATGGGCCAAATTCAACCACCAACTGTTTCAGAAAAGTGGAGCAAAATATTACAGCAATATCAAAATCTAAAGTCCAAAAATATCAGTAACAAGTTTGAAATAATATTGAAATATTCTAAAAACAACAATATTAAAGGCTTTCCAGCACAACAAACAATACGGTAAATGATAACGAAATGTCACAAAATATCCCAGCAGACTTTTAGCAGTCTCCTTGCATCTGCCCTAAAGCCTTGCTAAAAGCCTGGGTGTTGTTATGGGAAAGATGAACTTAGCCTTTTATTCCTCACTGCAAATGAATAATTGCTCCCCCTCCTTTTCTGCTGCCGGACATGGTGTTATTAAAAAACAATTCTGACCAAGCCCTGCAGTTTTTCCGATCTAGGGAGCATCCTCATGTCAATTTTTAAGGTGTATTACTGCCTGCCCTTTGATGTAGGCAGTATCTACGGCCAATCCTAAATCAGGATATATCTTCAGCAGTATGAGCCTTGGTAGGACAAATGTCACGTTCAGATCTGAGATTTTGAATGCAAATGTGATTGTATTTACTACACAACCTGATCTCTGCCTTGATTGTTGTATTTTTTCCTGTCTTGAATAGAAAGTTGAGTGCAATTTCACTTTCCACAACCATGTTGTGCTACTCTGAAGGAAATTCCGCGTACTAATAAAGAATGTCCACTGAACATGAGGCCGAACAGAACCTACGGTGTACAAGACTTAATTGAGGACATGGGCGTAGGAAGTGTGGGGGACGCGGGGATGTATCCCCCCCAGATTTTGGAGGGTGGGGGACACGGGGGACGAAGGTGGGGGGGACAAGGGGACACAATAATTTCCCCTCTCACATCTGTCATTCAGAGGGCCATTAGCACACAAAAGCGCTACTTACAATAGCCCTGTACAGACAAATCCTCCAAGCTTATGGTAACCAAATGAAGGTGAGTCAGGAGGCCCCCTGCGCCCTCTGCCCTTTTGTCCTGTTCTAAGGGTGCTCATAAGAACAAAGGGCACAGGAGGAGAAAAGAGTTTTGGATGATTACTGTCACCTCCTGCCTTGAAGAGGAGCACTGCAGGATGCCTTCAAGAGGAGCTGCAAAACAATGAAGAAGATCTAAAGAGACAACAGAGTCCCACTCACCGTGATGCCTGCAGGCTAGAAAGGAGACTCTGTGAAACACAATATTTGTATTTGCCTAAGATCACACCAGTTGGTGAAACAGTGAAGTCGAGACTGAGCCCAGGTTTTACATTTTTACACAACAATTTAGCTATTAGAAGGGTATATTTTTCTAACATTTATGTTTAATGTTTTGTTTTCTAGGTAATGAAGTGCTTGATTACAGCATGGCTAACAGGGAGAAGCCATATTTCATTTTGGGCCGTTATGCCTAGCGTTATTATTTATGTTGTTATCGTTACATACTTCAGCATATTGAAGTATATTATCTTTTCTCTATCTTTTCTTCACTCTACTCTGAAACAATCTACCCTATGCCACTGCACCCTACACCACTTTTCTCCACTCTGTGCCACTCTACGCCACTGCAATCTATGCTGTACCACTCCACACCACTGCAATCTATGCTATTCTACTCTAACCATTGTACACTACACCCCTGCACTCTGCCAGTGCACTATTCACCACTTTACTCAAAACCAATGCACTCTATCCCACTGCCAATCTACTCTGCACCACAGCACTCTATTCCACTGCTTTCAATGCCACTGTACTCTGCACCACAGCACTCTATGCAACTGCACTCTATGTCACTCTACAATACACCACTGTACTCTGCGACCCTCTAATCTGCAACATTGCACTTTCTGCCACTGAACTCCACGCCACTCTACTCTGCACCACTGCACTCAATGCCACTGTGCTCTGTCCCACTGCACTCTTTTCTGCACCACTGCACTGTAATCTACTCTACACCACTCCACTGTAGGGCACTTCACTCTACTTTGAAATCATCTCCTCTATGCCACTGCAATCTACGCAACTCTACTCTATGCTATGCCAGTCTAATCTATCTTGCACCACGCCAATGTACCCTGCACCACTCCAATCTGCTCTGCACCGCTCTATGCTACTGCACTCTACATCACTATGCTCCACTCTGCAACAATCTACTCTTCACCACTATACTGTACTCTGCAGCAATCTACTCTATGCCACAGCACTCTATGCAACTCTAATCTACTCTGCACCTCTGTACTCTAAGCCACTTTTCTCTACTCTGCATCACTGCAGTCTACACCAATGCATTCTATGCCACTCTACTCTACAACACTGCACTCTGCCACTGAACTATACTCCTCTATTCTGCACCACGGCACTCTACTCTGCACCGCTCAACTATATGCCACTCTACTGCACTCTACACCAGCGTACTATATGCCACTACACTCTATGCCACTCTACTCTGCATCACTGCACTCCACCACTGCACTCTACACTAGTCTACTCTACCTTGCACCGCATCACTCTATGACACAGTACTCTGAACCACTGCAATCTATCCTGTGCTCCCCTCTACTCTTCACCACTCCACGCTACTGCACTGTACGCTAAACCAGTGCAGTATTCGCCAATGCACTCTACACCACTTTACTCAAAACCAATGCACTCTATACCACTACACTCTACACCAATCTAGTTTGCACCACTGTACTCTATGCCACTTCACTCTAGACCACCCAACTCCACTCTATGACACTTCACTATGACATTACACTCCATGATATTAGACTCTGACACTCTATTCCATTAAACTCTAACACTTTCTCCACTCTGTAACTCCCTACACAACTCCCTATACGCCACTCCATTCCACTTTACTCCACTGTATGCCACTCCACACCACTCTATGCCACTTCAATCTACGATACTCTGCTCAATGCCACTGCACAACCCTCTACGCCACTCCAATATACAACAATGTACTGTGCTCAACAACACTCTACCCAACTTTCTCTATGCTAGTTCACGTTACTTTACTTCACTCTACTCCAGTTCACTCTTCTTTATGCCTTTCCACTCTACGACACTCTGCCACTCCACTCTATGACACTCTATTACACTGTAACACTACTCCACTCTAATACTACTTTATGGCATTGGCGCTTGATTAGAGATTCAGATCTCCATTGATTGCCTTCTCACTCATATGAGACGTGAGTCCGATTTATCATCGCCGTTATGGTTACAAGCACTCTGTAACCCTTTTAACTCAAGCTTAACGAAGGCTTAGGATGATCCTGATACTTGTCTAGGGGATCAAAATATTGTCGGCCAAAGTACCTTGACTTGAATTTGTGATATTGTACATAAGTTGGCATTAGCATAGGTACTATGAGCTAATGACTTCTTGATTCACTATTTGAGTCATTCATGTAAAAGTCGGTGTATAAAAGCTTGTAAATCATTGTTGTGGATGCTAACCTTGTAGGAAAGTAGCCTCTTTCTAGCTTGGTTCCCCCACATTTGGCCTGTTTGCCAGTGTGTCTGCTAATCAGGACCCCAGTAGTTATGCTCTCTCCCTTAAATTATGGTTTTTGCATACTGGTAACCCAGTATTTCACCCAAAATTGGCATATTGGTGCCCCCTTATAAGTCCCTAGTATATGGTACTTAGGTTCCCAGGGCATTGGGGTTCCAGGAGATCCATATGGGCTGCAGCATTTCTTTTGCCACCCATAGGGAGCCCATGCAAAGGCTTCTGCAGGACTGCTATTGCAGCCTGCGTGAAAAGGTGCATGCACCCTTTCACTGCCAGTTGCACTGCACCAAGTCACTTATAAGTCACCCCTATAGCAGGCCCTCCAGCCCTGGGGGCAGGGTGCAGAGTAACTGTGTGTGAGGGCACCCCTGCACTAGCAGAGGTGCCCCCACGACCTCCAGGACCATTTTCCCAGACTTCCTGAGTGCGGGATGCCATTTTACACATGTACTTGAAATAGGTCACTACCTATTCCCAGCTACATAATGGTAACTCGGAACATAGGTATGTTTAGTATCAAACATGTTGGAATCCTGTCCTCCCTGGACTCTTCTGTGCTTCTTGGACCTAGTCCCATCCTTCCACAGGTCTTTAGGTCCAGGAATCCACCCTTTGTGTCTTGAAGTGTCTTCTGGTTCTTGCATTATCTTCTTTCTTGTGTTCTTGTGTGTTCTAGGAAAGTTACTGTCATTTACTCCTGCTTTCCTGGGCTCTGAGGTGGGTTCTATTACTTACCTTTGGTGTTTTTTAATACTCCCATCGCCCCTCTACACACCACACTTGTCTGGGTGGGAAACCGACATTCGCATTCTACTTTCTTAGTATATGGTTTGTGTTTACCCAAGGCCCATTTCTAACCATTGTGATTTTCACTAATTGCACTTTTCTAACTTTTTATTGCTATTGCTGCATACTAGTGTATATAATTGGTGTATTACTTACCTCCTAAGGGAGTATAGTCTCTATGGTATTTTTGGCATTTGTGTCACTAAAATAAAGTACCTTTATTTTTGTAACACTGAGTATTTTCTTTCATGTGTGTGAGTGCTGTGTGACTACAGTGGTATTGCATGAGCTTTGCACGTCTCCTAGATAAGCCTTGGCTACAGCTACCCCTAGAGAGCCTGGCTTCTAGACACTGCCTACATTTCACTAATAAGGGATAATTGGACCTGGTATAAGGTGTAAGTACCATAGGTACCCAATACAAACCAAGCCAGCCTCCTCTAAACCACTGTACTATATAGGTTACTTTTTACATTTTTCTTGTAATTGGTGACATTGGGACATCCAGATAACTTGTGTAATGCCCGAATACCAGTCTTTCTCGATTTCCCCTGTTGATGTTTGTTTTCCCACTACATTTGATCTTTTATATTGTGATTGAATAAATGTATGAAACAATCCATTTGCATACTACTTTAATATCATTGTTTATGGGAGTGGTGTTGCATTTTATTCAAGGGACCCCTGTTCCTTTAAAGTTAGTTTACTGCTCCATTTTAGGACACCCTACTTACTCCATGACACTACACCACACCAGTCGATGACACATCATTCTCCTTTATGCCATTAACTTTGAGCCATGCTGAATAGTAGTCTCACTAGTGTACAGCATGGCTAAAAGACATTGGCAAAGGCAATAGAACTTGCATAGGCGAGACCTATTGGCTTTGCCAATGCTTGTTTATAAGGTATGAACTTCAAGGTGACTTGCAATATCCTTATGTACGCAGGGGGTATTTTACCCCATATAATACATGGTCACACCACCAACTTTCCCACAAACCACTTAAAACCTTAGTGCATAGCTTCTGACATTCAAAGCTATGAAAGTAGAGCAGAAGAAAGAAAAGCAACATTCCATTTTTTGCTTCAAACAGCTGCATTAATTATGCTTTGTGACCTGGTCTGCCTTTTACCTTGGCTGCTAGCTCTGGCAGAAGGCATTGTAATGTCAGAACTCGACTGTAATAACCCTATCATAGTCATTTTCCGATGTCTTTTCTTTATAATCAGTGAATGTCTTTTCTTTACACGCAGTGACTTGGTGCATCACAAACAGCCGTTTCTAGAGAAATTAGTGACTGCAGTTTATACAGAGATTAGAGAATCCATGTTTATATAGCCTGTAACTGCAAGAGCTTCTTCAGTTGAAATGCTTCTCGTTATGACTGATGTGGAGCTGAGCTGCCCAAGATCACACACAGGAGTAGAAGTGTTATTAGAACTATGGTTTCCGAGCACAGTTTACAACTATTGTACCTAATCGCTGTTGATCTCTCCAGTGCGGTTCCAATTGGAATGAGGCGAAGAGCATGGTGGGTGTGGCGCAAAGGGTATGTTCTTCCTTTTTACCCTCCTACCTTTATTTGCTTGGTGCATGAAGATGCAAGGTTAATCAACATGTTATTTTCACATTTTAGCTAATTACTTTGTGAATGTAAATAACAATTAAAGATACTTTCAGACTGAAAACATGCCTTCCTTTCTCCCTATTTCAATTCCAATATATATGACTGTGTATATTTATCGGAGCCTGCAGATCGTAAACAACGAGCAATTTGTATAGGGTTGATTGAAAGTCCCCAAGGATGTCCCTGTCCCCCCCAGAAATGTATTGTCTCCTACGCCCCTGATTGAGGATCCTACGCAGTCTTGTGTGCAATTTCTGATTTATAACAAGAGCAAGCATTATAAACACACGCGCAGCTATAGTATTTACTGCCAACACACATGCAGTTTGACACTTCTACCAGCGAACTCTACACCACAGGCTAAAAATGACTTGCTGGGAAATATCCAACTACAGCCGAAAGCTGTGACAGACATTTTCATGCATAAAGTCTCCGTAATGCCATAAAACTGAGACACATATTGGACGAGATTACAAACAGGCGATTAGTTCACCACCGAAGCAGAACCAATGCCTCCGCTGAAACAAGCAAACAAGCAGTCAGAGATGTTAACATCGTTTGCCATATGATGCCGCTTGGACAGCGAGTGTGGGAGGGAATTTGAGATGATGTCTGCAAAGCTTTCAGCCAGCATCTACAAGGCGGCCTCATTCACTTTGGAACTTTCGTAAATTACGTACGTAGACTCCTACAGTGTGTTCACTTTACGTTCGCAATTTAAGAAAGATGTTCGCATACATTCATATATGAGTTAAACAAGATTTTCACGCACATGTTGGATAATAGGAAACTGGGAAAATCTGTTTGGCACATAGCAGCAACTGCACACTAGAGAGACACATCTGAGCAGCCCAGAATTGTGCGGTGAGTGGCTTCCAGAGGGCTGAGCTAAGAAATATGCAATAGGGAGCTGTGTGTTATCTTTACTTCCGAGGCATATACCAACCTATCAGATCATCTTAAAGTGGTTAAAAAACGTATTTGTGTATATTTGTTCATAAGGAGTGCGCTTATAAATAAGCCAAACTGAAACCCACCAGCTACAGCGTTCCTATATCTTCTTATTCATCCATTCCATTTCTATGAAAGTACATGACAATATGTGCATCATAATTTACTTGAACTCTAGAAATATCGTCAATTAATTTCAATCAAAGTGACCTTTTAGGGAGAGCAGATGGGACAATTATGCTACGCGTAATTTCGATCGCATTCTGTGCAAACTCATCTCCCAGTTGTACAGAACGAGTTTGACTTCACTGTCTTCTTGGAGCCTCTTTTCTCTCTAAATTATTCCAACATGTTAAAAAAGGAATCTTCTGACACCAACAATATTTGTAATCCCAAAGGACTGTGACAACTCACTGATTCAACGGCTTTGCAGTGCCAGCATCTGTACTAAGGTAGACCTAATTTGAGCTAATCCTCGTAGTTGATTCCACTGAATGTATTTGTAGAAAATAGGTGAATGCCAGAGGATGAAATACACTTCAGTCATTGGAAGGCAGCCCAATGGCAGTGTGGATTCATACAGAAAATGTAGAACTAATGTAATTCTAATTCTGTGAATGTCTATGTCTGAATGTGTGTGTTGTGTATGTCTGTGTGCGCCTTTGTCTATTTTCGTGTTAATGCGTACACACAGTTGTTTGTGTGTGCCCATTTTCGGGGGAGGGGGGTATAGTTACAATTCTGCAAGTGCATCCCGTACAGTAATTGCTGATTTTGCTGAATTATTATAACTCATTCAAGTTCCCGAATTACTTTGTTGTTCAAGGGTAAATAACGCATCAGATAGGTTCTTCAACTTTGCAATTAACATCTTAATAATAATAAGAAGAAGAATTATTATTAGAAAAACATGTGCCCAGTGTATTTATTATAGCAATATTAAGTAACTGAGAAGCCAAAAATTAGGGGTGTCCAAGAGACGTCCAAGAGGGCTGGATTCATACTACATGTTTAGAATAATCTCCATATATATTATTTTCATTAATTTTTGCTGTATATAAATTAATGTTTTGAAGATGTCCTGAAAGTGTATTATGGATCCTACTCTCTTGCATCTGTGTTGGAATCCACTGTAAAACATTGTTTCTTTGTTTACTTGTTGGCAGTCCGTTATTTTGTAAAGTGTGCAAAATTTCCCTTCCTTTTTAGTACGCTCTTCCTGTTTTAATGTTTAATCCCCAATTACAGTATTAAAAGCCCTTGTCGCCCCGACCCACCTGGAAGTCTACGTGTTAACAAAATTCCTTATCGTCGTCAGGTTTAGCCTATGGCCTCGTCGCATTGAATAAGGCAACTGTTTCACATAGATTTGTGGCACTCATGTGCCTACTTTAGTAGATATCAGAGACTGGGTTTGGATAAAAGTGCAGATGTTGCCGATGTAATATGAGGTTTAACACAGTTGGCATCGGACATTTTCTCAAATGTGCACAAACATTACAGCTGTTCGTGGAGATGGTGTGGCTCACATCAAGCAAAGCGCCAATAGCAGCTTTGAAACAAACCTCGAGGGCACTGACTGCAACTTGCCGTCCACAGGACCACGCCTTCTCTCTAAGAGCACTGGCTGAAGAATTGTAGCACGGTTTTGCTATCACACCGGAAATATCCAGGCTTTTCCTTTCCGAATCATCGGCAGGGGTTAGGATTTCATTCCAGGCCCCAGTGAGAGCCACGAGAAGCCTGGATTTCGCCTGGCCTGGGTCAGGTGAAGATGCAAGGTCTGCGGTTTACCCCATCTGGCTCATCCTGCCTTAATAAAAAGCCCTGTCGTTAGCACTGTAAGAAGAGATGCTCAACTCATGTCACGTCTCAGTTCCCACGAACTTTGACCCCAACGTTTGAAGTTTGAAAGCTTTACTGTGACCCAAAGGGCATGGGAGACAACTGCTCCAACCCCACATTACAACTGAGGGCAGCCACCCTATCTCCCATCCTCTCGCAGCACCAGCTCTTGTATCAGTTACAATTGGAGGAACGCATGCGCCATGTCTGCACGACAGTACACGTGTTGCAACATCAGTGATGCTTCATGGGTGAAGGTGGGAGGAGCCTCGCAATGAGAGCTTGTGTAGACCAGGCATTCAGCAACGGATGGATGGCTCTGCATAGCTAGCACATTTACCCACGACATTTCTGCTTAAAATTTACAACACCGCATCCTTCTGGGCTCAGTTACACGTACAGTAAGCAATGACGCGAAACTCTGCACGTTTATAGGCGAGAGGTTAGAACGCGCACGTTATACCTACAGGGCAGCACGTTATGCCTACACGGCAGCGTCTGTCCACACTTGGCAAGTACAGTTATTGGACGTATCGTTATTTGAAGTGACTTGCTTTCATTTTATTACATAGATTACCTATTTTTATAAAGTAGGTATATAAAGATAAGCAAATGTATCGGAAGCCAGGCTGGAACACGTTTGGCGAACCGATAGATAGATAATAATACGTTTTTACTGCCATTTCCAAGCACTGTAAACGAGAAGTGTTATTAACACTCTATATTAAAGCTGTTCAATCTGCTGCCCTTGGAATGATGAAAGGCCGAGTTGCAGGATTTAGACTTATCGCCAGCAGATGCAACGGATAGCTCAATTGGCCAAACTGACTGATTGCTAGAAGTGTGAGAGAAGGGATGTTCATTTGTTAGAGGTGGAAAGTCGACCCACCTCCGCAGCCCCACACGATCATCCTCTTACAGCCTCTACCCAGCTTTTGATGCCACTCCTCCTTGGTGGGTGTTGGCAGTGGAAGGACCAGCCCAATGGGACAGACTCCCCATCTATAGTCCTTGCCCAGTTCTATTGCACTTCAGCTAGCAGTCACAATAGAGGGAGGCTTTAGAGGGTTATACAACTGCCATCTTGTGAGGGCTCAGTGCCAAGCTTTATGACTAGCCAGAAACAGTACAGGTGCAAACTTCCAGAATAAGGAATCTTTCTGGAACAAAAGCTATCTTTCTTCCAAATTTGGTGTAATTCCGTCCAGTGGTTTTGGCGCTATTGCTGTTTAAAATACCTACGTAAAAATTAATGAGGAAAATGCATTTTGGGCCCCCCCATCTTTTCTCGACCCCCGCTTGACGGTTCATCCCAAAACTTTCCAGACAGCAGTTGAGGTCACCACCCTTGGTTTTTGGAAAATTTTGTGGACATTCATCAAATGACGCCAAAGTTATTAGCAAAGCAAAAAGTGCTTTTCATGGAAACTAGATCCTAGCTTAACTAGCTAGTGGCGACCGCACAAAGTTTTATTTACATAAATATATATATATTACGCTCATACAGCACATTCTCCAGATTAAACAGTGCGAGGAAGTGTCCCAGCCATTACTGAAAGGATGGGGGCTGTGGATCAAGCCATGCGGCAGCTATACAGACACGACACACCCATCAAAATAAAAATGAAAGACCCTTTCTCAGTGGCATCCAGTGTCTCCTGTACCCCCAAGAGCATAATTCTCAGAATAAGTATCAAATCAGAATTTAACACATACCTCAAGAATTTAGAATTCTTCTAACTTCAGTGGATACAGCTTTGGACAAGTTAAAAACATGTGTAAAAGATCCTCTTCTGAAGACTGACACCGTGGGCATCATATCCCCTCAGCATATCCCCACATAGAATTCTTTTCAGGGCTAATGTACAAAATAAAAATCATCTTTTAGTGCTGCAAAGTATAGTGTGGCTCAGCTCCAAATATTCATAAAAGCTAAGATCATCCGTATCAACTCTTAATTGCTACTTGCCATTAGGCTTCTCTAAATCATCAGGTTGTTCTGAGCTAAGAATTGAACATAACAAGCTTATTGAGTACTCCCAGCCCATGTCAATACCTCCATAAGCGGAGCCTTAGAGAGCCATCGGGCCCACCAGGTTTCTTATGCAAAAAGTCACGGAACAGAAGATACTTGAAAAAATCTCTGTGATCGGAGTCAAACCGGACTTGGGGGTTCTCAAAAGATGCCCTTTGAAAAAATCCCCTAATTTTCGGAGCCCCTTCCACCCCATCTTCCCAGACACCCATCCTGAAATATATCTGTTAGAAGGAGATTATTATGGACGGGGATGTACCAATTAAACCTACCTACCCACACTTTTTTTCACCAGAAGGTGCAGCCCCTAAACGCAGCCTCAAGTACCTTAAATAAAACTTTTTTGTAGTAGCTGGGGTCTACCTACATTAGCAAGCTACCATTCAACATTGAGCCTATTATCAGCTCGTAAATATTTGGTATATAATCTATGGTTCATTGTCCGGCCTTTTGTCATAGAATAAGAGACCTCATATATGGGAGGGCAGTGGTCAGCTGATATAACCTTAAATTTGGATTGGACCATCCGTCCATTTCCCTACGTAAGGACAGATACTTGTTTGCCCTCTTAATCTTACCATATGATCAGATAAATATAGTAATCAGGGTCTACATAGCTGTGAAACATGATCTTTCAAATTCTACAGGAATAGTCCGGAATAGATGAAAGACCTTTGGTAAAAAATAACATGTTGAAAACATTGCACTGGCCCTTTATGCAAATTATTCCATCGGGTGAAATTTTGTGTCACCATAATCGGTGCCAAATTTAGCTTAACTATCTGATCCAGCTTGGCGCTAATACAGATCCCCAAATACACCACGTGCTCTAACAACCAGGCATCTTGAGTAGGAGTATGGCTATTTACAACCAACTGTGTTTTATCACTATTCAAAGAGTACCCCAAGTACTCCACAAATTTATAAGCCTCTGCTTCAAGTTTTCACAATACAGTATCAGGATTAGCTGTTACAACTGCCACATCATCCCTGTAAGCTAAGGTTTTTGTATCCCAGCCACAGTGCCTTACTGGAGGTACAGCTGGGTTAGCTTCTAGCTGGCGAAGAAGGGGATCAATGTACAGCCCAAAAAGTAATGGGGAGCAGGGGCACCCCAGCCTGGTACCTCTTTCAATATATAGAGGGCCAGACTCGCCTCCCAGCAGTTGCAGGCGAGCAACAGCCTTATAGTACTTAGCCTGCATGGCTTTGATAAAACACCCTTCTAACCCAAATGAGCCCATGACTTTCCACAGATATTCCCAATCCACCCTTTCAAATGCTTTCTCAGCATCCAGCAGGGCCAAAACCATTGGCTTCCCTGCGACACAAAGAGTGTTACAACTCTGTGAATGTGATCAGTGGTGTCTCTCCCTGAACAAAGCCATGCTGGTTCACCACAAACCAAATTACTGATAATAGGACTCTGCCAAGAGGGGTGAACTTTGGAATAAATCTTTGCATTAATATTTATTAGCGTTAAAGGCCGATATGACCCTGAAACATAAGAGGCTTTCCCTTTCTTTAAAAAAAACACTACATTAGCTGTTGATCAAGATTCTGGAGGCCTTTCACCCTGTTGCACTTGTACAAAAAGTTCTAGCATAAACGGAAGAAGACCGTGTAAAGCTCTTAAAAAGTTCTGGAGGAATTTGATCCACACCCCAGCCTTCCCTGCAGTTCTCGGATTCCAGCTTGTAAACCTTCTATAGTGGGTTTCAGTCCTAGACACACTCCTGCTCCTGGGTGATTCTATCTGATCTCACATTACTCAAGAACAATTCCATATATTGCTCCCACCCTATAGGAAAAGCATGGTAAAGTTCTTCATAATACATGCAAAAACTTCTCTAATCTCTTGATGGTCAGAGACCAAATCACCCTCTGCATCCCATATTTCCTTTATAAGGCTGGCAGCTGCCTTCTGATGAGAACGTACTGCTAAGAGGTGTCCTACCCTTTCATTATAATCATAAAATTCCATCTGCCTGGAGAGAAATTTCTCTGTTATCTTTTTGGCTGTGATATTAATTGCAGCATTGGCAATTGCAACCTGTTGCTGGGAGGCGGTAAGATCTGACCCCTCAACTACTGCTGAGACTAAAAGGGCTTCCACCTGACCAATATTCTGATTTAGTTCTCTGATAAAGATTGGGGCTCTCATTATGAGGCTGGTGGTCATGAGACCGCCAGTCTCGCTGTAGCAGTCTTACTGCCGCAGACCCGGCGGTAGAGACCGCCGCCTTACAAGTTGTGGGGTTTGGCAGAAGCCAAACTGCCACAATGCCGCCTGGCCCGCCGGAGCAGTCGCACTGACGTGGCCCGCGGTGAGCTCCTCTAGCCCGGTGGCAGGCCTCAGCCAGCTGGCAGGATTACAAGATTGCAGACCACCAGGCTTTTCATGGTGGTCACCCAGCCTCGAAAACCCTGGTGGTAACGTACCTGGTGAAAGGAATCACCATTCATGTCGCCGGCACACACATGCACACATGTCCCCACACCTCCATGCAACCCTCCACCCATTCACACACTTACAAATACCCCCCCAAACTGTACACATCCATTGAAACACCCCCACCCGCTCTCACACTGACATACACACACCCCCACTCACACATACGCAACCTCTCCACAAACATTCACCCCATCGCATGCATACATTCACTCCCCTTCCCCCTGCACTGCATACTCACACTCACATCCTCCTCCCGCTGCACCGCATACACGCACTCACATCCCCCTGCCCTGCACCGCATACACTCCCTCACACCTCCTCGTCCCTGCCTTCATACACGCACCCACAAACACCCCTCACCTCCCCATCCAGAAACACTCACTCACCCCACCTCATCCACAATCCGTCACACATGCACCCCATCCATATACAATCACTCAGACACGCACCCACAAACACCCCGAACTGTACTCATCTATTCACACACCCCCACTCGCACTGACTCATACGCACACCCCTCATCTGCACACTTGCACACAGACACTCCCACTCACTTGCAGACTTACACACAGACACCCCCACTCGATCACAAACACCCACTCATACACCCCCATTCGCACACATTCACATACTCAGACACCCCCCTTCGCACACACATGCACTCAGACACCCCCATTCGCACACCTACATGCACACACCACACACATGCTCCCAGCACTCCGCCCCACCCCCTTTTGGACGATCACCTTTTCTTTTCCAGCGAGCTGGTCATCTGGGAGGGGATGGGTCCTGGCGGTTTTGCACCGCCAGCACCAGCAAGACTCCACCAAGCAGTATTATGGCTCGTAATATGGTGGGTGGATTCTTGCTGGCATGGCGGTGCTGGCGATGCACCCGCCTCTTCAACTCCGTTGGCCTTCCGCCCATAAATGGGCAGAAGTCCTAGCATAATTCCAAATATGGTGGTCACCCGACCACCAGCACTGACGGTCCTTTGACTGCAGCGGCTTCGCGGTCTTTGAAAAAGACCGCCGAAGTCGTAATGAGGGCAAGAGTCTGCTTCTGATGCCTAATGCTAAACATAAGAGTTTCCCAACAGACACCAGCTTTCAAAGCATCCCATACAATTCCTGCTGGGATGCTGTCCTTGTTGAATTTGAAGAATTCAGGTATCCACATATTGATATGTTGGACATAAGCAGGGTTGGTCAGAAGACCCCTCTTGAAGGACGAGCTCTGCACACTCCTTCTAAACCCATCCAGGGAAAGTTCTATTACCAAAGGATTATGGTCAAACATAAAATGCAGGAATAGCTCTTATCGTGCCTCAGTAAGTAACTGTGGAGATAAGAGGAAATAATCTAATGGGCTAAAGAAACATGCAGGGCCTAATAAAATGTAAAACCAGGATCCAGAGCATTGAGCTTACGTCAGGCATCCATCAGGCCAATCTTCTTTTCCAAACTACAGAGGGCAATGAAGACCCGGGGTTTACGACCATTATACCGGCTGAGATTAAACCCGGCATTCCCTCTCAAAATGTTCCAACACCAATTAAAATTCAGATCACCACACACAACATAGGAAGCAGGCCAAACCGCAAGTTCCACCGATAAGACAACTAACACGTCCCGCTCATCTAATACTGGACCATACAGTGAACATAAGGTAAAGCACCCCGTATTATAATGATATTCTGTCATAGCCCATCTCCATACTTGTCTTCCGCACAGTGGATAAAATGACACACCTTGCCATGGGCAAGAATAGCAACCACCCCCTAGTTCTAGGTTTCTGCATGGTGCTATCCACAAGAGTCTGACCTAGAGTTTCTAATAGATGCCCATTAGCATAATTAATCAATATACATCTCCTGGAGACAGTAAATATCTGCTCTTAGAGCTTTCAGTTCCTCGGCTACTCTTTTTTTCCCGGCGTCAATAAAACCACATACATTATAAGAAGCTATTTGTAACTTAACCATGATCCCAGTGCAATCCAACTTCAAGACAAAGCTGGCAATAAATTAGACAAAATCACTTCCATTCTATCTTGTCGTAGATGACCTCACAGAGAGCCGCCTTCTTCCAACTACATACCCACTCTTCATCCCTGCTGCACTCATATCTCTTCCCTACTTTTACTGATGTGACAAGATCCTCATCCACTCCCCAACCATCTCTTTTATCTCCATCCCCCCTCTACCCCTGTCCCTACCCACCCCAATCCCTCTTATCCTACTCCCCCGACCCAGCCCTTTATATACCCCCATCCCAACCCCATCCCCCTTGACTCTCTCTCCTCCCCCCCGTACCACCTGAGGCAATCAGTCCCCCCATGGCCTGAACGATAGCTCCCCTTTGTGCCACCGCAGGCTCCCCCACCAGCACCTGTGTAAAAATATCAAATCATCGAAACATTCCTATATAAGGAAGCAAATATTGAAGTGGTATGGAAACATCTTTCCTCCTGCAAAACATTTAGTTTACCAATACATCTCATTAATTAAATACCCCCACTCATGCTCTAAATGTATTAAATCAAGCTTCTAGCCTTAGCCCACCAGAGCAAAGAGCTGAGATACTCTAATCCATATTATGCCTCCTTGAGAGGGAGACCATCCCCCCACCCAAGCAAAAGAAGATGCATAAGCAGATTGGCTTAGCCCCAGCCAACCAAAATAGCAGCCATCAAGTAAGCCCACTAATTACTCTAACTTCTGTGGGGTCAAATCATTAGAATATTCTTTAGCCAAAATCTTGGATGTAAAAACTCTAATTTTGCCCTTAAACACAGTCTTTAGATGGACAGGAGCCAATAAAATGGCTTCTGCCCCAACTTCTTGAAATAATTTAATTAGCTGTCTTAGCCTCCATCTACGCTCCACCATGACCTGGCAGAAATTAGGGCGCGTGAAAAAAAGAGTGACCCTCAAAACATCAGGGAAGGACTTTTTGGAAATGGCTTGTCTAAGTAAAAAAATTCCCCCAAAAAACAAGAATTGCTCTCAGATGTTTCACATTTGCACTTTCAGAAGTGCCTTGTTCTTTTTGCATAAACGGGATTCTGTGTACTCTTTGCACTTCTGATTCCCAATCCCAAGACGTGAGCTCAGAGACGGCATTTCTAAGGAGGCCAGTCATAAATGCCTGGATATCATTGCCTTTGGCCCCTTCTTTAATCTCAAGGAAACAAAAGCTTTTCTGCCGTAGGTGATTCTCAAAATCTTCCGGCTTCCATATTATGCCAGACAGTTTCCCACCCTAGGATTCAGCCTGCTCCTTCAGAACTCCCACTTCAGCTTCTATCAACAAAGTTCTCTCTTCAATCAACTGGAGCTTCTCTCCAATCTCTCTACAGCTTTTTGACACTTTCTACAATGCCCCCTGAAGATGTTTGGTAGCCAACCGAGCCTTCTGACTCTCTGCCCGGGTTTCTGTCTGCAGTTCTTTTATTGTGCCATAGTTAAGAGATAGCATTGCATGGCCAGTCCCAGCAGTGGTATCACTATCAACATGGCCTTCCCCCTTGGACACGGAGCCGTGAGGGTGTAGAACCTTTCTCCTCCTTCTTGAGACAGAATTGAACTTTTACCACTCTTTCGGGTGTCTCTTGTTTCCAACTTCCTTGGAGCCCCTTCGACTTGGCAGCTTAGTACCACTATCTGCACTCCACTTAACACTTGGGTCAGGTGGATTGCCCTGGCTGTTACTATGGGGGATGTATTTGTCTCCCCCTGCCAATGACAGATCTCTCAACCTCTGGTAATCACCCAGGTCACTGAAACTGAGACCAAGCTCAGCCTTCCCTTAGGCGGCTTTATTTCTGTCTCAATCTGCATCCGAGTTTCTTCCAAACTTATTCCAAAGGATTGTGGCCCCTCCACAGCTCCCCTCTCAGTGGGGCTTTCAGTGAGGTGAATTATTTGCATGCTCTTAGCCTTGTTTAACATAAGTCTCCCAGATATTTGATCCTCCTCAGCGGTGCAGCGTCCCTGGCCTTTTGCCTCCTGGAGCAGCCCAGAAAGAGCATCGGACTACCTCTCTACTTCCCCTTCCTCCTGCTGCTGCCTCCACTGCATAACAGTGCATAGCCTGGGGGGAGCCAGCGAGCAAACAGCATTATTCTTTTGCCATCTTGCCTCCTCCTTTCAATTATATGATTATTGATGTTATAAAAGTTGTCATGAGTGCTGTAATATCTGGGGTAATTAGCAGTGCATGGCGAGTTATAGTTGCCTTAGGCCACGAGTTATAGTTACTTAAAATAACTCTAACTATAACTCTGTGTTTCTCTGGTTTTGTGCAAGTAAATTCAAACCCTGACTACAACATCCCTGTACTCTTTTGTTTTTTTTAAGTGAATTTCTAAGGTTTTTTAAAATCTATTTCCTAACTATAACATCCCTGTAACCTTTGGTCGTTTCAGTGAATTTGTATGTTTTTTTTAATGTAAAAACGTTTTCTTTACTTTATGTTAACCCTCCACCATCGCGCATCATCTGACTGGCCAACCCCCTATAACCACCAAAACCCATGTTTCGTTTGGCCTTTGGCCATGTGTAGAGGTTGTTGGCCACAGGGTCTGTATTTCTGGGTGTGAGCGGGTGAATCTGGGTGTGACTGTGATGATGAGAGTGTCTGTCTGGGTGCAAGAGTGGGTGTGAGAGTGGGTGTGATACGTCTTGACTCCTCCCTATCGTTGTCCTGCCAGGTAAATTCAGTCACCTCCTCCTTTTGGCACACACTCTGCAACCTTTGGAAAATCTTCAGATGGATTCTGGAAGACTGCTGCAGGACAGTCACCCACGCCTTAGTCACAAGCAAGCTCGACTACGACAATGCCCTCTACACTGGCACCTCAACTAGAAACATAAAAAAACTACAACTCATCCAGAACACCGTCGCCAGACTCATCCTGGACCTCCCACGCCGAGAACATATCTCCCAACACCTGAGGCCCCCTCACCTTCAAGCTACTCACCCACATGTACAAGGCCATACACAACGCAGAACCAGCCTACCTGAACCACCGTGTTTCCTTCCACAGCCCCACCAGATCCTTCCGCTCTGCCCAGCTGGCCCTGGCAACCATCCCTCGCATTCATAAAACCACTGCCAGAGGACGATCCTTCACCTTCATCGCAGCAAAGAGCTGGAACAACCTCCCGATGCACCTCGCTCACCATCTTCAGGAT